>NC_058081.1:295320947-295943755 GCF_014858855.1 Bufo gargarizans | reverse complement strand
ATTCAACTTTGGGTTGAATGAACTAAATAACTTTCCCAGCCACAACAGGACAGCGGTAACGAGAGATTTAGCGGGATATAAATTTGAGGCCTAGTATTTAGGCGCTGGGTGACCGGTATGGATTTACTAACAGAATTGGACTTGGAAATGCACAGTAGCGTGTGTGTGAAGTTATTCTGAATGACCCTATGTGCACCTTGAATATTATATACCCTTTTAGGGATAGATTTCAAATAGCTCTGATATAGCAGAAACCACTAAATTATGAAATTGCTAAATTGGGAATTGTATTTCAACCCAGAACAAAAAATGTGCTTTGACAGACACTAAATAACTTTCCCAGCCACAACAGGACAGCGGTAACGAGAGATTTAGCGGGATATAAATTTGAGGCCTAGTATTTAGGCGCTGGGTGACCGGTATGGATTTACTAACAGAATTGGACTTGGAAATGCACAGTAGCGTGTGTGTGAAGTTATTCTGAATGACCCTATGTGCACCTTGAAAATTATATACCCTTTTAGGGATAGATTTCAAATAGCTCTGATATAGCAGAAACCACTAAATTATGAAATTGCTAAATTGGGAATTGTATTTCAACCCTGAACAAAAAATGTGCTTTGACGGACACTAAATAACTTGCCCAGCCACAACAGTACAGCGGTAACGACAGATTTAGCGGGATATAAACTTGAGGCCTAGTATTTAGGCGCTGGGTGACCGGTATGGATTTAGTGACAGAATTAGACTGGGATATGGCCAAAAAATAACCCCACTATTGCTGGTTAAATGCACTTGGTGACCGGCGCAGCTTGCCCCTGATGTAGTATATGGCCAAAAAATGAACAGACTATTGCTGGTTAAATGCACTTGGTGTCACAGCTTGACCAACCACACTACTGAGGGTTAAATGCACTTGGTGACGGGCGCAGCTTGCCCCTGATGTAGTATATGGCCAAAAAATGAACAGACTATTGCTAGTTAAATGCACTTGGTGTGATAGCTTGACCAACCACACTACTGAGGGTTAAATGCACTTGGTGACGGGCGCAGCTTGCCCCTGATGTAGTATATGGCCAAAAAAAGAACAGACTATTGCTGGTTAAATGCACTTGGTGACGGGCGCAGCTTGCCCCTGATTTAGTATATGGCCAAAAAATGAACAGACTATTGCTGGTTAAATGCACTTGGTGTGATAGCTTGACCAACCACACTACTGAGGGTTAAATGCACTTGGTGACGGGCGCAGCTTGCCCCTGATGTAGTATATGGCCAAAAAATGAACAGACTATTGCTGGTTAAATGCACTTGGTGACGGGCGCAGCTTGCCCCTGATTTAGTATATGGCCAAAAAATGAACAGACTATTGCTGGTTAAATGCACTTGGTGTGACAGCTTCACCCTGATGTAGGCTTTAGCCAAAAAACAACCACACCATTGAGGGTTAAATGCACTTGGTGACAGGCGCAGCTTGCCCCTGATGTAGTATATGGCCAAAAAATGAACAGACTATTGCTGGTTAAATGCACTTGGTGTGACAGCTTGACCAACCACACTACTGAGGGTTAAATGCACTTGGTGACGGGCGCAGCTTGCCCCTGAAGTAGTATATGGCCAAAAAATGAACAGACTATTGCTGGTTAAATGCACTTGGTGTCACAGCTTGACCAACCACACTACTGAGGGTTAAATGCACTTGGTGACGGGCGCAGCTTGCCCCTGATGTAGTATATGGCCAAAAAATGAACAGACTATTGCTGGTTAAATGCACTTGGTGTCACAGCTTGACCAACCACACTACTGAGGGTTAAATGCACTTGGTGACGGGCGCAGCTTGCCCCTGATGTAGTATATGGCCAAAAAATGAACAGACTATTGCTGGTTAAATGCACTTGGTGACGGGCGCAGCTTGCCCCTGATTTAGTATATGGCCAAAAAATGAACAGACTATTGCTGGTTAAATGCACTTGGTGTGATAGCTTGACCAACCACACTACTGAGGGTTAAATGCACTTGGTGACGGGCGCAGCTTGCCCCTGATGTAGTATATGGCCAAAAAATAAACAGACTATTGCTGGTTAAATGCACTTGGTGTGACAGCTTCACCCTGATGTAGGCTTTAGCCAAAAAACAACCACACCATTGAGGGTTAAATGCACTTGGTGACAGGCGCAGCTTGCCCCTGATGTAGTATATGGCCAAAAAATGAACAGACTATTGCTGGTTAAATGCACTTGGTGTGACAGCTTCACCCTGATGTAGGCTTTAGCCAAAAAACAACCACACCATTGAGGGTTAAATGCACTTGGTCGCAGCTTGTGCTGGCGCACCACAAGACACAAAATGGCCGCCGATCACCCCAGAAAAATGTGACTGACAAACGGTCTGGGCAGCCTAAAAACAGTGAGCAATTGAGTATCAGCAGCTCAATGATCCACAGCTGCAGATCGATCAATAATCAAGTACTTTGGAGGAGTTAATCTGCCTAATCTCGCCCTACTGTCGCAGCCGCAACCTCTCCCTACGCTAATCAGAGCAGAGTGACGGGCGGCGCTATGTTACTCCAGCTTAAATAGAGGCTGGGTCACATGGTGCTCTGGCCAATCACAGCCATGCCAATAGTAGGCATGGCTGTGATGGCCTCTTGGGGCAAGTAGTATGACGCTTGTTGATTGGCTGCTTTGCAGCCTTTCAAAAAGCGCCAAGAAAGCGTCACAAAAGCGCCAAGAAAGCGACGAACACCGAACCCGAACCCGGACTTTTACGAAAATGTCCGGGTTTGGGTCCGTGTCACGGACACCCCAAAATTCGGTACGAACCCGAACTATACAGTTCGAGTTCGCTCATCCCTAATTGTAAGATGCAACAGTGTATTGACTCATGAATACATAAGTTGATAGAAGACATCTCCAACTCAAAAACAAAAACGACAAAAAACGCATAAGTTGCCAAAAATCGCATGAAAACCGCAACTAAAATGCACATGCATTTTTTGGCTCTTATTGTTAATTTTTTTTATCCTGACTATGTGAACACACAGCACAACTGAATAGGTGTTTATATAGCGATTTGCATTTGAATTGATTTAATCCAAAGGGATTTAAATCCCAAACAGGAAAATCCAATCCAATGATTCTCCCAAACCCTATAGGTGGAGTTATGGGATATATAAGGGATATCCTTGGCATCATTATTACACCACTGATGAAGGAGCAGGCATAATAAAACTCTGAAACGTCTGGTTGCCAATATAATACCCCAATATTCACTGGAGGACCCATTATATCATGCTGGCATAGATAACCTTTTGGAAAATTATAGAACTACTACAGCAAAGAAGAAAATCGACACACAAATTCCTATTCTCTTCACCATACAGCCAATAGTGGAGAAACACAGAAACTTCAAATCCCAGAGATGACGATGGGAGTGTGAAACCTCCACTACAGCTGCAAATTAGCGATGATCTCACAAGACATCGACGGGATCTCGTAGGTAAGCGCAGAATAACTGTTCAACACGTGGGACGCAACAAAGTACAGACTGACACCCAGAGAGACCCGATCATTAGTGAGTACCGCACAAGTATATGAAGGTTTATTACAACGGAATTAAATGTTAAAAAAATCGCATCAGTATTAAGCAGACGAACATTACGAATATATTGATGCGATTAGATTTCATAATTTGCGATAACAGTGAAAAGTCTTTTATGTGGACCATTGCACAGTGTTCATCACCCAGTAAATACCGCAGGAATCTGTGAAGGTCTAAATCAAGTTGTGTTCACACTGCGAGTCGAATATATTGGGATTATTTACTGAAATCACATAAAAATCGTACTAGTATCAGAAATCGGATGAACATTGGGAACATTGTAATATGATGCAGTATTGAACAGCGTCTATGTAGGATTTTGCACAGCAGTTCTTTGCACAGTTTTGTTTGCCAAATTGTTCTACCTTGCGTTCAACACATTGCAAATTGAATCTATTGGGATTAATTACAAAAATTGCATCAAAATTGCATTAACATAAAAAAATCTGATAAACATTGTGAAAATTGCAATATGATGCAGTATTGAATAGTGTTTATAAAAGACATTGCAGAGCGGTTCTTGGCACAGGTTGCCTAAATATCCAACCTTAACGAAGTGCAAGTACATTTATTTTAGTTGATATTTCTAGATTTTACCAGAAAGTTTTTATTTATGCTTATGTATTATATTTCACATGTTTTTATCGATTAAATGTATTCAGCGTGAAAGAGATATTGAGCGCCAATCAATTTAATATACAAATTATTTTTTCTACGTTACTGGAGGTGTCATATTGATCAAAGCACCTACCATTGTCTCTGGGTTAGTTGTGCCAACCTATATACATTTATTTATGAAGTACAATATGTGACGAAAAAACAATCTCAGAATGGCCTAGATAAGTCAAAGCGTTTTAAAGTTATCACCACATAAAGTGACACAGGTCAGATTTGCAAAAAATGGCCTGGTCCTTAAAGGGGTATTATCATCTTGCTACTTCATTCTCAATTGCTGCCACCTAGCTGTTCACTTCC
This sequence comes from Bufo gargarizans, assembly GCF_014858855.1. Lineage (NCBI taxonomy): Eukaryota > Metazoa > Chordata > Amphibia > Anura > Bufonidae > Bufo > Bufo gargarizans. The sequence goes on along the minus strand of NC_058081.1, from coordinate 295,939,183 downwards.
TGCTGTTCTGCAGATAAGGCTGGGTGGGCTTAGGTAGCTAGAGTGAAGGCCGGCCACACCTCCTTATGACATCACACTGAGAGCTGAGTCCTGAGTGCTAGTTCATGTGAGTCATCAGTCTGGCAGCCTGCAGTGTGTGTGAGGCCCCTCCCACTGCTGGGGAATCATCAGAGAGCCATGTGAAGTGAGCTCAGTGTACAGTAACACGTGGCTGTTCTGCAGTTTTACACACAAAATATCAGTCTGATCATTTACAAACCCATTCTGTGCATCAAAAACTATAATTCCATATTATACATTAGCCCAAAAGCTTGACCAACCCCCACCCACCAGCACTGATGCAGATTTGTTTCCATTAAATTTGTACTCCAGTTGTGTATAAACCTTACACTATGTATCTGTATAGATACATATACAGCCCAGCTACATGTGTCTTCTCCATTCCCCTAAGATCACTTTGGCTGAATGGCTTCCTATACAGCCCTACTACATCTTTATTCTACTCCCCCACTAGCATCGTGTCTGAAAAGCTTCATATACAGCTCTGCTACATCTGTCTGTTTATCTCTTCAACCAGCATTATGTCAGAACAGCCGCATAGTCAGCTCTGCTACATCAGTTTCTCTTTCACCAACATTGATACTGACCTTCCACATATACAGCCTGCTACATCAGTTTTTCTCTTCAACCAGCACTATGTCAGAACAGCCGCATATTCAGCTCTGCTACATCTGTTTCTCTTTCACCAGCATTGATGCTGACCTGCCACATATACAGCTCTGCTGCATCTGTTTTTCTCTTCAACCAGCACTGTGTCAGAACAGCCGCATATTCAGCTCTGCTACATCTGTTTCTCTTTCACCAGCATTGATGCTGACCTGCCATATATACAGCTCTGCTACACCTGTTTTTCTCTTCAACCAGCACTTTGTCAGAACAGCCGCATATTCAGCTCTGCTACATGTTTTTCTCTTCAACCAGCACTGTGTCAGAACAGTCGCATATTCAGCCATGCTACATCGGTTTTTCTTTCACCAGCATGGATGCTGACCTGCCACATATAGTTTCCCCCTTTGTCCATCCATTCCATACAGTTGCCCCGTGTCCCTACATTCCATACAGTTGCCCCCTGTGTCCATCAATTTCATATAGTTGCCCCCTCTGTCCCTACATTCCATACAGTTGCCCCCAGTGTCCATCAATTTCATATAGGTGCCCCAGTGTCCATCCATTCCATACAGTTGCCCCCTGTGTCCCTACATTTCATACAGTTGCCCCCTGAGTCCATCAATTTCAGACAGTAGCCCCCTGTGTCCATATATTCCATATAGTTGCCCCCTGTGTCCCTACAGTTGCCCCCTGAGTCCATCAATTTCATACAGTAGCCCTTTGTGTCCATATATTCCATATAGTTGCCCCCTGTGTCCCTACATTCCATACAGTTGCCCCTGTGTCCATCCATTCCATACAGTTGGCCCCTGTGTCCCTACATTCCATACAGTTGCCCCCTGTGTCCCTACATTCCATACAGTTGCCCCCTGAGTCCATCAATTTGTCCATCAATTGAGTCCATCAATAAATGTTTCCGCTTTGTTCAAAACAAGTGTTTTCTGTTCCCTTTGGATTCAGGATGAACTCCTTTATTGGCACAAATTCAATAATCGTTGGTGCATTAGTGGGGCAGTAGAAATTATGCTTACCTATTAGGAGATAGTATCCCGGTCTTCTGACGTCCGTCCACTCACTCCGCTGCCTTGCCCGAACTGTTCCGAAGGCCGCGCAAGCACGCCTCTATCTCAGACGCGATGGATATTTTGCGCATGCGCGGCCACCCGAAAGACATAACACGTGCGCGTTCACAAGAGGCCGGCCGCAGCGGCTGCAGGATCGCAGAGTATGAAGTGCGCAGGCACGGCACATGGATGCGGCAGGTGAGATGTGGCCGTTTCCATGGGAAGCGCCAATAAACAACGCAGATAGAAAAAATACATTTTAAATAAAATGATAGGTTATTTTTAATGCAATGTATGGGCAAAAGTTTTCAATGGGGAAAAATGAATTTAATTAGGACTAATCATTGAAATCATAATACCCCTTTAAGGTGAAAATGAGCCCGGTCCTTAAGGAGTTAAAAAACACCCTTTTTGGACAAAATATTAAATTTTACTGCCCTTGTTGCATCTGTACGTGTGAAATTCAAGCGTTGCATACTACTGTCATATTCTGTTATTCAAAAAACACCCATTTTAGGCAAAGTACTAAATATTGCATCCTTTGCTGCATCTGTTATTGTTAAAACAAGCTTGAAATACTTAAATAATTTTCTGGGTTTTAAAAAACACCAATTTTTTGCAATACCCTCCATCTTGGGCCTCTGCAGCATTAGTCAGTGTGCAATTTAAGCTAGAAATACATCAAAAATTTTCTCAGTTTTAAAAAACACTTTTTTTCAGGCAAAATACACAATTTTACAGCCCTTGCTGCATCTGTGCATGTGAAATTCAAGCATTATATACCGCTGCCATATTCTGTTATAAAAAAAACAGTACTTTTTATTGTAGCCTTTGCTGCATCTGTCAGTGTGAAATTTAAACGTTATACACTGCTGTCATATTCTGTCATTTAAAGAAAACACCCATTTTGGGAAAAATATTTAATATTTCAGCCTTTGCAGCATCTGTGATTGTTAAAAACAAGCTTGAAATACTTCAATGATTTTCGGGGTTTGAAAAAACACTAATTTTTGGCAATACCCTCCATCTGGGGCCTCTGCTGCATTAGTCAGTGTGCAATTTAGGCCAGAAATACAGCTATAATTTTCTGGGTTTTAAAAAACACCCATTTAGGGCAAAATACTTAATTTGCGGCCTTTTCTGCGTCTGTCAGTGTGAGATACACACTTTAGATACTGCTGTGCTATTCTGGTATTAAAAAAAATACCAATTTAGAGCAAAAAACGCAATTTTGCAGCCTTTGCTGCATATGTCATTGTGAGATACACCCTTTAATTACTGTTGTTCTATTCTTCTATAAAAAAGCCACCCGTTTAGGGCAAAAATATTAATTTTGCAGCCTTCGCTATATCTGTCATTGTGAGATAGACCCTTTACATACTGCTGTGCTATTCTGGTATTAAATAAACACCCATTTTAGGCAAAAATCTTAATGTGTGGCCTTGTCTGCATCTGTACGTGTGAGATACACCCTTTAGATACTGTTGTTCTAATCTGCTATAAAAAAAATTTAGGGCAAGATCCTAAATTTGAGAATTATGAGGAGAGCGTCAAATAGGGGACGTGGCCCCGGTCGTGGTGCTGCTGGTAGAGCTCCGGTTGCAGGTAGAGGACGTGGTTGATCTGTGCCAGCTAAATGCACAAGTGAAACACCTTTCTCAGGTGTGTGTAGGTGACAGAACCTTCAGCGTAATTTGGTTGGGCCTAATGCGGCTCTAAAAATGGTGAGGCCAGAACAAGTACAGGCGATAGTAGATTGGGTTGCTGACAGTGCCTCCAGGACCTTCACATTGTCTCCCATCCAGTCTTCTGCTGAAAGATCAGAGTTTGAACCTGCAGCCGATGTCCATCAGTATTTCATATCACCCCCTTGCAAATCAGCCAAGCAGTCTGAGCCCCAAGTCATGCAGAAGTCTTTTCTGCTATTTGATGACTCTGTTAGCAGGGTTTCCCAGGGCCATCCACCTATCCCTGCCCCAGAAGTGGAAGAGATTGAGTGCACCGACGCCCAACCTCTTATGTTTCAAGATGAGTACATAGGAGGGCCATCGCAGCATGTCTCGGATGATGACGAAACACAGGTGCCAACTGCTATGGCTTTCGAAAGTGTGCAGACTGACAAGGAGGGCAGGGGTGAAGACTGGGTGGAAGACGATGTGGAGGACGATGAGGTCCTCGACCCCACATGGAATCAAGGTCATGCGAGTGACCTGTGTAGTTCGGAGGAAGAGGCAGTGGTCGGACAGAGCTACCAGCACAGCAGAAGAGGGAGTAATTTGCAAAAGTGGAGGCGCCACCCCCTAGACAGTACGCCTGCTACTGCCCACTGCAGCAATGGACCGAGCACACCAAAGCCAGCTCCAAGGAGTTCCCTGGAGTGGCAGTTCTTCAGACAATGTGCTGATGACAAGACACGAGTGGTTTGCACACTGTTCAATCAGAGCCTAAAGCGAGGCATAAACGTTCTCAACCTGAGCACAACCTGCATGACCAGGCATCTAAGTGAAAAGCACGAGCTGCAGTGGAGTAGACACCTCAAAAACCAAGAAAGGTCTCTGGCTCCTCCTGCTTCCTCTTCTGCTGCAGTCTCAGCCTCTTCATCCACCTCTGGAGTGACAGTGCCACCTGCCACCCTGTAAATGGAGGATCTGCAAGCAACACCACCATCTGGATCACCAAGCTTCTCCACAATGTCCCATGCAAGTGTTAAGCTCTCCATCTCCCAAACACTGGAGCGAAAGAGGAAGTACCCACCTACCCACCCGCGATCCCTGGCCCTGAATGCCACCATATCAAATTACTGTAATTTAAAATGCTGTCAATACGTCTGGTGGAGACGGAGAGTTTAAAAGCTTTATGGCAGTGGCTATCCCACACTACCTTGTGCCCAACTGCCACTACTTTTCCAGGCGTGCCATCCCTTCCCTGCTCAACCAAGTGGGGGGGAAAATAAGGTGTGCACTGCGCAACGCCATCTGTGGCAAGGTGCACCTCACTACGCATACATGGACCAGTAAGCACGGTCAGGCCATTATATCTCTATGACAGCACACTGGGTATATGCAGTGGCGGCTGGGCCTGAGGCGGATAGTAGTTTGCCGCATGTCCTTCCACCACCGAGGATTGCAGGGCACTTCAGTTTTCCTCCTGTTGCTCCCTCCTCCTACTCCGCTTCCTCATCCTCTACCAGCTCCTCATCCGGTCAGCGTAACACCTTTACCACCAACTTCAGCACAGCCAGGGGTAAACGACAGCAGGCAGTTTTAAAACTTTTCTGTTTGGGGGACAAACCTCACACCCTGCAGGAGCTGTTGATGGGCCTTGAACAACAGAACGATGAGTGGTTGGTGCCAGTGAACCTCAAGCCCGGCCTGGTAGTGTGCAATAATGGGTGAAATCTCGTAGCAGTTCTTGGACTAGCGGGTTTGAAACACATCCCTTGCCTGACGCATGTGCTAAATTTGGTGGTGCAGAGATTCCTTTAAAATGACCCAGATAAGTAAGAGCTACTGCATAAAGTGCGTGCCGTCTGTGCGCGCTTTCGGCGTGCTAACCCTGCTGCTGCTCGCCTGTCAGCGCTGCAGTGTAACTTCGATCTTCCCGCTCACCGCCTCATATGCGACGTGCCCACAAGGTGGAACTCCACCTTGCACATGTTGGCCAGACTGTGCGAGCAGCAGCAGGCGATAGTGGAGTTTCAGCTGCAGCACGCACGGGTGAGTTGCTTTGCGGAACAGCACCACTACACCACCAATGACTGGGTCTCCATGTGAGACCTGTGTTCCTTGTTGCGCTGTTTCGAGTACTCCACCAACATAGCCAGTGCCGATAACGCCGTTCTCAGCGTTACTATCCCACTTCTATGCCTCCTTGAAAAAACGCTGTTGGCAATGATGGAAGTGGATGTGGCACAGGAGGAGGAAGAGGGATCATTTTGTAGGGTTTCCGGCCAGTAATTCACAAGTGGCTCCGAGGGTGGGTTCCTGCACCCACAAATGCCAGGTACACAATTGTCCAGCCAGGGCACAGTTATGGAAGATGACGAGGTGGAGGATGAGGAGGAGGAGATGGAGGAGGAGGAACCTTGTTCACAGCAGGGTGGCACCCAAACCAGCTCATGGCCATCACTGGTGTGTGGCAGGGGGGATACAGAGGACACAGATGATACACCTCCCACAGAAGACAGCTTTTCATTGTCTCTGGGCAGCCTGGCACACATGAGCGATTACATGCTGCAGTGTCTCCGCAACGACCGCCGAGTTGCCCACATTCTAACTTGTGCTGATTACTGGGTGGCCACGCTGCTGGATCCCCATTACAAGGACAACGTACCGTCCTTAATTCCCCTCACTGGAGCGTGTTCGTAAGATGCGCGAGTACAAGCGCACGCTGGTAGACACACTGCTGGTGGCAGTCCCACCTGACAGCGGAGGCACAGTGGAAGCACAAGGTGAAAGCAGAGGAGGAGGAATATGTGTCAACGCAGCTGGGGCACCGCCAGCACCTCAGAAGGCAGGGTTAGCATGGCCGACATGTGGAAAAGCTTTGTCAGCACGCCACAACAACCAGCACCACCAGCTGATATGGAACGTCTTAGCAGGAGGCAGCATTTCACCAACATGGTGGAGCAATATGTGTGCACACGTCTACATGTACTGAATGATGGGTCTGCCCCCTTCAACTTCTGGGTCTCCAAATTGGGCACATGGCCTGAGCTTGTCCGTTACGCCTTGGAGGTGCTGGCCGGCCCTACAGCCAGTGTATTATCTGAACGTGTGTTTCGCACGGCAGGGGCGTTATCACAGACAAGCGCAGCCGCCTGTCCACAGCCAATGTGGACAAGCTCACGTTCATTAAAATGAACCAGGCATGGATCCCACAAGACTTGTCCGTACCTTGTACAGAAAACACATGTATACCGGCCTTAACAAGCCATTGTTATACTGCAGCGCAATTGCTCATTCTTGTATTTTGGATATTTAACACTCTTTTGGAGTGTACCCTAATAAAAATTTTTTAAAAATTACATTTAAAAACCAGTGTTGGCTACCTTTTACTCCTCCACCCCTGCTTCTACCTATACCGCTACGTCCACCTCCTCCTCAAACTCCTACTCCATATGGACCTTCACCTCATAAATCAAGTTTTTCTTTTTTATTTGTACGTACAGTACAGACCAAAAGTTTGGACACACCTTCTCATTCAAAGATTTTTTTTTTTTTTTTCATGACTATGAAAATTGTAGATTAACACAGAAGGCATCAAAACTATGAATTAACACATGTGGAATTATATATATAACAAAAAAGTGTGAAACAACTGAAAATATGTCATATTCTAGGTTTTTCAAAGTAGCCACCTTTTGCTTTAATTACTGCTTTGCTCACTCTTGGCATTCTCTTGATGACCAATTCCAGCAGAATCGATATATCAAAATATTAATGGGGTGTATAAATATTAGTAATTCCAGCATATGAAAAGAAAACCCCCTAAAACGGTTAGTTTTTATTGGTATACTTTAAAAAACCTTTTTCTGGGCTGGTGGGAGGACACCCATATCTTTCCAGACCAGAACATGTGGTGGACAGATAAAATCCTGGTCTGGACACGATATATAGATGACGTGTTTCTGGTCTGGAAAGGGGGATCAGACGAATTTAATAAGTTCATGGTGGAACTTAATGTGAACAACATAGGCCTTTGTTTTACATCTGAGATCGACAGGAGAACGATTGCTTTCCTGGATGTGCGTGTCACGATCAGCGGGGATAGATTACTGGCTGATATGTTTAGGAAGTCGACGGCTACTAATTCCCTCCTGCACTGGGATAGCTACCATCCGGTCCCCCTCAAACGAGGAATACCAAGGGGACAGTATCTCCGTGCACGAAGGAATTGCTCTGATAGCCAAGCCTTCTTTAAGGAAGCGAAAAAATTACAAACAAGATTTAGAGAAAGAGGCTATCTGCAGGAACATCTTAACAAAGCTTTCAAGAATGCATCAATCCAGGAACGCACTAGTCTCCTGGTCCCTAAATCGAGAGATTCGGCCAAGATACAACCACCTCGTATCATTTCTACTTACGATTCAGCCAATCAAGATGTCATGAGTGCACTCAGTAGATACTGGCCCATATTGCGAATGGACCATGATCTATCTAGTATTCTCACAGAGAAACCATGTGTGAGCTATAAATGGGGCAAAAGCCTCAGGGACCGTCTTGTGCACAGCCACTACGCTCCCCCCATCGCTCCCCCACAGCCACACCAGTAGCCACACACGTCAATGAGGCACATGGAGGTGATCCTCAGTGCCTCAAATTCTCTGTGTTAGAATTGGTACCACCATCACCCAGAGGAGGGAACTGGGACAAAAAGATATTACAAAAGGAATGTATGTGGATTCACAGATTCAGATCTCAGGCACCTCTGGGGCTGAACGAAAGGCTGACCTCTTCCTGCTTTCTATGAAGGGTGGCCTCGCCCGATATCTCCCTATCTTTCTATTTAAGCCGAGCTTTACGTGATCATTTATAGTGTACTGTAAATTGGACCACATGCGGAAAGCATGAAATATCTCATCATCGTGGATATGGGTGACCTTACATCAGGTCACCATTTGGGGTTAACCACAAACTTTGGTTATCCCTTATTGGAAATATATATACTGGGATTAAGTGTGACTGGAGTGTGATGTTTTTTCTTTTGCTTGAGACTTCTTACTGTGATACTATATTAGTATCCATAATATAGCCCACTAAATAGCTGGACTTTGCCCCACAAACTCTCTTCCATAACAGATTTTCTTTAATTCCACTCCTTTTGAATATTAAATAATAAAAAATTCATTTTTGCGGGTTCAAAAAAAAGGGTGGGATTAATACCTATACCTATGCTAAATGGTCCTACATCCGCAATAAGGAGAATCAATAAACTTCTTTATAGCCTATGAAATTGGTATGGAACGCAACACCACACCACAGCCCTGCATATATAGACAGATGAAGAGAGGCTCAGTAACCGGAAGTGACCCTGTGGAACGCACAAGCGTTCCAGAGGCCGGACTAATATTGCGGCAGCACCTGCATTCGGAAACCGGAAGTGATCCTGTGGAGCGCACATGCGTTTCATAGGCCTGACCAGTATTGCGGTAACACCTGTATTCCTCTGAGAACCGGAACCTCTACCCGGTGGAGCGCATGTGCGTTCCAGAGGCCGGAATAGTATAGTGTCAGTGCCTGCTTCTCCTGAGAACCGGAACCTCTATCCGGTGGAACGCATGTGAGTTCCATTGACAGGAAGTGGGGCTAAATCCGGAAGCCAATCGGGCGTCCGAGCGCCAAGTGGCAGCAAATTTAAAGCAACCACAGCACCAGTTTAGTATTGCCTACCAGGGGGAATAGAAACAGAGGGCAAGGACTCCACTATGTAAGTTGTCTTTATCTTATTTTATCTGGTCATGAACTTTTTTATAGCAACCAGTATCTATAAGTGAACACTACTTTTGTTTTCAGCATGGGCCTTACCAGGACTCCAGTTTGGGGGACAGCATTATTAATCTATGGCTGTGAGCATCCCTATTTCCTGACTGTATATACAAACCGTGAGTCCGCGTTGATTATTAAATCTATCTGTATGCTGATATGCAGCAATATTGACCTTGGTATGTGATCACCTTTTTTGCCCCTCAGGGTGTGGAACATACCTTGGACCTTTGAAGGAGTCTGAAACAGGTACAACCATCAACAGGTACATATAATTGGCCTAATACAATGCTATACAGCATATCTATTGGCCTAACTATATCCCCCTGTATATATCAATTGTAGAGCAATCTATCTATCCCATTAGTGCAACCTAGCTATATGTCGGCATTTATCTTTTCGCACTTTTGTATGCGATTAGCCTACACACTAGTATCTACTTGGTTGCACCTTCTTCTTTGTGTATAGACCTATTATATCTTTATCTTACCTCCTGATGATCCCGTAGCATCGTCTAGGGAGAAACCGCCGAGGTAGCTAAGAGGTAGCTAAAGTGTGTGATTATCTAATCAACCCCTACCAATTTTATGTTTTTTGTATATGTCTGTACTAGGTGTATCTGTGTGTTCACATTTTTCCATCCAGCTGATCGACATATGTGCGATCAATCATTATCCTACTCCCAACCTGGGGATATTTAGATCCAATAGCACGACACCCTTATAGGGATCTGTGAGGGGTAGTAGAGCAGGTACGTGGACATGGGGCCTCCACCTTCAGGAGCCCTCCCTAAGCTGAGGTAATAGGATAGGGGTAGAGACAGGGATAATCATCCCCTCACCCCAGGTTATCAATTCTGGATGTGAATATCAGTTACACTATCCTGTGTGTGTATATTCTGAGTGTCACATATTGGACCCAACTGGGATCCTTTTTAAAGTATACCAATAAAAACTAACTGTTTTAGGGGGTTTTCTTTTCATATGCTGGAATTACATTATCTTGATGAGCTTCAAGAGGTAGTCACCTGAAATGGTCTTCCAACAGTCTTGAAGGAGTTCCCAGAGATGCTTAGCACTTGTTGGCCCTTTTGCCTTCACTCTGCGGTCCAGCTCACCCCAAACCATCTCGATTTGGTTCAGGTCCGGTGACTGTGGAGGCCAGGTCATCTGGCGCAGCACCCCATCACTCTCCTTCATTGTCAAATAGCCCTTACACAGCCTGGAGGTGTGTTTGGGGTCATTGTGCTGCTAAAAAATAAATGATGGTCCAACTAAACGCAAACCGAATGGAATAGCATGCCGCTGCAAGATGCTGTGGTAGCCATGCTGGTTCAGTATGCCTTCAATTTTGAATAAATCCCCAACAGTGTCACCAGAAAAGCACCCCCACACCATCACACCTCCTCCTCCATGCTTCACGGTGGGAACCAGGCATGTAGAGTCCATCCGTTCACCTTTTCTGCGTCGCACAAAGACACGGTGGTTGGAACCAAAGATCTCAAATTTGGACTCATCAGACCAAAGCACTGATTTCCACTGGTCTAATGTCCTTGTGTTCTTTAGCCCAAACAAGTCTCTTCTGCTTGTTGCCTGTCCTTAGCAGTAGTTTCCTAGCAGATATTCTACCATGAAGGCCTGAATCACACAGTCTCCTCTTAACAGTTGTTCTAGAGATGTGTCTGCTGCTAGAACTCTGTGTGGCATTGACCTGGTCTCTAATCTGAGCTGCTGTTAACCTGCGATTTCTGAGGCTGGTGACTCGGATGAACTTATCCTCTGCAGCAGAGGTGACTCTTGGTCTTCCTTTCCTGGGGCTGTCCGCATTTGAGCCAGTTTCTTTGTAGCGCTTGATGGTTTTTGTGACTGCACTTGGGGACACTTTCAATGTTTTCCCAAGTTTTCAGACTGACTGACCTTAATTTCTTAAAGTAATGATGGCCACTCGTTTTTCTTTACTTAGCTGCTTTTTTCTTGCCATAATACAAATTCTAACAGTCTATTCAGTAAGACTATCAGCTGTGTATCCACCTGACTTCACCACAATGCAACTTTGGGTCCCAACACCATTTATAAGGCAAGAAATCCCACTTATTAAACCTGACAGGGCACACCTGTGAAGTGAAAACCATTTCAGGTGACTACCTCTTGAAGCTCATCAAGAGAATGCCAAGAGTGTGCAAAGCAGTAATCAAAGCAAAAGGTGGCTACTTTGAAGAACCTAGAATATGACATATTTTCAGTTGTTTCACACTTTTTTGTTATGTATATAATTCCACATGTATTAATTCATAGTTTTGATTCCTTCAGTGTGAATCTACAATTTTCATAGTCATGAAAATAAAGAAAACTCTTTGAATGAGAAGGTGTGTCCAAACTTTTGGTCTGTACTGTATATATATATATATATATAATATGTGGGAAACTGCCTCATCCTTGTTTTAGACCAAAACCACAAAGACATCAAACTGTTCAAAACTTCCATCTCTATATTTGTTCAGTTGTGATAAATCTGGAAAATATTGGATATTTTAAAGTCTCTAAATTTTTATGTTGGATATTTAGCACATACTGTACATATAATATTTGAGAAGCATGTTGATATTGAAAAATGTTATTATATAACTAGTTCATGCAGGGTGTGGATCTGAAATATATTTGTGTTTTACAAGTTTTCACACCATTCAAACCCTGTGATGGTAGTGTGAGTTCAATGTTGCCAATTTCCTGACTTCCCCTTAGAATCTTATACTTGGCACTTTCCTCTGTATGCTGCATGTGCTGAGTGAAATAGCAAATTATTGTGGCAGGATCCAACTACTGTGATTAATTTTTCTAAGCCTTTGCCACAAAATAGTTTACTGTTATAGTTCTTCACTGCTTTTGGGGTTATTGCAATTATGTGATAAGCAGTCATCTCGACTCGCAGGGAAAGAAGTCAGAGATAAGCAAATAAACACAATTCAAGAATTCCTATGTGGAAATGAATGAGTGAAAAAAAAAATGTTCATTCCAGCAAATATTAGTTCGCAAATTGTATGAATAATGATGAAAACTGTATTGGAAAAAAAACATCTTAAAAGCTAAAAAGATCTCATGGGACCGAGGTCATCTTCAATACCACTCTCCATGTGCTTGTATTAGTCTGAATTACTATTAATACGTTCTGCAGCAGGTCTTTTAAAATGTGAAGCTTAAAGATTCACCAGCTAACCATGCTGACTAGCAGTGGTGTAATTTTATATGAGGGCTGCAAGACCTCCCAGGCATTAGCCTTTCTTGGGGAAGGGGGTAGAATTAGACCCTTCTTACACTTGTTGATACCGAGGCCACCTAACACACAATAGATTGAAGGAAGATCATACCAAAATTAATGGACTCCACTAAGGATGAGCGAACCGGTTCGGACTGAACTAGGTTTGGTCGGAACTTAGCTATTTTTCGGACAGCAGTCGAACACAAATTTTTACAGGTTCATTTCAGGCAAATCCAATAAAACAGCGTGTAGCACCATTTTAGTGCACATGTTGACGGGGAAAAGCATTAGGAAGGAAAAAGAAGGGTTCTTGCATGACCCTGAGAGGAAGGGGGGAAAGCTTGCCCTTATTTGCTCCTAGTCTGACAGACAACCTGGATGAGCCAATCAGTGCTGCAGCAGGCAGGAAGGTGCTCTAGCAGAATGTCATTCTGCGCTGGGTTGTGAATCAGGGTGGTTGGGTCTTACAGTGTCTGTCCAAAAAAATTATCTTAGGGAGTCCGGGAGAGTAAAAAAACAATCAGGGACAGTCATAAATCACTCTAGCTCATTGCCATGGAGGGTAAAGGGAAAGGCAAGGATTCCGAAGAATTTTCTGTGTTGTGTACAATAGAGAGAATCTGGGCAACTGATAGCCAGGGAGAAAAGACAGGATCTGTGGCTGTGCCTGCTATTAGAAGTGCAGGTGCACCTCAAAAGCTACCTGTAATCAAAAACTTTAACTTTTTTCTCCCATTTTCACACAGATCCTTTTTTTGTCAGGGTCCAATTTAATTAAAGGGATTCTGCAGTTTGTTTAAACTGATAATCTATCCGCTGGATAGATCATCAGCATCTGACCGGTGGGGGTCCGACACCTGGGACCTCCGTCGATCAGCTGTTTGAGAAGGCAGCGGCGCTCCAGCAGCGTCGCAGCCTTCTCACTGTTTACCGCTGGCCCAGTGACGTCAGGACTAGTAACAACTGGCCTGGGCGGGTCTAAGCTCCATTCAAGTGAACGAAGCTTAGCTGTGCCCAGGCCAGTTGATACTGCCTTCTCAAGCAGCCGATCGGTCGGACCCCTGCCGGTCAGATGCTGATGATCTATGTAGAGGATAGATCATCAGTTTAAACAAACTGCAGAACCACTTTAAGCGGCATATATACAGTTGCAAGAAAAAGTATGTGAACCCTTTGGAATGATATGGATTTCTGCACAAATTGGTCATAAAATGTGATCTGATCTTCATCTAAGTCACAACAATAGACAATCACATTCTTCTTAAACTAATAACACACAAAGAATTAAATGTTACCATGCTTTTATTGAACACACCATGTAAACATTCACAGTGAAGGTGGAAAAAGTATGTGAACCCTTGGATTTAATAACTGGTTGAACCTCCTTTGGCAGCAATAACTTCAACCAAACGTTTCCTGTAGTTGCCGATCAGACGTGCACAACGGTCAGGAGTAATTCTTGACCATTCCTCTTTACAGAACTGTTTCAGTTGAGCAATATTCTTGGTATGTATGGTGTGAATTGCTTTCTTGAGGTCATGCCACAGCATCTCAATAGGGTTGAGGTCAGGACTCTGACTGTGCCACTCCAGAAGGCATATTTTCCTCTGTTTAAGCCATTCTGTTGTTAATTTACTTCCATGCTTTAGGTCGTTGTCCTGTTGCAACACCCATCTTCTGTTTAACTTCAGCTGGTGGACAGATGGCCTTAAGTTCGCCTACAAAATGTCTTGATAAACTTGGTAATTAATTTTTCCTTCGATGATAGCAATCCGTCCAGGCCCTGATGCAGGCAAAGCAGTCCCAAACCATGATGCCCCCACCACCATACTTCACAGTTGGGATGAGGTTTTGAGGTTGGTGTGCTGTGCCTCTTTTTCTCCACACATAGTGTTGTGTGTTTCTTTCAAACAAATCCACTATAGTTTCATCTGTCCACAGAATATTTTGCCAGTACTGATGTTGAACATCCAGGTGCCTTTGTGCAAACTGTAAACGTGCAGCAATGTATTTTTTTTTGGACAGTGGCTTTCTTTGTGATATCCTCCCATGAAATCCATTCTTATTTAGTATTTTACGTATTGTAGATTTGCTAACAGGGATATTAGCATATGCCAGGGACTTTTGTAAGTCTTTAGCTGACACTCTAGGATTCTTCTTCACCTCATTGAGCAGTCTGTGCTGTGCTCTTGCAGTCATCTTTACAGGACGGTCACTCCTAGTGAGAGTAGCAGCGGTGCTGAACTTTCTTCATTTATAGACAATTTGTCTTACTGTGGACTGATACTTTTATGACCCTTTCCAGCTTTATGCAAGTCAACAATTCTTTTTCCTAGGTCTTCTGAGAGCTCTTTTGTGCGAGGCATCATTCACATCAGGCAATGCTTCTTGTGAAAAGCAAATCCAGAACTGGTGTTTGTTTTTTATAGGGCAGGGCAGCTGTAACCAACACCTCCAATCTCATCTCATTGATTGGACTTCAGTTGGCTGACACCTCATTCCAATTAGGTCTTGGAGATGTCATTAGTCTAGCGGTTCACATACTTTTTCCACCTGCACTGTGAATGTTTACATGGTGTGTTCAATAACAATATTGTAACATTGAATACTTTGTGTGTTATTAGTTTAAGCAGACTGTGATTGTCTATTGTTGTGAAGATCAGATCACATTTTATGACCAATTTGTGCAGAAATCCATAGCATTCCAAAGGGTTCACATACTTTTTTTTGCAACTGTACATCATTACTGCAGCTAGTGTTGCGCAAAGTATAAAAAAAAATCTGATTCTTCTGCTTTGCCGAAATTTGCTTTGTGACAAATTATTTTGTCACGAAGCACATTTCTTTGTAAGTAGTGAGTGCAACGACAGGGAACGGTGATTGCGGTATTCCTCTGATGCCGCGTTCATAGCTGATCACGGCATCTGATAGCAATATTATAGGTAAAATTTAAAAAAATAACATCATACCTTATCCATTTGCTCGCGATGGGCCAGCATCCAACCTCTTAATTGAAGATATGACGCAAAATCTGGTGTGGCCCGTGATGACGTCATAATGTCGGCCAGTGTGGTGACGTCATACGTCGATTTCATGTGAGATCTTCAATGAAGATGGTGGCAGCTGGTCCATCGTGAGCAAATGGATGAGGTAAGCATCATCTTTTTTTTTTTTTTTTACATAATTTCAGGGAAAATCGATTCGCTTCCACGAAGCACAAGGAAATTTGGCTTTGAGGAAAATCAAATTTTCCCTGAAATTCGGATCAAAGTCAACTTTGTGGACTTTAATTCGCTGAAGACTAACTGCAGCAATACCTATGGCGTGGCAGCAATCTACCAGTGCGTATTGAGGTGAAACTTAGCGTCAAGCCTCAAACATTCATTTACGTATACTGTTTCCATACGCTCACAATTTAAAAAATTTCTTGGGCGGGTGTTCAATTTCATTAAGCTGCATATTGATATTATTACTGCAGCAATACCATTGGTGTTGAAGCAGTCTACCAGTGTGTTTTAAGGTAAAATTAACCATCAAGCCTTAATTGTAATTTTATGTATATTCAGCATCCACACGGTTGAAATTTACTTTTTTGGGGGATTGTTAAACTTAATTAAACCAGCATACATATGTGATTACTACAAGACACAAGGTAGGGCAGCAATATACCAGTGTGTATTAACTACAAATTGAGCGTCAAGCTTCAATCATCCATTTATGTATATTCAGTTATCATACAGAATTTCAATTTCTTTTGGGATTTTGAAATGTTATTAAACCAGCATATACAGTATATGTTATTACTACAAGGCAGAAGGTATAGCATCAGTCTATTAGTGTGTATTAACAAGAAATTTAGCGTCAAGCCTCATTCGTCCATTTATGTATATTCAATTTCCACACAGTCACAATTAGAATTTTTGTGGCGATTGTTACATTTAATTAATTCAGAAAATATATGCAATTACTTCAAGACACAGGGTAGGGCAGCAATCTACCTGAGAGTGATAACAAGAAATTGAGCATGAAGTCTGGCCCTTAATCATCCATTAACATCCTTTTATTTCTCCACATAGTTGCAATTTTTTTAATTTATTTAGTTATTTTTTGAGGGGGGATTCAATTTAATTAAGCGGCATATATACAGTACGTGTTTACTACACGTGCGAGGCCTAAAAATGTCAGGGCCACGGAAGGGGTCTAAACAAAAGACCCAGAGCCAGAATGTAAGTAGCAGCAGCACCAACTATCCAACCAGAAGAATTATTATTGGTATATTACATATTTTAATATATGTATTATATAAGATATTGGCACATGGCCATTGTATAGGGAACCTGTTGAGTGAACACCCAAGTCTAGGACTTCAGGAAATAAAGTAAGATTGGCCAAGAATAATGGACTAATCATGTACTCCATCCCTTGCACGTATAAAAGGTATCAAGTTGAAAAGAACGTCATACCTCTGACCATGGATATTCCTGTATAGACTGCACCACCCACCCCGCTTTACAAAGCAATATTACTGGGAAAGCTGGAGATGAGCAATGGAACTTTAATACACACACAACTTCTTCTATAAAACCGTTTTCTCATCAGGGAAGACCAAGTGTAGACATTGATTAACCCCAACTGTTGTGACAAACGAGACCAGACATGGCTCTGCTCTTGTACACCCCAAGAGATCGATGATGTTGATAGCTGTGCTGCTACACATGCTAGAAGCTGTCTAGTCGAACTGCAAAGACCCAACTCTGGATGGAAGAAAATAATTAATGGAGATGAACTCAAAGTCTGTGCATTAGGGGTAGCTTTCTTCACATGGCAATGACGAGTACAATGCCAGGTGCCTCTCACAGGGTGGTGTGTGAATCTGACACATGGACTGGTGACAATATGAGCTAACATCAAGTTAAACCAAATTTCTATGGACGTTGTTCAGAGGGACTTGGGTGACTGGGAAGCAATGGTTTACCCAATTTTTAAGAAATACCACCACTTACAAATGAATTGGACACATTATTTAAGAGGGATAATAGGAGATATCTGTAAAGAATAAATCAAGGCAACTGGACGTACTGTAGATTTCTTGAAAACGTTTCATTCGTTCTTCGAACGAGCTTTCTCAATTCTGAGTGACTGTACAGAAATTCTGGGAATAAATATGTAACTGAATCAACATCTGGTAATTATACCCAGCATGGGGTCAGAGGTCATTATACCCAGCATTGGGTCAAAGGTGTTGATTCATTATCCTAATTGGAGTCAGTAGGTGATAAAGACTTCCCAGAAAAAGGTGTCAAGACAGCATTGTATGTGGCAGACAATAGATGTCTAACCCCTCCCGCCTCTATTCAAGCTTGGCTTCTCCATTTTTACGTAGATGTCCTCTTTCACGCCTCATTTGTACCAATCGACCTCCTTATCCAAAACACGTACTTGACTGTCTTCAAAGGTGTGACCTGTTCCTTTTAGATGTAAGTACACGTCTGAATCTTGACCAGAGGTTTTGGCTCTTCTATGCTGAGCCATACGCTGATGTAGTTGATGTTTTGTTTCGCCGATATACAGTTCTGAGCATTCCTCATTGCACTGGACTGCGTACACAATGTTGTCCATCTTGTGTTTAGGCGTTGGGTCTTTGGGGTGAACCAGTTGTTGCCTCAGTGTGTTGCTGGGTTTAAAGCAAACAGGAATGTGATGTTTATTAAAAATCCTTTTGAGTTTCTCAGACACCCCAGCTACATATGGGATAAACATCTGGGGTCCAGCTCACCCCAAATCATCTTGATTAGGTTCAGGTCCGGTGACTGTGGAGGCCAGGTCACCTGGCGCAGCACCCCATCACTCTCCTTCATGGTCAAATAGCCCTTACACAGCCTGGAGGTGTGTTTGGGGTCATTGTCCTGTTGAAAAATAAACGATGGTCCAACTAAACGCAAACCAGATGGAATAGCATGCCGCTGCAAGATGCTGTGGTAGCCATGCTGGTTCAGTATGCCTTGAATTGTGAATAAATCCCCAACAGTGTCACCAGCAAAGCACCCCCACACCATCACGCCTCCTCCTCCATGCTTCACGGTGGGAACCAGGCATGTAGAGTCCATCCGTTCACCTTTTCTGCGTCGCACAAAGACACGGTGGTTAGAACCAAAGATCTCAAATTTGGACTTATCAGACCAAAGCACAGATTTCCACTGGTCTAATGTCCATTCCTTGTGTTCTTTAACGCAAACAAGTCTCTTCTGCTTGTTGCCTCTCCTTAGCAGTGGTTTCCTAGCAGATATTCTACCATGAAGGCCTGATTCACACAGTCTCCTCTTAACAGTTGTTCTAGAGATGTGTCTGCTGCTAGAACTTTGTGTGGCATTGACCTGGTCTCTAATCTGGGCTGCTGTTAACCTGCGATTTCTGAGGCTGGTGACTCGGATGAACTTATCTTCCGCAGCAGAGGTGACTCGTGGTCTTTCTTTCCTGGGGTGGTCCGCATGTGAGCCAGTTTCATTGTAGTGCTTGATGGTTTTTGTGACTGCACTTGGGGACACTTTCAAAGTTTTCCCAATTTTTCAGACTGACTGACCTTAATTTCTTAAAGTAATGATGGCCACTCGTTTTTCTTAGCTGCTTTTTTCTTTCCATAATACAAATTCTAACAGTCTATTCAGTAGGACTATCAGCTGTGTATCCACCTGAATTCTCCACAACGCAACTGATGGTCCCAACCCCATTTATAAGGCAAGAAATCCCACTTATTAAACCTGACAGGGCACACCTGTGAAGTTAAAACCATTTCAGGTGACTACCTCTTGAAGCTCATCAAGAGAATGCCAAGAGTGTGCAAGGCAGTAATCAAAGCAAAAGGTGGCTACTTTGAAGAACCTAGAATATGACATATTTTCAGCTGTATCACACTGTTTTGTTATGTATATAATTCCACATGTGTTAATTCATAGTTTTGATGCCTTCAGTGTGAATCTACAATTTTCATAGTCATGAAAATAAAGAAAACTCTTTGAATGAGAAGGTTGTCCAAACTTTTGGTCTGTACTGTATATTTTTTAATTGTCTGTTTATTTTTATTGAAGTAATAGAGGTAAATGGACAAGTTGACATCACTTATCCCTGTTCACAAAGTAGTAAATAATCACAGATTAACACTTCTTATCATTGTTCACAGAGTATAGAAGATATGAGACACAATTGAACAGTAGCATATTCAATCATTAAGGATATGGACGGAGAATATTAAAGGCAGAAGTAGCCATAGACTAAACATACAGAATACCATATGCCTAAGATATACAGTTTGACAACTTGCCATCCAATCCCCCACATAAAAAAAAATAGGGGAGGAATAAAAGTAAGAAACATAAAAAATTAAGCAGTAGGAGAACGACAGGGGTATCGACAAACACACGACACATAAGGAAAGGTAATCAGGACTAGGCACCATAGACTCTACAAACTTGGCTCATGAAAGTCATCCCACAACTGCCAGGTTTTGTTAAACATATCTATACTGTTAGTCAAGCTAGCTGATAGGTATTCCATTCTCCTGACCTCAATAATATTTGTGAAAAGGTCTAGCTGAGTAGGCGAGATTTTTTTCTTCCAGAATCTAGCTATAAGATGCCTGGCTGCAGTCAAAATGTGTAAGGTTAGAAGCAAGAAATGTTTCTTCAATGACACCGGCGGCATATTTAACAAATAAAAAAAGGGATAAAGTGGGAATCTGATATTAAGAAGACCGAAAAGAACCTCCTGTACCATTTGCCAAAATGGCCGAATCAAAAGGCATTCCCAGAAAATATGTATGTGAGATCCTTCCCCCGTAACACATCTCCAACATCTATCCGAGATATTAGGGTTAAGGTATCTCAGTAATTTTGGGGTGTGATACCAAAACATTAGAATCTTATAGGAATTTTCCCTATGTGTGACGCAAGAGGAGGCCTTTACTGTCCTATCCCATATCAAAGAGGAATATCTTAATAATATCACAAGCATAAAGTATAACATATACTCCTGGTATGTGGGTAATACCAGGAGCCAGTGGACAAATTACAGGAGCATGAGGCCGACTCACAAACAACTCACCAGTATCTCACACGGTCTGAACCAGTGTAGGCCTGACGTAAATATATCTTTGCACAAAATAGCTGTATTTCAAATGGCTGTATTTCAAATGCCTGATTCAAACCCCTGTATGTAGGGGGGTATCTCACACGGTCTGGACTAGTGTAGGCCTGAAGTAAATATATCTATGCACAAAATGGCTGTATTTCAAATGCCTAATTTAAACCCCTGTATGTAGAGGTGGTGTCTCACAGGGACTGAACCTCTGTAGGCCTGAAGTAAATATATCTTTGCACAAAATGGCTGTATTTCAAATTCCTGATTTAAACCCCTGTATGTAGGGGGTTATCTCACACAGTCTGAACCAGTGTAGGCTTGATGTAAATATATCTTTGCACAAAATGGCTGTATTTCAAATGGCTGTATTTCAAATGCCTGATTCAAACCCCTGTATGTAGGGGGGTATCTCATACGGTCTGAACTAGTGTAGGCCTAAAGAAAATATATCTTTGCACAAAATGGCTGTATTTCAAATGCCGAATTCAAACCCCTGAATGTAGAGGTGGTATCTCACAGGGCTTAAACCTCTGTAGGACTGAAGTAAATATATATTTGCACAAAATGGCTGTATTTTAAATGGCTTTATTTCAAATGCCTGATTCAAACCCCTGTATGTAGGGGGGTATCTCACATGGTCTGAACCAGTGTAGGCCTGAAGTAAATATATCTTTGCACAAAATGGCTGTATTTCAAATGGCTGTATTTCAAATGCCTGATTCAAACCCCTGTTTGTAGAGGTGGTATCTCAGAGGGCCTGAACCTCTGTAGGCCTGAAGTAAATATATATTTGCACAAAATGGCTGTATTTCAAATGCCTAATTCAAACCCCTGTTTGTAGAGGTAGTATCTCACACGGTCTGAACCTCTGTAGGCCTGAAGTAAATATATCTTTGCACAAAATGGCTGTATTTCAAATGGCTGCATTTCAAATGCCTGATTCAAACCCCTGTATGTAGAGGTGGTATTTCAGAGGGCCTATACCTCTGTAGGCCTGAAGTAAATATATCTTTGCACAAAATGGCTGTATTTCAAATAGCTGTATTTCAAATGCCAAATTCATACCCCTGTTTGTAGGGGGGTATCTCACACGGTATCTCACAGGGCCTGAACCTCTGTAGGCCTGAAGAAAATATATCTTTGCACAAAATGGCTGTATTTCAAATGGCTATATTTCAAATGCCTAATTCAAACTCCTGTATGTAGGGGGGGTATATCACACGATATAACAAAATAATAGCAAAGACAGGTGCTTTCCGTGGTCTTACTAAACCCTCAAACTGATTTTAAAATTGAGAGATTAGCCAACATGTCCTACGGTGTGGGACATGTCTGAGCCCGAGCACCGCGCCAAGGTTTCTCAAGTAGCTCGGTACCTAACACTCACCTACCTGTGCCTATGTGGGCAATACCAGGAGCCAGTAGACAAATTACAGGAGCATGAGGCCGACTCACAAACAACTCACCAGTATCTCACACGGTCTGAACCAGTGTAGGCCTGACGTAAATATATCTTTGCACAAAATAGCTGTATTTCAAATGGCTGTATTTCAAATGCCTGATTCATACCCCTGTATGTAGGGGGGTATCTCACAAGGTCTGAACTAGTGTAAGCCTGAAGTAAATATATATTTGCACAAAATGGCTGAATTTCAAATGCCTAATTTAAACCCCTGTATGTAGAGGTGGTGTCTCACAGGGATTGAACCTCTGTAGCCTGAAGTAAATATATCTTTGCATAAAATGGCTGTATTTCAAATGCCTGATTTAAACCCCTGTATGTAGGGGGGTATCTCACACAGTCTGAACCAGTGTAGGCTTGATGTAAATATATCTTTGCACAAAATGACTGTATTTCAAATGGCTGAATTTCAAATGCCTGATTCAAACCCCTGTATGTAGAGGGGTATCTCACACAGTCTGAACCAGTGTAGGCCTAAAGAAAATATATCTTTGCACAAAATGGCTGTATTTCAAATGGCTGTATTTCAAATGCCTAATTCAAACCCCTGAATGTAAAGGTGGTATCTCACAGGGCCTGAACCTCTGTAGGCCTGAAGTAAATATATCTTTGCGCAAAATGGCTGTATTTTAAATGGCTTTATTTCAAATGCCTGATTCAAACCCCTGTATGTAAGGGGGTACCTCACACGGTCTGAACCAGTGTAGGCCTGAAGTAAATACATCTTTGCACAAAATGGCTGCATTTCAAATGGCTGTATTTCAAATGCCTGATTCAAACTCCTGTTTGTAGAGGTGGTATCTCACAGGGTCTGAACCTCTGTAGGCCTGAAGTAAATATATCTTTGCACAAAATGGCTGTATTTCAAATGGCTGTATTTCAAATGGCTGTATTTCAAATGCCTGATTAAACCCCCTGTATGTAGAGGTGGTATCTCAGAGGGCCTGCACCCATGTAGGCCTGAAGTAAGTATATCTTTGCACAAAATGGCTGTATTCAAATGGCTGTATTTCAAATGCCTAATTCAAACCCCTGTATGTAGAGGTGGTACTCAGAGGGCCTGCACCTATGTAGGCCTGAAGTAAATATATCTTTGCACAAAATGGCTGTATTCAAATGGCTGTATTTCAAATACCTAGTTCAAACCCCGGTATGTAGGGATGGTATCTCTCAGGGCCTGAACCAGTGTAGGCCTGCATTAAATATATGTTTGCATAAAATAGCTGTATTTCAAATGACTGTATTTCAAATGCGTAATTCAAACCCCTGTATGTAGGGGGTATCTCACACGGTTTGAACCAGTGTAGGCTTGATGTAAATAGATCTTTGCACAAAATGGCTGTATTTCAAATGGCTGTATTTCAAATGCCTGATTCAAACCCCTGTATGTAGAGGTGGTATCTCAGAGGGCCTGAACCTCTGTAGGCCTGAAGTAAATATATCTTTGCACAAAATGGCTGTATTTCAAATGCCTATTTCAAACCCCTTTATGTAGAGGTAGTATCTCTCAGGGCCTGAACAAGTGTAAGCCTGCAGTAAAAATCTTTGCACAAAATAGCTGTATTTCAAAAGGCTGTATTTCAAGAGCCTAATTTAAACCCCTGTATGTAGGAGGGTGTCTCACACGGTCTGAACCAGTGTAGGCCTTAAGTAAATATATCTTTGCACAAAATGGCTGTATTTCAAATGGCTGTATTTCAAATGCCTGATTCAAACCCCTGTATGTAGGGGGGTATCTCACACGGTCTGAACCAGTGTAGGTCTGAAGTAAATATATATTTGCACAAAATGGCTGTATTTAAAATTCCTAATTTAAACCCCTGTATGTAGAGGTGGTTTCTCAGAGGGCCTGAACCTCTGTAGGCCTGAAGTAAATATATCTTTGCACAAAATGGCTGTATTTCAAATGTGTAATTCAAACCCCTGTATGTAGAGGTGGTATCTCACATGGTCTGAACCAGGGTAGGCCTGAAGTAAATATATCTTTGCACAAAATGGCTGTATTTCAAATGACTATTTCAAACCCCTGTATGTAGAGGTAGTATCTCTCAGGACCTGAACAAGTGTAAGCCTGCAGTAAAAATATCTTTGCGCAAAATAGCTGTATTTCAAAAGGCTGTATTTCAAAAGCCTAATTTAAACCCCTGTATGTAGGAGGGTGTCTCACACGGTCTGAACCAGCGTAGGCCTTAAGTAAATATATCTTTGCACAAAATGGCTGTATTTCAAATGGCTGTATTTCAAATGCCTGATTCAAACCCCTGTATGTAGGGGGGTATCTCACACGGTCTGAACCAGTGTAGGTCTGAAGTAAATATATATTTGCACAAAATAGCTGTATTTCAAATGCCTGATTCAAACCCCTGTTTATATAGGTGGTATCTCATAGGGCCGGAACCTCTGTAGGCCTGAAATAAAAATATCTTTGCACAAAATGACTGTATTTCAAATGGCTTTATTTCAAATGCCTAATTCAAACCCCTGTTTGTAGAGGTGGTATCTCACAGGGCTTGAACCAGTGTAGGCCTTAAGTAAATATATCTTTGCACAAAATAGCTGTATTTCAAATAGCTATATTTCAAATGC
Source organism: Bufo gargarizans (assembly GCF_014858855.1). Lineage (NCBI taxonomy): Eukaryota > Metazoa > Chordata > Amphibia > Anura > Bufonidae > Bufo > Bufo gargarizans. Next base: position 295,914,530 of record NC_058081.1, on the reverse strand, counting down.
CTGATTTAAACCCCTATTTGTAGTGGTGGTATCTCACAGGACCTGAACCTCTGTAGGCCTGAAGTAAATATATCTTGCACAAAATGGCTGTATTTCAAATGCCTAATTCAAACCCCTGTTTGTAAATGTTGTATCTCACAGGGCCTGAACCAGTGTAGGCCTTAAGTAAATATATCTTTGCACAAAATAGCTGTATTTCAAATGGCTGTATTTCAAATGCCTAATTCAAACCCCTGTATGTAGGGGGTTAGCTCAATCAGTCTGAACCAGTGTAGGCCTGAAGTAAATATATTTTTGCACAAAATGGCTGCATTTCAAATGGCTGTATTTCAAATGCCTGATTCAAACCCCTGTATGTAGGGTGGTATCTCACACGGTCTTAACCAGTGTAGGCCTGAAGTAAATATATCTTTGCACAAAATTGCTGTATTTCAAATGGCTGTATTTCAAATGCCTGATTCAAAACCCCTGTTTGTAGAGGTGGTATCTCACAGGGCCCGAACCTCTGTAGGCCTGAAGTAAATATATCTTTGCACAAAATGACTGTATTTCAAATGGCTGTATTTCAAATTTCTGATTCAATCCCCTGTATGCAGAGGTGATATCTCAGAGGGCCTGAACCTCTGTAGGCCTGAAGTAAATATATCTTTGCACAAAGTGGCTGTATTTCAAATGGCTGTATTCCAAATGCCTAGTTCAAACCCCTGTTTGTAGAGGTGGTATCTCACAAGGCCTGAACCTCTGTAGGCCTGAAGTTAACATATCTTTGCACTAAATGGCTGTATTTTTAATTCCTAATTCAAACCCCTGTATGTAGAGGTAGTATCTCACAGGGCCTGAACCAGTGTAGGCCTGCAAAAAATATATTTTTGCACAAAATGGCTGTATTTTAAATGGCTGTATTTCAAATGCCTGATTCAAACCCCTGTATGTAGGGGGGTATCTCCCACGGTCTGAACCAGTGTAGGCCTGAAGTAAATATATATTTGCACAAAATGACTGTATTTCAAATGGCTGTATTTCAAATTTCCGATTCAATCCCCTGTATGCAGAGGTGATATCTCAGAGGGCCTGAACCTCTGTAGGCCTGAAGTAAATATATCTTTGCACAAAGTGGCTGTATTTCAAATGGCTGTATTCCAAATGCCTAGTTCAAACCCCTGTTTGTAGAGGTGGTATCTCACAAGGCCTGAACCTCTGTAGGCCTGAAGTTAATATATCTTTGCACTAAATGGCTGTATTTTTAATTCCTAATTCAAACCCCTGTATGTAGAGGTAGTATCTCACAGGGCCTGAACCAGTGTAGGCCTGCCAAAAATATATTTTTGCACAAAATGGCTGTATTTTAAATGGCTGTATTTCAAATGCCTGATTCAAACCCCTGTATGTAGGGGGGTATCTCCCACGGTCTGAACCAGTGTAGGCCTGAAGTAAATAGATATTTGCACAAAATGGCTGTATTTCAAATGCCTAATTCAAACCTCTGTATGTAGAGGTGGTATCTCACAGAGCCTGAAGTAAATATATCTTTGCACAAAATGGCTGTATTTTAAATGGCTGTATTTCAAATGCCTGATTCAAACCCCTGTATGTAGGGGGGTATCTCAGAGGGCCTGAACCTCTGTAGGCCTCAAGTAAATATATCTTTGCACAAAATGACTGTATTTCAAATGGCTGTATTTCAAATGCCTAATTCAAACCCTTTTTTGTAGAGGTGGTATCTCACAGGGCCTGAACCAGTGTAGGCCTTAAGTAAATATTTCTTTGCACAAAATGGCTGTATTTCAAATGGCTGTATTTCAAATGCCTAATTCAAACCCCTGTATGTAGGGGGGTATCTCACACGTTCTGAACCAGTGTAGGCTTGAAGTAAATACATCTTTGCACAAAATGGCTGTATTTCAAACTGCTGTATTTCAAATGCCTGATTCAAACCCCTGTATGTAAGGAGGTATCTCACATGGTCTGAATCAGTGCAGGCCTGAAGTAAATACATCTTTGCACAAAATGGCTATATTTCAAATGGCTGTATTTCAAATGCCTAATTCAAACCCCTGTATGTAGGGGGGTATCTCACACGGTCTGAACCAGTGTAGGCTTGAAGTAAATACATGTTTGCACAAAATGGCTGTATTTCAAATGGCTGTATTTCAAATGGCTGTATTTTAAATGCCTAATTTAAACCCCTGTTTGTAGAGGTGGTATCTCACAGGGCTTGAACCAGTGTAGGCCCTACGTAAATAAATCTTTTCACAAAATAGCTGTATTTCAAATGGCTGTATTTCAAATGCCTAATTCAAACCCCTGTATGTAGGGGGTTATCTCAATCGGTCTGAACCAGTGTAGGCCTGAAGTAAATATATTTTTGCACAAAATGGCTGCATTTCAAATGGCTGTATTTCAAATGCCTGATTCAAACCCCTGTATTTAGGGTGGTATCTCACACGGTCTTAACCAGTGTAGGCCTGAAGTAAATATATCTTTGCACAAAATTGCTGTATTTCAAATGGCTGTATTTCAAATGCCTGATTTAAACCCCTGTTTGTAGAGGTGGTATCTCACAGGGCCCGAACCTCTGTAGGCCTGAAGTAAATATATCTTTGCACAAAATGACTGTATTTCAAATGGGTGTATTTCAAATTCCTGATTCAAACCCCTGTATGTAGACGTGATATCTCAGAGGGCCTGAACCTCTGTAGGCCTGAATTAAATATATCTTTGCACAAAGTGGCTGTATTTCAAATGGCTGTATTCCAAATGCCTAGTTCAAACCCCTGTTTGTAGTGGTGGTATCTTACAAGGCCTGAACCTCTGTAGGCCTGAATTCAATATTGGTGCACCTAATGGCGGTATTTAAAATCTCTGACTGTAACCTAAATGTATTAAGGGTGTATCTCACAATGATATCTGCATCAAAGGCTGCCAACTACATTTTTTGTGCCCAAATGAGTGTTTGTTTAAAAACTGAATTTGACAGCAGTATATAAGCCTGTAATTTCACACGTGCTGATGCTGCAAAGCCTGAAAATAGTGTTTTTTGTCAAAAGACTGTGTTTTTCAAACCCCAGAAAATAATGGGTGTATTTCTACCTTAAACAGCACACTGACTAATCCAGATGTATATTGCCAAAAAAATCCTTTTTTACTAACAGAATATGAAAGCTGTATATATTAAACTTTAATTTAACACTTGCAGATCTGGAAAATACTGCACAACTATTTGTCTGTAGATCGCTGAGTTAGATTCTCTCCTATGATCTCCCTGAAATCACAAGTTCAGCAGCATCCTCTCCCTGCACTTGTAATAGCCGAGTGGCGTGCAGCGCTACGTGACTCAAGCTTTAATAGAGCCTGGGTCACATGCTGCTCTGTCCAATCACAGCCATGCCATTAGTAGGCATGGCTGTGATGGCCTCTTGGGGCAAGTAGCATGACACTTGTTGATTGGCTGCTGTGCAGCCTTTCAAAAAGGGCCAAGAAAGCGGTGAACACCGAACCCAAACCCAAACTTTTACGGAAATGTTTGAGTTCAGGTCCGGGGTTCAAAAAATCCTAAAGTTCGGTCCGAACCCGAACTTTACAGTTAGTGTTCACTCAACCCTATTAATAAGTAAAATCAAAATTAATTCCCAAATGTATACATGGACCTCTAGTGCCACCTAGTGTTAGGATAAAAATTAAGGAATGTATTTCAAAATCTGTAGGAGGTGCTATTTGTGATGTCACTAGTTGTTGATTAAACTAGATCAGTCCCATTTTAGATGGGATAAAAAGATGGTATGGGCTAACAGAGGGATCATCTTCTTGTATCAGCTTGGGATGGTCATCTTGAAGAAAACATCTTGAAACATCTTGAGACCTGAAGACATTTAGATCCATCGTATCCAGCCACTTGACCACCTTTTCAGCTATTGGAGGCAGCCATCTTAGAACCATTGAAACTGATTTCTGCTAGCTGACATTTTGGTATAGTATAATCTTACCTATATTTTATAGAATAATTAATTAATATAATATATATCTATATCTATCTATATATATATATATATATATATATATATATATATTGATATAGATATAGATATAGATACATATTCAATTAACCATACTTTGTATATAGTATCTGTTTTGGAATAAGATTGGGGTGTACCTGCAGCATCATCCTAAAACTTGATCCAATTTTGGGAGATTTAGATGTACTGTTGGAAACACAGTATCATCTCCAAAGAATTAAATTCAGTTCTAGGCCGTTATGGTTAATTATATATATATATATATATATATATATATATATATATATATATATATATTTGTATTAATAAAAGAGGAAATCTGAAATAGACCAGATTTGGATTTAATTAGACATTTGTTGACTGAGAGAAATCAGGTATCAAATTGTTTTAAAATATAATTTTAGTGTATTGTCATAATAAGGCATAGTAGTGGATATATATATATATATATATATATATATTTTTATATATATATATATATATATATATATATACACACAGTACAGACCAAAAGTTTGGACACAACTTCTCATTCAAAGAGTTTTCTTAATTTTCATGACTATGAAAATTGTAGATTCACACTGAAGGCATCAAAACTATGAATTAACACATGTGGAATTATATACATAACAAAAAAGTGTGAAACAACTGAAAATATGTCATATTCTAGGTTCTTCAAAGAAGCCACCTTTTGCTTTCATTACAGTTTAGCACACTCTTAGCATTCTCTTGATGAGCTTCAAGAGGTAGTCACCTGAAATGGTTTTCACTTCACAGGTGTGCCCTGTCAGGTTTAATAAGTGGGATTTCTTGCCTTATAAATGGGGTTGGGACCATCAGTTGCATTGTGGAGAAGTCAGGTGGATACACAGCTGATAATCCTACTGAATAGACTGTTAGAATTTGTATTATGGTAAGAAAAAAGCAGCTAAGTAAAGAATCAGTCCGAAAAATTGGGAAAACGTTGAAAGTGTCCCCAAGTGCAGTCACAAAAACCATCAAGCGCTACAAAGAAACTGGCTCACATGCGGACTGCCACAGGAAAGGAAGACCAAGAGTCACCTCTGCTGCAGAGGATAAGTTCATCCGAGTCACCAGCCTCAGAAATCGCAGGTTAACAGCAGCTCAGATTAGAGACCAGGTCAATGCCACACAAAGTTCTAGCAGCAGACACATCTCTAGAACAACTGTTAAGAGGAGACTGTGTGAATCAGGCCTTCATGGTAGAATATCTGCTAGGAAACCACTGCTAAGGACAGGCAACAAGCAGAAGAGACTTGTTTGGGCTAAAGAACACAAGGAATGGACATTAGACCAGTGGAAATCTGTGCTTTGGTCTGATGAGTCCAAATTTGAGATCTTTGGTTCTAACCACCGGGTCTTTGTGCGACGCAGAAAAGGTGAACGGATGGACTCTACAGCCTGGTTCCCACCGTGAAGCATGAAGGAGGAGGTGTGATGGTGTGGGGGTGCTTTGCTGGTGACACTGTTGGGGATTTATTCAAAATTGAAGGCATACTGAACCAGCATGGCTACCACAGCATCTTGCAGCGGCATGCTATTCCATCTGGTTTGCGTTTAGTTGGACCATCATTTATTTTTCAACAGGACAATGACCCCAAACACACCTCCAGGCTGTGTAAGGGCTATTTGACCATGAAGGAGAGTGATGGGGTGCTGCGCCATATGACCTGGCCTCCACAGTCACCGGAACCTGAACCCAATCGAGATGGTTTGGGGTGAGCTGGACCGCAGAGTGAAGGCAAAAGGGCCAACAAGTGCTAAGCATCTCTGGGAACTCCTTCAAGACTGTTGGAAGACCATTTCAGATGACTACCTCTTGAAGCTCATCAAGAGAATGCCGAGTGTGCAAAGCAGTAATCAAAGCAAAAGGTGGCTACTTTGAAGAACCTAGAATATGACATATTTTCAGTTGTTTCACACTTTTTTGTTATGTATATAATTCCACATGTGTTAATTCATAGTTTTGATGCCTTCAGTGTGAATCTACAATTTTCATAGTCATGAAAATAATGAAAACTCTTTGAATGAGAAGGTGTGTCCAAACTTTTGGTCTTTACTGTATATATATATATATATATATATATATATATACAGTAAAGACCAAAAGTTTGGACACACCTTCTCATTCAAAGAGTTTTCATATATATATATATATATATATATATACAGTAAAGACCAAAAGTTTGGACACACCTTCTCATTCAAAGAGTTTTCATTATTTTCATGACTATGAAAATTGTAGAAAATTATAGAGGGGACTTGCTCTTGTAGTCAGGCTTGCGGATGCAGTACAGAGGCAATGCCAACGTCTTTAACTTAAACAGTGCAGTGTTTTATTCATACAGACGTAAAGTGACAAAATAACAAGTTCAAGGACAAACAGTCACCCTGAGTCTGGTGTTTGTTCACACCAGGCTGCATCACATAAATCCTTGGATGAAGTAGTAGTCCACGTGCTTTTGTCCGCAAACAATGTAGCAGGCCTTAATCCCAGCCCAAACTCTCAGGCTCCAACACTGAGACTGACAGAGCTCCACTGTCAGATGGAGGATAATCCACTCAGCTGAGATGGCTGGCTGGCTTTTTATCCCAAACCAAAACCCGGCCTGGAACCGTGGGGTACAGCCACCCACCCTGCTCTTTGGCTGCTCCCAATAAGAACCGTCCTGGATCGGCTTTACAGCCATACTAACAGCCGAAGTGTCAGCCTGCAATTACAAAACTGACACTTCAGGGAAAAATCCGGCTCCTTGTTCCTTCTTACAATATATATATATAGTAAAAAAAAGTCCAGCGGGAGCACCAACCAAGGAACGGGTGCAATGTCCACAAGGGCAGCGGCAGTACCCCAATAGTACAACTTCGAGAAAATAGGACTGCACTCCAGATTAAAAGTGAAAATAGTGAGCTTTTATTCACCCATAATATGGCAACCTTGCGACGTTTCGGCTCACAAGAGCCTTCTTCCAGCATAGAAACAGAGAAAATGGGAACATATAAAGGCATATCTCAAGTGTCTAACCAATCACAGTGTGATTACAATCATGATTAAATTGAATACATCAGATACATATACAAAAAATAAACAAAGTGCATGTGCATAAAATGACATGTGCTAAGAGATCAACAATACAAGATCGAAGTCCCCGTTCGTTGATCACATAAATATATAATATAGGTAATTTCCAAATGCATGTATATAACATCCTTAATAAAGTGAATAAGTGCGTCAGAAGGAGATCATCGAAATCGCACCTCTAGATGGAATGGCGCCCGCATACACCATCACGCTTCATTGAGCGTCCCCATTCGTTCACTGTGCATGTCCAGATCCGCGTCATCCTATCAGTCATAGCGCTTTCATGTGACGCATGCGCTCATCATAGTTACACTGAAACCGCCATTTTGCTGAAGGGCAACAATGCAGTTTCTTAAGTGTAACTCATAGATACCTTAATTGTGTAAGACGCTTTCCTCTACAATGTATCAAGCCGCGGTAGGTGTCCTACATAGTACAGATGAGGGGAAGGCAAAGAAAAATTAACAAATTAATTACAAATTAATTAATCTATTTCATATGAATTACAAATTTATATTATCACTGATAATATAAATTTGTAATTCATATGAAATAGATTAATTAATTTGTAATTAATTTGTTAGTTTTTCTTTGCCTTTTAGAACACATTTTGAATTTTAAAAGATTGGATGGGGATCCTTGAACTGGCCCTCTTTGATGATGATGGTGCTGAGCAACAACATCTGTGTCTTCCCGCTGTGTATTTCCAGATATGAAATTCTAGTATTCTTGTGTAATGCTTTCCTTTGAGGGAGAATCCCCCTTATGGCTGCGTTATAACCGGCAATGAGGTTGGCGGTGCCAGCGGGGTACATTGATGTGTCCCCCTCTGACACATGCGACCTAGTGTGTTGGATCCGTCTCGGCAGAGCTGGAACCTTCCCCACATTCTGTACTATGTAGGATGCACCTACCGCGGCTTGATACATTGTAGAGGAAAGCGTCTTGCACAATTAAGGTATCTATGAGTTACACTTAAAGGGCTTCTGTCAGCCCACTAAACCGTTTTTTTTTTTTGGTTAATATTAATCCCTACACTGCAAGCTCCCTGTACATATGCTAAATATTCATTTTTGTTCAGTAGATTTTGTTAAAAATCAAGTTTTATAATCTGTAAATTACCTTGCTACCAGCAAGTAGGGCGGCTACTTGCTGGTAGCAGCCGCATCCTCCTCTCATCATGACGCCCCCTCCGCTGTTTGATTGACAGGGCCAGGGAACGGGATCGTTCTCTGCTGGCCCTGTTTGAATTCAAAATATCGCGCCTGCGCCGTACCTGTCTTTAATCGGCGCAGGCGCACTGAGAGGCGGCTGCTCTGTCGGCCGCTCCATCCTCAATGCGCCTGCGCCGATGACGTTATCGCATACACCCGGAAGAGAAGACGCCGGCATCGCTGGAAGGAGGCGGAGAGTCTGGATGACGTCACTGGATGCTCGAATCAGGTAAGTATGTAGGTAATAAGCATGCTGCCACAAAAAACCACCAACGAAATGGGAATAAATAATAATAAATGATTTTATAAAAAGTACAATTATTAACACTATACCACCAACGATTATGAATAATAAGCACCTGCTCAATAAATATACAGATACTTATATATGACACATATATAAATATCTGTATATATTTGTCAAATAGTATATATATATATATATATGTATATATTTTTGTGTAAGTGATATATATCATTATATGTTTCTTTGTGTGTATATATATATATATATATATATATATGTTCACAGACAGGCATATATATATATACACATAGAAACAGATATAGAGATACACATAAATATAAATATACATATATATATATATATATATATATACATAGAGTAATTCAGATATATTATCATAAAGATACATATAGATAGACGTGATAGATAGGCACAGGTGGATAGGCACAGATGGACAGGCAGAAATGGACAGGCAGACATGGACACGCAGACATGGACAGGCAGACATGGACAGGCAGACATGGACACGGAGAGATGGACACGCAGAGATGGACACGCAGAGATGGACACGGAGAGATGGACACGCAGACATGGACACGCAGACATGGACACGGAGAGATGGACACGCAGAGATGGACACGCAGAGATGGACACGCAGAGATGGACAGGCAGAGATGGACACGCAGAGATGGACAGGCAGAGATGGAGACGCAGAGATTGAGACGCAGAGATGGACACGCAGACATGGACAGGCAGAGATGGACATGGAGAGATGGAGACGCAGAGATGGAGACGCAAAGATTGACACGCAGAGATGGAGACGCAGAGATGGAGACACAGAGATGGAGACGCAGAGATGGAGACGCAGAGATAGACAGGCAGAGATGGACACGCAGAGATGGACACGCAGAGATGGACAAGCAGAGATGGACAAGCAGAGATTGACAGGCAGAGATGGAGACGCAGAGATGGAGACGCAGAGATGGAGAAGCAGAGATGGACAGGCAGAGATGGACAGGCAGACATGGACACGCAGAGATGGACACGGAGAGATGGACAGGCAGCGATACCTAGGCAGCGATACATAGGCAGAGATACAGAGGCAGAGATACAGAGACACAGACAGACACAGATAGATAGACATAGATAGATAGATCTATGTCTTCGTGTCCATCTCTCCGTGACAGAGACAGAGAGAGAGATTTAGAGAAATAGATACAGAGAAAGAGATACAGAGACTCAGAGAGAGATACAGAGACACATATACAAAGATACATAGACAGAGATAGATAAATCTATGTCTGCGTGTCCATCTCTCCGTGTCCATCTCTGCCTGTCCATCTCTGCGTGTCCATCTCTGCGTGTCCATGTCTTCCTGTCCATCTCTGCGTGTCCATGTCTGCCTGTCCATCTCTCTGTGTCCATCTCTCTGTGTCCATCTCTGCGTGTCCATCTCTGCGTCTCCATGTCTGCCTGTCAATCTCTGCGTGTCCATCTCTCCGTGTCCATGTCTGCGTGTCCATCTCTCCGTGTCCATCTCTCCGTGTCCATCTCTGCGTGTCCATGTCTCCCTGTCCATGTCTGCCTGTCCATCTCTCCGTGTCCATCTCTGCGTGTCCATGTCTCCCTGTCCATGTCTGCCTGTCCATCTCTGCGTGTCCATCTCTGCGTGTCCATGTCTGCGTGTCCATCTCTCCGTGTCCATGTCTGCCTGTCCATGTCTGCCTGTCCATCTCTGCGTGTCCATGTCTGCCTGTCCATCTGTGCCTATCCACCTGTGCCTGTGCCTATCTATCACGACTCTATCTATATGTATCTTTATGATAATATATCTGAATTACTCTATGTATATATATATATAGATATATTGATATATATTTATGTGTATCTCTATATCTGTTTCTATGTGTATATATATGCCTGTCTGTGAACATATATATATATATATATATAGTAATATATACACAAAGAAACATATATAATGATATATATCACTTACACAAAAATATATACATATATATATATATATATATATTTATATATATATATATATATATATATATATATACTATTTGACAAATATATACAGATATTTATATATGTGTCATATATAAGTATCTGTATATTTACTGAGCAGGTGCTTATTATTCATAATCGTTGGTGGTATAGTGTTAATAATTGTACTTTTTATAAAATCATTTATTATTATTTATTCCCATTTCGTTGGTGGTTTTTTGTGGCAGCATGCTTATTACCTACATACTTACCTGATTCGAGCATCCAGCGACGTCATCCAGACTCTCCGCCTCCTTCCAGCGATGCCGGCGTCTTCTCTTCCGGGTGTATGCGATAACGTCATCGGCGCAGGCGCATTGAGGATGGAGCGGCCGACAGAGCAGCCGCCTCTCAGTGCGCCTGCGCCGATTAAAGACAGGTACGGCGCAGGCGCGATATTTTGAATTCAAACAGGGCCAGCAGATAACGATCCGGTTCCCTGGCCCTGTCAATCAAACAGCGGAGGGGGCGTCATGATGAGAGGAGGATGCGGCTGCTACCAGCAAGAAGCCGCCCTACTTGCTGGTAGCAAGGTAATTTACATATTATAAAACTTGATTTTTAACAAAATCTACTGAACAAAAATGAATATTTAGCATATGTACAGGGAGCTTGCAGTGTAGGGATTAATATTAACCCCAAAAAAAAAAGGGTTTAGTGGGCTGACAGAAGCCCTTTAAGAAACTGCAGGGCATTGTTGCCCTTCAGCAAAATGGCGGTTTCAGTGTAACTATGATGAGTGCATGCGTCACATGAAAGCGCTATGACTGATAGGATGACGCGGATCTGGACATGCGCAGTGAACGAATGGGGACGCTCAATGAAGCGTGATGGTGTATGCGGGCGCCATTCCATTCAGAGGTGCAATTTCTATGATCTCCTTCTGACACACTTATTCACTTTATTAAGGATGTTATATACTGTATATACTGGCGTATAAGACTACTTTTGAGCCCTAGAAAGTATTTTCTAGAGTGGGGGGTCGTCTTATACGCCGGGTATGGCGGGCGCTGTAGTGCCGGGACGCCCGAATTATCAACAGAGAGAGCCTGGGCTATTGCCTTGTATCCCCAGCAGCTGAGAGCTGCGATGTAACCCACGGCATATGCCCCCCCTGCGCTGTACCTTGTATACCGCCCCCTGCTCTGTACCTTGTTTGCCTCCCCCCTGCTCTGTACTTTGTATGCTCCTTGTACCTCCATCCTCCCGGCCGCTCGCATCTCGCTCCTACGCATGTGCGAGATTTCATGCGGCGAGCGTGGATACACGGGATCCTCACGGCCGCTCGCATCTCGCTCCTGCGCATGTGCGAGATCTCCGTGCGGCGTATCTAAGTGCGGCGCAGATGTGCATATGTGAATGTGAATATGAAGAATAACATAACAAAAATATGTTCAGGGTATAGGTGGCACATGTTTAGGGTCTGGGAGGCAGGGAGGGAGGACAAGGAAGGTGGTGGAATGCAGGGATGGTGGTGATACCATGGGATGGCGGTGGTACCTAGGGATGGTGGTGGGATGCAGGGATGGCAGTGGTATCTAGGGATGGTGGTGGGATGCAGGGATGGCAGTGGTACCCAGGGATGGTGGTGGGTTTCAGGGATGGCAGAGGTACCCAGGGATGGTGGTGGGATGCAGTAATGTACTGCTGTGTGTTGAAAAAGGGGTAGTCTTATACGGCAAGTATATCCCAAACTCTATATTTTCAGTGTAGAAGTTGGGGGTCGTCTTATACGCCGGCATATACGGCATGTATTTGGAAATTACCTATATTATATATTTATGTGATCAACGAACAGGGACTTCGATCTTGTATTGTTGATTTCTTAGCACATGTCACTTTATGCACATGCACTTTGTTTATTTTTTGTATATGTATCTGATGTATTCAATTTAATCATGATTGTAATCAAACTGTGATTGGTTAGACACTTGAGATATGCCTTTATATGTTCCCATTTTCAGTGTTTCTATGCTGGAAGAAGGCTCTTGTGAGCAAGGTTGCCATATTATGGGTTAATAAAAGCTCACTATTTTCACTTTTAATCTGGAGTGCAGTCCTATTTTCTCGAAGTTATATATATATATATATATATATATATATATATATATATATATGTATATACACTGCCTTTAAAAAAAAAAAAAGTTGCCACCTAGATTTAACTAAGCAAACAGTTATAAGCCTCCTATTGGATAATTACTGCATGGGTGATTATCTTTCAGCTGGCAATAAGTTATTTAACCCCAACTGGTGCAATGAGTTGCTTCTCATTTCTTAAACAACCATGTTGAAAGACACATCTCGTGGTCGTAGAAATGATGTTATTCTGTTTGAGAAGGGTCAAATCATTGGCATGCATTAAGCAGAGAAAACAGCTAAGGAGATTGCAGAAACTACTAAAATTGGGTTAAGAACTGTATAGCGCAATTTTAAAAAAAGTGGGGACCTATCGTATTAGAGGAAAAAATGTGGCAGGGAAAAAATCCTGAATGAGCCTGATCGGCGATCACTTAAACATTTGGTGAAATCTAATCGAAGAAAAACAACAGTAGAACTCAGGGCAATGTTTAATAGTGAAAATAAGAGCATTCCCACATGCACTATGTGAAGGGAACTCAAGGGATTGGGACTGAACAGCTGTGTAGCCATAAGAAAACCACTAATCAGTGAGGCAAACCAGAAAAAAGGCTTCAATTTGCTAGGGAGCATAAAGATTGGACTCTGGAGCAATGGAAGAAGGTCATGTGGTCTGATGAGTCCAGATTTACCCTGTTCCATAGTGATGGGCGCATCAGGGTTAGAAGAGAGGCAGATGAAGTGATGCACACATCATGCCTAGTGCCTACTGTACAAGCCTGTGGGGGCAGTGCTATGATCTGGGGTTGCTTCAGTTGGTCAGGTCTAGGTTCAGCAACAGTATGTGCTCCAAGAATAAGGTCAGCTGACTAAATGACCATACTGAATGACCAGGTTATTCCATCTTTGTTTTTTTTTTCTTCCCTGATGACAGGGGCATATTCCAAGATGACAATGCCAGGATTCATTGGGCTCAAATTGTGAAAGAGTGGTTCAGGAAGCATGAGACATCATTTTCACACATGGATTGGCCACCACAGAGTTCAGACCTTAACCCCATTGAGAATCTTTGGGATGTGCTGGAGAAGGCTTTGCGCAGCAGTCAGACTCTACCATCATCAATGCAAGATCTTGGTGAAAAATGAATGCAACACTAAATGGAAATAAATCTTGTGACATTGCAGAAGCTTATCGTAACAATGCCACAGCGAATGCATGCCTTAATAAAAGCTAAAGGCGGTCCAATGAAATATTAGAGTGGGTGACCTTTTTGGGGGGTTTTGACTATTTTTTTGGGACAGGCAGTATATATATACTAGTGCAATGGTATAACTGTGTCAACTACTGAGAAGTTTCATCTCACATTTTTATTTTCATGTATATATTAAAAATAATTAAAGAAATAAAAGTCCGTTTTAACTGAAGAAAGCACATGTAAAATAAAGGCGTTTAATAGTCAGTTGACTAACTGTAATTCAATTCCAAAGGAATACTCCATTACATTGGCTAAGGGGTCTAATATATTATTGTTGCAGGAGGCCCATAGGACAGCAGCAGGGTGGCAGCATGCCGATGAGCCAGCAAGGTGGAAGAGGTGGGAGATCTGGAGCCAAACGTGCCCGGAGTAGACCATATGCTACTCAGGAGCCTACCTGTCAGGAAACAACTAGCGGTGCACAGGTTCATAAAGGCAGCAGTAGGCAGTGAACATGGAGTGGTGGGGGTAAATGCCATATTCGGCAGTGTGTACATTTTCGCTGGAGGATGTTAGCATTGTGGTATGTAGGATATGAGAGCAGAAGGTGAAGCACAGTTAGGGTGCTAATGTTGGCACCAATGCCCTGCGTCAAGACATGGAGCATCACCATAATGTGGCCTGGGAAACCATGGCACTAATGTAGTGGTAAATCCTGACACAGCAACCGCTGCATCTACAATCGGCCCGCACACCTTCTGCAGCAGTTAGGGCTCCTCAATCTCAGTAGAAGGAAGCTGTCATTCCTTTCCTTTGTCTATTGCTCCTGATGCTCCTCCTACTCCTTGTCACCTGTATCCCCAGAAATCAATCACCAAAGCAATTGCAGAGAGACAACAGTATGCATACATTCATCCAACAGAGCAGAAACTGAAGGTGCACCTGGCCAAGTTGCTGGTACTACAGTCCCTCCGTTTCCATATCGTGGACTTTGAACATTTCAGAGAACTGATGGCTTGTGCCAAACCAAGCTGGAGAGTCCCAAGCCATCATTACTTCTCAAAAAAATCTGTTCCAACCTGGTACAGTTTATGCCAGCGCTAAAGGGTGGAGCTTTAACTATGGCCAAGGACAATATATGTCCTTAACAGTGCACTAAGTAAATGTGGTGATGGCCCAGGCACACCAGCAACTTGGCCACGTGATGGTAATGCCGCTTTCGCATTGCAATTGCAGGATATCTGTGCCAATGTCTACCGTCCCCTATCTCCATCTCCTTCACCTTGTCTTCAGCCTCCAAAGTAGGCATAGTTCAGAATAGTCCACTAACATACCACCTATGTAAAGCTGAACGTTGTCATGTGGTTCTGCACCTGATCAGCCTGGGCAAATGGAGTCACACTGGGGAAGAACTGCTCCACACAGCGGCAGATTGGGAACTTAAAGTGGCCCTGGAAAAAAAGCTTAAAGGTGGTCCCATTTTGTAAGAGTGTCTAAATTGACCAGAGGCAGAGAAACATAAGTAAGAGGGATTAGCAATACCATAGCGCAAAATACCATATACCACAGTGCAGCACAATATATTGCAACAAATCTTTACCTCTGTGGTGTCCATCAATAGCTTCCATTTTCTTTTCTTCTCCTCCTTCAGTTGTCTCTGATTAAGATATGGAGCAGGGGGCTTTGGAAGTGAGATGCAGGCCATAGTTGAATTGAGGAGGACGTGTGCGGGGACTGGCTGAATACATGAGTACCTAGGTACATGAGTACATTGGTACCACTAAGAGCTCTTTATCTATCCAGCCAGCAGCAAAGAGGGGGACTTGGGTGGACACCTGGGCATCAGCCCACAGGCAAATTTCCCTGTAAGGTCTATGGCCAATCCACCCCTGGCTCCACATCATTAATCAAGAAATCAAATTCTGACTGTCTCCTCGTCAACTGGAGACAGGAACCATGGAAATAGGAAGAATATTCTATCTGCGCTGCATCAGGGAGGGCTGACTCATGTTCCCTGCATGGCACACATCTTTACTAGAGTTGAGCGAACACCTGGATGTTCGGGTTCGAGAAGTTCGGCCGAACATCCCGGAAATGTTCGGGTTCGGGATCCGAACCCGATCCGAACTTCGTCCCGAACCCGAACCCCATTGAAGTCAATGGGGACCCGAACTTTTCGGCACTAAAAAGGCTGTAAAACAGCCCAGGAAAGAGCTAGAGGGCTGCAAAAGGCAGCAACATGTAGGTAAATCCCCTGCAAACAAATGTGGATAGGGAAATGAATTAAAATAAAAATTAAATAAATAAAAATTAACCAAAATCAATTGGAGAGAGGTTCCATAGCAGAGAATCTGGCTTCCCGTCACCCACCACTGGAACAGTCCATTCTCAGATATTTAGGCCCCGGCACCCAGGCAGAGGAGAGAGGTCCCGTAACAGAGAATCTGTCTTCATGTCAGCAGAGAATTAGTCTGCATGTCATAGCAGAGAATGAGGCTTCACGTCAGCCACCACTGCAACAGTCCATTGGCATATATTTAGGCCCAGCACCCAGGCAGAGGAGGGAGGTCCCGTAACAGAGAATCTGTCTTCATGACAGCAGAGAATCAGTCTGCATGTCATAGCAGAGAATGAGGCTTCACGTCACCCACCACTGCAACAGTCCATTGGCATATATTTAGGCCTAGCACACAGGCAGAGCAGAGAGGTCCCGTAACAGACAATCTGGCTTCATGACAGCAGAGAATCAGTCTGCATGTCATAGCAGAGAATGAGGCTTCACGTCACCCACCACTGCAACAGTCCATTGGCATATATTTAGGCCTAGCACACAGGCAGAGCAGAGAGGTCCCGTAACAGACAATCTGGCTTCATGTCAGCAGAGAATCAGTCTGCATGTCATAGCAGAGAATGAGGCTTCACGTCACCCACCACTGCAACAGTCCATTGGCATATATTTAGGCCTAGCACACAGGCAGAGCAGAGAGGTCCCGTAACAGACAATCTGGCTTCATGACAGCAGAGAATCAGTCTGCATGTCATAGCAGAGAATGAGGCTTCACGTCACCCACCATGTCCGACCATGTCCACGACCATGTCCACGTCCGCGTCCCTTACTAGATGTTTTTCTCATTGTTATGGTTCACCACAACAACAAATATATTATTTGGCCCAATGTATTGTATTCAAATTCAGCGGGATATAAATTTGAGGCCTAGTATTTAGGCGCTGGGTGACCGGTATGGATTTAGTGACAGAATTAGACTTGGAAATGCACAGAAGCGTGTGTGTGAAGTTATTCTGAATGACCCTATGTGCACCTTCAATATGATCTACCCTTTTAGGGATAGATTTCAAATAGCTCTGATATAGCAGAAACGACTAAATTATGAAATTGCTAAATTGGGAATTGTATTTCAACCCAGAACAAAAAATGTGC
Organism: Bufo gargarizans; assembly: GCF_014858855.1. NCBI lineage: Eukaryota > Metazoa > Chordata > Amphibia > Anura > Bufonidae > Bufo > Bufo gargarizans. The sequence goes on along the minus strand of NC_058081.1, from coordinate 295,897,185 downwards.
TTTGACGGACACTAAATAACTTTCCCAGCCACAACAGGACAGCGGTAACGAGAGATTTAGCGGGATATAAATTTGAGGCCTAGTATTTAGGCGCTGGGTGACAGGTATGGGTTTAGTGACAGAATTAGATTTGGAAATGCACAGTAGCGGGTGTGTGAAGTTATTCTGAATGACCCAATGTGCACCTTGAATATTATATACCCTTTTAGGGATAGATTTCAAATAGCTCTGATATAGCAGAAACCACTAAATTATGAAATTGCTAAATTGGGAATTGTATTTCAACCCAGAACAAGAAATGTGCTTGAACGGACACTAAATAACTCGCCCAGCTACAGCACTAAGGACAGATTTAGCGGGATATAAATTTGAGGCCTAGTATTTAGGCGCTGGGTGACAGGTATGGGTTTAGTGCCAGAATTAGACTTGGAAATACACAGTAGCGGGTGTGTGTGAAGTTATTCTGAATGACCCAATGTGCACCTTGAATATTATATACCCTTTTAGGGATAGATTTCAAATAGCTCTGATATAGCAGAAACCACTAAATTATGAAATTGCTAAATTGGGAATTGTATTTCAACCCAGAACAAGAAATGTGCTTGAACGGACACTAAATAACTCGCCCAGCTACAGCACTAGGGACAGATTTAGCTGGATATAAATTTGAGGCCTAGTATTTAGGCGCTGGGTGACCGGTATGGATTTAGTGACAGAATTAGACTGGGATATGGCCAAAAAATAAACAGACTATTGCTGGTTAAATGCACTTGGTGTGACAGCTTCACCCTGATGTAGGCTTTAGCCAAAAAACAACCACACCATTGAGGGTTAAATGCACTTGGTGACAGGCGCAGCTTGCCCCTGATTTAGTATATGGCCAAAAAATGAACAGACTATTGCTGGTTAAATGCACTTGGTGTGACAGCTTCACCCTGATGTAGGCTTTAGCCAAAAAACAACCACACCATTGAGGGTTAAATGCACTTGGTGACAGGCGCAGCTTGCCCCTGATTTTGTATATGGCCAAAAAATGAACAGACTATTGCTGGTTAAATGCACTTGGTGTGACAGCTTCACCCTGATGTAGGCTTTAGCCAAAAAACAACCACACCATTGAGGGTTAAATGCACTTGGTCGCAGCTTGTGCTGGCGCACCACAAGACACAAAATGGCCGCCGATCACCCCAGAAAAATGTGACTGACAAACGGTCTGTGCAGCCTAAAAACAGTGAGCAATTGAGGATCAGCAGCTCAATGATCCACAGCTGCAGATCGATCAGTTAATCAAGTCCTTTGGAGGAGTTAATCTGCCTAATCTCGCCCTACTGTCGCAGCCGCAACCTCTCCCTACGCTAATCAGAGCAGAGTGACGGGCGGCGCTATGTGACTCCAGCTTAAATAGAGGCTGGGTCACATGGTGCTCTGGCCAATCACAGCCATGCCAATAGTAGGCATGGCTGTGATGGCCTCTTGGGGCAAGTAGTATGACGCTTGTTGATTGGCTGCTTTGCAGCCTTTCAAAAAGCGCCAAGAAAGCGTCACAAAAGCGCGAAGAAAGCGACGAACACCGAACCCGAACCCGGACTTTTACGAAAATGTCCGGGTTCGGGTCCGTGTCACGGACACCCCAAAATTCGGTACGAACCCGAACTATACAGTTCGAGTTCGCTCATCCCTAATCTTTACCAATCTAGTTGTCACCCAGCTTCTTAAGTCTTCCACCCAACTTCAAGATGTCTTGAAAATGGCCAGGAAACTGTGCATGCACTTCAGACACTCTTATCATGCAAAACATGCCCTCCTTGAGCTGCAATGGCAGAATCTTGTTCCCCTACATCATTTCATATGCAATGTTTCCATACAACAGAACTTCACCCTTCACATGTTGGACCGACTGTAAAAACAGAGGAAACCCATGACAGATTTCTTGATGATGTAGACTACTCTGCGGTGTAACTTTGACGTTATACAGTGGCAGCTCATGCGTTACACCTGCCATTTTCTCAGGCTCTATGAGGAGGTCACTTTATTTGTCAGTCACCAGGACTACGGGATGAATGATGTCATTCCACTCCTTCACGTCCTGGAGTGGATGCTGATAAATCCAACTATTAAAGGGATAGAAGACATGACGCCTACACCTCATGTCCACCTGAGCCCTGTGGAGACTGAACTGGCACAGGAGGACATGAACTCCCAGGAATTCTATACAGAACTAGGTGGTTTATCTGCCCAAGTAACAGGAGAGGAGAAGAAGGAGCATGAGGACGACGCAGATGACCCCAAAATACTGGGGAAGTATGGTGTGGAGATGAAATCAGGGAGTCCCTCTGAGTCCCTTGCGCAAATGACCAGATGCATGCTGAGTTGCTTTCGTAGTGACAGCCACATTATTACTATTTGGCAGAGGGATGATTGCTGGCTTTCCACAATGTTAGACCCTCACTACCGGTCCAAAATGGGGGCCTTTTTTACATTTCTGAGATGGATTAAATACTGAGCTACTATCAAGACATCCTTTGCATTCAGTTGGTCGCTGCCTGCAAGCACCATCGCCCATCTTTACGAAGTTCTAACAGGGGGGAACAGTCTGAGCTCACGTGCCGCTGCCATGAGAGCTGGATGGGAGGGAGGGGGTAGGAGCAGCTCCATCAGCAGCAACTTAAGTCTCGAGTCTCTGATCAGCACTTTTCTTCACCTGCCTACTGAAGAAACCACCACTATTGTGACTCTTCATGCTGTTTCCACCCTGTTATGGGGAAACTAATGCCCCTGTATGTTTGTGTTGACAATCAGAAGAAGAGAAAAATAACAAAAGAAGCACCTTCTGTCGTTTGAGCATCAAGAAGGCCTCTATCACGCAGCCAGTATTTTGCATCAGGATTTGATCATAAATTGGAAGCAAAAAACAGAAGTGGGTCGAAAGCACAGAACACATGCAAATATTTCCATCACATGTTATCTCTGTTTTGGACCCACTCCTGTTTTTGTCTTACCAATACTGATCAAATACTGATGCAAAAAAAATTGACCAAATACTGACTGTGCAATAGAGGCCAGAACATGGAAAGTTGGTCAGAGATTGATTGAAGGAGAGGAGTAAAATTCATACTAAAAATTGATGTTGGATCTGGTCCAATCTTAACTCTTAGGTAAGTAATATACGGGAGTCCCAGTTAAATGGAGAATTAGCTTTCATAGTATCTCTAATTGGGGATAGGAGGTTTATACTGAGAATGTGGGACTTACTCATGTTAATTTTAAAGTTAGAGTGGAGACTTAACTGCTCTAGTATCTTGTAAATCAGTGAAAAAGCTTTAGCTGGATTAGTATTTAGTATAAGCAGGTCATCTGCAAATGCAGCCACTTTATGTTCCTGTTGACCCATTCTAATGCCTTAAATCGATTCTCACTTCTGATCGTCTGGATCAGGGTTTCCATGACCAGGACGAATATTAGTGGAGATAACGGGCAGCCCTGTCTGGTGCCATTGTAGATAGGAAAAGACGGAGATAAAGTGTTATTTATAATAGAAGCTGAGGCATGGGTATATAGGGATAAGATGGCTTTAATAAATGGGTCCGGAAATTTAAATGCCTCGAGAACTTTCCTCATGTATTCCCAACTGACCCTATCAAAGGCATTTTCTGCGTCCGTGCTAAGCAGGACTAGAAAGCGTTTAGACTTTTTTTATAATAGATGGCATTCAAGACTCTGGCGGTATTATCTCTGCCCTCCCGACCACGAACAAAGCCTACCTGGTCTCTTTTAATCAAAAATGGAAGAAAATTGTACAGGCGTGTGGCTAACATTTTAGCTAATAACTTTAAATCAAAATTTAACAGGGAGATTGGGCGGTAATTAGCACATTGGGAACTATCCTTCCCCTCTTTCGGGATCAATGTAATATGTGGTCTAGTCATGTCCGCAGTTAATGGGACACCAGACAGGGCGCTGTTGAATAATGGGAGAAGATGTGGTCCAAATGTGTTGCGAAAAGTTCAATAGTATAAGACTGGGAAGCCATCTGGCCCTGGGCTTTTCCTATTGGGAAGTTGTTTAATTGCTGTCATTATTTCTTCTGTTGTGAAGGGGGCTTGAAGAGTTTGGGAATGAATTATCAGATAAGACTGGTAAGGAGAGGGAATTAATAAATTAAGTTATCGATTCTTCTGGGGGAGGGGGAGATAGGGGATTAGTTTCTTTCTCCGCTTCTTTAATGTTATAAAGGGAGTAATAACATTTTTGAAATTGTTTAGCTATTTTTGGGGTGGTAAGTACGTCTCCTTTGTTAGGGACCTTGATCTTATGTATATAGTTGTGGGAGTTCCTCTGCTTAATATGCTGCATCATAAATTTAGATGCTTTATCTCCATGTGCGTAGTATTTAAATTGCGCATGGAGATAATATTTTGCTGATGTTGTGTTAAGCAGATTTTTTATAGTATTTCTCAGTTCAGTGGGTTCAGTGAGATCGGCTTTCAATAAGGATTTTTTTTTTTTAATATTTTCTAACCACTGGATCTGGGATAGAAGCTCGTCAACTAATATATACAGTACAGACCAAAAGTTTGGACAAACCTTCTCATTCAAAGAGTTTTCTTTATTTTCATGATTATGAAAATTGTAGATTCACATTGAAGGCTTCAAACTTCAAAACTATGAATTAACACATGTGGAATTATATACATAACAAAAAAGTGTGAAACAACTGAAAATATGTCATATTCTAGGTTCTTCAAAGTAGCCACCTTTTGCTTTGATTACTGCTTTGCACACTCTTGGCATTCTCTTGATGAGCTTCAAGAGGTAGTCACCTGAAATGGTTTTCACTTCACAGGTGTGCCCTGTCAGGTTTAATAAGTGGGATTTCTTGCCTTATAAATGGGGTTGGGACCATCAGTTGCGTTGTGGAGAAGTCAGGTGGATACACAGCTGATAGTCCTACTGAATAGACTGATAGAAGTAAAGAAAAAACGAGTGGCCATCATTACCTTAAGAAATGAAGGTCAGTCAGTCCGAAAAATTGGGAAAACTTTGAAAGTGTCCCCAAGTGCAGTCACAAAAACCATCAAGCGCTACAAAGAAACTGGCTCACATGCGGACCGCCACAGGAAAGGAAGACCATCATTACCTTAAGAAATGAAGGTCAGTCAGTCCGAAAAATTGGGAAAACTTTGAAAGTGTCCCCAAGTGCAGTCACAAAAACCATCAAGCGCTACAAAGAAACTGGCTCACATGCGGACCGCCACAGGAAAGGAAGACCAAGAGTCACCTCTGCTGCGGAAGATAAGTTCATCCGAGTCACCAGCCTCAGAAATCGCAGGTTAACAGCAGCTCAGATTAGAGACCAGGTCAATGCCACACAGAGTTCTAGCAGCAGACACATCTCTAGAACAACTGTTAAGAGGAGACTGTGTGAATCAGGCCTTCATGGTAGAATATCTGCTAGGAAACCACTGCTAAGGACAGGCAACAAGCAGAAGAGACTTGTTTGGGCTAAAGAACACAAGGAATGGACATTAGACCAGTGGAAATCTGTGCTTTGGTCTGATGAGTCAAAATTTGAGATCTTTGGTTCCAACCACCATGTCTTTGTGCGATGCAGAAAAGGTGAACGGATGGACTCTACATGCCTGGTTCCGCCGTGAAGCATGGAGGAGGAGGTGTGATGGTGTGGGGGTGCTTTGCTGGTGACACTGTTTGGGATTTATTCAAAATTGAAGGCATACTGAACCAGCATGGCTAACAAAGCATCTTGCAGCGGCATGCTATTCCAACCGGTTTGCGTTTAGTTGGACCATTATTTATTTTCAACAGGACAATGACCCCAAACACACCTCCAGGCTGTGTAAGGGCTATTTGACCATGAAGGAGAGTGATGGGGTGCTGCGCCACATGACCTGGCCTCCACAGTCACCGGACCTGAACCCAATCGAGATGGTTTGGGGTGAGCTGGACCGCAGAGTGAAGGCAAAAGGGCCAACAAGTAATAAGCATCTCTGGGAACTCCTTCAAGACTGTTGGAAGACCATTTCAGGTGACTATCCTCTTGAAGCTCATCAAGAGAATGCCAAGAGTGTGCAAAGCAGTAATCAAAGCAAAAGGTCGCTATTTTGAAGAACCTAGAATATGACATATTTTCAGTTGTTTCACACTTTTTTGTTATGTATATAATTCCACATGTGTTAATTCATAGTTTTGATGCCTTCAGTGTGAATCTACAATTTTCATAGTCATGAAAATAAAGAAAACTCTTTGAATGAGAAGGTGTGTCCAAACTTTTGGTCTGTACTGTATATTATTATTTTTTTGGACCCCATGCTAAATAAATTGACCCCTTATGTATGCCTTATGGGAGTCCCACAGTATATGGGAAGATGTCTCGGGGAGGGAGTTAAGGGCAAAAAATTCTTCTAGGAAAGCTTGGACGTTCTTTATGTTCTCTTCTGTAGATATAAGTTGTTCATTTAATCTCCATCTAAATTCTCTGGGTTCTAGTGAGGGGGCTAAGATAGTAGTAAACACAGATGCGTGGTCAGAGAGGAACACATTTCCTATATAAGCACGAGTACATAAGTGTAAGTGTTCTTTAGACAAAAATATATAATCCAGTCTATGGTACGAACTATGAGGAGAGGAGAAGAAGGTGTAGTCCTGCATGGCAGTATTGAGAAGACGCCAAACATCGAAAATAGCCTTTGTTGGAATTTGTTCTTAAGATCTCTAAGTGCTTTGGTAGATATCACAGATTTCTTGGATGTAGAGTCAAATATAGGATCTAATGTAATATTTAAGTCTCCTCCAAGCACTACCACACCTTCCTTATACGTTTCCAAAAGAGACAGTACCTCGTCCAACCACGACACCTGATTAACATTGGGCGCATATAAATTTTCAAAAGTGTATATTTGATTAGCAATAGTTCCCTTTAGCAGAATATATCTGCCCTCCACATCTTGGATGTGTGATATATATGTGAAAGGAAGGCCCCTCTGGAATCCGATGCTCACGCCTTTGGAGGCAGCAGAATTTGAGCCACTGTAGTACCCTTGTGGGAATAATGATCTGGAGAGGCTAGGATATTTGTTGAATTTGACATGTGTCTCCTGAAGAATCAGGACTAAACATTTTTATTTTTTCATATAAGTGAATATTTGACTGCGTTTAGATGGGGCGTGAAAACCCTTAACATTAAATGATGCTATGCACAAGTCAGCCATCTATCAATGGGATGTGTAATAGTGTACAGCTTTGAGGTTTTAGTATGACCTGTGTGACTAGCCATTGTAAGTACTTAACTTTCCAAGGCAGAGCAGTGAAGTTCCAGAGAAGCCCCCTCCTCCTTTGAGAATGTAGCGTAGATATCTAATAATACCTGTCATATGACCAAAAAACGGAATGAAACATAAATTTAAGAACAAAACATAAAACGGATATGCAAACCTTGAAAACTAGAGCTCTTCTGCTCCAATAGTAATAAAGGGGGGAATTAGTACTCAACATTATTGTGAGATGGAGTATCACCCTCGTATAATTCTTGATAATAGCACTTAGCTAGGGACATAGACTAGCATTGGATAGGGCAAAACTTGAAAATTACACTAGGCTAAACACCAAACCAGGTAGATGCGTTCCTATATATAGAACCAAACAAAGAAAGCCTCACTACAAAACCGTAGTATAGGGCAGGGAAAAGACAACCATATAAACCTAAAATGTTGTTGAACAAACAACAAATGAATGCCCAATGTATTTAAAAAAATATATATATACTTTATGAAGAGTCAGCAAAAAAACGGATGCCACAATCCACTGGCCAGTGTCTCTGCTACCCACCAATAGATGGAACACATGTCAGGTATGAATATATTATGCAGTAGGGTGATTCACAGAAAAGTGGCACGCAATAATGGCTACTAAAATATTATGACTGTGATCATCACTCTAGTGCATAGCCGCTAGATGAGTCTCAGACAATAGGTCCTAATAATGCACAGATAATAAGATGAAAAGAAGGGGGTTTTATATATATTTTGATTTCCACACACCAAACCTTCTTATGAAGGCTATGAAAGAGCTCATCTATAGGCACCTGATGAAAAATTAAGACATACCATAAGACATGATGGAGGGTAAAAGCAGCAGGCACAGGACAGGCAGGAGACCTCGATGCGCGTTTCGCCTCAGCTTCGTCTTGATGAAGCTGAGGCGAAACGCACATGGGAAGGGTATCGGTCCCAGGAGAGACCTCCCTTACCTTCTCAGAAGCGGCTGTAGCTTTCGGAGCGCTCCCTGCTGCTCTCGGTGTTCCGGGCGCCATCTTTGATTCTCTGGCAACATGTGCCTGAGCAGCTTTTTAAATAAATTTCACCATAGATTTGTTAGGAATCGGATCTTTAACGTGCCCCTGAGCTTCAGTAGGTCTAGGGCCGCTAATCTTAACCATGCTGGGTCCCGAATGCCAATTATGAAAGGCTTTGAGGGATATCTATACAGCAGAGCTGCTCTTCAAGCTGCCATCCAGCTCCGGTGCAGGCTCCGCCCCCCCAGCATGGTTAATTTTAAGTGTGACGTTATCAACTTATAACCTCACCAGGTCTATTAAACAGTTATGTGAGCATGGTTAATTTTAAATGTGATGTTATCAACGTATAAGCTCACCAGATCTATTGCACATGTTAATAGTTCCAAAGTACAGTCATGTGAAAAAATTAGGACACCCTTTGAAAGCATGTGGTTTTTTGTAACATTTTTAATAAAAGGTTATTTCATCTCCGTTTCAACAATACAGAGAGATTAAAGTAATCCAACTAAACAAAGAAAACTAAAGAAAAGTCTTTTCAAGATCTTCTGTAAATGTCATTCTACAAAAATGCCTATTCTAACTGAGGAAAAAGATAGGACACCCTCACATGTATTCCCTCTTAAATTGGCTCAGATCTCACACAGGTATATCACACCAGGTGCACATAATTAGTAGATCGTTACTCTGCATGTTAAATGAGGCTTGCCCTATTTAAACCTCAGACATTTAGTTTGGTGTGCTCCTGACTGTTGAAGTGAGAGTGAGCACCATGGTGAGAGCAAAAGAGCTGTCAGAGGACTTCAGAAAAAAGATTGTAGCAGCCTATGAGTCTGGGAAGGGATTTAAAAAGATCTCAAAAGATTTTGAAATCAGCCATTCCACTGTCCGGAAGATAGTCTGCAAGTGGAGGGCTTTCAAAACAACTGCCAACATGCCCAGGACTGGTCGCCCCAGCAAGTTCACCCCAAGAGCAGACCGCAAGATGCTAAAAGAGGTCTCCAAAAACCCTAAAGTGTCATCTCGAGAACTACAGCAGGCTCTGGCTACTGTTGATGTAGAAGTACATGCCTCTACAATCAGAAAGAGACTGTACAAGTTTAACTTGCATGGGAGGTGTGCAAGGAGGAAACCTTTGCTTTCCAAGAGAAACATCGAGGCCAGACTGACATTTGCCAGAGATAAAGTTGACAAAGACCAAGACTTCTGGAATAATGTTCTTTGGACAGATGAGTCCAAAATTGAATTATTTGGACACAATAGCAGAGGACATGTTTGGCGTAAACCAAACACAGCATTCCAAGAAAAGAACCTCATACCAACTGTGAAGCATGGAGGTGGAAGTGTCATGGTTTGGGGCTGCTTTGCTGCAGCAGGACCTGGTCAGCTCACCATCATAGAATCCACGATGAATTCTACTGTGTATCAGAAGGTGCTTGAAGAACATGTGAGACCATCAGTTAGAAAATTAAAGCTGAAGCGGAACTGGACCATGCAACATGACAATGACCCAAAACATACTAGTAAATCAACCAAAGATTGGCTGAAAAAGAAGAAATGGAGAGTCCTGGAATGGCCAAGTCAAAGTCCAGATTTGAATCCCATTGAGATGCTGTGGGGTGACTTGAAAAGGGCTGTACGTGCAAGAAACCCCTCAAACATCTCACAGCTGAAAAAGTTCTGCATTGAGGAGTGGGGTAAAATTTCCTCAGACCGATGTCGAAGACTGGTAGATGGCTACAAGAACCGTCTCACTGCAGTTATTTCAGCCAAAGGAGGTAACACTCGCTATTAGGGGCAAGGGTGTCCTATCTTTTTCCTCAGTTAGAATAGGCATTTTTGTAGAATGACATTTACAGAAGATCTTGAAAAGACTTTTCTTCAGTTTTCTTTGTTTAGTCGGATTACTTTAATCTCTCTGTATTGTTGAAACGGAGATGAAATAACCTTTTATTAAAAATGTTACAAAAAACCACATGCTTTCAAAGGGTGTCCTAATTTTTTCACATGACTGTATAAATAAAATTAATATAGCATGCCATAGGGAAGTATTTCGAATGGTATGATATATAGTTTTAGATACTGCTATAGCTTTTACTTCAATGCAGATACTATGTAAAATATGTTTAAAAATCCCATTGCAATAAAGAACTCTAGAAATTCTCTTGTTCTGTTACTGTTCACTTATGAAAAGCAATTGTATACGTCACAAAGGGTACAGTAAAAGATCAATGAAGAGAATTTAAATAATGATACCTTAACATATTATAAGATATTAAAATAATATATTATTCTGCTGAGTTTACACCCACAGAAATGTCAAGCACTTGGACAAATGGTTTTGATCTTCAGCGAATTACCACTACCATTATACCCACAAATGAAAACATATATTTAAATATATAGTCTTAATCCAGCCACAATCATCTAAGTGAACTTCAGCAAACATAATTTTGCTATCATCACCAGTGTTCAGTGAATCTTAGCATCCAAACTAGAATTAGATCTGAAGTTTAGGAAAAATTCAATTTGCCACAAATCCGAATATCCTTTGCGTTTCGTGGGAACAAATCTTTTTTTTTTTTTGTTTGTTTTTTTCTAAAATGGCGGTTGCACATGTTACAAAGTAAAAGTAAGAAGCTCTGGTATGTAATATCAACCATAATGTCATGCAGCCTGCCAATCAGCAGATATCCATCCCCTGTGATTTCACAGCCCTATAAAAGACTTATCCAGACTGGTCTCCACCATGCAATTACTGTACTTCCCCTTTAAGAGCAAGATTTCACTGTTAGCTGAGACTAGGAAGAGACATAGCATGTGCTCATGACTAGGGACATTGAGGGACATTCTTGTTTATTGGATAGGGACAGTGCATGGAGATCGTAGGGAGAGTTTTTTTTAAGATTGTAGGATGAGCATAGAGAGACAGCAGGGAGGCTGAAGGTTGAGTGTAATCGCCATGGGCATCTTGTTAAACTGCTCTGACATTCATAGTTAATCGGTTATTTGATACATATACTTATTGCGCGTCAGACCCAGTATTAAAGGGCGATCTAATATATTGCTGTCTGCATCTTGTTCACTTGCTGCGTCATTCATAGTTAATATGTTATTTTATTCATAGACTTACTGTGCATCAGACTCAGTATTAAAGGGCAGACTAATATATCACTGCATGCATCTTGTTCAACTGCTGCGACATTCATAATTAATCTATTTTACACATAGCCTTATTATACTGTACGTCAGACTCAGTATTAAAAAGCAGTGTAATATATCGCTGCATGCATCTTGTTCAACTGCTGCGGCATTCATAGTCAATCTGTGATTTTATACATAGACTTACTGTGTGTCAGACTCATTATTAAAGGGTGGTTTCATATATTGCTGTGTGCATCTTGTTCAACTGTTGCCACATTCTTAGTTAATCCATTACATTATTGATGGGTGAAGAGGGGGCATCAGCATCATCAAAGGGAAAGAGTGGCAAAGTGCCCATGAGACAACAAGGTGGAAGCATGCCTGTGACAGAGCAGGGTGGAAGCAGTGGGAGATCTGCGGGCAAACGTGGGAGAGGTATACAGAATCTAAACGTGCACCTGGCCACGTTGCTGACACTACAGTCCCTCCCTTTCCATGTATTTGACTCTACACATTTCAGACAACTGATGGCTTCTATCTACCTAAGGTGGAGAGACCCAAGCCAACATTACCTTTTCCAAAAAAGCTGTATTAGCCCTGTACATGTAAGTTGAGCAGAAGGTGGGCCAGTCCTTGGACCTCTCGGTGTCTGTTAGAATTATCGCCAGCGCTGATGTATGGAGTTGTAACTATAGTCAAGGACAATATCTGTCGTCCATAGCCTACTGGGTAAATGTAGTTCCAGACCAGGCACACCAGAAACTTGGCCAGATGATGGCAATGCTGCCTCTGCATTATAGTGCTGGGATTACTGCGCCTATGTTCTCTTCTGCCTCCTCATCCTCCAGCAAAAGGCAAAGGTTCTGTACCTGGTCAGCCTTGGCGTATAGAGCAGGACTGGGGAGGGACTGCTCTGTGTCATCAATCAAGAAATCAAATCCCGGCTGTCTCCTCACCAACTGGAGATAGGAACCATGGTTACTAAAAAACAGGAAGAAGATTTTGTCTGGATCAGGGAGGTCTAACCCATGCATCCTGTATGGTGCACATCTTCAATCTCATTGTCACCCAGTTCATAAAGTCTTCCACTGAACTACAAGAGCTGTTAAAAATGTCCAGTAAAATGTGCATGCACTTCAGCCACTCTTACCATGCAAAATATGCCCTCCTTGAGCTGCAAAGGCAAAATGCTCTTCCCCTAATATTGGCAGATATGCAACATTTCCACCTGTTGGAAGTTCACACTCCATCTGTGAGACCACCTGTACGAGCAGAGGAAGGTGGTGAATGATTTCTTAATGTAGCAGACAGACAGTTCTACTCCCCGGTGTAACTTCTGCGTTGGCCAGTGGCAGTTCATGTGTAACATGTGCCGTTTGCTCAGGCCACTTAAGGAGGCAATTTTTTTGTCATTTAGCAGAACCATGGGATGATTTATGTCATTCCACTTCTTCACATCCTAGAGGAGATGCTGACAAATCTGATTGGTGAGGGGACAGTGACATTTCACGGCCACCTGAGCTCTGAGGAGGGTGAACTGGCAGAGTTGGAAGATGAAGACATAAATGCCCAGGAAATTTTACACAACTAAGTAGTTTATCTGACCAAGGTACAGGACAGGAGCAGGGGGAGCATGAGGAGCTAGAGGGCAATGACAAGACGACACAGATGACCCCAGAAGACTGTGGCTGTATGCAGTGGAGATGGAGGCAGAGAGGCCCTCCGAGTCCCTTGTGCAAATAGCCAGATGCATGCTGTTATGTTTATGTGGTGACATCCGCATTGTCAGAATTTGGCAGAAGGAGGACTACTGGCTATTAACATTGTTAGACTCTTGCAACCAGTCAAAAATGGGGGAATTTTTTTAGACCTTCTGAGAGGGATCAAAAAAGGAGTGCTAAAGAGACATGCTGTGTAGTCAGGTGGTCACCACCTATGAGCACCGCCGCCCGTCCTCAGGAAGGTCTGAGTGGGGGAACCCTCTGGGCTCACGCTCCACTGGCATGACTGGTGGGGGGGGGGGCAGGAGAAGCACTAGCTTAATACGCAACTTCAGTCTGGAGTCTATAATAAGCAGTTTCTTCAGGCGCCTACTGAGCAAACCACCTAGTAACAGTGGGGCATCCAGCAGAACCTCAACCAGCAGGTAGTAGCATACTTGGACTGCACCCTGTCACCCATGATCCAAAATTTCCTGGACTACTGGGCATGCAAACTTGAAGTGTCACCGCAACTGGCCGAGTTTGCAATGGGCATGCTTCCCTGCCCGGCCAGTAGAGTGGCATTAGAGCTCAGTTCAGAGTGGCATTGGGCATAGTTACCCCTAAGAGAACTTGCCTTTCCTTATAAAATGTGGAGAGACTAACCTTCATAAAAATGAATCCGGTACAGTATGGATCAACCAGGATTTCCAAACTGCCACTGATGATCATACTGTAGTGTGCTGCCACATCAGAATATTCTGCAAAATGGTCCGTTACTTCTGGCCATGTGCTGCTGCCACCATTCTAATGCTGCCACCGGTCTTCTGCCTCTACTGCCATTCTTACAATACGGCTTATTGCCCTACTGATACATGCTTGTTAAATTTTTAAAAAGATATGCATGACACTGGGCTTTTCTATCACGCCGCTGTTGTTGGGTTTTGCTCCATATTCATCTTGTTAAAAAACTGATTTCAAATGTAAGTGGCCAAAACAGATGCAAATTGAGCATGAGGCTTCTTTCACACAGTCACACAGTATTTTGCATCAGTATTGATCAGAGTTTTTTAAGCCAGAAGCAGGAGTGGGTTCAAAACAAATAAATTGCAAATATTTCTATTACATTTTATCTCTGTTTTGGACCCATTCCTGTTTTTGACTTACAAATACTGATCAAATACTGATGCAAAATACTAACCAAATACTGGAATACTAACCGTGTGAAAGAGGCCATTAAAGGGGTTGTCTCATCATGGACAATGGGGGCATATCGCTACGATATACCCCCATTGATTACCTATATCAAGAATGGGGCCCCACAAGTAATGGAGTGTGCACTACGCATGTGTAGCCGCCCTCCATTCAATTCCTATGGCCCCATAGAAATGAATGTGAGCGGGGGACGCGCATTCACGGTACGCTCCCATTCACTTCTATGGGGAGCCGGCTTGATGGGTCCAGACCAGAGTCCTCCAGCCACCACCTTGCTGGGCTCAATTCTCGATATAGGTGCAGGTCCCAGCGGTGCATACAGATAGCCGGATCCGTCAGGCAGTTCTGGTGACGGAACTGCCTGCTGGAATCAAGCGATGCTAGTGTGAATTTACCCTTAATTATCTTTAGTGATGTGTAATAAGAGAATGAGGGGCACTCCGTATAAGGGAACAGGAGACAATAGTTAACAGTACAAATTTAATGTCGCATCAGATCATTACACATAAAATCAACCAATAAGATAAATAAAATCTAATAAAATCTGTATCACAATAAAGGCAGGATCCTGAATAAATCGTACTAATTCAAGAGTCCATGAAACGCCAAGCATCCGATGTTCAATCACAACAGATGGTGAGGGCAGATTGCCGTTTCCAGGATGTATCTTTCAAATGTATCACAAAGGGGTGCAGAATCTCATCAATGTCCAATATGTAACAACCAATATCAGGCGATACTTTAGTCAGGTACTGAGCGAAGATGCTCTCTTGTGTAATAACACAGTAGCAGCCGAAATCTCTTACCCTCTGTGTCTGCTCCGCTTACATGGAGACTCGAGGTAGCGGCTGAATGTAGCTAACGCGGCGTCCCACGTGGTGTAGAGTCTGACATGACGTCTCACGTGACTCACCAGCTTGGATTGTAGTAGCGTATTCCTATGACGCTCACCAGCTCTGTGTTAGACTGGCTATATAGATGACCCCGACCGAAGCAATCACTCAGCGGTCACTCGTAGTGCTTGGGGGAAAAGGCTCACTGTCTTGACTTGCCCAAACGCGTTTCGAGGTATACACCTCTTCCTCGCGTTTGGGCAAGTCGAGACAGTGAGCCTTTTCCCCCAAGCACTACGAGTGACCGCTGAGTGATTGCTTCGGTCGGGGTCATCTATATAGCCAGTCTAACACAGAGCTGGTGAGCGTCATAGGAATACGCTACTACAATCCAAGCTGGTGAGTCACGTGAGACGTCACGTCAGACTCTACACCACGTGGGACGCCGCGTTAGCTACATTCAGCCGCTACCTCGAGTCTCCATGTAAGCGGAGCAGACACAGAGGGTAAGAGATTTCGGCTGCTACTGTGTTATTACACAAGAGAGCATCTTCGCTCAGTACCTGACTAAAGTATCGCCTGATATTGGTTGTTACATATTGGACATTGATGAGATTCTGCACCCCTTTGTGATACATTTGAAAGATACATCCTGGAAACGGCAATCTGCCCTCACCATCTGTTGTGATTGAACATCGGATGCTTGGCGTTTCATGGACTCTTGAATTAGTACGATTTATTCAGGATCCTGCCTTTATTGTGATACAGATTTTATTAGATTTTATTTATCTTATTGGTTGATTTTATGTGTAATGATCTGATGCGACATTAAATTTGTACTGTTAACTATTGTCTCCTGTTCCCTTATACGGAGTGCCCCTCATTCTCTTATTACACATTTTTTCCTTTCGTGCGGTCTGGGTGGACCGAGAGGTGAGCACCCTGTCCATTCAGTATATAGGGTGAGCCGCTGATTTTTATATTTCTGCTATCTTTAGTGATGGACGAACATCGGCCGGAACGATTTGCAAACACGATCGCGTGAACGCGATCAAATGTTCGCGAACCACAAGTTTGCGGTGGGCCCCATTCACTTTAATGCCAGGCGTACCTGAAAAACCTTAAGGTCATATTTGCAGCCACCAAATACTTACTAGAAGTGCACAAATAGTCCCACAACATGGACATTGACATACCAGATGTATTATGCGAATTTGCGATCTCTGTTCATAATTTTTTTCATTGAGAAATATTGTCAATGTAATTTCCGCGTATACTCATGCGCAAAATGGGCATGGCCTACTACAGCAACTGGTTTCCACTGACCCAAAGTTGGATGCGATCAGAAAAGATGGTTGGCAGCAATTTTTGCGACGTTAACGAAGAACTCCTGATCACTGTAATTAATTTGACATTAAAGCAGTTTAGTTGATTACATTTCACATGCATGTCAGGACAATCGCTTTATATACAGATAGTGTTTAAAAAAATGCACCATTGTGAAAATCCCTAATGATCAGATTTTTTTTTTCTGCAGTACCCACAACTTCACATTTTATAAGGTGTCAGTAGATATTAGTGACCATGAAGGAGAGTGATGGGGTGCTGAGCCAGATGACCTGGCCTCCACAGTCACCGGCCCTGAACCCAATCGAGATGGTTTGGGGTGAGCTGGACCGCAGAGTGAAGGCAAAAGGGCCAACAAGTGCTAAGCATCTCTGGGAACTCCTTCAAGACTGAGTGCGCAAAGCAGTAATCAAAGCAAAAGGTGGCTACTTTGAAGAACCTAGAATATGACATATTTTCAGTTGTTTCACACTTTTTTGTTATGTATATAATTCCACATGTGTTAATTCATAGTTTTGATGCCTTTAGTGTGAATCTACAATTTTCATAGTCATGAAAATTAAGAAAACTCTTTGAATGAGAAGGTGTGTCCAAACTTTTGGTCTGTACTGTATATCTAACATTTTCTAAGATTTGTGAAGGAGCTTGTGTGCCTGTTTATGCAGCTATGTCTGTGACCGCCATATGTCATTCTACATGGGGTCCAGACATGCTTGTGTGCCTGTTTGGCATCTCTGTCTGTTACTGCCATGCGTCATTCCACATGGGGTCCAGACATCTGCTTGTCTGTCCATTCCCTTTCTATGTCTTCTGTGCAGCTCTGTCTGTTTGCCCATGGACTAACTCCACATGGATTTTGGCTACCCACAAGGCAAATGAGTGACATTAAGCATGTTTGTTGGGGAGCTTAATGTGGCATTACGTACAAAAAACAACTTAGATGTTAACCTATTTTCCCCAAACTTCCCCTACTTTCCTATACTACAAGACTCTCTCTATGCCAACATATTCTGAAGATTTGGGGTCATTTGAGAAAACATACCAAAAGTTATTCACATTAAACTATTTTATTTCCATCCTAAAACATTTAATGTGAACAGCTTATTGTAAAAAGAGCTTAATGTACCATAATGTACATAAACCTCAATTAATTGCCTTCAAAATTTGCACAATCTCAGTTCTATTATTGAGTGACGTTAGGCTTGCATAGCCCCTACTACCTTTTGTGCAGCGGCTATTAGATATGTTAAGTATTATTCACAAAGATAGCCGCAGCATCAGCCATAGCTCCGGCTCAGGTCTTAGTCTATCTTGGATGTGGTGACGCATTGGGGATCCCAGCATGCATCTGTGGTTGCTGGGCCTCTAATGCATCCTTGCACCTTGTGAGGAGGAGTAGGCTACCTCCAGGTACACCTACATTTAATTTATCGACTGAATCAATATGCTCCCATTTGGAGACTCATATAAATAAAGCTAGGTCCACACTTTACAGAGGTGCCTTGATGGTGGCAGTGTGGCTTCTACATATTTTTGGCCAAAGGTTTGTGCGACTAAAACCTCAGCTTTTAATGTATACTGTTAGACTGGGAAATTTGTTTTGTTGCAGGCCAGCTGGCAGGTGTGCTGGGGATTTTTTGTGTTTTCTATTGTTGTAAGCCTTCCCATGTGCACCCTGCTACCAAGGTTGGCTATAAATATATGCGGTTACCACCTTTTTCCAGGTCTTAGTTCAGTCTCTCTCCTGGTTTGGTCTGAGGGTGGGAATGCTCAAGTGTAGAAATATTTTGAATGGAATGAAGCCTTCAGGAGGCCTCACATGCTGATTGAGGAGGAGGACCAGAGAAACTGGTTGTCTACAGAAGGTAAATGGTACTGAAATGGATCTCAGGAGCAAGTCTGGTGTTTCTCCTACTGAAGATCTCATGCCTATCACTATACATCTTAGTTTTGTTTTGTACATTGAGCCACATTAAGCTCCCTAAAAAACAAGCTTAATGTCACTCATTTTCCTTGTGGGTAACCAAAATCCATGAAACTTCCAGGATAGGTTTGGGAAGCTGGGAACTTAGGTTATGCAAAGTTTCAAGGCAATTGATTGAGGTTTATGCACATTATGGTACATTAAAGAGACACTGACAGGCCTTCTGAGCATAATTAGCTCTTTATATGCCCCCCCCAGGTCTTATAATAAATTTCCAATTCATATAAGTATTATCCCTGTGCGCATTGTAAAACGTTAAAAATAATCTTTATAATTACCTGTCCTTTCTGCCCAAGGGGCGTTCTTTGTGCCGCATTTGTGCCCAGCCGCGTCTCAACTGCCGGATCCTTAGACACGCCCATCTCATTAGTATTCACTTCGCTGGGCGGTATTTTCCTGTCCCCGACATTCGGAGATCCTTCACATGCGCCCGGCACCCTCACTCGCCGGGATCACATTGCGCCAAGTGAATACTAATGAGATGGGCGTGTCTAAGGATTCGGCAGTTGGGACGCGGCTGGGCACAAATGCGGCACAAATAACGCCCCTTGGGCAGAAAGGACAGGTGATTATAAAGATAATTTTTAATGTTTTACAATGCGCACAGGGATAATACTTATATGAATTGGAAACTTATTATAAGACCTAGGGGGGCATATAAAGAGCTAATTATGCTCAGAAGGCCTGTCAGTGTCCCTTTAAGCTCTTTTTACATTAAGCTAAATGTTTTCAAAAATGAATAAAATAGTTTATTGTGAATAACTTTTGGTATGTTTTATCAAATGACCCCAAATCTTCAGGCTATGTTAGCATAGAGAGAGTCTTGTAGTATAGGAAGTTTGGGGGAAATCGGTTAACATCTAAGTTGTTTTTTGTACGTTAAGCCACATTAAGCTCCCAAAAAAACAAGCTTAATGTCACTCATTTGCCTCGTGGGTAACCAAAATCCATGAAACTTCCAGGATAGGTTTGTAAAGCTAAGATCTTATGTTGTGCAAGTTTCAAGGCAATTGATTGAGGTTTAGGCACATTATGGTACATTAGGCTCTATTTACATTAAGCTAAATATTTTCAAAAATGAATAAAATAGTTTAATGTGAATAACTTTTGGTATGTTTTATCAAATGACCCCAAATCTTCAAAACATGTTGGCATAGAGAGAGTCGTGTAGTATAGGAAGTTTGGGGGGAAATCGGTAACATCTAAGTTGTTTTTTGTACTTTAAGCCACATTAGGCTCCCCAAAAAACAAGCTTAATGTCACTCATTTGCCTTGTGGGTAACCAAAATCCATAAAACTTCCTGGATAGGTTTGGGAAGCTGGGAACTTAGGTTATGCAAAGTTTCAAGGCAATTGATTGAGGTTTAGGTAGATTATGGTACATTAAGATCTTTTTACACTAAGCTAAATGTTTTAAAAAAGGAATTAAATAGTTTAATGAGAAATACGTTTGGTATGTTTTATCAAATAACCCCAAATCTTCAGAATATGTTTGCATAGAGAGAGTCTAGTAGGATGGGGGAAATTGATTAACATCTGAGTTGTTTTTTGTACGTTAAGCCACATTAAGCTCCCCAAAAAACAAGCTTAGGCTACTTTCACACTAGCGTTCGTCGGTCCGCTCGTGAGCTCCGTTTGAAGGGGCTCACAAGCGGACCCGAACGCAGCCGTCCAGCCCTGATGCAGTCTGAATGGAGCGGATCCGCTCAGACTGCATCAGTCTGGCGGCGTTCAGCCTCCGCTCCGCTCGCCTCTGCACGGACAGGCGGACAGCTGAACGCTGCTTGCAGCGTTCGGGTGTCCGCCTGGCCGTGCTGAGGCATGCGGATCCGTGCGGATCCGTCCAGACTTACAATGTAAGTCAATGGGGACGGATCCGTTTGAAGATGCCACAATGTGGCTCAATCTTCAAGCAGATCCGTCCCCCATTGACTTTACATTGAAAGTCTGGACGGATCCGTCCGAGGCTATTTTCACACTTAGCTTTTTTTTTGCCATTTTAATGCAGACGGATCCGTTCTGAACGGAGCCTCCGTCTGCATTATTATGAGCGGATCCGTTCAGAACGGATCCGCCCGAACGCTAGTGTGAAAGTAGCCTTAATGTCACTCATTTGCCTTGTGGGTCAGCAACAATCTATGAAACTTCCTGGATAGGTTTGGGAAGCTGTGAACTTAGGTTATGTAAAGTTTCAAGGCAATTGATTGAGGTTTAGGCACATTAAGCTCTTTTTACATTAAGCTAAATGTAACGGGGCGCCGAAAGCACACTCAGTCTCCCATTAGCCACAGACCTGCTGCTTAGCTTCGGGAGCGAGGATCTGTGTTCGGCCTCGTTGCCAGGGCGGCTTTGCTAGCTGGGAGGCACCCTGCTCCTAGGTTTGCCTTGAGCGCCGAGCTGATCACTCGGTGCTCGACTTGTCTGTCTGTCGGTCATGTGACGCTGGCCTGTGATATTGGTCCATTGGTGCTTCCTTGTTCCTTGGTTCTAGTCTGCGGCTGCTTGTTCTGATTGACCTCCTGACTTTGTGACCTTGGCTCGTTCTTTGACCTTGACTTCGTCTCATCTTTTGTACGTATTGCTCTCCTGGATTGACCTCGGCTCTAACTGTTGACTTTACATTCGCCCGCTCCATTTGTACTCCCGCTTCTCCTGGGTCTGACTCTTGGCTTGTTGACCCTCCGTATCTTTCCTCTGTGCACTTACGTAAGTAAGGGACCATCACCCAGTTACGCCCCGTCGCCTAGGGCGGGTAGTGTAAGTAGGCAGGGACAGAGGTTGAGGGTGGAGTCAGAGTGCACCCTCTTTCCTTCCTCTCTGTTCCCTGACAAAATCACAGGCCTAAAAAGTTTTTTCTATGGATCCCTTACAGAGCCTGACTGACCACGTGCAGAATCTGGCCCATATAGTTCAGGAATTGAGGGAGAGATTACAGGCACAAGAGATTGCTTGTGATCTTCCTGTGCCTCCCGTCGCTGCCCAAGCGGCACCTGCCTTTATGGAACCCCACGTTAAGCTTTCTGACCGATTTTTAGGAGACCGTAGAAGCTTTTTGGTGTTTCAGGAAAGCTGTAAGCTTTATTTTTGCTTACGTCCCTATTCCTCTGGATCTGAGCAATAGAGGGTGGGGGTGATTTTTTCCTTATTACAGGGGGATCCCCAGGACTGGGCATTCTCCTTGCCTTCTGATTCACAATGCCTCAGATCCGTTGACGCATTTTTTCAGGCGCTAGGTGTGTTATATGACGAACCTGACCGTGCCATGGTAGCAGAGACTCAGCTGAAATCCCTCAGACAGGGTAACCGTCCGGTTGAGGAGTACTGTACCTTATTCCATAGATGGTGCGTTCCCTCCGGGTGGAACGAACCGGCCCTCAAGAGCCAATTTAAGTCCGGTTTGTCTGACACCCTCAAGGGTATGCTAGTGTGTTATCCACCCCCCAAAACCCTAGAACAAACTATGACGTTAGCCATTAGGCTAGACCGACGGGTTAGAGAATGACAGCGAGAACACCTTCTTGTTCCACAGATGGTTCCCAAGATGGAGATAGGTCCGGTGATAGCAAAATCCGAAGGCTTAGATTCGTTTGTCGTGTAGTGTGCTTCTACTGTGGCGGTTCCGATCACTGGGTCCAACAGTGCCCTAAGATCCCTTCTTCCAGAGGTCCACCCAAACCAGAGGGCTCAACAGACAAGGTACTCCCTGGGGTGGTAAGTAAAAAGCTGCCGTTTCCTAATACTGTGTCTCTGGGGGAATCAGGAGTTTCGGTGATGCTTTTATTGATTCCGGGTCAGCATCAAATTTTATTGACTGTAAATTCGTTATCCAAAAAGGAATTATGATTTTAGCCCTTCCTCACCCAGTGAACATTGTAGCAATTGATTCCACTCCCCTGGCGGGTGGTACAGTAAAATTTTGTACCCCGGAGATCTCTCTTATGCTCATTCCAAATTCTTGAGAATCTACCCGTAAATGTAGTATTAGGTATGCCCTGGCTCCAATTACATAATCCAGTTATTAATTGGGCTACTGGTGAGATAGAAAGATGGGGTTCTCAGTGTAAGTCCTGTTTATCGGTCGTTTTAGCAGGGGTTCATACTGTATCCCAAACTGCCATATATTAGAGATTATGCTGATCTGTTTTCAACATCCACCATCTGAAATAATTACCACCCCATAGACCGTATGATTGTGCTGTTGAATTAGTATCTGGGTCCTGATATCCCAAAGGAAGAATTTATAATCTATCTGGTCCCGAATGAAATTCAATGAGGGAATATATTAAAGAGAGTTTGAACAAGGGGCACATTAGGCCCTCGCTATCTCCAATGGGTGCAGGGTTCTTTCTTGTTAAGAAAAAGGACGGAGGACGCAGACCCTGTATTGATTACCGTGAATTAAATAAGATCACTGTTAAATATCAATATTCCCTCCCTTACGTTCCCGACCTGTTCAATCAGGTTTTAGGAGCTGCCTTGTTTTCCAAACTCGACTTGAGGGGAGCCTACAATTTAATCCGAATTCAGGAGGGGGGTGAATGGAAGACGGCATTTAATACTCCTCAGGGACATTTTGAATACCTAGTTATGCCTTCTGGGCTTAGTAATGCCCCAGGCGTCTTCCAAAATTTCATGAACGACATTTTCAGGGAATTCATTGGGAAGTTTTTAATCATCTATCTTGATGATATTCAGATTTTTTCTCCCACCTGGGACTCGCATGTGAGACATATAAGACTAGTACTAGACATTTTATGAGTTAACCAATTATCAGTTAAACTTGAGAAATGCTTTTTTGGAGTACAGGAGATTCTGTATCTTGGGTATGTCCTCATTCCCTATTCTTTCAAAATGGATGCTGGGAACGTACGGGCAATCCAGGAGTGGGTGAGGCCATCATCCATTAACCACCTCTTGACCGCCTAACGCAGGGATGCGTCCTGCGGACAGCCGGGTTATTCCTCCTTCACGCATCTACGCGTCATCTCGCGAGACGCGAGATGACGCGCATATCCGGTTCGCACGTGCGCAGTGCGGGTCGGCAAAAGGCGCAGAAGGAGTTGGTCACCAGCCTGCCAGCCAATTATCAGCGCTGGCAGGTTGGTGACTTTTAAAATAACGAACCACCAGCCATATAACACATTATATTTATAAATATAATGTGTTAAATGGCTTCTGTGCTCTCTGCTGGGTCCTTTTCGTCAGTTGGTCCCAGCAGAGAGAAAAGATCACAGTGAGTACACAAAGCACTACATATTTAGCCCTAGATCACCCCCCCCCATCACCCCAATTAACCCATTGATCACCCCTGTCAATCGCTAGTGAATGGGAAAAAAGTGATCAGTGTAAACTGTCACTTTTTTTCCCACCAGTATTGACTGTTTAGGTTAGTTTAGGCCCCTTTAGTAGGTATCAGACTAAAGAAGAAACGGAGCTCAAAACGCCAAAGGTAGAATTATTGTAAATATTTATTTGTATCATAAAAAGACATCAGGGTTACATGTAACAAAATGCAATGGGACAGGGGCAAAAAGGAGCAGGGAAAAAAATTGCTAATAGCGCCACCCTGGATGGGGGGCTCCGGTCATAAATATAGGAAGGTATAATCAGCGGAATGAGTACATGATAGTACAAATAGATAATAATGGCATAATAGCACCGCAGATACACAATAGATCAAGTAATAGAGGTGAGTCCAAAAATGTAAAAAGAAAGAACAATATGGATCAAGGTGGAAAAAGCCATGCACCAAAGAGCAGGAGCGTCCGGTTTATAAGTCAATACATAACAGCAAAAAGGAAATCCATGTGGAGCAAAACCGGAATGTACACACTAGGATGGAACTCACCACAATAATGACCAAGAGGAGACCAGCCAGGATGGCGCTACCCCAACGCGCGTTTCGACGTACCTACGTTGTACCCCTATTTGTACTATCATGTACTCATTCCGCTGATTATACCTTCCTATATTTATGACCGGAGCCCCCCATCCAGGGTGGCGCTATTAGCAATTTTTTTCCCTGCTCCTTTTTGCCCCTGTCCCATTGCATTTTGTTACATGTAACCCTGATGTCTTTTTATGATACAAATAAATATTTACAATAATTCTACCTTTGACGTTTTGAGCTCCGTTTCTTCTTTAGTCTGATCTGTGCTCGGGAGCTTTAGCCGAGTTATTTCTTTGTGGGCGTCATTTTGGGTATATTGGGTGAGCAGTGGCCCCCCTGGACCTTCCTGTCCCCACTCTGACGCCCCCAGGGTCACCGCCCTTCTTTCTCCCTTTAGTAGGTAGTTAGCTTCAGTTGGCGCCCACCACACCGCAGTCACTGATTCGCGTATCACTAATCAGGATTGGTACCTTATAGTATCTGTAAGTGATCAGAACTGATCACAGTCAGATCTATAATAGTATTAGTGTCACCTTAACTCGCCCTCCACCCAAAACGCAGTGTTTGCCCGATCAGGCCTGATCAGTCGTCCACACGTGCGTTCACCCACGCCCGCCCCTCCGCAGTGACATAATTTTTATTTTATTTTTTATTACTGCACAATCACTACACAAGCGCTGCGGCGTTAAAAAAATCAGTTTTAATATTTTTTTTATCAATCGCAGCGTCTTCCTGTACTTTGCTTTTTTTTTTTTTACCTTCTAGGTGGACCAAGCGATCAACCAGCTGCAGCACTGATGTGCATTCTGACAGAAGCATTGCGCTGGTGTCAGATTACACAAAAGTCGGTGTATGCGGCGCTGCAAGACGAGATTTCTCCTCTGCAGTAAAAAATATATGTTTGCCGAGGCTTATGAGCTGAGGGGCGGTGTTCATATGCTTTGCAAACACTTTGTATATAAAAAAAAATATAAAAAAATTCCGGCAATGATTTATTCATCCACATCGATTGATGTGAATAGAGAAATCGGGTTTGCCAGGGCAAACGGGCTGAGTGGGTTTGGATGTTGGGCAGAGCTACTATGTCCTGGCAGACGCCTTTCCCCTCTTTTTCTTTTGGCAGAGATTTTTTCATCCACATTGATTGATGCGAATGAAGAAATCTTTGCCGTTCATTTTTTCTTTCAGCCCAGAGGCTGAACGGAAAAAAAATAATCCCATTACCCGTATGCTCAATATAAGGAGAATAGCAGAAACTCCTAATGCTGGCCATACATGTAATGATTGCGGAGACCCTCAAATGCCAGGGCAGTACAAACACCCCACAAATGACCCCATTTTGGAAAGAAGACACCCCTAGGTATTTGCTGAGGTGCATATTGAGTCCATGAAAGATTGAACTTTTTGTCACAAGTTAATGGAAGGGAGACTGTGAGAGAAAAAAAAATAAATAATAATTTCCGCTAACTTGTGCAAAAAAAAAAAAAAAAAACTTCTATGAACTCGCCATGCCCCTCACGGAATACCTTGGGTTGTCTTCTTTCCAAAATGGGGTCACATGTGGGGTATTTATACTGCCCTGGCATTTTAGGGGCCCTAAAGTGCGAGAAGAAGTCTGGAATCCAAATGCCTAAAAATGCCCTCCTAAAAGGCACTCATTGGAATTTGGGCCCTTTGCACACCTAGGCTGCAAAAAAGTGTCGCACATGTGGTATTGCCGTACTCAGGAGAAGTAGGGCAATGTGGTTTGGGGTGTATTTTTACATATACCCATGCTGGGTTAGAGAAATATCTCTGTAAATTGACAACTTTGTAAAAAAAAATGTAAAAAGTTGTCATTTACAGAGATATTTCTCACACACAGTATGCTTATATGCAAAAAAACACCCCAAAACACATTGCCCTACTTCTTCTGAGTACGGCGATACCACATGTGTGACACTTTGTTGTAGCCTAGGTGCACAAAGGGGCCCAAATTCCAATGAGTACTTTTAGGATTTCACAGGGCATTTTTACGCATTTGGATTCCAAACTACTTCTCACGCTTTAGGGCCCCTAAAATGCAAGGACAGTATAAATACCCCACAATTGACCCCATTTTAGAAAGAAGACACCCCAAGGTATTCTGTGAGGAGTATGGTGAGTTCATGTAAAATTAAATTTTTTGTCACAAGTTAGTGCAATATGAGACTTAGTAAGAAAAAAATAATAATTCCATTTCCCCTAACTGGTGACAAAAAAAGTAAAAACTTCCATGAACTCACTATGCCCATCAGCGAATACCTTAGGGTGTATACTTTCCGAAATGGGGTCATTTGTGGGGTGTTTCTACTGTCTGGGCATTGTAGAACCTCTGGAAACATGACAGGTGCTTAGAAAGTCAAAGTGCGTAAATTTATTTTTTTGCACCATAGTTTGTAAACGCTATAACATTTAACCAAACCAATAAATATACACTTATTGCATTTTTTTTTTATCAAAGACATGTAGAACAATAAATTTAGAGAAAAATGTATATAGAAATGTAGTTTTATTTGAAATATGTTACAACAAAAAGTGAATAATGTAATTTTTTGGCAAAAATTTCGGTCATTTTTGATTAATATCATAAAAAGTAAAAATGTCAGCAGCAATGAAATACCACCAAATGAAAGCTCTATTAGTGAGAAGAAAAGGAGGTAAAATGAATTTGGGTGGTAAGTTGTATGACCGACCAATAAACCGTAAAGTAGTGTAGTGCAGAATTGTAAAAAGTGGTCTAGTCATTAAGGGGGTTTAAGCTAGGGGGGCTGAGGTGGTTAAAGCCTTACAGCGCTTTTGGGGTTTTTCCAATTATTATCGTATGTTTATTTAAAAAATTTCCTTTATTGCCAAACAGTTAACAGATCTTACCAAGAAAGGGGCGGATCTAGTCAATTGGTCTGAGGAAGCTATTAAAGCCTTTGAGAATCTTAAAATAAGTTTTAGTAGTGACCAAGTCTTAATTCAACCAAATCTGGAGGAACCTTTTATAGTTGAGGTAGATACCTCTGAGGATGGAGTAGGGGCAGTATTGTCCCAAGGACCTTCTAACTTCTCTAACCTCAGACCCTGTGCCTTTTCCTCCAGAAAATTTTCTCCTACAGAAAGGAATTATGATATTGGGAACCGTGAGTTGCTAGCTATTAAGTAGGGATGAGCGAACCCGAACTGTATAGTTCGGGTTCGTACCGAATTATGGGGTGTCCGTGACACGGACCCGAACCCGAACATTTTAGTAAAAGTTCTGGTTCGGTGTTCGTCGCTTTCTTGGCGCTTTCTGAAAAGCTGCAAAGCAGCCAATCAACAAGCGTCATACTACTTGCCCCAAGAGGCCGTCATAGCCATGCCCACTATTGGCATGGCTGTGATTGGCCAGTGCAGCATGTGACCCAGCCTCTATTTAAGCTGGAGTCACGTAGCGCCGCACGTCACTCTGCTCTGATCAGTGTAGGGAGAGGTTGCAGCTGCGACGTTAGGGCGAGATTAGGCAGTGATTAACTCCTCCAAAAGACTTCATTCAGTGATCGATCTGCAGCTGTGGATCATTGAACTGCTACTATTCAATTGCTCACTGTTTTTAGGCTGCCCAGAGCGTTTTTCATTCACTTTTTTCTGGGGTGATCGGCCGCCATTTTGTGTCTTGTGGTGCGCCAGCAAAAGCTGCCACCAAGTACATTTAACCCTCAATAGTGTGGTTATTTTTTGGCTATATCCTACATCAGGGTGAAGCTGTCACACCAAGTGCATTTAACCATCAATAGTGTGGTTATTTTTTGGCCATATACTACATCAGGGGTAAGCTGAGCCTGTCACCAAGTGCATTTAACCCTCAATAGTGTGGTTGTTATTTGGCTATATCCTACATCAGGGTCAAGCTGTCACACCTAGTGCATTTAACCATCAATAGTGTGGTTATTTTTTGGCCATATACTACATCGGGGCAAGCTGAGCCTGTCACCAAGTGCATTTAACCCTCAATAGTGTGGTTGTTTTTTGGCTATATCCTACATCAGGGTCAAGCTGTCACACCAAGTGCATTTAACCATCAATAGTGTGGTTATTTTTTGGCCATATACTACATCAGGGGCAAGCTGAGCCTGTCACCAAGTGCATTTAACCATCAATAGTGTGGTTGTTCTTTGGCTATATCCTACATCAGGATCAAGCTGTCACCAAGTGCATTTAACCCTCAATAGTGTGGTTATTTTTTGGCTATATCCTACATCAGGTTGAAGCTGTCACCAAGTGCATTTAACCATCAATAGTGTGGTTATTTTCTGGCTATATCCTACATCAGGGGCTTGCTATTTTGCTATTTTATTGAGGGGTGAAATACAATTGCCAAAATAGCAGTACCCTAAATCTGGTGTTTCAGCTGTGGCCAGCCAATTGTAATACTGTCTGCTGTCTGGCAAAGGATATATTTTTGTTCAGGGTTGAAATACAATTCCCAACTTAGCAATTTCCTAAGTTAGTGGTTTCTGCTGTGTCAGGGCTACTTTAAATCTATTCATTAAAAGGGTATATAAGATTCAAGGTGCAGATAGGGTCATTCTCAATAACTTCACACACACGCTACTGTGCATTTCCAAGTCTAATTCTGTCTGTAAACGTATACCTTTCACCCAGCGCCTAAATACTAGGCCTCAAATTTACATTCATCTAAATCTGTGGTTATTGCTGTGGCTTGTCAAGTTATTTAGTGTCCGTCAAAGCACAGTTTTTGTTCTGGGTTGAAATGCAATTCCCAATTTAGCAATTTCCTAATTTAGTGGTTTCTGCTGTATCAGACCTACTTTAAATCTTTCCCTAAAAGGGTATATAAGATTCACGGTGCAGATAGGGTTATTCTCAATAACTTCACACACACGCTATTGTGCAATTCCAAGTCTAATTCTGTCAGTAAACGTTTACCTGTCACCCAGCGCCTAAATACTAGGCCTCAAATTTATATTCAGCTAAATCTGTCGTTACTGCTGTGCCTTTATTAGTGTAAAATGGTACCTTAAATAGATAGCCAGATAGTGTTAGGTATCTATAAAAAAGGCCTGAATTTGAATTCAATACATTGGGCCAAATAATATTTTTCTTATTTATCTCTGTTATGGGACCTTTCTTCTCTGCCTGGGTGCCTGGGCCTAAATATATGACAATAGACTGTTACAGTGGTGGGTGACGTGAAGCCTGATTCTCTGCTATGACATGCAGACTGATTCTCTGCTGACATGAAGCTAGATTCTCTGTTATGGGACCTCTCTCCTCTGCCTGGGTGCCGGGGCCTAAATATATGACAATGGACTGTTACCGTGGTGGGTGACGTGAAGCCTGATTCTCTGCTATGACATGCAGACTGATTCTCTGCTGACATGAAACCAGATTCTCTGTTACGGGACCTCTCTCCTCTGCCTGGGTGCCGGGGCCTAAATATATGACAATGCACTGTTACAGTGGTGGGTGACGTGAAGCCTGATTCTCTGCTATGCCATGCAGACTGATTCTCTGCTGACATGAAGCCAGATTCTCTGTTACGGGACCTCTCTCTTCTGCCTGGGTGCCTGGGCCTAAATATTTGACAATGGACTGTTACAGTGGTGGGTGACGTGAAGCCTGATTCTCTGCTATGACATGCAGACTGATTCTCTGCTGACATGAAGCCAGATTCTCTGTTACGGGACCTCTCTCCTCTGCCTGGGTGCCTGGGCCTAAATATATGACAATGGACTGTTACAGTGGTGGGTGACGTGAAGCCTGATTCTCTGCTATGACATGCAGACTGATTCTCTGCTGACATGAAGCCAGATTCTCTGTTATGGGTCCTCTCTCCTCTGCCTGGGTGCCGGGGCCTAAATATATGACAATGGACTATTACAGTGGTGGGTGACATGAAGCCTGATTCTGTGCTATGACATGCAGACTGATTCTCTGCTGACATGAAGCCAGATTCTCTGTTAAGGGACCTCTCTCCTCTGCCTGGGTGCCTGGGCCTAATTATCTGACAATGGACTGTTACAGTGGTGGGTGACATGAAGCCAAATTCTCTGCTATGGGACCTCTCTTCAGTTGATATTGGTTAATTTTTTATTTTTTTTATTTTAATTAATTTCCCTATCCACATTTGTTTGCAGGGGATTTACCTACATGTTGCTGCCTTTTGCAGCCCTTTAGCTTTTTCCTGGGCTGTTTTACAGCCTTTTTAGTGCCGAAAAGTTCAATGGGGTTCGGGTTCGGGACGAAGTTCGGGTCGGGTTCGGATCCCGAACCCGAACATTACCGGGAAGTTCGGCCGAACTTCTCGAACCCGAACATCCAGGTGTTCGCTCAACTATACTATTAAGTGGGCATTTGAGGAATGGAGACATTTTTTGGAAGGGGCAAAACATAGAATTACCGTTCTTACTGATCATAAGAATTTGTTATTTCTTGGGTCCACTAAGTGTCTAAACCCTCGTCAAGCCAGATGGGCATTATTCTTTACTCAATTTAATTTTTCCAGTACTTACAGGCCAGGAAGTAAGAACATAAAGGCTGATGCCTTGTCAAGAAGTTTTTCTGCCTTCTTCCAATACCCCTCCGGAAACCATCCTTCCAGCCAATATCATCATGGCATCAGTATCCTCTAATTTGGCCTCTGATATTGAATCAGCTCAACATCTAGCGCCTGCACATACACCTTCAGATAAGTTATTCGTTCCCGCGCATTTTCGGCTCCAGTTATTGGGTGAGTGTCATGATTCAGTTTTATGTGGTCACCCTAGCATAGAAGGCACTCGTGAGTTGGCTTCCAGATTATACTGGTGGCCTACTTTGTTAAGAGACATCAATGTATATGTATCTGTGAAGTGTGCGCCAGATCCAAAACTTCTAGGACACGTCCTGCCGGAGAGTTACAACCACTACCCATTCCCAGTAAGCCCTGGTCGCATATTTCTATGGATTTTTTTGCTGACTTGCTGTCTTCTGAGGGTAAGTCAGTGGTTTGGGTAGTGGTTGACAGATTTAGTAAGATGGCACATTTCGTTCTTCTGAGTAAACTTCCTAGTGATAAGAGTCTAGCTTCTGTTCTGGATCCCGGAAAATATTGTTTCTGACAGAGGCGTTCAATTTGTTTCTAAATTCTGGAGAGCTTTCTGTCAGAGAATTGGGATTTCTTTGGCCTTTTCGTCTGCTTTTCACCCCGAGACTAATGGTCAGACGTGTAGGATGGGAAGTTTTTGGGAAATTGGTTAACATCTGAGTTGTTTTTGTACGTTAAGCCACATTAAGCTCCCCAAAAAACAAGCTTAATGTCACTTGGTATGTTGTTTTATTGTTTGCCTTGTGTTTGTTCGCATGAGAAATGTTATAGGGGTTGGTAGAACCCTTGTTAGAACATGACATATAGCCATTCTGAAATACATTTTTACCAGTCTCATTAGATCCAAAATATCTATGCTGGGTCTCAAACATGTGGCCAGAAGAGGCTTGTAGCCTGCATTACAGATGACAGCAAGGAATGAGAGTCAGTTGAGTGTTTTTTGTTATTTTTAATATGCGGGCACTATTCAGGACATTAATACAGGCCAGAGCACTCAGGGAGGGGGGATTATAAATCATAAGGCACTACTGAGCATGTTAATACATGCCAAAGAACTAAAGGTGAGGGGTCATTATAATACATGGGGCATGACTGGGGGCATCAATACAGTCTGAAGCACTAAAGGGAGCCTTTAATGCATGAGGCACTAGTTGGGGCATTAATATAGGTCAGAGAACTGTAGGGGGTTTATAACTGCAGGAGGGCAATATAAATATTGGGGACACTACAGGAGAATTATAGATACAGTGGTTATTAGATACATTATGACTACTGGAGTTGCTACAGGTGGCATAATAAATACTAATAAATTAATAAATACTGGGGCCACTATAAGTGGAATTATAACTACTGGGGGCACTATAGGAGGGCTTTATTACTACTGTGGGCTCTATAGGAGTGCCTTATAAGGCAGCAATTTTATTTCTCCTGGGGGCACCATGGTGATATAATTACTACTGTGTGCACAGTAATTTATTATTCTTGGGCACAATATGAAGGGCATTTCTACAAATGGGAGCATTCTTTGAGAGCATTACCGTTATTGGTGGTACTCTAGTGGACACTATTATTGAGGGCAATCTTGGAGCATTATTACTAAGAGGGAGACCATCTGTATGGCACTGCTATTTTTGCAGTATCATGTTTATGGGCATGGAGACAGTATTGGGTGGCAGCAGGATGACAATATTGGGGCACCAGGCAGAAGAGGTTGATGGAAAACTGAGGAATATGATACTGTATGTCTATGTACCAAACTCTGCAGAGACGAGACATGATTGGTGGTCTGGTCCAAATGGAGATGAGGAAAGAGAACATCTACATCAGAGGAGCCTTCACAGAATTTAAGAAGTATATGGAGCTATATTCTACAAACAATGATTTTGTATTGAGCCCGGAAACTATAGGCCGGTAAGTTTAACATCTGTCGTGGGTAAACTGTTTGAAGGTTTTCTAAGAGATGCTATCTTGGAGAACCTCAAGGAAAATAAGCAAATAACGCCATATCAGCGTGGCTTTATGAGGGATCGGTCATGTCAAACTAATTTAAACAGTTTTTATGAGGAGGTAAGTTCTAGACTTGATAGTGGCAAATCAATGGATGTCGTATATCTGGACTTCTCCAAAGCATTTGACACTGTACCGCATAAAAGGTTAGTATATAAAATGAGAATGCTTGGAATGGGAGAAAATGTCTGTATGTGGGTAAGTAACTGGCTCAGTGATAGAAAACAGAGGGCAGGTTTTAACGGTACACACTCAGATTGGGTCACTGTCACTAGTGGGGTACCTCAGGGGTCATTATTGGGCCCTATTCTTTTCAATATATTTATTAATGATCTTGTAGAAGGCTTGCACAGTAAAATATCAATTTTTGCAGATGACACTAAACTGTGTAAAATAATTGACACAGAAGAGGACGGTATACTGTTACAGATGGATCTGGATAGATTGGAGGCTTGGGCAGATAAGTGGCAGATGAGGTTTAATACTGACAAATGTAAGGTTATGCACATGGGAAGGAATAATGCAAGTCACCCATACATACTAAATAGTAAATAACTGGGTAACACTGACATGGAAAAGGACCTAGGAATCTTAGTGAGCAGCAAACTAATCTGTAAAAACTATTGTCAGGCAGCTGCTGCCAAGGCCAATAAGATAATGGGTTGCATCAAAAGGGGCATAGATGACCGTGATGAGAACATAGTCCAACCACTTTACAAATCACTAGTCAGACCACACATGGAGTACTGTGTACAGTTCTGGGCTCCTGTGAACAGGGCAGACATAGCAGAGCTGGAGAGGGTACAGAGGAGGGCAACTAAAGTAATAACTGGAATGGGGGGACTACAGTACTCTTAAAGATTATCAACATTAGGGTTATTCACTTTAGAAAAAAAGACAACCCGAGGGGATATCTAATAGCTATGTATAAATATATCAGGGGTCAGTACAGAGTTATCTCCCATCATCTATTTATCCCCATTACTGTAACTGTGACAAGGGGACATCCTCTGCGTCTGGAGGAAAGAAAGTTTTTACACAAACATAGAATAGGATTCTTTACGGTAAGGGCAGTGAGACTATGGCACTCTCTGCCTGAGGAGGTGGTGATGGTGAGTTCACTAAAAGAGTTCAAGAGGGGCCTGGAAGTAATTCTGGAGTGTAATAATATTACAGGCTATAGTTACTAGAGATGGGGCGTTGATCCAGGGAGTTATTCTGATTGCCTGATTGGAGTTGGGAAGGAATTTTTTTCCCCTTAAGTGATAATTGGCTTCTACCATAGTTTTTTTTTTTTTTGCCTTCCTCTGGATCAACTTGCAGGATAACAGGCCGAACTGGATGGAAAAATGTCTTTTTTCGGCCTTATATACTATGTTACTATGTAATTGTATTTGAAATTAACATGGTCCATCAACTACAATTTTTTTCTATGTGCGACCATACACTATAACTGTCCAAGTTTGAGACCCTTGTACAGAAGTTTGTATTATGAAATATTGGGACAGATCCCTTTAAAAACTTTTATAGGGTTATAACTACCACTAATATAATGTATTATTGTTGTATTTCAAAGTTCAAGTAACTTTTTAATTAAGGTTAACAGTTGCAAGTCCTATTTTCATACAGTGCCTTGCAAAAGTATTCACCCCCCTTGACTTTTTTTTTTGTTGGTGCCTCACAACCTGGAATAAAGATGGATTGTTTTAGTATTTCTATAATTTAATTTACAGAAGATGCCCACAACTTTGAAGATGTTATTTTTTTTGTGAAGCAAACAACAAATAGGACAAAATAACAGAGAAAGCATATCTATTCACCCTCCTAAAGTCAATTCTTTGTAGAGCCACCTTTTGCGGCACTATGAGCTTGCCAAATATTACCACTGGGATTTTTGCCCATTCCTCCTTACAAAACTGCTCTAGCTCCTTCAAGTTGGATGGTTTGCACTTGTGTACAGCAATTTTTAAGTCTGACCACAGATTTTCTATTGGATTGAGATCAGGGCTTTGACTAGGCCATTCCAACACATTTACATGTTTCCCCTTAAACCACTCAAGTGTTGCTTTAGCAATGGGTTTGGGGTCATTGTCCTGCTGGAAGGTGAACCTCTGTCCTAGCCTCAAATCACGCACAGAGTGGTACAGGCTTTGCTCAAGAGCATCCCTGTATTTAGCCCCATACATCTTTCCCTCAACTCTGTCCAGTTTCCCAGTCCCGGCTGCTAAAAAACATCCCCACAGCATGATGCTGCCACCACCATGTTTCACTGTGGGGATGGTGTTCTTTGGGTGATTTGACGTGTGTTGGGTTAGCGCCAGACAAAGCGTTTTTTTGGATGGCCGAAAAGTTCAATTGTTTATCAGACCAGAGCACCTTCCTCCATACATTTTGGGAGTCTCCCACAAACCTTTTCGCAAACTCACAGCCTTTTTGTTTTTAGCTGAAAGTAATGGCTTTCTTCTGGCCTCTCTGCCATAAAGCCCAACTCTATGGAGCGTACGGCTTATTGTCGGTCTATGTACAGATACTCCAATCACTTCTGTGGACCTCTGCAGCTCCTCCATGGTTACCTCAGGTCTCTGTGCTGCCTCTCTGATTAATTCCCTTCTTGCCTGGTCCGAGAGTTTTGGTGGGTGGCCGTCTCTTGGCAGGTTTGCTGTTGTGCCATATTCTTTCCATTCGGTCATGATAGATTTGATGGTGCTCCTGGGGATCATCAAAGATTTGGATATTTTTTTTTATAACCTAACCCTGACTTGTATTTCTCAACAACATTGTCCCTACTTGTTTGGAGAGTTCCTTGGTCTCCATGGCAGTGTTAGTGATGCCTCTTGCTTAGGTGTTGCAGCCCCTGGGGCCTTTCAAAAAAGGTGTGTGTATGTAATGACAGATCATGTGACACTTTGATTGCACATAGGTGGACATCATTTCACTAATTATGTGACTTCTGAAGGTAATTGGTTGCACCAGAGCTTTTTATGGGCCTCCTAACATACACACGTGCCAATTTTCTGTTTTCTTTTTCTGAACAATAGTTTTATTTATATATTTTTCTCATTTCACTTCACCGACTTAGACTATTGTATTCTGATCCATCACATACAATTTAGAATAACGAAACATAGAAGTTAAGGCTGTAATGTAACAAAATACAGAAAAATATAGATGAACTATGGTAGCAGGCACTCTCTTAGTTAGAGTCACATATTAATTGTAATAATGAAACCAGATAATACTGAGTTAGCAAAAATTAGATGTATTTCTATAAAACGTAGAGTAAAAGCAGGTAATACAAATCTTGGTAAATATTGATGCAATAAAGGTAATAAATAATGATAAGAGGAATAATAGGCATTAGGTAGTAATCCCAAATACTGGTAGATAATTTTTTTTTTTTTAAATAGTAAAACCAGGTGTCTAATAGTCTGGAGAAATATGGTGGTTTTATAATAAATCAATATTGCATATATAGTCCTTCCAATGGTATAAATTATATACTTTTGATTTTTGTAATATAGCAACCTTGTATAGCAACCTTGCAACCAGTAGCAACCTTGTATGTTTCAGGTTGTAGCTGATCTGAAATTATACTGCTGGTCTCAGGTACAAGTCTTAGTATACTGCTGGTATCAGGTTAAAATCGTATTCCATATAAACACAGAGAACCCTCCTGTTGAATTTGTATCCAATCAGAGGCAGTCTGTCAAAAGAACTTACGTGTGGGGTATCTATAGTTTTTTTTCCAATTCGTGGTATATCTAAAAGAGATCAAAAACAAGATTAATGAATAAGTATGATTAGACGCATACATTTTGTACCTATATACTACAACAAAACATTATATAACTAACTAGTTCCCATCACACATTTTATTATCTACACTACAATAATGAAAAACCGTAGTAAAACCACATCAACAGTATACACCAAAAAACGCAGCATTATACTACATACTAACAGGCTCCACAACAAGTCTTATATACAGTATGCAAACTCCCTTACAAGGAAAAATTAATCCACATTATATGTCCATCATATTTTATCTATGAAAGATTTTTAACAATAAGAATAAAAAACTTTTTAAATGAAATGTTGAATACATACTTATTTTTACTACCTTTTTATAAAATTAATTTTTACTTTTATTTTGATCTATATTTTTGTACGATATATGTATTACTTATTGATTTAGATGTATTTCGATTTTCTTTTACTATTTTATTATATCCTCTTTTCTACTTTTATCTCATTAGTACGTTAGAATATTGACATTACCAATCAGATATATTGCTTGCTGTATCAATACAACTCCAGGTGGAAACTATAGCTTCAGGTGAAGTGAATCCAATTAAAACTAACCTAATTGGATACCATATATAAAGAACTATGTATGAACAGTCCCCCACTCACTGATGAAGGGACTGAATGTCCTGAAATGCGTTTCAGGAAGTTTGGGGACTTACTATTACCTAGATTTTATGGTGGAAGTATTCTGGACTATACACAGTATAGTAACAAATAAAAATAATCAAAGCTCTCCAGTACTATTGTTTATATAATCAGAGACTTTATTGCATCACTGGTTTTGCCTTTTTCCGGGATCAACTGCATCCCGGTCACGTGTGTAGGATATGTGGTGAGACAGCGCAAACAACCGCACCTCTTAACCTTTTCGAAGTGCACCACCAGACTCCACGTGGGACGGCGAGGCCTCGTCCGGGTAAGGCTACAATTGACCAAATCGGAAGAGCTGTGTAGGGGAAAACACAGTAAGCGATTTCAGTTGCCGAAGAAGACGCGGGATGCCGCGTCAAGGCACTGCTACCCAAGAATACCTACCCCGCACGTAAGTGATTTTGACATACTCCCTCTGATAGGATACAAATTCAACAGGAGGGTTCTCTGTGTTTTTACTGAATAGATTTTAACCTGATACCAGCAGTATACTAAGACTTGTACCTGTGACCAGCAGTATAATCAGCTACAACCCGACACATACAAGGTTGCTACCGAATATTACAAAAATCGAAAGTATATCATTTATACCATTGGAAGGACTATATATGCAATATTGATTTATTATAACACCACCATCTTTCTACAGACTATTGGACACCTGGTTTTACTATTTTTTTTATCTACCAGGATTTGGGACTACTAACTATTGCCTATTATTCCTCTTATCATTATTTATTACCTTTATTGCATCAATATTTAACAAGATTTGTATTACCTGCTTTTACTCTACGTTTTATAGAAATACATCAAATATTTGCTAACTCAGCATTATTTGGTTTCATTACTACAATTAATATGTGACTCTAACTAAGAGTACCTGCTACCATAGTTCCTCTCTATTATTACTACTGACTGGGTAAGTCACAGCAGTTACACCTCAAACCACTGTAGTATCCGGTGGAGCCGTCAAACGACTAGACGTAAAATACAAAAAAAAGTCAAGTGGAGGGTGAATACTTTTGCAAGGCACTGTATATTGCATTTATTTTTTGCATACAGTGGCTTGCCAATTTAACACAATGCATTAATATGGAGAGACCTCAGGCACAGCATCCCTACCCATAGAGTTTATAATTAATTGTGCTGCACTTCATACATAAAAAGATAAAGTGACTTATTAAGGTCACAGCTCTAAAATACAGACAGAGACCTCCAGAAGATCCCATGGTATTATTGTTATACTGTCAGATAACCTTTGTGCCAATACTTGCAAAAGGCCCCTTTAGACTTCCCGAAAATAATCACGTTTTACTCAAGGGGCTTTCTGAATTCTCCTCATTATATTATTTAAAATGTGAACAATTTGCTGCTTTGCTTATTTTATTTTACAATTTGCCCTTTCTGAGCCTTGGAAATAGGCATTCATCCCTCTAATGTGTAATCTATTACTTCTTTGCCCAAGAGTAATTATTTTCTTAACTGAATGGATGCTGCTTATAATAACAATATCTGATATGTTCAAGTTTGCATAAAACACTCACTTCAGTATTAGTGACTTCTGTAGTTTCCATCAACCTGCAACTACAATAGATTGGTGTAGGGAGTATCAAGGTATTATTACTTTATTATTTATTCACAATGAGCTACAATGTTTGTTCATACTTTAGAGCTGTAAAGGGATTTCCAACAGTTTACCAATAATGGTCTATACTCAGGATAGGTCTATCACTATCTGATCTATAGGGTCCGACACCCTGCAACCCCTCCAACCATTTGTTCTGCAGTAACTCAGGCACCAGAACTACACAGCTAGATCCATTGTGTAGTGGATAAAGAAGGCTACTGCAATGCTGCTTCCACTGAAGTGAAAGGGAGCAGCTTTGCAGTAACCAGCTCTGTCCACTGTACAACAAACAGAGCTATGTAATTCTGGCAGAGTTATGAAGCTACTGCATATCAGCTGATCGGTGGAATGCAGAGTGCCATACCCCATCTTAAATACTGTATTTGACACAAATCCACAATATACAGTCAGGTCCATAAATATCGGGACATTGACACAATTCTAACATTTTTGGCTCCGTACACCACCACAATGGATTTGAAATGAAACAAACTAGATGTGCTTTAACTGAAGACTGTCAGCTTTAATTTGAGGGTATTTACATCCAAATCAGGTGAACGGTGTAGGAATTACAACAGTTTACATATGTGCCTCCCACTTGTTAAGGGGCCAAAAGTAATGGGACAGAATAATAATCATAAATCAAACTTTCACTTTTTAATATTTGGTTGCAAATCCTTTGCAGTCAATTACAGCCTGAACTCTGGAATGCATATACATCACCAGATGCTGGGTTGCATCCTTGGTAATGCTCTGCCAGGCCTCTACTCCAACTGTTTTCAGTCCCTGCTTGTTCTTGGGGCATTTTTCCTTCAGTTTTCTCTTCAGCAAGTGAAATGCATGCTCAATCGGATTCAGGTCAGGTGATTGACTTGGCCATTGCATAACATTCCACTTCTTTCCCTTAAAAAACTTAGGTTACTTTTGCATTATGCTTTGGGTCATTGTCCATATGCACTGAAGCACCGTTCAGAATTCATCCTGCTGCTTTTGTCAGCAGTCACATCATCAATAAATACAAGAGAAACAGTTCCATTACCAGCCATACTTGCCCACGCCATGACACTACCACCACCATGCTTCATTGATGAGGCGGTATGCTTAGGATCATGAGCAGTTCCTTTCCTTCTCCATACTCTTCTCTTCCCAACACTCTGGGACAAGTTGATATTGGTCTTATCTGTCCATAGGATGTTGTTCCAAAACTGTGAAAGCTTTTTTAGATGTCGTTTGGCAAACTCAAATCTGGCCTTCCTGTTTTTGAGGCTCACCAATGGTTTACATCTTGTTGTGAACCCTCTGTAGTCACTCTGGTGAAGTCTTCTCTTGATTGTTGACTTTGACACACATACACCTACCTCCTGGAGAGTGTTCTTGATCTGGCCAACTGTTGTGAAGTGTGTTTTCGTCACCAGGGAAAGATTTCTTCGGTCACCCCCCACAGTTGTTTTCCGGGGTCTTTTGGTGTTGCTGAGCTCACCGGTGCGTTTCTTCTTTTTAAGAATGTTCCAAACAGTTGTTTTTGCCACGCCTAATGTTTTTGCTATCTCTCTGATGTTTTTTTTTTTTTTCTCAATAATTATGCATTCAATGTACATAAATGATCAAGTGATTATGGGGACGGAGGTATATTAGACGGCCAATGGATATCAATTTAACAGCAGGCAAATGGACTACAGGCCACAAACATTATTCATTCACCATACAGAAAAGCACAATTGATAATGTGGCTGGAGGTAAATTAGGCGGTCACCGTTTAACAATTTTACTGTTGGCCAATTAGATTACAGGCCGCAAAAATCATGCATTCACCGTACAAGTGATTATGTGGCTGGAGGTATATTAGTCGGCCATTCAATATCAATTTTACTGCAGGCCAGTGTAGTACAGGCCCCAAACATTAGGCATTCACGGGACAGAAAATAACAAATAATTATGTGGCTGGAGGTACAGTATATTAGACGGTCATTAGATATCAATTTTACTGTAGGCCAGTACAAACATTAGCCATTCACCGGACAAAAAGAAAGGCCTTTTATGCCTTTGTATTTACCTAAGAAAGGGACCATTATTTGTTCTGGATGGTGGTGGATATTTGTGGGCTGTCATGAGAAAATTTAATTAAACGTGGTTGTTATAGGTGTTGAATTCCTTTGAGATCCATGCCTCATTCATTTTTAGAAATGTGAGGTAGTCGAGTGTGCTTATCGGTCACGATCCCCCCTGCTGCGCTGAACGTCCTTTCGGACAGAACATTCCACGTGGGGCAAGCCAAGAATTCCATGGCAAATTGTGCTAGCTCTGGCCACAGGTCAAGCCTGCACACCCAATAGTGAAGGGGTTCCTCGCTTCTCATAGCATCAACATGGGCAGTTAACATGATGTAGTTGGACACTTGTCGGTCTAGGCATTCCCTGAGGCTGGGTCTGGAGGGCGGCTGTCGATGGGCTGCTTGCAAGAAAGATCTCATATCTGAAGTGACCAATATATCTTCAAACTACCTCTTTTTGCATGCACTGTAGGATTGGTACTTGCAACTGTTTCTCTGTGGGTGGAAATTCCTCTGCCAGCGCCCGCAAAAGCAGAATGCAGCATCTCTCGCAGCAAGGCTTGGAAATACTGCATTCTGACAGCCCTCTTTGATGCTGGTAACATGTCCGCCATTTTGTGTTTATATCGGGGGTCTAAGTACGTTGCCACCCAGTACTGGTCGTTGCCCTTTATACTTTTTAAATGGGGGCCCTCTTCAAACACTGGAGCAAGAAGGCCGCCATTATTACTAAATTGGAAGCGGTGGAGCTGCCTGGCTCCTTCTCATCACCCAGGAGAATGTTGTCCTCGTTCTCTTTCCCTGCTGTTCTTGCTCCTCCTCCTCCTCCCAGGCACCATCCTCCTCATCTTCAGACTCCTGCTGACTTGTCTCAGATGGAGTAGCCCGCCCTGGGAATTAATTCAGCATTGCGACTTCCTCATCTTTATGCTCCTGCTCAGGGGCGTCGCTAGGTTAAAACATTCGGGGCCTGGGCCCCGGATGTTTTGTCCTATGCCCCGAATGTCCTGCCTGCCTGCTAGATGCAACTGTATTGCCGTACACAGAACGGCAAATACAATTGAATCTTATACTGGGAACAGGCGAAGGACCTTTGGTGACATCACAGGTCATGTGATCAGCAAAACAGGCTGTGATAGGATGACCTGGATGATGTCACCATCCAGGTCATCCTATCACAGCCTGTTTTGCTGATCACATGGCCTGTGATGTCACCAAAGGTCCTTCGCCTCTTCCCAGTTCAGGATTGGACCGGAGTCAAGAGGAGAAGGAGCCTAAAGGTGATGTCTGTGCAGGAGAGGTAAGTGAAGGGAGAGGCAGAGAAATGCTGGGAGTTGTAGTTATTTAACTGGGATGTATTTTAGGGCTGAAGGGAGGGATGTTATTGACATGGAACTGTGTGCTTGAGGTGGCTGGGGGAGGGAGGGATGTTATTTACATGGGACTGTATGTTGAAAGTGGATGGTGGGGGGGAATGATGTTTATGTACATGGGACTTAATGTTT
Source organism: Bufo gargarizans (assembly GCF_014858855.1). NCBI lineage: Eukaryota > Metazoa > Chordata > Amphibia > Anura > Bufonidae > Bufo > Bufo gargarizans. The sequence continues at coordinate 295,854,522 of NC_058081.1, read as the reverse complement.
AGGGTCCAGTGTTTCCCAACCAGTGTGCCTCCAGCTGTTGCAAAACTACAACTCCCAGCATGCCTGGACAGCCTTTGGCTGTGCGGGCATGCTGGGAGTTGTAGTTTTGCAACAGCTGGAGGCACACTGGTTGGGAAACACTGGTTTAGGCTACGTTCACACTTGCGTTTGGTGATCCGCTTGTGAGATCCGTTTCAGGTCTCTCACAAGCAGCCCCAAATGCATCAGTTTAACCCCAATGCATTCTGAATGGATGCGGATCCATTCAGAATGCATTCGTTCGGCTCCGTGCGGTCCCCCGTTCCATTTTGGAGGCGGACCTCAAAATGCTGCAAGCAGCGTTTTTTGTGTCCGCATGGCCTTGCGGAGCCAAACGCATTCGTCCTGACAATGTAAGTCAATAGGGACGGATCCCTTTGCATTGACACAAAATGGTGCAATTGTAAACGGATCCGTCCCCCATTGACTTTTAATGTAAGTCAGGACGGATCCGTATTGGGACTTAGAAATTAAAATCTAATACAAACGAATTGGTCCTGAACGGATGCATTTGTTTGTATTATATCGGTGCGGATCCGTCCTGTACAAGTACATGACAGATCCGCACGAACGCAAGTGTGAAAGTAGCCTTAGGGGGTGATGTTTACATGGGATTGTGCGTTGGAGGCGGCTGGGGAAGAGGTGATGTTATTTACATGGGACTGTATGGTGGAGGGAGGATTATAACTACAGGGGGCACTGCAAATCCAGGGGACATTATAGGCGTTCTTATTACTACTGGGGGCTCTATAGGAGGGTCTTGTAGATCTGCCTTATTTCTACTAAGCGCACTATGGGGGCCTTATTACTACTGTGGGGTCTGTAGGGAGCTTTATTGCCACTGGGGGAACAATAGGGGGCCTTATTTCTACTAGGGACTCTGTGAGGGTATTATTAATATGGGAGGGCATTGTTGAGGAGCATTATCACGGTTGGGGCAGTGTTACTAATAAGGGCATTCTAGAAGGGAATTACTATTGGTGGGACTATGAGGAGCACTATTACTATGGGGGGCAGTAATGTTTCTTTAGGATAGTATTTGGGGGTATGAGGGGGGGGGGTTGAGGTTTTGGCATAGCAAGCAGCAGGATAACACTGTGGGGACTCCAGTTGGGGGATAATGATAGAAAGTGAGGAAGCTAAGATGTCTGTGTGTCACACTCTGCAGAGACAAGGCGGCTGAGAGAAGTTGTCCAGACCGAGAAGATGATGACAGAGAGGAGACGTCACCTGGAGGCCCTGGATGTGACAGGTAAGTGCCGCTGTACAGCAAGTACAGCATAGTGCGGGGGGGGGGGGCATATTTATTGGGGCTTGTGCCCCGGATCTTTTGAGACCCCAGCAACGCCCCTGCTCCTGCTCCTTGACGGCTTGATCAATGATACGATGCAATGCACGCTCCGGAAAGAAGGCGTAAGGTAAAATGTCACTGATGGCGCCCTGGCTTCGACTGACCTGTTTGGTAATCTCATTAAATGGCAGCAGAAGTCTGACTGCGTCCATTGACAGCCACTGGCGTGAAAAAAATAAATAAAAAAAAGCTCCCAGAACCTGTCCTGCTGCAGAGTTCGCACAAGTAGTCGTTAACGGCAAATTTCTGCTGGAGACGCCTATCAAGCATATACAAGGTGGAGTTCCAGCGTGTTGGGTAGTCACAAAACGTCAGCAAGGCGAGCCATGGCTGTGTAAATCTTCTAAAATGGCCAGAGACTTTCCTGGCCTGCCACAAAGCATCCTGGACCTCGGGGTATTTGGCAATGAATCGCTGCACGACTAAGTTCAGTATGTGTGCCATGCACGGCACATGTGTAATTTTTCCCTGTTTCAGGGCGCTCAGCAGATTGGTACTGTTGTCGCACACCATTTTACCAACTGTCAGGCACAACAGTTGCAGCACAGCATGGCAACGTCTCACCTAGAGCCTGTCGTCAGACCGCTGGGTGGCGGCTGTTGCTACCTCCTTTTCCTCATCTGATGCCAAGAATGGCTACGCACTTGCCGCTGAACGTGGCAAAATAGTTCAGGGATGCCCTTCTGGTAGAAATATTTCCTTCCGGGGACCTTCTGTTGCAGTGTGCCAAAAGCCACAAATTTTCCTCTGAGTCCACCAATTTATATGGCAGTAGTTGGTGGGCTAGCAGTTCTGACAAGCCAGAGGTCAGCCGTTGGGCAAGAGAATTCTCCGGCTTCATAATTTTTTTTACGCTCGAACATTTGGGCCAGGGAAGCCTGACTTGTACCAGACGAGCGTGATGACTGCACGGTGGAAGTTGGAGTGGAGGACAAATGAGAGGAGAGAGGAGAAGAGGCAGGACATGGAGCACCAGGAGTGTGGCTTTGTGGGTTCTTATGGCATTGTTCTCACTGGGCTCGGTGATGGGAGGCTGTATAGTTATTCCAATGGCGTTTGTCCCTCTGTATAGCTGCGGTATCTCAGCAGAACCGTACCAAACTGCTGCACAATACAAATGCACTATATAGAAAGTGTTTTATAGGTATATCACACCCCTGCCTCAATCAGATTTTTTGGGGGGAAAATGGCATATCAAATTAGTTGTTACAATAGCGTTTGTCCCTATGTTAGAAAGTATATTATAAGTAAATGATACCCCTCAGAACTGTATGTGACACCTATCGATAGAACACCTATGTCATTCCTTAAAAGGAATTTTGTGGCCCTATTGTCTAGCGTTTGGTGTCTCTATTCTATTTAACAGTCTGTCCCTGCTCCACACAGCAACCTCTCCCTACACTGGCAAAGAACAGAATGTAAAATGGCAGCCCGATTGGGTTTATTTATAGGGTAGGGGGTGAGTCCATGTGCTTAAACGTCTGAATTGGCTGTCCTCTCCCACCTGATGGATGTGTCATGGGTCAAAGTTCTGCACAATGCAAAGAATATGGCGCCGGTGGACATCACCATATGTTCGCCTGTTCAGAGAACAGCGAAAGAGCAAAGTTCGCAGCGAAACGACCACCGGGGTGAACCACAAGGCCATCTCTACCTGTCAGCATTTTCAGTTGACAGTCAGATGCGCTTGGAGGGCAGGCCAGCACCTCCAGGGCATAAAGCACCAGTTCGTGCCACGTGTCCAGCTTGGGGACCCAATAGTTGTAAGGAACAGAGGGATCATGAGGATGCTGACACAGCCTGCTACGTACTCCTTCACCATCTTCCAAAGCTTTTCCCTCCTTGTGACAATAGGCTGCGCATTATGGTGAGGGTGATGGTGGGGTGTCATGAAACTGTCCCAGGCCTTAAAGAGAGTTGACCTGCCTCTGTTGGAACTGCTGCGTGTTGCCCTCGTCTCCCCTCCTAGGTTTCCCAAGGAACTATGTACTTTGCCGCCAGCGTTGTCATCTGGGAATTTTTGGAGCATTTTTTCTACAAGGACCTTCTGGTATTGCACTATTTTGAAAGCCTCTCCACCACAGGAATGAGAAATGAGACAGTCTCTTTGTAGTGGGGGTCGAGAAGGGTAAACAACCAGTAATCGGTGTTGACCAAAATGTGTATAACGCGAGGGTCAATGGAGAGGCAGCATAACAAAGTCAGCCATGTGTGCGAGAGTCCCAACAGACAAGACTTCGCTGTCCTCATTATGAGGATGACTCTCAAGCTCTTCATCCTCTTCCTCCTCTTCGGCCCATCCACGCTGAACAGATGGAATAAACCTGCTATGGGTACTACCCTCTGTATCAGAGGCAACCATCTCTTGCTCCCCCTCCTCATCATCCAATTCATGCTGAGAAGATGAACGGAGGGTGGTCTGGCTATCACCCTGTATACTGTCTTCCCCCATTTTCACCTCTTCCACATGCAAAGCGTCCTCCTTCATTGTGAGCAGCGAGCGTTTCAGTAGACACAGAAATGGGATGGTTATGCTAATAGCGGCATCGCCGCTCACCATCTGTGTTGATTCCTCAAAATTGCGTAAAACCTCACCGAGGTCAGAAATCTATGCCCACTCATCGCTTGTGAAGAGCAGAAGCTGACTGGAAAGGTGACGACCATGTTGCAGCTGGTATTCCACTACTGCCCTCTGCTGCTCACAAAGCCTGCCCAACATGTGGAACATGGAGTTCCAGCGTGTGCTTACGTCGCACACCAGTAGGTGAACTGGCAATTGCAAGCGATGCAAGAGTGTTGCCAGACCGGCAGTTGCTGTAGATGACTTTAGGGAATGGGCGCACACGCGGTGCACCTTCACCAGTAGCTCAGGCAAATTGGGGTATGTTTTGAGAAACCACTGAACCACTAAGTTGCAAACTGTTTGTCACCTAAGCAAACTAGTTTCAGCACTGCCTGTTGCCGCTTCCCCACTGCAGTACTACACTACTTCTAGCTATTGACTGATGGCTGACTGGTGCAGCAAGATGAAAATTCAGAGGTGATAGTGGAGGAGGAGATGGAGGAGGAGAAGGGGGGATTGCAGCCACTAATGTAGGTGGAGCGGAAATCCTGATGGAAGTAGGGCCCGCAATCCTTGGTGTCGGTAGCACTTGTGCCATCCCAGGGTACTACTCAATCCTGGCCTCCACAATGTTCACCCAGTGTGCCGTCAGGGAAATGTGGAAATGTAGCATCCCTGGCCAAAAGCACCATGTGTCAGTCGTTAAGTGGACCTTCCTAATAACTGCGTTGGTCAGGGCATGGATGATGTTACGGGACACATGCTGGTGTAAGGCAGGGATTGTACACCAGAAAAAATAGTTGTGGCTGGGGACTGAGTAACGATAGGACCAGCATTTAGTGCTATGGCCTGTGGGTGGGTGGGTGGATGAGTATTTGTGTTTCCGTTTTAAAGGCCTGGGGTATAGACATCTGTACACTGCGCTGGGACACAGAAGTGGATGTGCTAGCTGATGGTGCTTGCGAAGGTCCAGGTGCAGGGTGGGAGGCATTCAGGCCTGTGTCTTGGACAGGGGATTGGCCAGCATGTAACATAGGAGAAGAGGAGGCAGTGGTGTGACCAACAGACACTGATTGTGGACCCAGGCGTTCGGCTAACCTCTTAGGGTGCTTTGATGCCATGTGGCGGATCATGCTGGTGGTGGTGAGGTTACTAGTGTTCACGCCCCTGCTCATTTTGGTATGGCACAGGTTGCAAATGACAATTATTTTATCATCCGCACTTTCCTCAAAAAAGCGCCAGACTGTGGAACACCTACCCCATGGCAAGGGAGATTGCCGCAAGGGGGTGCTCCGGGGAACAGTTGTGGAAGTGTTTGGTGGGGCCCACCTTCTTCCTTTTGCCATTAGTGTTGAGCGAACTTGTGCTTTAAGTTCGGTGTCTAAAGTTTGGGTTATCGAAGTATCCCGTTATTGATTCCGCTACCACGGACCATAATGGAATTTAGAATTAGAGATGGCCTTGCGGTTCGCCCAGCGGTCATTTCGCGGCGAACTTTCCGTGTTTGCGATTCGCCGAACATATGGAGAAACTTGCGCCCGCCATATTCTTTTACATTATAAAGAACTTTGACCATGACAAATCCATCAGGTGGTACAGGACAGCCTATTGAGACATTTCAGCACATGGACATACTCCCTACCTTATAAATAAACCTGATCTGGCCGCCATTTTACATTCAGTGTTTTGCCAGTGTAGGGAGAGGTTGCTGTGTGGAGCAGGGACAGGCTGTTAGGGACACCAAACGCTAGCTAATAGGGCCACAAAAGTCATTTTAAGGACTAGAATAGTTTGCTATCTATATGTGTGATACACAGAGGGGTGCAATATACTTATACTTTTATAATGAGTCACACATAGATCTATATAGTGATCACCTGGAAGTCAGGAGCCTAGGAGCTAGGGGCTTAACAGGGCCATTTTTATATATGGTAAGGTTCCGGCCGGGGTCACTCTTATCAGGGCGGGTGGTCTGTGGTTAGGCTATCAGGGCCAGAATAGCACCCCCCTGTAGGGCAATATCAGGGACAGTTCTTTGCCCACCCGGTCCTTCAATACCACATCATCATCTAGCCCAGGGATAGATGGTTTTTGCTTTCCCTCTGGGATTCATTGATTTGCACTGGAACCCCCTGGATTGTGGTAGGACATATGGTTTCTGATTTGGTGCCGCCGAGCACCTGATTTAGTGCTGCCGAGCACTTTTTTTTTGCCTATCACATCTATGCTGTGACGGTCATGTACACTACACACAGGGGGAGGATAGGCAAAGAATCGTCAGGTGGAAGTCGGGGTCAGGATACCAGGAGAGATGCGCAATACAGGAGGAGCAGGCAAAGGATCGTCAGGGAACAGGATCAGGTAGTATTCAGTAGTCCAACCAATAGCCAGGAACCTAGAATTAACAGGCAACCTGTGGCCAGCAGGCTGCCTGTATTTATAGTGGGGTCTGAGGGTCATGTGACATGGCCAGCATCACATGACTGACAGACAGACAAGTCGAGCACCGAGTGATCAGCTCGGCGCTCAAGGCAGACCTAGGAGCAGGGAGCCTCCCAGCTAGCAAAGCCGCCCTGGCAACAAGGCCAAACACAGATCCTTGCTCCCGAAGCTAAGCAGCAGGTCTGCGGCTGATGGGAGACTGAGTGCGCCTTTGGCGCCCCGTGACAGTACCCCCCTTTTAGGAGGGGCTACCGGACCCAAGACTTCAGGCGATGGCCTTTCAGGGTGTTCTAAACGAAATTTTTGAACAAGTCTAGGAGCATGAACCTCCCTGGTGGGTACCCAAGATCTCTCTTCAGGTCCATACTTCTTCCAGTGAATCAGGTACTGTAAGGAATTACACACTCTCCTGACATCCACTATCTTAGACACCACATACTTGACAGCATCACTAACAAGAACCGGCGGAGGCGAGGCTTTCAACAGTACAACAGGTTCAAAATACTTTTTAAGTAGAGATTTATGAAATACATTATGAATGTGGAACGACTCGGGCAGCTCCAACTTAAACGATATCGGATTAATCACCTCCTTGATCTTATACAGTCCAATAAAACGAGGAGCAAATTTTCTAGAACCTACCTTGCGATATAGATTCTTGGAGGACAACCAAACTATATCCCCAACCTGAAAGTTCAACCTGCTGGAACGTCTCCTATCGGCCTTGAGTTTTTGAGAACTTTGAGCCTTTTCTAGGTTCGATTGATCCCGGGCCCAAACTGTGCACAGTTCGGAGGAGAGTTTATCTGCTTCAGGGTTAGAGGAGGAGACGGATGACCCAGAATGAAAACGGGGATGAAAACCATGGTTACAAAAGAAAGGAGAGACCCCAGCAGAAGAATTAACATGGTTATTCAAAGCAAATTCAGCCAACGGAAGGTATTTAACCCATAATTGCTGGTCATCAGCAACATACAACCTCAGGAATTGTTCCACAGTCTGATTAATGCGTTCAGTCTGCCCATTACTCTCAGGGTGGTAGGCGGAGGAAAAAGACAACGAAATCTGACATCTTTGACAGAAACCCCTCCAAAATTTGGACACAAACTGCACACCCCTGTCAGATACAATATTTTCTGGGATACCATGTAACCGAACAATTTCTTTTACAAAAATAGACGCCAGGGTCTTGGCATTCGGGAGTTTAGACAGAGGAATGAAATGGACCATCTTGCTAAACCTATCAACCACTACCCAAACCACAGTCTTACCCTCCGCCGGCGGCAGGTCAGTAATAAAGTCCATCGAGATATGGGACCAGGGTCTACTGGGAGAGGGTAGGAGTAGTAGGTTACCAGCAGGGCGAGTCCTAGGTGTGTTAGACCTAGCACAAACCTCACAGGCTGACACGTAGGACTTGACATCCCTAAATAGAGTGGGCCATCAATAAGATCTAGAAACCAGCTCTCTAGTGCTCTCAAAACCAGGATGTCCTTAAAAGGCAGAGTCATGACACTCACCCAACAGCTGGAGATGAAATTGTATGGGGAAAAACAACTTATCTGTTGGGGTGGTTGCCGGTGCCTGATGTTGTTCAGCCTTAATGAGAGCCGAGATATCTTGGGTTAAGGCTTCTACGAAGATATTTGCTAGTAGGATGGATTCAGGTGGTGCCTCTGTAGGCTGAAAAGCATGGAAGCTCCGAGATAATGCATCAGCCTTCACGTTTTTTACTTCCAGGCCTGAAAGTAATTGAGAATTCAAAACGAGTAAAAAACAGTGCCCATCTAGCCTGACTGGGATTCAACCTCTTAGCAGATTCGAGAAACATAAGGTTCTTATGGTCAGTGACAACAGTTACACAATGCCTTGCCCCCTCCAGAAAATGCCTCCAATCCTCAAATGCCCACTTAATGGCCAGCAACTCCCGATTTCGTTTGTCGTCGTTTCTCTCTTTCCCTCGGTGGAAGAAAATTTTCTGGAAAAGAATGTACACGGTCTCAGGTTAGTTAGACTAGCAGGACCTTGTGAAAGGACTGCTCCTGCGCTGTCCTCAGACGCATCCACCTCCACAATAAAAGATCTCTCCTGATCTGGCTGGATCAGAATGGGAGCTCTACTGAATGCCTTCTTTAGTGTTTTAAACAAAGTAATGGCCTCAGTAGACCAGTTCTTCAAATCCGCCCCTTTCTTAGTAAGGTCGGTCAACGGTTTAGCAATTACTGAAAAATTCTTAATAAATTTACGGTAGTAATTGGAAAAACCTAAGAACCGTTGTAAGGTCTTTAAGGATGAAGGCCTTACCAATTCCTTAATAGCTAGTGCCTTACCAGGATCCATCTTGAAGGCGTGAGGGGTCAGGACATGCCCTAGAAACAGTATCTCCTGTACACCAAAGACACATTTCTCTTGTTTAGCGGACAACTGATTCTCCCTCAACACCTCTAATACTTGTCTAACATGAGACACATGAGATTTGAAATCAGGAGAAAATATCAAAATGACGTCAAGATAGACAATGACAAATTTACCTAAAAACTATCTAAGAATATCATTCATAAAGTTTTGGAACACAGCTGGGGCATTGCTGAGTCCAAAATGTATAACCTGATATTCAAAGTTTCCTGCCAGAGTTTTGAACACCGTCTTCCATTCGTCTCCCTCCTTGATTCGGATTAGATTATATGCCCCTTTCAGGTCAATCTTAGAAAACCAGGTTGCCCCCAGAACCTGGTTAAATAAATCCAGAATCAATGGGAGAGAGTATCTATTCTGGATAGTGATCTTATTCAATTTCTGGTAATTGATACAAGGCCTAAGACCGCCATCCTTCTTCTTAACGAAGAAAAACCCCGCTCCCATAGGAGAGACAGAAGGTCTAATCTGCCCCTTACCGAGGCTTTCCTTAATATAATCCTCCATGGCCTTGCGTTCGGGCTTAGAGAGATTATAAATACACCCCTTAGGAAACCTGGCACCTTCTACTAACTCTATGACGCAATCATAAGCTCTATGGGGTGGTAGAACCTCCGGGGTAGGTGATGAGAACACATCAGAATATTCCCTAATGACCGTGGGTAATATATCAGATTATACTGAGACCCCAGCTTGTACCACAGACAAGCACGAGTCACACTTAGGTCCCAATTTCACCAACTCCCCCCTGGACCAATCAATAGTGGGATTGTGTAATCGGAGCCAAGGCAACCCTAGTACCACCTCGACCGGTAAGTTCTCTAGGACTGAGAGGGAACATTTCTCAGAGTGGCACACCGCCACGGTTAAAGAAATCTCTGAGGTACATGACCTCACCATCCCACCTACCAGGGGAGTGGCATCAATAGCCATGACATGGATAGGTGTAGTAAGAGAAAAAATTGGAATACCCAGTCTAATGGCGTATTCAGAGTCAATAAAGCTGGCCGCTGAACCATAGTCAATAAAGGCCTTACCCGGCCATTTATTAACCCCCAGAGATATTGTTATAGGTACCAAAAGATTACATTTTGTAATATCAGGGTGTACCTGGTCTTTAGGTTGCCTTGCCTTGGGAGACTTAACGGAGAGGGCCTTCTTAGGACACTGGTTGATCCAATGGTTAGGATCTCCGCAGTAAAAACACACTCCATGTCTGCGGCGCAGATTCCCTTGAGTCATGCCGACCTGCATGGGTTCTTCGGTAGTGACTACAGCGTTGTTTCTGGGATAGATCTCAGGCTGGACCACCACCAGAGGAGAGAACATTCGTTCCTGTTGTCTCTCTCTAACCCGTAGGTCAAGTGGGACTACAAGGGTCATCATCTCCTGTAGAGTCTCTGGAAGCTGATAACTCACTAGAAGATCCTTTAAGGTATCCTCTTAAGTGCTAGTTCATTCCATCCTGGGGGAACACACCACCTTCTGAATTGGGTGCAATACTCCTCCACAGGTAGATCGCCCTGAACCAGAACCTTTAGAGCAGTCTCGGCTACCAGTGTCCTGTCTGGTTCATCATACAGGGTACCCAGGGCCTGAAAAAAAACCTCCACTGATGTTAAACAACTGGCGTCAGCAGGTAAAGAAAATGCCCAGTCCTGGAGATCACCCTGTAACCAGAAAATTACAATGCCCACGCTTTGACTCTCGGGACCAGAGGATACGGGACGCAAACGGAAAAAAAGTTTTCAATTTTCTTTAAAGGAAATTTCTTCTGATCTCCAGAAAAGGGCTCAGGAAGCTTAATCTGGGGCTCTAAATGCAGGCTGGAGGCCCGAGGGATAGAAGTACCTTGTCCTAGCTCAAAAGAACAGAGTTTCTCCCCTAGCTCCTGCACCATCTGCTTCAGGTTAGAGACATGGTCAGTCAGACTCACCAGAGGATTCATGATACAGTGGTTAGGTTATGGCCTGTTAATCTGTGATGGTCACGTACACTACACACAGGGGAGAGGATAGTGACCACTGCCCTCCACCCTCACCCCTGGCCCTGCCTACTTGCCTCTCAAGTACTAATGACAGGGGACAACTAGACGGCAGTCCCTAACTTAGGATACGTGCTAGGAAGACAGACAACATGGAATAGCATGCCGCTGCAACATGCTGTGGTAGCCATGCTGGTTCAGTAAGCCTTCAATTTTGAATAAATCCCCAACAGTGTCACTAGCAAAGCACCGCCACACCATCACACCTCCTCTTCCATGCTTCACGGTGGGAACCAGGCATGTAGAGTCCATCCGTTCACCTTTTCTGCGTCGCACAAAGACACGGTGATTGGAACCAAAGATCTCAAATTTGGACTCATGAGACCAAAGCACAGATTTCCACTGGTCTAATATCCATTCCTTGTGTTCTTTAGCCCAAACAAGTCTCTTCTGCTTGTTGCCTGTCCTTAGCAGTGGTTTCCTAGCAGATATTCTACCATGAAAGCCTGATTCCCACAGTCTCCTCTTAACAGTTGTTCTAGAGATGTGTCTGCTGCTAGAACTCTGTGTGGCATTGACCTGGTCTCTAATCTGAGCTGCTGTTAACCTGCGATTTCTGAGGCTGGTGACTCGGATGAACTTATCCTCCGCAGCAGAGGTAACTCTTGGTCTTCCTTTCCTAGGGTGGCCAGCATGTGAGCCAGTTTCTTTGTAGCGCTTGATGGTTTTTGTGACTGCACTTGGGGACACTTTCAAAGTTTTCCCAATTTTTCGGACTGACTGACATTCATTTCCTAAAGTAATGATGGCCACTTGTTTTTCTTTACTTAGCTGCTTTTTTCTTGCCATAATACAAATTCTAACAGTCTATTCAGTAGGACTATCAGCTGTGTATCCACCTGACTTCTCCACAACGCAACTGATGGTCCCAACCCCATTTATAAGGCAAGAAATCCCACTTATTAAACCTGACAGGGCACACCTGTGAAGTGAAAACCATTTCAGGTGACTACATCTTGAAGCTCATCAAGAGAATGCCAAGAGTGTGCAAAGCAGTAATCAAAGCAAAAGGTGGCTACTTTGAAGAACCTAGAATATGACATATTTTCAGTTGTTTCACACTTTTTTGTTATGTATATAATTCCACATGTGTTAATTCATAGTTTTGATGCCTTCAGTGTGAATCTACAATTTTCATAGTCATGAAAATAAAGAAAACTCTTTGAATGAGAAGGTGTGTCCAAACTTTTGGTCTGTACTGTATATATATACACTTGCGTTCAAAATTATTCAACCCCTACTGAAATTGAGTGTTTTGGCCAGTTTGACATTGATTTTGATCATTTCAGTCATCTTGTTTACAATTAAATCAAAGAGGCATTTGTAAGTCAGACAAATATAACATAACATTTATAATCAAATAACCACAAATGTATTTTCTGTGGTCACATCATTATCAGTTTTATTCAACCCCCAAGTGACATTCAATCTTAGTACTTAGTACAACATCCTTTTCCAGTTATAACAGCTTTTAAACGTGAAGCATAGCTTGACACAAGTGTCTTGCAGCGATCTACGGGTATTTTCGCCCATTCTTCATGGGCAAAAGCCTCCAGTTCAGTCACATTCTTAGGCTTGCGCGCTGCAACTGCTTTCTTTAAGTCCCACCAGAGGTTCTCAATCGGATTTAAGTCTGGTGACTGTGATGGGCACTTCAAAATGTTCCAGCCTTTAATCTGCAACCATGCTCTAGTGGACTTGGAGGTATGCTTGGGATCATTGTCCTGTTGAAAGGTCCAACGTCTCCCAAGCCTCAGGTTTGTGACGGACTGCGTCACATTTTCATCCAATATCTCCTGGTACTGAAGAGAATTCATGGTACCTTGCACACGCTGAAGCTTCCCTGTACCTGTAGAAGCAAAACAGCCCCAAAGCATGATTGACCCTCGCCATGCTTCACAGTAGGCAAGGTGTTCATTTCTTCATAGGCCTTGTTCTTCCTCCTCCAAACATAGCGTTGATCCATGGGCCCAAACAGTTCTAATTTTGTTTCATCAGTCCACAGAACACTATCCCAAAACTTTTGGGGTTTGTCCACATGACTTTTGGCATACTGCAGTCGACTCTTCTTATACATTTTAATTAGTATATGCTGCAGCATTTATCTAGAATTTGTGATAATTTTATCATTTTTATCATTTTAATGTGTTTTATACACTTCTTATGAGTTTTAAAGTTCACATAGAGATAATTCGCAACTAATAGAATAAAAATTCGAGAAAAACGCATCAACCAGAAAAAAAAACGCAAGAGAAACGAAGGATAACCGCATCATGGCAAAAATCGGAAATTCACTCTGATCCTGGATTATACAACCAGGACTTGCAGAACACCTGACAAGTGTTAAAAAGGAGGAGGTTAGGAGTGCCTGTTACCACCACTGAGGAAGGGATTGGAACTATCCCGAAACGCGTCTGGGCTATCAGACACTCTGTTGGAACCTCCATAAAGAAAACTTCTAGCATGGCCATGCTATAAAGACAGAAAGATTTAAAGACTGCAACCTTGTAACGACTGCAACCTTGTAACAACTCAATTGCCCTGAATACAGTGAGTACGGAGATCGGACTGCAGTCCCACCCGTAATACCGCAAGATTTGGGCTAGGTTACCAGAGTTTGGGAGCTGTGAGGACGGAACAACGTCTCCAGCTGAACTTCTGCAGCGTATCAAGAAAAAGACCGTGCAACACGATAATAAAGGAGGTAAGACTCTTTACTCCTAGCAAGGAATAACCTCCAGGCAGAGGTGAGAATTATACAGCTACTATAGACTGCGTTTTCAGAATGTATTACTAACCAGCCGAATACAAACAATTGTTGGACTGCTAGCTGCGGTTGATTGCGGACTTATTACCGAATTTCAATCTCTACAGGAAGGAATACAAGTTTATTAGTGCGCACAATTGCACAGCACAAGGCCCTATACGGTGTCCCCTATTTTTCATAACATTGTCGCACCTATTCATCACTTGGACACTGTTCACCAGGTTATTGTTACATAACATTTTATGATATTAGCACAGCTATTTATTGTCTATCATTATTGTTTATTATTATATTCATTATTATTGCACTGTCACTTTATTTAATATCTATTTAGGACACCATTGGACCTATATATGCACCATCGTATTGCGACCTTCAATTAGTGGTGTATATATGGTCGACCATTATTTTTATACCATTGGTAATATTTTATATCATTTTAATTCTGTCATTTGATTATTATTTGTGATTGCAATTTTTATTATTAAATCTGAGTGTGTGCCATAGAGTGAGTGCTTGCTTCCTCATTTTCACATTTATAATCAAATAACCACAAATGTATTTTCTGTGGTCACATCATTATCAGTTTTATTCAACCCCCAAGTGACATTCAATCGTAGTACTTAGTACAACATCTTTTTCCAGTTATAACAGCTTTTAAACGTGAAGCATAGCTTGACACAAGTGTCTTGCAGCGATCTACGGGTATCTTCTGTCTGTACTGTATATATATACACTTGCGTTCAAAATTATTCAACCCCTACTGAAATTGAGTGTTTTGGCCAGTTTGACATTGATTTTGATCATTTCAGTCATCTTGTTTACAATTAAATCAAAGAGGCATTTGTAAGTCAGACAAATATAACATAACATTTATAATCAAATAACCACAAATGTATTTTCTGTGGTCACATCATTATCAGTTTTATTCAACCCCCAAGTGACATTCAATCTTAGTACTTAGTACAACATCCTTTTCCAGTTATAACAGCTTTTAAATGTGAAGCATAGCTTGACACAAGTGTCTTGCAGCGATCTACGGGTATTTTCGCCCATTCTTCATGGGCAAAAGCCTCCAGTTCAGTCACATTCTTAGGCTTGCGCGCTGCAACTGCTTTCTTTAAGTCCCACCAGAGGTTCTCAATCGGATTTAAGTCTGGTGACTGTGATGGGCACTTCAAAATGTTCCAGCCTTTAATCTGCAACCATGCTCTAGTGGACTTGGAGGTATGCTTGGGATCATTGTCCTGTTGAAAGGTCCAACGTCTCCCAAGCCTCAGGTTTGTGACGGACTGCGTCACATTTTCATCCAATTGTCATGGTCTTACCTCCTTGCTGTTCCCTTCGTTTGACATGTGCTGGCGGCCATCTTGGTTTCTGGGTTTTCTTGTAGCCTCCCACCCTGCGGCTCCTCCTTCCCACTGGGAGGAGCTGGATGCCTAGCTCATATATATAGGAGGTCTGTGGCTTCAGTTCCTTGCTTGGTCCTCCTGTGTTCACATGCTTCCAAGACTGCTGCTGCTTCTGGTTCCTGATCCTGGCCTCGTCTGACTACCCCGTTGGTTCCTGATCCTGGCTTCGTCTGACTACCCCGTTGGTTCCTGATCCTGGCTTCATCTGACTACCCTTCTGGTTCCTGACCTCTGTCTCCGCAAGACCCTGCTTCGGTTTAGCCATCCGTTTGGACTTTGCTTACGGCTTGCTCTTCAATAAAACCTTCTTATTTTCCACTTATCTCTTGTTGTACGTCTGGTTCATGGTTCCATGACATTAGGACCAAGCCATGAATTCTGACGGTACAGGGCCATCCTTGCTACCTTCGCTGGTTGCCAGACTTGATCAGCAGGATCACCTGTTGGGTCGGTTCGCTGTGGCGTTGCAAACCCTGCTTGAACGCACGGCTCATTTAGCTTCCGTTGCCGATGGGTCGGTTGTCGCTCCTGGGCCCGCTCCTACTGCCGCTCCGGTTGTTGCGCCAGAGTCTACCCCGACACCTGTTGCTGCGCCTGTGGTGTTTCGGGGTATGACCGGTTCTGCCCCCCTTCCACAGCGCTTTGGGGGAGAGCCAACTCAGTGCCGAGGTTTCCTTAACCAGGTGGGCATTTACTTCGAGTTGCTGCCACATGCCTTTCCTACTGAGAGATCAAAGGTGGGCTTCTTGATCTCGCTGCTCTCGGACAAGGCCTTGGCCTGGGCCAGCCCTTTATGGGAGAACAACAATCCGGTGGTTGCCGAGTTTTCCGGTTTTGTTGCTTCTCTTCGGAAGGTATTCGATTTGCCGGCTCGTGCTGCCTCTGCTGCGAAGCTCCTTATGTCCATCAGACAGGGTTCACGATCCATAGCTGAATACGCCATTGAGTTTCGTACCCTGGCAGCAGAGGTGGGCTGGAATAATGAGGCTCTGGTCGCTGCTTTCTCTCATGGTCTCTCGGATGCCTTGAAGGATGAGGTTGCAGCTAAGGACCTACCAGTGGAGCTCGAGTCTCTTATTTCTTTCCTGATTTTGATTGACACCAGACTCAGGGAGAGACCTTCCTTTAAGGAGAGCCTGCGGAGGCCTTCTAACAGATTGGCGCCTACGTTTGCTGTCCCACCCGTGCCTCCCTCTCCTCCCACGCCTCCTGGGGATGACTTGTCTGGGGGTGAACCCATGCAGCTGGGGTTTGCTCGCCTGTCCGAGGGGGAGAGAATACTCCGGAGACGCGAGGGCCGATGCATGTACTGTGGTCTCGGTGGGCATTTTCGGTTGGCATGCCCGAACCATCCGGGAAACGCTCGCACCTGAGATCCTGTCGGGGGCAGATCTTGGGTGGAGTCTCCTCGTCCCCGGTTTCCCGTGTTGACAAACCACTGATTACTGTTGTCCTCTCCTGGGTCGGGGGCTCGGTGACGACCCAGGCGTTGGTGGACTCTGGTGCTGGTGGTTTGTTCATTGATAGTGTGTTCGCTGCCGCCAATTCCATTCCTCTGCAGCCTCAAGGTTCCCCACTGGCTCTTGAGGCGATAGACGGCAGACCCCTTCTGCCGCCACACGTGACTCATGAGACCCTTCCAGTGGGGATGGCCATTGGTGCCGTTCACAGAGAGTCGGTCTGTCTCCAGGTTATTTCGTCTCCACACTACTCGGTGGTCTTGGGGTACCCCTGGCTCCAGAAGCATAATCCGACTTTCGATTGGAAATCGGCCGAGATCCTCTCGTGGTCACCGCAGTGTGGGGCTAGTTGCATCCATGGGCCTGTCAAGTTGCTGAGTACTTCCTCGGAATCTCTGTTGCCTCCTGAATACGAGGAGTACCGGGATGTATTCGATAAGGTGCGTGCGGTTGCCCTACCTCCGCACCGCCCATACGATTGTGCCATAGAGTTACAATCTGGTGCCGTTCCTCCTCGTGGCAAAGTCTATCCACTGTCGGTAGCGGAGAATGAGGCCATGGAGGAGTACGTGAGGGAGGCGCTTTCACGCGGACACATTCGCAAATCCTCGTCCCCGGCAGGGGCTGGATTTTTCTTTGTGAAAAAGAAGGGCGGTGAATTGAGGCCTTGCATCGATTACAGGGGTCTCAATCGCATCACGATAAAGAACGCTTACCCGATACCCTTGATTTCCGAGCTGTTCGATCGCCTCAAAGGGGCCACGGTCTTTACCAAACTCGACCTGAGGGCGGCATATAACCTGGTAAGGATCAAGGCGGGCGATGAGTGGAAGACCGCGTTTAACACCAGGACCGGTCATTATGAATCCTTGGTTATGCCCTTTGGGTTGTGCAATGCGCCCGCAGTCTTCCAGGAATTCATCAACGATGTTTTCCGTGACCTGTTGCAGCAGTGTGTGGTGGTCTATTTGGATGACATCTTGGTATATTCTGAATCCATGGAGGCCCACGTTCTGGATGTCAGACGAGTGTTGCAACGGTTACGAGAGAACAAGCTGTTCGGTAAGCTTGAGAAATGCGAATTTCACCGATCCCAGGTAACCTTCTTAGGTTACATCATTTCCGCTGAGGGGTTCTCCATGGATCCTGAGAAGGTTTCGGCTGTCTTACAGTGGCCCCAGCCCAGTGGTCTTCGTGCCCTGCAGCGCTTTTTGGGTTTCGCCAATTATTATCGGAAGTTCATCAGGGACTTTTCCATGCTAGCCAAGCCTCTCACGGATCTGACCAGGAAGGGCAGCAATCCCCAGGTCTGGCCGCCCGAGGCCATCCGAGCTTTTGAGGCTCTAAAGTCCGCCTTTGTGTCGGCTCCGATTCTGTCGCATCCCAACCCTGGGTTGCCGTTTGTCCTTGAGGTGGACGCGTCTGAGACGGGAGTAGGCGCCCTCCTGTCTCAGCGTAGAACACCGGAGGGTCCTCTGCTTCCTTGTGGGTTTTACTCCCGGAAACTGTCTTACCATCAGATTGGTGACAGGGAGTTATTGGCCATCGTGCAGGCCCTTAAAGAATGGAGGCACTTGCTCGAGGGCTCGGTGGTTCCGGTTCTCATCCTGACGGACCACAAGAATCTGACCTACCTCTCTGAGGCCAAGAGATTGACACCACGTCAGGCCAGATGGGCTCTGTTCTTGTCACGTTTTAATTACGTGGTCTCCTACCTACCCGGTTCCAAGAACATCAGAGCGGATGCCTTATCACGGCAGTACTCCGAGCTGTCCGGGGAGGAGTCGATTCCGACTTCGGTCATACCTCCGAATCAGATCATGGCCGCCATTCGCACCAGCCTGACCTCTCCCCTGGGTGAGCAGATTTTGGCGGCTCAATCTGGTGCTCCCTCTGGGAGACCCAACGGCAGGTGTTTTGTGCCTGAGGAGTTGCGCACTCGGTTGTTGCGAACCTACCATAACTCCAAGGCCGCGGGGCATCCTGGAAAGAATCAGCTGTCCTGGGCTGTTTCACGTCTGTTCTGGTGGCCTTCCCTACGTTCCGACATCGCCGCATATGTAGCGGCATGCTCCGTTTGTGCCCAGAGTAAGTCCCCTCGGCACCTTCCGTTGGGCCTTTTGCAACCCATAGCCACCGGGGAGCGTCCATGGTCACACCTGGGGATGGATTTCATTGTGGACCTCCCTGCATCCCGAGGCCATACGGTCATTCTCATGATAGTGGATCGGTTTTCCAAAATGTGCCACTGTGTTCCTCTCAAGAAGTTACCCTCTGCACAGGGAGGTCTTCCGGTTGCACGGTTTGCCCAAGGAGATTGTGTCGGATCGGGGGAGTCAGTTTGTGTCCAGGTTCTGGCGCGCCTTTTGCTCCCAGTTGGGGATTCATCTCTCTTTCTCCTCGGCCTACCACCCTCAGTCCAATGGGGCCGCAGAACGATCCAATCAGGCCTTGGAGCAATTCCTTCGTTGCTATGTCTCCGATCACCAAGACAATTGGGTTGACCTCCTGCCTTGGGCTGAGTTTGCCAGGAACACGGCGGTGAACTCTTCCTCTGGGACGTCTCCCTTCATGGCCAATTATGGGTTCCAACCTGCCGTGTTACCGGAGGTATTCTCTCCCCAGGATATTCCGGCTGTGGAGGATCACCTTTCCGTCCTACGTGCTTCTTGGGTACAGATCCAGAGGTCCCTTGAGGTCTCTGCGCAGCGCCAGAGACTCCAGGCTGATCGCAGACGAGCGCCCGCTCCTTCCTACCAGGTCGGAGACCGCGTATGGTTGTCCACCCGCAACCTCAACCTTCGAGTGCCCACTCCCAAGCTGGCGCCTCGCTTTGTTGGTCCCTTCCGAGTGCTTCGCAGGGTAAACCCGGTAGCCTATGCCCTTGCGCTTCCTCCTGGCATGCGGATCTCCAACGTGTTTCATGTCTCCCTGTTGAAGCCACTGGTGTGTAATCGTTTCACTTCCTCGATTCCTCGGCCTCGTCCGATCCAAGTGGGCAATCGTGAGGAGTATGAGGTGAGCAATATCCTGGACTCACGCCTGGTCCGCGGCCGGGTGCAGTTTTTGGTCCATTGGCGTGGCTATGGTCCAGAGGAGCGTTCCTGGGTTCCCTCCGCAGATGTCCATGCTCCTGTCTTGCTCCGAGCCTTCCATGCACGCTTCCCTCAGAAACCGTTCCTTACTCCGCGGAGGAGGGGCCCTTGAGGGGGAGGTACTGTCATGGTCTTACCTCCTTGCTGTTCCCTTCGTTTGACATGTGCTGGCGGCCATCTTGGTTTCTGGGTTTTCTTGTAGCCTCCCACCCTGCGGCTCCTCCTTCCCACTGGGAGGAGCTGGATGCCTAGCTCATATATATAGGAGGTCTGTGGCTTCAGTTCCTTGCTTGGTCCTCCTGTGTTCACATGCTTCCAAGACTGCTGCTGCTTCTGGTTCCTGATCCTGGCCTCGTCTGACTACCCCGTTGGTTCCTGATCCTGGCTTCGTCTGACTACCCCGTTGGTTCCTGATCCTGGCTTCGTCTGACTACCCTTCTGGTTCCTGACCTCTGTCTCCGCAAGACCCTGCTTCGGTTTAGCCATCCGTTTGGACTTTGCTTACGGCTTGCTCTTCAATAAAACCTTCTTATTTTCCACTTATCTCTTGTTGTACGTCTGGTTCATGGTTCCATGACACCAATATCTCCTGGTACTGAAGAGAATTCATGGTACCTTGCACACGCTGAAGCTTCCCTGTACCTGTAGAAGCAAAACAGCCCCAAAGCATGATTGACCCCCGCCATGCTTCACAGTAGGCAAGGTGTTCATTTCTTCATAGGCCTTGTTCTTCCTCCTCCAAACATAGCGTTGATCCATGGGCCCAAACAGTTCTAATTTTGTTTCATCAGTCCACAGAACACTATCCCAAAACTTTTGGGGTTTGTCCACATGACTTTTGGCATACTGCAGTTGACTCTTGTTATTCTTTGGAGACATTAAGGGGGTGCGCCTGGGAGTTCTGGCATGGAGGCCTTTATTATGCAGTGTGCGCCTTATTGTCTGAGCTGAAACTTCAGTACCCACATCTGACAAATCTTTTTTCAGTTCCTCAGCAGTCACACGGGGACTTTTCTCCACTTTACGCTTCAGGTAGAGCACAGCAGTCAAAGTCAGCATCTTCTTTTTGCCATGACCAGGTAGCGTTTCAACAGTGCCCTTTGCCTTGAATTTGCGAATGATGCTTCCTATAGTGTCTCTTGGTATGTTTAACATCTTTGCAATCTTCTTATAGCCATTGCACTTCCTGTGAAGAGAAATCACCTCTTCTCTTGTCTTGCTGGACCATTCTCTTGACTTCACCATGTTTGTAAACACACCAGTAAATGTCTAGAAGGAGCTGAGTATCACAGTCCTTTTAAATCTGCCTAATTGGTGCTTATTATGCTTAATTGCTGCTCCTTGACATCCACAGGTGTTTTCAATACCTGATCGAAAACACTTGAATGAACCTCTGTTCTTAAGAGTGGTAGTCTTTAAGGGGTTGAATAATTGTGTCAATGAAGAAATTACTAAAAAAACATTAAATACTGTATTACAAAAACAATTGATGTCATTTTAGTTGCATTTGGTTCTTTAAAAAGTCCTTGTAAGATTTCATTCTGAACACAATTACAAATGTACACTAAATTCCCTAAAACCCTTTACAGCATTGGGGGTTGAATAATTTTGAACACAACTTGTATATATATATATATATATATATATACAGGGGAGAAAATCCTGCACTTGTGGCCCATTGCTAATGACGTTCCCCAGCAAAAATGCATACAGTGGAGGATGCCCGCAGCGAACCATAAGTACCACAATAGACATCCTACAGAAGATAGCAATTACGTGGATGTGATAATCAATATACCAATATAACAAAATAACAAAGACAGGTGCACTCTGCGGTCTCAATAAACCCTCAAACTGATTTTAAAATTGAGAGATTAGCCAACATGTCCTACGATGTAGGACATGTCTGAGCCCGAGCACCGCGCCAAGGTTTCTCAAGTAGCTCACCTACTTGAGAAACACTCACCTACCTGTGCCATGTGGGCAATACCGGGGGCTGGTGGGCAAATTACAGGAGCATGAGGCCGACTCACAAACAACTCACCAGTTACCTCCAGCATGTAACCATGCTAGCAATGGGAGGAGGGAGGAGTCTGCGAGTCCCACTCAAGACTGGCTGATAAGGCCCAGGCCTCACCGGTGCACCTAAATGTAGCCTGTAGATGGAAAACAGGCACATTTAAATTGGAGTTTATACACCTCCAGGCATCTCTCTATATATATATACAAACTGAAAAGAATGGCGTGGTATTAAACAGCCAGGAAGAGTTCAAGCCCACATGCAGTTGTGCATATATATACAGGGGAGCAAATCCTGCACTTGTGGCCCATTGCTACTGATGTTCCCCATCAAAAATGCATACAGTGGAAGATGCCCGCAGCGAACCACAAGTACCACAATAGACATCCTACACAATATAGCAATTATGTGGATGTTATAATCAATATAACAATATAACAAAATAACAAAGACAGGTGCACTTAATGTACTTAATGTTGATAAGTGCAAGATAATGCACCTGGGGTGTAAAAACCCAAGAGCAGAATATAAAATCAGTGATACAGTCCTAACCTCAGTATCTGAGGAAAGGGATTTATGGGTCATTATTTCAGAAGACTTAAAGGTAGGCAGACCAAAGAGCAGCAGGAAATGCTAGTAGAATGCTTGGGTGTATAGGGAGAGGCATTACCAGTAGAAAGAAGTAGTTGCTCAGTACTAGAGACCATATCTTCAGAAGGATATTGATACTTTGGAAAGAGTTCAGAGAAGAGCTACTAAACTGGTACATGGATTGCAGGATAAAACTTACCAGGAAAGATTAAAGGACCTTAACATGTATAGCTTGGAAGAAAGACGAGACAGAGGGGATAGGATAGAAACATTTAAATACATAAAGGGAATCAACAAGGTAAAAGAGGATAGAATATTTAAAAGAAGAAAAACTGCTACAAGAGGACATAGTTTTAAATTAGAGGGGCAAAGGTTTAAGAGTAATATCAGGAAGTATTACTTTACTGAGAGAGTACTGGATGCATGGAATAGCCTTCCTGCAGAAGTGGTAGCTGCAAATACAGTGAAGGAGTGTAAGGATGCATGGGAAAGGCATAATGCCATCCTTCGTATAAGATAGGGCCAGGGGCTATTCATAGTATTCATTATATTGGGCAGACTGGATGGGCCAAATGGTTCTTATCTGCCGACACATTCTATGTTTCTATATCCCCTCCCCTCAATTAACCTCATATCACCTGTTCCACAGACTTAATAACATTAGTACAACCCCATCTTACCTATACCCCATGCTGTAGGAACGCCCGATATATTTCAGCCATATGTGAATGGTGGAGGCATGTAGTGTGCCTCCCCCTAAACTGCGCATGCACTCCTTCGTAACTCCCGCTCGTCCCGCTCCCGGCGGTCGCGCAAGATCTTAAATGCTGTCTGAGAAAAGTTACTCCAGGTCACCTGATCTCTACTTGGTCACATGGTTCTCAGCCTTGTCACGTGCGTCCACACTACCGGTATATTCAAATAGACCACATGATCCTCTGTTGCCAAGATACATCACAAACAATGGGAGCGCTCCAAGTCTATAGCCCAGAACATTCCTATTATCAGTGGCATTAACCCGCTTTTTCTATAATAAATTATATTTTATGTTGTGGGGGAAGGGGTAGTAACCGCGTCAGATGTCCCCGAGTTTTCTTAAGTTAGGTGCTTGGGGGGTCACTTCGGGGAGATAACATTTAAAACCCCATTTCCATAGTGCATAAATATTTCGCATGGTAGGGTGGTCCATCCTCATAGTCAATTGATTGGCTAAACAGCATGTCCGGATAATTTACACCTCGGCCCATAATGCGATTACGTCCTCATACATTCCAAAGGGGTTTATAGCCGTGGGATAGCTTCCAACCCCACCTATGGGGAAGAGGTTACCCCAGCCTACCCTCATTATGACCATAGCCATTCCTGGACCAGTTCCCACCCATCACAGTTTATTCTACACTTCAGTGTAACCCTAGCACGCACCCCACTTGGGCAACATTCCTCCTTATTTTATTCTTTTGAACAATATCCCAAAGTGCCATTTCCGCATCCCTCACCCACAGTGCAACATCCGCGCGTCCACACCCCATCCCCACAAAAAGCATCATCATTCATAGGGGTTATTGAGGATCCCATCCTAAAAAGTTACTATATAGAGTATCCTCTTACTATCTTCAAGATGCAGTGATGTCGGGTTCTTTCGGGTTCTTATCATTCCTACAGCATGTGCATAGATCCTTCTATAGAGGGTAAACCAGAGCAAAGGAAGGGGAAAAGAGGAAAAAGAAAGAGTTAATTTCTAGTGTTGAACAAGCATGCTCTGCCAAACTGCTGTTTGGCTCGAGCATCACTATGCTTAGCAGATCCGAGTGCTCGGCCGAATAATTTGGGTGCTCGAATACAATTTAATACAATGGAAGTCAATAGGAGAGCTCGCTGTTGTGAGTAAATATTTTTGTCATAACACTATGCAACTAATAGAGGGCTCTGTTCATGAGTCATGATCCATTAGTTGCATAGTATTATGACAAGACTATTCGCTGTTGTGAGTGAATAGTCTTGTCATAACACTATGCAATAATAGAGGGCGCTATTCATGAGAGATTCGCCTCATTTGCATGTTTTTCCCATATGCCCATGTTTATGCAAATGAGTTTTTACATGACAAATCTATATAGAAAGGTTATTGAATATTATGTTAGGACAATCAAAAAACTTTTTGTTGCCCTAATGATATTGATCTAGGAAGCAAGCCATCCAACAGATGCAAAATAAATTTGAGGTTTACTGGTTCTCAGTCAGATGAGAGCTGGTTTGGAATATTTCATAGTGCACAAGGCTGCCATTGTAAGGTATGCTGGCTGTTATCTGTCTCATGGATAGATTGATGGCTTGCACATACCTGGCTTTTGGCATATAGCCTTTGTGTGGTTGTCTATTGTATGTCGTACATAATAGGAGTCTAAGCTGCATCCAGATATCCTCTTAATGCTGTTGCCAAACCATTTTTATGTGGTTTCCATCAATTTCAAACTTTTTTTTATGAACCAGACACCCTCTTCTCTTCCGAGCAGGGGGTGCCTGGGGTTCTCCCATTGACTTCCATTACGCTTGGGTGCTCGGCCAAAGCACACAAGCACTTTGGTGCTCGCTCAACACTATTAATTTCAGCTAAAAGCCAACATGGCTACTAGCCGGGCACCAATTCTTAATATTATATATCTCTAAAATACACATCTATAGGGTTAGAAGAGAGAGCCCACCTTAAATTCCCTATTCAAGCCCCTAGGTTCCATAGTATCAAGTTTGAATATCCCCCTCAATTCTTTTGTTTTCAATAATTTCTCTCTATCACCTCCTCTCCTCAAAGGTGGAATGCCATCTATAATCCTAAATCTCAATTGTAAGATGTTGTGTCGAAAGTTATAAAATGTTCCGACACTGGTAATTCTACCTCTTCACTATTCTCTTGTCCCTGCTTTTTAGTCATCAATTTGCGGATTGTGCACCTGTGTTGGTTAATTCTATTCTTGCAAGACTGTGTGGTCTCTCCCACATAAAGCAGTCCACACAGGCATTGCAAGACATATATCACAAATTCAGAGGCACAGGTATAGAAGTCCTTAATTTTATATTTCTTACCCATCCTAGGGTGACAAAAGGTATCACCCTTTATCAGATTGCCACAATTGCAACAGCCTAGACAAGGGTAACAACCCTTTTTACCTTCTTGTTTACTCTTCACAACAATATCCGCACATGTCAGGTTATCACTCAAATTCCCAGATCTTTGATAGGACATCAGTGGGGGGGATTTAAATTCCTCCACATCAGGGAAAGATTGAAACAGAATATGCTAACTATGTCTCAATATTCCCATTATCCTCCCACTCATTTTTGTGTACGTGGATACAAATGGTATTCTTTTCACCTTCTATCGTTCCATTTTACCACCCGATGACAGTAATTGTTGTCACTCACTTTGTCTCGACTTTAGTAAATGACTGTTAACTAAATCTATTGGATACCTTCTATCCCTAAATTTCTCACTCATTGTCTGTAATCTGTTGTTGATCAGATTCTAGTCTAACTCTATCCTTCTTGTACGCAAAAACTGGCTATATGGCAGGGACTCCACCATCCTCCTAAACGTGTTGCGATCAGTAGCCTTTACAAACAAATCAGTCTCCAATCTTCCTTTTTTTACATATACCAATGTGTCCTCTGCTGAGAAGACCTTAGTAAATTTCAACTGGTTATGTAGCTGGTTAATAAATTCATGAAAGTCATGTAACTCCATGACTGTGCGTTTCCAAATAAAAAAAACATCATCAATATACCTCATCCACCCTCTCACATGTGCGTAGAGGGTAGAAAGGTATATACATTGTTCCTCAAGGCAGGACATATTGTATATATATTTGCATATGTCGGGGACACATGAGACCCATTTGCGCTACCCCGACACTGCACATAGAACATGTCCTAAAACAAAAAATAGCAGGATTTCTAACAAGGACATAATAAATGATTTAACTTCCATCCTATGTTTGGATTTATCAAGTGCCCATTTGACTGCCTCCGGGCCCAATTCATGGTCTAAACTAGTATAGAGGCTAGTTAGATCAAAGGACACTACCAAATCCCCTTCTTCAAATCCAATTGTGTTTAACCTAGACAGGAAATCTGTAGTGCCCCTCACGACACTGCCCCCATCGCATATGACCTTGGTATTCTATCAAGATAAGTAGCAGCATTAGAAAAGATGAAGTCAATGCCAGAAACTATTGGGCGTCCTTGTGAATTTTAGGGAGGACATATAGCAGTGGGGTCACCGAGTTCTGTGGTATAAGGTAAGTATGTAATTTCTCATCAATCAGGTCATTGGCATAAACATTGTCTGCCAATAGCCTGATTTTCCTTATGATCTCCCATTTCGGATATTTATTCAGGGGCCTATATACTTCTCTATCTTGTACCTGCCTTAAGATTTCAAACCTATACTTTTCAGTGTCCATCACCGCAGTGGCTCCTCCCTTATCTGCCTTCTTAATAGTAAGTTATTTTCTACTCCTTAAAGTGGATAAGGCTTCTTTCTCTGCCCTGGTCAAGTTGTTGTCACGGCCAAGCCCAAGAACTCTCCTGAGCTTCTCCATTTCAAATCTGACAAGGGAGATAAATGTATCAGTTGCTTTATGACTTATGGGGGGCTGGAAATCACTTTTCAAATATAGGCCCGTGCTTATAAGTGTTAATATATCATCTTTTGCTTCCCTGTTGGTATCAACCTCTGAACTGTTTATGGGTGTTATGACCGTGTCCCTACCCCTCCCCCCACGGGAAGTGGTATTGATAACAACATAAAGGTAGTTAACCAAATATAATTTACTATAGAGGAAGCGGGTTAATGCCACTGATAATGGGGATGTTCTGGGCTATAGACTTGGAGCGTTCCCATTGTTTGTGATGTATCTTGGCAATGGAGGATCATGTGGTCTATTTGAATATACCGGTAGTGTGGATGCACGTGACAAAACTGAGAACCATGTGACAAAGTAAAGAGATCAGGTGACCGGGAGTAACTTTTTTCAGACATCATGTAAGATCTCGCGGGACGAGTGGGAGTGACGAAGGAGTGCATGTGCAGTTCAGGGGGAGGCACGCTACATGCCTCCGCCATTCACATGTGGCTGAAATATATTGGCCATTCCTACTGGCATGGGGTATAGGTAAGATGGGGTTGTACTAATGTTATTGTCTGTGGAACAGATGATATGAATTGCGCATATATATATAGATGTTCACTAAGGTATATTATTATGTGACCTTGATAAAGACCAGTGTGGTCGAAACGTTGCTGCATTCGTGATAATAAATCCTTGAAGATATTAAATCGTTGGAGTGCTGCAGTTATTTCATCTTTCATAGGATGGGCAAACGTTATACAAGAGGTGTAGCGCAGGTAATGTTGTGTCATCAGCTGCGAAAAAATTAAAGTTAATGTCACTAATATTTAGGATGTGCAAACATTATATAGGAGATGTAGCACAGGTAACGTCACTGTCACCAGCAGCGAAAAAATTGAACTGAATGCCACTGATATTTAGGATGTGCAAACGTTATACAGGAGATGTAGCGCAGGTAATGTCGCTGTCACTAGTGGCAAAAAAATCTGACTAAATGTCACTGATATTTAGGATGGGCCACCATTATACAGGAGATGTAGCGCAGGTAATGTCGCTGCCAGCAGCAGCAAAAAAATTACACTGAATGTCACTGATATTTAGGATGCACTAACGTTATACTGGAGATGTAGCGCAGGTAATGTTACTGTCACCAGCGGTGAAAAATTGTCATCCAGATAAAACAATAGTCTAACTCTAACACCTTTCACCCGTAAACCCTGCCTAAAATAAAAAAAAAAAAAAAAATTCCTGTTCCTGCACTATCTGTCCCTTCTGCTGCAGCTCTCCCTGACTAAGACTGAGTCGAACCACATGTCATTGGGTGATATATAGCACCCGATGACGCGTTCCGGCCAGCCAATCACTGTAATGCTAATAACCAACATGGCTACAACATTACAGTGAGTGCCAGTACCTCTGCACACGTTAAAAACTTTTTTCGTTTACACTTTTTAATATTTATCCTAGTGAACAAGAAGATTCAATCATTAGCTTCTCTCATGGATTCCCATGCTAAAGCATTAGAATCTATGATGGGACTCATATTGATTGAGACTATATATCATTCATCTTGGGGGTGGTGGGGGGAACTTGAATCTCTACATGGATGTACCATCAGCGCTGTTAGATTTCCATTAGCTTTAAAGGGAACCTCAAGTGAGCTGCTCACTAACAATGAATACGAACCTGTCTGCACACCGAGTGCACAGCCAATGTTCCCAGTACTCAGAAGCAGAAACAAATAATATAAAATAGGACGATTGGCACTCCAGGTGATAGACAATTACAAATGAAGTTTATTAAAAGTCAGTGGTAGATAAAACATAAGTAAAATGATGTAAATGTTAAAATATGTGTATACACATAAAAGAGCATACATATAGTTATGTGATAGCACCAGGTGGGTGGTAATTGAATGCTAGTCAAATGCAATGGTGAACTAAAAAACACTTTGAATTAAATACTTGAACAGTTCCCAGGTTGCAGACTGTATGACGGTTGTTGATATGATTGCAGAGTCAGGATATATCTAGATAGAAAGATTGCTTATTTATTTGGAGAGGACAAGCGCTTGTGATATATGTCCTCAGTGTTGGTGATTAGAGTTGAGCGAACACCTGGATGTTCGGGTTCGAGAAGTTCGGCCGAACATCCCGGAAATGTTCGGGTTCGGGATCCGAACCCGATCCGAACTTCGTCCCGAACCCGAACCCCATTGAAGTCAATGGGGACCCGAACTTTTCGGCACTAAAAAGGCTGTAAAACAGCCCAGGAAAGAGCTAGAGGGCTGCAAAAGGCAGCAACATGTAGGTAAATCCCCTGCAAACAAATGTGGATAGGGAAATGAATTAAAATAAAAATTAAATAAATAAAAATTAACCAAAATCAATTGGAGAGAGGTTCCATAGCAGAGAATCTGGCTTCCCGTCACCCACCACTGGAACAGTCCATTCTCAGATATTTAGGCCCCGGCACCCAGGCAGAGGAGAGAGGTCCCGTAACAGAGAATCTGTCTTCATGTCAGCAGAGAATTAGTCTGCATGTCATAGCAGAGAATGAGGCTTCACGTCAGCCACCACTGCAACAGTCCATTGGCATATATTTAGGCCCAGCACCCAGGCAGAGGAGGGAGGTCCCGTAACAGAGAATCTGTCTTCATGTCAGCAGAGAATTAGTCTGCATGTCATAGCAGAGAATGAGGCTTCACGTCAGCCACCACTGCAACAGTCCATTGGCATATATTTAGGCCCAGCACACACACAGGCAGAGGAGAGAGGTCCCGTAACAGAGAATCTGTCTTCATGTCAGCAGAGAATTAGTCTGCATGTCATAGCAGAGAATGAGGCTTCACGTCAGCCACCACTGCAACAGTCCATTGGCATATATTTAGGCCCAGCACACACACAGGCAGAGGAGAGAGGTCCCGTAACAGAGAATCTGTCTTCATGTCAGCAGAGAATCAGTCTTCATATCATAGCAGAGAATCAGGCTTCACGTCACCCACCACTGTAAGAGTCAATTTTCATAAATTTAGGCCCAGAACCCAGGCAGAGGAGAAAGGTCCCGTAACAGACAATCTGGCTTCATGTCAGCAGAGAATCAGTCTTCATATCATAGCAGAGAATCAGGCTTCACGTCACCCACCACTGTAAGAGTCAATTTTCATAAATTTAGGCCCAGAACCCAGGCAGAGGAGAAAGGTCCCGTAACAGACAATCTGGCTTCATGTCAGCAGAGAATCAGTCTTCATATCATAGCAGAGAATCAGGCTTCACGTCACCCACCACTGTAAGAGTCAATTTTCATAAATTTAGGCCCAGAACCCAGGCAGAGGAGAAAGGTCCCGTAACAGACAATCTGGCTTCATGTCAGCAGAGAATCAGTCTTCATATCATAGCAGAGAATCAGGCTTCACGTCACCCACCACTGTAAGAGTCAATTTTCATAAATTTAGGCCCAGAACCCAGGCAGAGGAGAAAGGTCCCGTAACAGACAATCTGGCTTCATGTCAGCAGAGAATCAGTCTTCATATCATAGCAGAGAATCAGGCTTCACGTCACCCACCACTGTAAGAGTCAATTTTCATAAATTTAGGCCCAGAACCCAGGCAGAGGAGAAAGGTCCCGTAACAGACAATCTGGCTTCATGTCAGCAGAGAATCAGTCTTCATATCATAGCAGAGAATCAGGCTTCACGTCACCCACCACTGTAAGAGTCAATTTTCATAAATTTAGGCCCAGAACCCAGGCAGAGGAGAAAGGTCCCGTAACAGACAATCTGGCTTCATGTCAGCAGAGAATCAGTCTTCATATCATAGCAGAGAATCAGGCTTCACGTCACCCACCACTGTAAGAGTCAATTTTCATAAATTTAGGCCCAGAACCCAGGCAGAGGAGAAAGGTCCCGTAACAGACAATCTGGCTTCATGTCAGCAGAGAATTAGTCTGCATGTCATAGCAGAGAATGAGGCTTCACGTCACCCACCACTGCAACAGTCCATTGGCATATATTCAGGCCCAGCACCCAGGCAGAGGAGAGAGGTCCCGTAACAGAGGATCTGGCTTCATGTCAGCAGAGAATCAGTCTGCATGTCATAGCAGAGAATCAGGCTTCACGTCAGCCACCACTGCAACAGTCCATTGTCATAAATTTAGGCCCAGCACCCAGGCAGAGGAGAGAGGTCCCGTAACAGAGGATCTGGCTTCATGTCAGCAGAGAATCAGTCTGCATGTCATAGCAGAGAATCAGGCTTCACGTCAGCCACCACTGCAACAGTCCATTGTCATAAATTTAGGCCCAGCACCCAGGCAGAGGAGAGAGGTCCCGTAACAGACAATCTGGCTTCATGTCAGCAGAGAATTAGTCTGCATGTCATAGCAGAGAATCAGGCTTCATGTCAGCCACCACTGCAACAGTCCATTGGCATATATTTAGGCCTAGCACACAGGCAGAGGAGAGGTTCATTCAACTTTGGGTAGCATCGCAATATAATGGTAAAATGAAAATAAAAATAGGATTGAATGAGGAAGTGCCCTGGAGTCCAATAATATATGGTTATGGGGAGGTAGTTAATGTCTAATCTGGACAAGGGACGGACAGGTCCTGTGGGATCCATGCCTGGTTCATTTTTATGAACGTCAGCTTGTCCACATTGGCTGTAGACAGGCGGCTGCGTTTGTCTGTAATGACGCCCCCTGCCGTGCTGAATACACGTTCAGACAAAACGCTGGCTGCCGGGCAGGCCAGCACCTCCAAGGCATAAAAGGCTAGCTCTGGCCACGTGGACAATTTAGAGACCCAGAAGTTGAATGGGGCCGAACCATCAGTCAGTACGTGGAGGGGTGTGCACACGTACTGTTCCACCATGTTAGTGAAATGTTGCCTCCTGCTAACACGTTGCGTATCAGGTGGTGGTGCAGTTAGCTGTGGCGTGTTGACAAAAGTTTTCCACATCTCTGCCATGCTAACCCTGCCCTCAGAGGAGCTGGCCGTGACACAGCTGCCTTGGCGACCTCTTGCTCCTCCTCTGCCTTGGCCTTGGGCTTCCACTTGTTCCCCTGTGACATTTGGGAATGCTCTCAGTAGCGCGTCTACCAACGTGCGCTTGTACTCGCGCATCTTCCTATCACGCTCCAGTGCAGGAAGTAAGGTGGGCACATTGTCTTTGTAGCGTGGATCCAGCAGGGTGGCAACCCAGTAGTCCGCACAGGTTAAAATGTGGGCAACTCTGCTGTCGTTGCGCAGGCACTGCAGCATGTAGTCGCTCATGTGTGCCAGGCTGCCCAGGGGTAAGGACAAGCTGTCCTCTGTGGGAGGCGTATCGTCATCGTCCTGCCTTTCCCCCCAGCCACGCACCAGTGATGGACCCGAGCTGCGTTGGGTGCCACCCCGCTGTGACCATGCTTCATCCTCATCCTCCTCCACCTCCTCCTCATCCTCGTCCTCCTCGTCCTCCAGTAGTGGGCCCTGGCTGGCCACATTTGTACCTGGCCTCTGCTGTTGCAAAAAACCTCCCTCTGAGTCACTTCGAAGAGACTGGCCTGAAAGTGCTAAAAATGACCCCTCTTCCTCATCCTCCTCCTCCTCCTCCTGGGCCACCTCCTGTTCCATCATCGCCCTAAGTGTTTTCTCAAGGAGACATAGAAGTGGTATTGTAACGCTGATAACGGTGTCATCGCCACTGGCCATGTTGGTGGAGTACTCGAAACAGCGCAACAGGGCACACAGGTCTCGCATGGAGGCCCAGTCATTGGTGGTGAAGTGGTGCTGTTCTGTAGTGCGACTGACCCGTGCGTGCTGCAGCTGAAACTCCACTATGGCCTGCTGCTGCTCGCACAGTCTGTCCAGCATGTGCAAGGTGGAGTTCCACCTGGTGGGCACGTCGCATATGAGGCGGTGAGCGGGAAGGCCGAAGTTACGCTGTAGCGCAGACAGGCGAGCAGCGGCAGGATGTGAACGCCGGAAGCGCGAACAGACGGCCCGCACTTTATGCAGCAGCTCTGACATGTCGGGGTAGTTGTGAATGAACTTCTGCACCACCAAATTCAGCACATGCGCCAAGCAAGGGATGTGCGTCAAATTGGCTAGTCCCAGAGCTGCAACGAGATTTCGCCCATTATCACACACCACCAGGCCGGGCTTGAGGCTCACCGGCAGCAACCACTCGTCGGTCTGTTGTTCTATACCCCGCCACAACTCCTGTGCGGTGTGGGGCCTGTCCCCCAAACATATGAGTTTCAGAATGGCCTGCTGACGTTTACCCCGGGCTGTGCTGAAGTTGGTGGTGAAGGTGTGTGGCTGACTGGATGAGCAGGTGGAAGAAGAGGAGGAGGAAGCCGAGAAGGAGGAGGTGGCAACAGGAGGCAAAGAATGTTGCCCTGCGATCCTTGGCGGCGGAAGGACGTGCGCCAAACAGCTCTCCGCCTGGGGCCCAGCTGCCACTACATTTACCCAGTGTGCAGTTAGGGAGATATAGCGTCCCTGGCCGTGCTTACTGGTCCACGTATCTGTGGTTAGGTGGACCTTGCCACAGATGGCGTTGCGCAGTGCACACTTGATTTTATCGGATACTTGGTTGTGCAGGGAAGGCACGGCTCTCTTGGAGAAGTAGTGCCGGCTGGGAACAACATACTGTGGGACAGCAAGCGACATGAGCTGTTTGAAGCTGTCTGTGTCCACCAGCCTAAATGACAGCATTTCATAGGCCAGTAGTTTAGAAATGCTGGCATTCAGGGCCAGGGATCGAGGGTGGCTAGGTGGGAATTTACGCTTTCTATCAAATGTTTGTGAGATGGAGAGCTGAACGCTGGCGTGTGACATGGTTGAGACGCTTGGTGACGGAGGTGGTGGTGGTGGTGGTGTTGGTGGTACATCCCCTGTTTGCTGGGCGGCAGGTGCCAACGTTCCTCCAGAGGCGGAGGAAGAGGCCGAGGCGGCAGCAGCAGAATAGGCCGAGGCGGCAGCAGCAGAAGAGGTAGCAGGGGGAGCCTGAGTGACTTCCTTGGTTTTAAGGTGTTTACTCCACTGCAGTTCATGCTTTGCATGCAGGTGCCTGGTCATGCAGGTTGTGCTCAGGTTCAGAACGTTAATGCCTCGCTTCAGGCTCTGATGGCACAGCGTGCAAACCACTCGGGTCTTGTCGTCAGCACATTGTTTGAAGAAGTGCCATGCCAGGGAACTCCTTGAAGCTGCCTTTGGGGTGCTCGGTCCCAGATGGCGGCGGTCAGTAGCAGGCGGAGTCTCTTGGCGGCGGGTGTTCTGCTTTTGCCCACTGCTCCCTCTTTTGCTACGCTGTTGGCTCGGTCTCACCACTGCCTCTTCCTCCGAACTGTGAAAGTCAGTGGCACGACCTTCATTCCATGTGGGGTCTAGGACCTCATCGTCCCCTGCATCGTCTTCCACCCAGTCTTGATCCCTGACCTCCTGTTC
This sequence comes from Bufo gargarizans, assembly GCF_014858855.1. Classification (NCBI taxonomy): domain Eukaryota; kingdom Metazoa; phylum Chordata; class Amphibia; order Anura; family Bufonidae; genus Bufo; species Bufo gargarizans. Next base: position 295,820,270 of record NC_058081.1, on the reverse strand, counting down.
AGTCTGCACACTGCAGAAAGACGCAGCAGTTGGCACCTGTGTTTCGTCATCATCAGAGACATGCTGAGGTGGTATTCCCATGTCCTCATCATCAGGAAACATAAGTGGTTGTGCGTCAGTGCATTCTATGTCTTTCACCGCTGGGGAAGGGCTAGGTGGATGCCCTTGGGAAACCCTGCCAGCGGAGTCTTCAAACAGCATAAGAGACTGCTGCATAACTTGAGGCTGAGACAGTTTCCCTGGTATGCATGGGGGTGATGTGACAGACTGATGGGGTTGGTTTTCAGGCGCCATCTGTGCGCTTTCTGCAGAAGACTGGGTGGGAGATAATGTGAACGTGCTGGATCCACTGTCGGCCACCCAATTGACTAATGCTTGTACCTGCTCAGGCCTTACCATCCTTAGAACGGCATTGGGCCCCACCATATATCGCTGTAAATTCTGGCGGCTACTGGGACCTGAGGTAGTTGGTACACTAGGACGTGTGGATGTGGCAGAACGGCCACGTCCTCTCCCAGCACCAGAGGGTCCACTAACACCACCACGACCATGTCCACGTCCGCGTCCCTTACTAGATGTTTTTCTCATTGTTATGGTTCACCACAACAACAAATATATTATTTGGCCCAATGTATTGTATTCAAATTCAGCGGGATATAAATTTGAGGCCTAGTATTTAGGCGCTGGGTGACCGGTATGGATTTAGTGACAGAATTAGACTTGGAAATGCACAGAAGCGTGTGTGTGAAGTTATTCTGAATGACCCTATGTGCACCTTCAATATTATATACCCTTTTAGGGATAGATTTCAAATAGCTCTGATATAGCAGAAACCACTAAATTATGAAATTGCTAAATTGGGAATTGTACTTCAACCCAGAACAAAAAATGTGCTTTGACGGACACTAAATATCTTGCCCAGCAACAACAGTACAGCGGTGGGTAACGAGAGATTTAGAGGGATTTAAATTTGAGGCCTAGTATTTAGGCGCTGGGTGACAGGTATGGGTTTAGTGACAGAATTAGACTTGGAAATACACAGTAGCGGGTGTGTGTGAAGTTATTCTGAATGACCCAATGTGCACCTTCAATATTATATACCCTTTTAGGGATAGATTTCAAATAGCTCTGATATAGCAGAAACCACTAAATTATGAAATTGCTAAATTGGGAATTGTACTTCAACCCAGAACAAAAAATGTGCTTTGACGGACACTAAATATCTTGCCCAGCAACAACAGTACAGCGGTGGGTAACGAGAGATTTAGAGGGATTTAAATTTGAGGCCTAGTATTTAGGCGCTGGGTCACCGGTATGGATTTAGTGACAGAATTAGACTTGGAAATGCACAGAAGCGTGTGTGTGAAGTTATTCTGAATGACCCTATGTGCACCTTCAATATTATATACCCTTTTAGGGATAGATTTCAAATAGCTCTGATATAGCAGAAACCACTAAATTATGAAATTGCTAAATTGGGAATTGTACTTCAACCCAGAACAAAAAATGTGCTTTGACGGACACTAAATATCTTGCCCAGCAACAACAGTACAGCGGTGGGTAACGAGAGATTTAGAGGGATTTAAATTTGAGGCCTAGTATTTAGGCGCTGGGTCACCGGTATGGATTTAGTGACAGAATTAGACTTGGAAATGCACAGAAGCGTGTGTGTGAAGTTATTCTGAATGACCCTATGTGCACCTTCAATATTATATACCCTTTTAGGGATAGATTTCAAATAGCTCTGATATAGCAGAAACCACTAAATTATGAAATTGCTAAATTGGGAATTGTACTTCAACCCAGAACAAAAAATGTGCTTTGACGGACACTAAATATCTTGCCCAGCAACAACAGTACAGCGGTGGGTAACGAGAGATTTAGAGGGATTTAAATTTGAGGCCTAGTATTTAGGCGCTGGGTCACCGGTATGGATTTAGTGACAGAATTAGACTTGGAAATGCACAGAAGCGTGTGTGTGAAGTTATTCTGAATGACCCTATGTGCACCTTCAATATTATATACCCTTTTAGGGATAGATTTCAAATAGCTCTGATATAGCAGAAACCACTAAATTATGAAATTGCTAAATTGGGAATTGTACTTCAACCCAGAACAAAAAATGTGCTTTGACGGACACTAAATATCTTGCCCAGCAACAACAGTACAGCGGTGGGTAACGAGAGATTTAGAGGGATTTAAATTTGAGGCCTAGTATTTAGGCGCTGGGTCACCGGTATGGATTTAGTGACAGAATTAGACTTGGAAATGCACAGAAGCGTGTGTGTGAAGTTATTCTGAATGACCCTATGTGCACCTTCAATATTATATACCCTTTTAGGGATAGATTTCAAATAGCTCTGATATAGCAGAAACCACTAAATTATGAAATTGCTAAATTGGGAATTGTACTTCAACCCAGAACAAAAAATGTGCTTTGACGGACACTAAATATCTTGCCCAGCAACAACAGTACAGCGGTGGGTAACGAGAGATTTAGAGGGATTTAAATTTGAGGCCTAGTATTTAGGCGCTGGGTCACCGGTATGGATTTAGTGACAGAATTAGACTTGGAAATGCACAGAAGCGTGTGTGTGAAGTTATTCTGAATGACCCTATGTGCACCTTCAATATTATATACCCTTTTAGGGATAGATTTCAAATAGCTCTGATATAGCAGAAACCACTAAATTATGAAATTGCTAAATTGGGAATTGTACTTCAACCCAGAACAAAAAATGTGCTTTGACGGACACTAAATATCTTGCCCAGCAACAACAGTACAGCGGTGGGTAACGAGAGATTTAGAGGGATTTAAATTTGAGGCCTAGTATTTAGGCGCTGGGTCACCGGTATGGATTTAGTGACAGAATTAGACTTGGAAATGCACAGAAGCGTGTGTGTGAAGTTATTCTGAATGACCCTATGTGCACCTTCAATATTATATACCCTTTTAGGGATAGATTTCAAATAGCTCTGATATAGCAGAAACCACTAAATTATGAAATTGCTAAATTGGGAATTGTACTTCAACCCAGAACAAAAAATGTGCTTTGACGGACACTAAATATCTTGCCCAGCAACAACAGTACAGCGGTGGGTAACGAGAGATTTAGAGGGATTTAAATTTGAGGCCTAGTATTTAGGCGCTGGGTCACCGGTATGGATTTAGTGACAGAATTAGACTTGGAAATGCACAGAAGCGTGTGTGTGAAGTTATTCTGAATGACCCTATGTGCACCTTCAATATTATATACCCTTTTAGGGATAGATTTCAAATAGCTCTGATATAGCAGAAACCACTAAATTATGAAATTGCTAAATTGGGAATTGTACTTCAACCCAGAACAAAAAATGTGCTTTGACGGACACTAAATATCTTGCCCAGCAACAACAGTACAGCGGTGGGTAACGAGAGATTTAGAGGGATTTAAATTTGAGGCCTAGTATTTAGGCGCTGGGTGACAGGTATGGGTTTAGTGACAGAATTAGACTTGGAAATACACAGTAGCGGGTGTGTGTGAAGTTATTCTGAATGACCCAATGTGCACCTTCAATATTATATACCCTTTTTGGGATAGATTTCAAATAGCTCTGATATAGCAGGAACCACTAAATTATGAAATTGCTAAATTGGGAATTGTATTTCAACCCAGAACAAGAAATGTGCTTGAACGGACACTAAATAACTCGCCCAGCTACAGCACTAGGGACAGATTTAGCTGGATATAAATTTGAGGCCTAGTATTTAGGCGCTGGGTGACCGGTATGGATTTAGTGACAGAATTAGACTGGGATATGGCCAAAAAATAAACAGACTATTGCTGGTTAAATGCACTTGGTGTGACAGCTTCACCCTGATGTAGGCTTTAGCCAAAAAACAACCACACCATTGAGGGTTAAATGCACTTGGTGACAGGCGCAGCTTGCCCCTGATTTTGTATATGGCCAAAAAATGAACAGACTATTGCTGGTTAAATGCACTTGGTGTGACAGCTTCACCCTGATGTAGGCTTTAGCCAAAAAACAACCACACCATTGAGGGTTAAATGCACTTGGTGACAGGCGCAGCTTGCCCCTGATTTTGTATATGGCCAAAAAATGAACAGACTATTGCTGGTTAAATGCACTTGGTGTGACAGCTTCACCCTGATGTAGGCTTTAGCCAAAAAACAACCACACCATTGAGGGTTAAATGCACTTGGTGACAGGCGCAGCTTGCCCCTGATTTTGTATATGGCCAAAAAATGAACAGACTATTGCTGGATAAATGCACTTGGTGTGACAGCTTCACCCTGATGTAGGCTTTAGCCAAAAAACAACCACACCATTGAGGGTTAAATGCACTTGGTCGCAGCTTGTGCTGGCGCACCACAAGACACAAAATGGCCGCCGATCACCCCAGAAAAATGAGACTGACAAACGGTCTGTGCAGCCTAAAAACAGTGAGCAATTGAGGATCAGCAGCTCAATGATCCACAGCTGCAGATCGATCAGTTAATCAAGTCCTTTGGAGGAGTTAATCTGCCTAATCTCGCCCTACTGTCGCAGCCGCAACCTCTCCCTACGCTAATCAGAGCAGAGTGACGGGCGGCGCTATGTGACTCCAGCTTAAATAGAGGCTGGGTCACATGGTGCTCTGGCCAATCACAGCCATGCCAATAGTAGGCATGGCTGTGATGGCCTCTTGGGGCAAGTAGTATGACGCTTGTTGATTGGCTGCTTTGCAGCCTTTCAAAAAGCGCCAAGAAAGCGTCACAAAAGCGCGAAGAAAGCGACGAACACCGAACCCGAACCCGGACTTTTACGAAAATGTCCGGGTTCGGGTCCGTGTCACGGACACCCCAAAATTCGGTACGAACCCGAACTATACAGTTCGAGTTCGCTCATCCCTATTGGTGATGTGTTTTTGCAGTGAGGCAAGGAGAGATACCAGCGGCTGGTGCGTCTACTTAATCTCTAAGGGTATGTCCATACAGTCTGGCTTCATAATGCAGTTTTGGAGCAAAAATCAGGAGTGAATCATAAAAGGAGAGAGAGTATAAATGACAGATACAGCTTCTCCTCTTTTTTGAATTCACTCCTAGTTTTGGCTTCCAAACCTGCATGCAGAAACCTCACTGTTTGGCCATACCCTTAGATGTTCCCATCTAATTTGACCCCAGCACATGATGGACTTGCAGGTATTTCAATTCTCATGCTGCTGGGTGCAGGGCTTCCACATATAGAGAAAATGTAATCCAGCGCCAGATTTTGGAGTCATCAAACAGGTCACTGGGCAGATTCAAGGCTTGTTCAGGAATCCAATGTGATGTAAATAAAAATCAATCCCTAAGGGCTCATGCACAAGACCGTGTGCACCCTGCATCACTGATCTGTGAGATGCAGGCACAGATCGGAAGCCCACAGAAGCACTACAGAGTTCTTCCGTGGGTTTTCTGTCCTCCGCACCGCAAAAAAAGTAGTTCATGCACAATTTTTTTGCGGTGAGGACCATTGGATGCTTATTGCGGACCCCAATTAAATAAATGGGTCTGCTATCCACATGCGGCGATCCCACGGTCGGTGCCCAAGCATTGCAGACCACAGCACAGGCACGGGCAGCACATGCTAGTGTGCATGAGCCCTTATTGTGATAATTCACAAGAAAAAATTGAACATACCTGCTGTCATCTGACACATTTCAACTGACAAGCGGTCTTAATCATAGACCAAATATACATACACCTACCCTGCTTATACATGGTAAGTCAGCCCACCATAGTGTGCCAACAATCGGCACAGCCATGGACTAATTGATGAGCAGAAATTGGATGGATCATTTACTTTAGCCCCTAGTCTACAGGATCTTGGGTTACCTCCATAATTCAAAGGAGGTTTTGTGTAATCTGTATAATAAATGCTCGTACTCTAAAATTCATTAATTATACGGAGGATTTGTGTAACAAAATTTTTAGAAGACACTGCATTTTTGATTTAGATTGGAATTTCTTTTTTTTTGAAAATACATTTTTCCTACAGAAGAGAGGAATTCCAATGGGGTCTAAGTATTTACCCTTATCAGATAGCCTTACTATGGCATATTGGGAGCAACAATACGTTTACAATGAGGCTAACCGTATTTAAGATGCATAAGTAGTGTTGGGTGCGAATATTCGAATTGTGAATTTTAATCGCGAATATCGCCACTTCGAGAATTCATGAAAATTTAGAATATAGTGCTATATATTCGTATTTGCGAATATTCTAGATTTTTTTTTTCATCTGAACACATGATCCCTCCCTGCTTCTTGCTTGCGGGCCAATGGGAAGGCTGCAATGTCTTTGTCTGAGCTTAGCAACATCTATAGCAACCAATAGGAAAGTTTCCTACCCCTAACTATATAAGAAACTCCAGAGCAGCCATTTTCTGCAGTTTTTTTCAGTTCTGAGAGAGACAGCAGTGTCATTGCTGTGCTCTGTGCTTTGCTGTGTCATTACATTAGTAAGTTTATATATATATATATATATATATATATATATATATAACACAGATAGTTAGTGGGAGATAGTCAGTGTAGGTTCTGCTGTCCATACATACATGCTACAGACATAGTTCTGTGATGTCATAACAATACATAGTGCACCAATCAGTAATATCTACTCAGACCTGCTAAAATGTGAAGTTACAGGTATTGCGCCAAAATATGCTCATCGTTAATTGCCAATTTCCACAATCGTGAATATATTGGAGCACTCTATCTGCATATAATGCTATTTTAATGAAAAGGAAGAAAATTGCAGCATGGACGCCAGCCTGGGGACGGCTGTTGCTTGAGACATCATGATAAAGGACCGAAACATGAGGGTCCAAAACGCGTAGATTGTCTCTTCCGTTTGAGAATTGGAAAGTTTTTACCGCATCAATAAAGTGTTTCCTGTTTAAAAGAGCTGGATTTTCTAATAGATTTTTTATAAATGCTATTTCAATGTTCTGCCGTGCCAATCATTTTCTCCAGTCTCAGGAAACTTCTAGCAGCTTGAAAAATGTACCAAAAGTGACCCATGCCTGTATTGCGTGCGCAATACATGCATATTACATTGCCGTTTTTTGCAATCAAGAAAATAATGGCAAGTTCTCCCAAATTCTCCCAAATATTCGCAAAATATTGCAAATTAAAATATTGCTCCTGCCGCTCATCACTATGCATAATGTGATACGGCAGATACATTGATGATCTGTCATTAATTTGTCTGGGAGATGTGTCTGCTGTGCCACATTTTGTGTCTTATTTAAATGATATATAATATTGTTCTGTCCTCCTTATGTGTGAAGGTACATAGCTTGACAGACAGCTAAACCTTAACCCGGCAGGCAGTTAATTGACAATGGAGTAAGGTCCAACTTTATCTTTATTGCAAGGATGTAAATCAGTGTGCGGTAAAACTGGGGAACAGAAAAAACAATGCACTTACTAATGGGGTCTGACAAATAGTAATTCATGTACAAACACAGATGCATATCTAACCAGAGCATGTTACCTATCTGCATAACAAGCATGGACCCTACATAAATCGCAAATAGGCCAGCACTACTCACTGTTGTTGCAATAATTCCAATGTGTGGTGGTGCCCGTAGCGTTGAATCCTGGTCCTAGGATTCCCGTAATAGCCAGAAAATGAGTAGAATAAGCCACGGCACTCCAAATGGATCCAATTAACTTCTTTATTACACCTTGTGCAGCAACGTTTCAACCAAACAGTCTTTATCAAGCTCCCAATACACAAATAACATAGTGAACATTAAATACATGGACCCTAGCTGCTAACTATAAGCTGCTATAAAGGAAAGGAGAAAGATATGCAAATACATAAGAAAACAGATACAAACAGGCTGTAATGTGGCTATCTGACATACCAGCGATGCTACAGTGAGCTTTGATGTGGAGGATGTCTCAAGAGTGAATGAAGAAAATGGCTGCTATGTGCAGAGATGATGATGTCACTAAGATAAGGAAGCTGAAGTAGACTAAACTTGTAGGATGAATAGCTGCAATTGTATGTAAAATGGCCACTAGATGGTGCTGTTACACAATCAACAGAGAATTATACAGAAAACATATTAACTATGTATGAAAGTTATGCATAAATTTACAATAAACTTGCTGAAGGCATGCCAAATATAATTTAATGATAATATAATAACTATAATCTGTCATTTACCTCTAATGTACAGAAAAGTAACATCACATTCTTAGATATTAAATTGTAAGGGTTTCCAGAGCAAACTATAGCTACAACCACACATAGGAAAGAAATTTCAGGAAATACTATATCGCAGGTACATGCTAAAACGAATCATCCTATGCATACTCTCAAAGTCATCCATTTAGGGTAAACAATATGTGCCAAACATAAAAGTAGTACAAATGAAACTTTCCAGCTAGAATCCCAGCGATTAAAAAATCAGGATACTCCCCCCTGGATGTTGGAATGTGCCCTGGGCAAAGTAAACTAATTATCCCGACACTAACTGCTGTTTAGTACCAACAAAAATAAAAGGCTAATTTGCATAATATTTTAAAGACTCATCGCATGATTTTAAAATATAATTTTTCTCAGCAATGCAGGCACATATGAACATGGGACCAACACAGATGCCTTCAGCTGCCAAGAGCACATGCAACAGGTCAGCCAGCTTCATAGGTACAGATCTGCTGACAGATACCCTTTAACATATATATCATAATATTTAATTAAGTTTTATTCACCACTAGTCTCTTATATATATATAAAAATGAATTTCTGCCTGTCTGTCTGTTCTTTATGAACAGCCAAACAACTGGACCGATCTGCACCAAATTTGGTACATAGGAACCGTATTTGTCATAAAATGTGGTCTGATCTTCATCTAAGTCACAACAATAGACAATCACAGTTAAACTAATAACACACAAAGAATTAGATATTACCATGTTTTTATTGAACACACCATGTAAACATTCACAGTGCAGGTGGAAAAAGTTTGTGAACCCCTAGACTAATGACATCTCCAAGAGCTAATTGGAGTGAGGTGTCAGCCAACTGGAGTCCAATCAAGGAGATGAGATTGGAGTGTTGGTTACAGCTGCCCTGCCCTATAAAAATGCCCCCACCAACAGTACTGTCTGAGTGTGAGCTGCAGGGAGAAAGTCACCCTCCCTCTCACCTCTGCAGCTGACAGAAGTGGATTTTTACCTTCATTTTTTCAATCCCTGTCGGCTGAGGAGTTGAGGGGGCATGGCCTAACCAGATCGGGGCATGGCTTAGTGAGACCTAGAAGTTGATTTTTAACTTCATTTTTTCAATCTCAGTCGGCTGAGAAGTGGGAGGGGGCATGGCCTAACAGAATCGGGGGCGTGTCCTTTTGAACAGCTAACTCTAAGACAGCAGCACTGTGCTGTCTGAGTGTAGGCTGCAGGGAGAAAGTCACCCTCCCACCTCTGCAGCTTACAGAAGTAGATTTTTAGCTTCATTTTTTCAATCCCCGTTGGCTCAGGAGTGGGAGGGGGCGTGGCCTAACCAGATCAGGGGCATGACTTAACGGGACCTGGGGGCTGGGTTTCAAGTCTTTTGAGGACACATTGTGGCAGGGGGTGTCTGGGCTCCTTCCTGCAAGAGTGACGCCCTCTGGGCACCTTACTAGCTCATTTGTATACCAAATAAACTGGATTTTCAGAGGATAAAAACATCTATTGCTGGAACAAAGTCACATCTTGAAATAAGGTACTAAGTGCTATTAGGCCATGGCTTTACTTCAATAGCAATTATCCTGGTGACAGATTTCCTTTAAAGCTCTCCTACAGCAGTGAAGAAAAATGGCTGGATTGTTATGGAAACCTGGAGTAAAACTGTGTATGTGGAGGCTGGAGGACCTGCGAGCTTCTATTGGCTGATAAGAGTCATGTGACCAAGCTTCTATTGGCTAATGCATTTTTTGGGAATATCTCAGGAACAGTACATCCTAGAGAGCTGAGTCTAAAACCTTCCCGGACACCTGATTTACCTGTGTGCCAACTTTTGTGATTGTAAATGTGATGGTACGGATTCCTTTAGCGGGCATACACACACACACACACACACACACGCATACACTCAGCTTTATATATTACATTGTTGTTCCTCCCCTCTTGATAGGAGTAGGCTTGTTCTGCTTCCTGCCAGGAGGGTGAGTTCCAGAACAATCACAGACTGGAGAGGAAGTACACCTCAGAGCTCCTGCGATATATTTTATAGAGAAATCAACCTTATCCTAAGCCTCAAGTGAATCATTGAGAAGATACAAAGCAGAGTGAACAGATGTGATGAGCATTTAATGACACTGCTTTGAGGTGAGGGACTATAGTGAAAACGTCCATCACCTAGAACACTACCAGGCCAGTACTATACTAGTGCTAAACTGCAGCCATCCAACCAACCCCCATATTCCTTACTGGTGCCAGAGAAAATTGCACATGAAACCAGCTGCTGTATTTGAAGTTCGATGTTGCACTTAGTGAACGAGACTTTTGTATGTTTAATTTTGGACTCATTCTTTAATACTATTTTTCAACTGCACTGATCCCCAGGGAACAATGGCCTGAGTACACCTTGACACAGCACTTCATCAGGGTCACTACCACTCCCATCTTCCGCATTGTTTCCTCTGGGGCTCATTTCACTTGTATATATAATTCTTCCAACAGTCCTCTGATGAACCAATAAGATTGTGGAAATGTGTTAGGACCTTTCTTGGGAATCTTTTTCTTTGGGACCCTAGGTTCTCAGACCTATTCTGGTCAGTCTGGCCTTCATTTTATAGATATTTTTGTATTGATTGAGGGTACATGCGTATACACATTTTGTTATTGAGGTGTGGGGTAATGATTAGCACTAAAATAAATAATATAGTTAACTGTATTTCCATCTCCCTCTGTGTTTAATGTCATCAGTAATCTCTGTATGGGACAATTGTTTGGTTAGTTCTCATAAATGAAATTACTTTATTGTTTGGTAATCTTGTCGATCATATCAATAGAAATGTTCTTCTCCCTGTCCCGGTCAGTGTTGTTGTTCTCTGAAAGTAACTGCTCACCATGGGTTCTCATACCTTATTGAATTTACATAATTTTCCTTTATTAAAACAAAGAAAATCGATTCATAGATAAAAGTTTACCTCATGGAGCTAAACAGTTACTGTCAGAGAAATGTAATTTTTTTGTCAGTTTGTCACAATGAATTTCTTTGCTTGAGATAATCTTTCCATCAACAATCAATGATTGTGCATATAGCAAGAAATACACTTTCCTGTGCTGCTCCTATAGCAATAAAATATTGGTCAGAAATCAGGATAAAATGTGTTACTGTATTTTTCATCCTATAGGTTTTAGAGGAGGACAATAAGAAACAATATTTTTAATTAGACCTCAGAGCAGATCAGCAATCAGACCCCCAATGTTAATCAGACCTCAGCTCACAGACCCAATCAGACCCCAAATGTTAATAAGACTTTCAATCAGACCTCAGATCATACCCACAATCAGACCTCAGGTCAGACCGCAATGTGCATGACCCACAGTTAGACCTCAGATAAGGGCCTCAATATAAATAAGATCCCCCATTCAGATCTCAGATGAGACCCCTGTACCTCACATGAGAACCCCCATGCCTCAGATCAGACCCCCATGCCTCAGATCAGATGCCTATGCCTTAGATTAGACCCCCATGATACATATCATCCCCCATGCCTCAGATCAGCCCCCCAATAGAGTTGAGCGAACACCTGGATGTTCGGGTTCGAGAAGTTCGGCCGAACATCCCGGAAATGTTCGGGTTCGGGATCCGAACCCGATCCGAACTTCGCCCCGAACCCGAACCCCATTGAAGTCAATGGGGACCCGAACTTTTCGGCACTAAAAAGGCTGTAAAACAGCCCAGGAAAGAGCTAGAGGGCTGCAAAAGGCAGCAACATGTAGGTAAATCCCCTGCAAACAAATGTGGATAGGGAAATGAATTAAAATAAAAATTAAATAAATAAAAATTAACCAAAATCAATTGGAGAGAGGTTCCATAGCAGAGAATCTGGCTTCCCGTCACCCACCACTGGAACAGTCCATTCTCAGATATTTAGGCCCCGGCACCCAGGCAGAGGAGAGAGGTCCCGTAACAGAGAATCTGTCTTCATGTCAGCAGAGAATTAGTCTGCATGTCATAGCAGAGAATGAGGCTTCACGTCAGCCACCACTGCAACAGTCCATTGGCATATATTTAGGCCCAGCACACACACAGGCAGAGGAGAGAGGTCCCGTAACAGACAATCTGGCTTCATGTCAGCAGAGAATCAGTCTGCATGTCATAGCAGAGAATGAGGCTTCACGTCAGCCACCACTGCAACAGTCCATTGGCATATATTTAGGCCCAGCACACACACAGGCAGAGGAGAGAGGTCCAGTAACAGAGAATCTGGCTTCATGTCAGCAGAGAATCAGTCTGCATGTCATAGCAGAGAATGAGGCTTCACGTCACCCACCACTGCAACAGTCCATTGGCATATATTTAGGCCTAGCACACAGGCAGAGCAGAGAGGTCCCGTAACAGACAATCTGGCTTCATGTCAGCAGAGAATCAGTCTGCATGTCATAGCAGAGAATCAGGCTTCACGTCACCCACCACTGCAACAGTCCATTGGCATATATTTAGGCCTAGCACACAGGCAGAGCAGAGAGGTCCCGTAACAGACAATCTGGCTTCATGTCAGCAGAGAATCAGTCTGCATGTCATAGCAGAGAATGAGGCTTCACGTCAGCCACCACTGCAACAGTCCATTGGCATATATTTAGGCCTAGCACACAGGCAGAGCAGAGAGGTCCCGTAACAGACAATCTGGCTTCATGTCAGCAGAGAATCAGTCTGCATGTCATAGCAGAGAATGAGGCTTCACGTCAGCCACCACTGCAACAGTCCATTGGCATATATTTAGGCCCAGCACACACACAGGCAGAGGAGAGAGGTCCAGTAACAGAGAATCTGGCTTCATGTCAGCAGAGAATCAGTCTGCATGTCATAGCAGAGAATGAGGCTTCACGTCACCCACCACTGCAACAGTCCATTGGCATATATTTAGGCCTAGCACACAGGCAGAGCAGAGAGGTCCCGTAACAGACAATCTGGCTTAATGTCAGCAGAGAATCAGTCTGCATGTCATAGCAGAGAATCAGGCTTCACGTCACCCACCACTGCAACAGTCCATTGGCATATATTTAGGCCTAGCACACAGGCAGAGCAGAGAGGTCCCGTAACAGACAATCTGGCTTCATGTCAGCAGAGAATCAGTCTGCATGTCATAGCAGAGAATGAGGCTTCACGTCAGCCACCACTGCAACAGTCCATTGGCATATATTTAGGCCTAGCACACAGGCAGAGCAGAGAGGTCCCGTAACAGACAATCTGGCTTCATGTCAGCAGAGAATCAGTCTGCATGTCATAGCAGAGAATCAGGCTTCACGTCAGCCACCACTGCAACAGTCCATTGTCATAAATTTAGGCCCAGCACCCAGGCAGAGGAGAGAGGTCCCGTAACAGACAATCTGGCTTCATGTCAGCAGAGAATTAGTCTGCATGTCATAGCAGAGAATCAGGCTTCATGTCAGCCACCACTGCAACAGTCCATTGGCATATATTTAGGCCCAGCACCCAGGCAGAGGAGGGAGGTCCCGTAACAGAGAATCTGTCTTCATGTCAGCAGAGAATCAGTCTGCATGTCATAGCAGAGAATGAGGCTTCACGTCACCCACCACTGCAACAGTCCATTGGCATATATTTAGGCCTAGCACACAGGCAGAGCAGAGAGGTCCCGTAACAGACAATCTGGCTTCATGTCAGCAGAGAATCAGTCTGCATGTCATAGCAGAGAATCAGGCTTCACGTCAGCCACCACTGCAACAGTCCATTGGCATATATTTAGGCCTAGCACACAGGCAGAGCAGAGAGGTCCCGTAACAGACAATCTGGCTTCATGTCAGCAGAGAATCAGTCTGCATGTCATAGCAGAGAATGAGGCTTCACGTCAGCCACCACTGCAACAGTCCATTGGCATATATTTAGGCCTAGCACACAGGCAGAGCAGAGAGGTCCCGTAACAGACAATCTGGCTTCATGTCAGCAGAGAATCAGTCTGCATGTCATAGCAGAGAATCAGGCTTCACGTCAGCCACCACTGCAACAGTCCATTGTCATAAATTTAGGCCCAGCACCCAGGCAGAGGAGAGAGGTCCCGTAACAGACAATCTGGCTTCATGTCAGCAGAGAATTAGTCTGCATGTCATAGCAGAGAATCAGGCTTCATGTCAGCCACCACTGCAACAGTCCATTGGCATATATTTAGGCCCAGCACCCAGGCAGAGGAGGGAGGTCCCGTAACAGAGAATCTGTCTTCATGTCAGCAGAGAATCAGTCTGCATGTCATAGCAGAGAATGAGGCTTCACGTCAGCCACCACTGCAACAGTCCATTGGCATATATTTAGGCCTAGCACACAGGCAGAGGAGAGGTTCATTCAACTTTGGGTAGCCTCGCAATATAATGGTAAAATGAAAATAAAAATAGGATTGAATGAGGAAGTGCCCTGGAGTCCAATAATATATGGTTATGGGGAGGTAGTTAATGTCTAATCTGGACAAGGGACGGACAGGTCCTGTGGGATCCATGCCTGGTTCATTTTTATGAACGTCAGCTTGTCCACATTGGCTGTAGACAGGCGGCTGCGTTTGTCTGTAATGACGCCCCCTGCCGTGCTGAATACACGTTCAGACAAAACGCTGGCTGCCGGGCAGGCCAGCACCTCCAAGGCATAAAAGGCTAGCTCTGGCCACGTGGACAATTTAGAGACCCAGAAGTTGAATGGGGCCGAACCATCAGTCAGTACGTGGAGGGGTGTGCACACGTACTGTTCCACCATGTTAGTGAAATGTTGCCTCCTGCTAACACGTTGCGTATCAGGTGGTGGTGCAGTTAGCTGTGGCGTGTTGACAAAAGTTTTCCACATCTCTGCCATGCTAACCCTGCCCTCAGAGGAGCTGGCCGTGACACAGCTGCCTTGGCGACCTCTTGCTCCTCCTCTGCCTTGGCCTTGGGCTTCCACTTGTTCCCCTGTGACATTTGGGAATGCTCTCAGTAGCGCGTCTACCAACGTGCGCTTGTACTCGCGCATCTTCCTATCACGCTCCAGTGCAGGAAGTAAGGTGGGCACATTGTCTTTGTAGCGTGGATCCAGCAGGGTGGCAACCCAGTAGTCCGCACAGGTTAAAATGTGGGCAACTCTGCTGTCGTTGCGCAGGCACTGCAGCATGTAGTCGCTCATGTGTGCCAGGCTGCCCAGGGGTAAGGACAAGCTGTCCTCTGTGGGAGGCGTATCGTCATCGTCCTGCCTTTCCCCCCAGCCACGCACCAGTGATGGACCCGAGCTGCGTTGGGTGCCACCCCGCTGTGACCATGCTTCATCCTCATCCTCCTCCACCTCCTCCTCATCCTCGTCCTCCTCGTCCTCCAGTAGTGGGCCCTGGCTGGCCACATTTGTACCTGGCCTCTGCTGTTGCCAAAAACCTCCCTCTGAGTCACTTCGAAGAGACTGGCCTGAAAGTGCTAAAAATGACCCCTCTTCCTCCTCCTCCTCCTCCTCCTCCTGGGCCACCTCCTCTTCCATCATCGCCCTAAGTGTTTTCTCAAGGAGACATAGAAGTGGTATTGTAACGCTGATAACGGTGTCATCGCCACTGGCCATGTTGGTGGAGTACTCGAAACAGCGCAACAGGGCACACAGGTCTCGCATGGAGGCCCAGTCATTGGTGGTGAAGTGGTGCTGTTCTGTAGTGCGACTGACCCGTGCGTGCTGCAGCTGAAACTCCACTATGGCCTGCTGCTGCTCGCACAGTCTGTCCAGCATGTGCAAGGTGGAGTTCCACCTGGTGGGCACGTCGCATATGAGGCGGTGAGCGGGAAGGCCGAAGTTACGCTGTAGCGCAGACAGGCGAGCAGCAGCAGGATGTGAACGCCGGAAGCGCGAACAGACGGCCCGCACTTTATGCAGCAGCTCTGACATGTCGGGGTAGTTGTGAATGAACTTCTGCACCACCAAATTCAGCACATGCGCCAAGCAAGGGATGTGCGTCAAATTGGCTAGTCCCAGAGCTGCAACGAGATTTCGCCCATTATCACACACCACCAGGCCGGGCTTGAGGCTCACCGGCAGCAACCACTCGTCGGTCTGTTGTTCTATACCCCGCCACAACTCCTGTGCGGTGTGGGGCCTGTCCCCCAAACATATGAGTTTCAGAATGGCCTGCTGACGTTTACCCCGGGCTGTGCTGAAGTTGGTGGTGAAGGTGTGTGGCTGACTGGATGAGCAGGTGGAAGAAGAGGAGGAGGAAGCCGAGAAGGAGGAGGTGGCAACAGGAGGCAAAGAATGTTGCCCTGCGATCCTTGGCGGCGGAAGGACGTGCGCCAAACAGCTCTCCGCCTGGGGCCCAGCTGCCACTACATTTACCCAGTGTGCAGTTAGGGAGATATAGCGTCCCTGGCCGTGCTTACTGGTCCACGTATCTGTGGTTAGGTGGACCTTGCCACAGATGGCGTTGCGCAGTGCACACTTGATTTTATCGGATACTTGGTTGTGCAGGGAAGGCACGGCTCTCTTGGAGAAGTAGTGCCGGCTGGGAACAACATACTGTGGGACAGCAAGCGACATGAGCTGTTTGAAGCTGTCTGTGTCCACCAGCCTAAATGACAGCATTTCATAGGCCAGTAGTTTAGAAATGCTGGCATTCAGGGCCAGGGATCGAGGGTGGCTAGGTGGGAATTTACGCTTTCTATCAAATGTTTGTGAGATGGAGAGCTGAACGCTGGCGTGTGACATGGTTGAGACGCTTGGTGACGGAGGTGGTGGTGGTGGTGTTGGTGGTACATCCCCTGTTTGCTGGGCGGCAGGTGCCAACGTTCCTCCAGAGGCGGAGGAAGAGGCCGAGGCGGCAGCAGCAGAATAGGCCGAGGCGGCAGCAGCAGAAGAGGTAGCAGGGGGAGCCTGAGTGACTTCCTTGGTTTTAAGGTGTTTACTCCACTGCAGTTCATGCTTTGCATGCAGGTGCCTGGTCATGCAGGTTGTGCTCAGGTTCAGAACGTTAATGCCTCGCTTCAGGCTCTGATGGCACAGCGTGCAAACCACTCGGGTCTTGTCGTCAGCACATTGTTTGAAGAAGTGCCATGCCAGGGAACTCCTTGAAGCTGCCTTTGGGGTGCTCGGTCCCAGATGCCGGCGGTCAGTAGCAGGCGGAGTCTCTTGGCGGCGGGTGTTCTGCTTTTGCCCACTGCTCCCTCTTTTGCTACGCTGTTGGCTCGGTCTCACCACTGCCTCTTCCTCCGAACTGTGAAAGTCAGTGGCACGACCTTCATTCCATGTGGGGTCTAGGACCTCATCGTCCCCTGCATCGTCTTCCACCCAGTCTTGATCCCTGACCTCCTGTTCAGTCTGCACACTGCAGAAAGACGCAGCAGTTGGCACCTGTGTTTCGTCATCATCAGAGACATGCTGAGGTGGTATTCCCATGTCCTCATCATCAGGAAACATAAGTGGTTGTGCGTCAGTGCATTCTATGTCTTTCACCGCTGGGGAAGGGCTAGGTGGATGCCCTTGGGAAACCCTGCCAGCGGAGTCTTCAAACAGCATAAGAGACTGCTGCATAACTTGAGGCTGAGACAGTTTCCCTGGTATGCATGGGGGTGATGTGACAGACTGATGGGGTTGGTTTTCAGGCGCCATCTGTGCGCTTTCTGCAGAAGACTGGGTGGGAGATAATGTGAACGTGCTGGATCCACTGTCGGCCACCCAATTGACTAATGCCTGTACCTGCTCAGGCCTTACCATCCTTAGAACGGCATTGGGCCCCACCATATATCGCTGTAAATTCTGGCGGCTACTGGGACCTGAGGTAGTTGGTACACTAGGACGTGTGGATGTGGCAGAACGGCCACGTCCTCTCCCAGCACCAGAGGGTCCACTAACACCACCACGACCATGTCCACGTCCGCGTCCCTTACTAGATGTTTTTCTCATTGTTATGGTTCACCACAACAACAAATATATTATTTGGCCCAATGTATTGTATTCAAATTCAGCGGGATATAAATTTGAGGCCTAGTATTTAGGCGCTGGGTGACCGGTATGGATTTAGTGACAGAATTAGACTTGGAAATGCACAGAAGCGTGTGTGTGAAGTTATTCTGAATGACCCTATGTGCACCTTCAATATGATCTACCCTTTTAGGGATAGATTTCAAATAGCTCTGATATAGCAGAAACGACTAAATTATGAAATTGCTAAATTGGGAATTGTATTTCAACCCAGAACAAAAAATGTGCTTTGACGGACACTAAATAACTTTCCCAGCCACAACAGGACAGCGGTAACGAGAGATTTAGCGGGATATAAATTTGAGGCCTAGTATTTAGGCGCTGGGTGACAGGTATGGGTTTAGTGACAGAATTAGATTTGGAAATGCACAGTAGCGGGTGTGTGAAGTTATTCTGAATGACCCTATGTGCACCTTGAATATTATATACCCTTTTAGGGATAGATTTCAAATAGCTCTGATATAGCAGAAACCACTAAATTATGAAATTGCTAAATTGGGAATTGTATTTCAACCCAGAACAAGAAATGTGCTTGAACGGACACTAAATAACTCGCCCAGCTACAGCACTAGGGACAGATTTAGCGGGATATAAATTTGAGGCCTAGTATTTAGGCGCTGGGTGACAGGTATGGGTTTAGTGACAGAATTAGACTTGGAAATACACAGTAGCGGGTGTGTGTGAAGTTATTCTGAATGACCCAATGTGCACCTTGAATATTATATACCCTTTTAGGGATAGATTTCAAATAGCTCTGATATAGCAGAAACCACTAAATTATGAAATTGCTAAATTGGGAATTGTATTTCAACCCAGAACAAGAAATGTGCTTGAACGGACACTAAATAACTCGCCCAGCTACAGCACTAAGGACAGATTTAGCGGGATATAAATTTGAGGCCTAGTATTTAGGCGCTGGGTGACAGGTATGGGTTTAGTGCCAGAATTAGACTTGGAAATACACAGTAGCGGGTGTGTGTGAAGTTATTCTGAATGACCCAATGTGCACCTTGAATATTATATACCCTTTTAGGGATAGATTTCAAATAGCTCTGATATAGCAGAAACCACTAAATTATGAAATTGCTAAATTGGGAATTGTATTTCAACCCAGAACAAGAAATGTGCTTGAACGGACACTAAATAACTCGCCCAGCTACAGCACTAGGGACAGATTTAGCTGGATATAAATTTGAGGCCTAGTATTTAGGCGCTGGGTGACAGGTATGGGTTTAGTGCCAGAATTAGACTTGGAAATACACAGTAGCGGGTGTGTGTGAAGTTATTCTGAATGACCCAATGTGCACCTTGAATATTATATACCCTTTTAGGGATAGATTTCAAATAGCTCTGATATAGCAGAAACCACTAAATTATGAAATTGCTAAATTGGGAATTGTATTTCAACCCAGAACAAGAAATGTGCTTGAACGGACACTAAATAACTCGCCCAGCTACAGCACTAAGGACAGATTTAGCGGGATATAAATTTGAGGCCTAGTATTTAGGCGCTGGGTGACAGGTATGGGTTTAGTGCCAGAATTAGACTTGGAAATACACAGTAGCGGGTGTGTGTGAAGTTATTCTGAATGACCCAATGTGCACCTTGAATATTATATACCCTTTCAGGGATAGATTTCAAATAGCTCTGATATAGCAGAAACCACTAAATTATGAAATTGCTAAATTGGGAATTGTATTTCAACCCAGAACAAGAAATGTGCTTGAACGGACACTAAATAACTCGCCCAGCTACAGCACTAGGGACAGATTTAGCTGGATATAAATTTGAGGCCTAGTATTTAGGCGCTGGGTGACAGGTATGGGTTTAGTGCCAGAATTAGACTTGGAAATACACAGTAGCGGGTGTGTGTGAAGTTATTCTGAATGACCCAATGTGCACCTTGAATATTATATACCCTTTTAGGGATAGATTTCAAATAGCTCTGATATAGCAGAAACCACTAAATTATGAAATTGCTAAATTGGGAATTGTATTTCAACCCAGAACAAGAAATGTGCTTGAACGGACACTAAATAACTCGCCCAGCTACAGCACTAAGGACAGATTTAGCGGGATATAAATTTGAGGCCTAGTATTTAGGCGCTGGGTGACAGGTATGGGTTTAGTGCCAGAATTAGACTTGGAAATACACAGTAGCGGGTGTGTGTGAAGTTATTCTGAATGACCCAATGTGCACCTTGAATATTATATACCCTTTTAGGGATAGATTTCAAATAGCTCTGATATAGCAGAAACCACTAAATTATGAAATTGCTAAATTGGGAATTGTATTTCAACCCAGAACAAGAAATGTGCTTGAACGGACACTAAATAACTCGCCCAGCTACAGCACTAGGGACAGATTTAGCTGGATATAAATTTGAGGCCTAGTATTTAGGCGCTGGGTGACAGGTATGGGTTTAGTGCCAGAATTAGACTTGGAAATACACAGTAGCGGGTGTGTGTGAAGTTATTCTGAATGACCCAATGTGCACCTTGAATATTATATACCCTTTTAGGGATAGATTTCAAATAGCTCTGATATAGCAGAAACCACTAAATTATGAAATTGCTAAATTGGGAATTGTATTTCAACCCAGAACAAGAAATGTGCTTGAACGGACACTAAATAACTCGCCCAGCTACAGCACTAAGGACAGATTTAGCGGGATATAAATTTGAGGCCTAGTATTTAGGCGCTGGGTGACAGGTATGGGTTTAGTGCCAGAATTAGACTTGGAAATACACAGTAGCGGGTGTGTGTGAAGTTATTCTGAATGACCCAATGTGCACCTTGAATATTATATACCCTTTTAGGGATAGATTTCAAATAGCTCTGATATAGCAGAAACCACTAAATTATGAAATTGCTAAATTGGGAATTGTATTTCAACCCAGAACAAGAAATGTGCTTGAACGGACACTAAATAACTCGCCCAGCTACAGCACTAGGGACAGATTTAGCTGGATATAAATTTGAGGCCTAGTATTTAGGCGCTGGGTGACAGGTATGGGTTTAGTGACAGAATTAGACTTGGAAATACACAGTAGCGGGTGTGTGTGAAGTTATTCTGAATGACCCAATGTGCACCTTGAATATTATATACCCTTTTAGGGATAGATTTCAAATAGCTCTGATATAGCAGAAACCACTAAATTATGAAATTGCTAAATTGGGAATTGTATTTCAACCCAGAACAAGAAATGTGCTTGAACGGACACTAAATAACTCGCCCAGCTACAGCACTAAGGACAGATTTAGCGGGATATAAATTTGAGGCCTAGTATTTAGGCGCTGGGTGACCGGTATGGATTTAGTGACAGAATTAGACTGGGATATGGCCAAGAAATAAACAGACTATTGCTGGTTAAATGCACTTGGTGTGACAGCTTCACCCTGATGTAGGCTTTAGCCAAAAAACAACCACACCATTGAGGGTTAAATGCACTTGGTGACAGGCGCAGCTTGCCCCTGATTTAGTATATGGCCAAAAAATGAACAGACTATTGCTGGTTAAATGCACTTGGTGTGACAGCTTCACCCTGATGTAGGCTTTAGCCAAAAAACAACCACACCATTGAGGGTTAAATGCACTTGGTGACAGGCGCAGCTTGCCCCTGATTTTGTATATGGCCAAAAAATGAACAGACTATTGCTGGTTAAATGCACTTGGTGTGACAGCTTCACCCTGATGTAGGCTTTAGCCAAAAAACAACCACACCATTGAGGGTTAAATGCACTTGGTCGCAGCTTGTGCTGGCGCACCACAAGACACAAAATGGCCGCCGATCACCCCAGAAAAATGTGACTGACAAACGGTCTGGGCAGCCTAAAAACAGTGAGCAATTGAGGATCAGCAGCTCAATGATCCACAGCTGCAGATCGATCAGTTAATCAAGTCCTTTGGAGGAGTTAATCTGCCTAATCTCGCCCTACTGTCGCAGCCGCAACCTCTCCCTACGCTAATCAGAGCAGAGTGACGGGCGGCGCTATGTGACTCCAGCTTAAATAGAGGCTGGGTCACATGGTGCTCTGGCCAATCACAGCCATGCCAATAGTAGGCATGGCTGTGATGGCCTCTTGGGGCAAGTAGTATGACGCTTGTTGATTGGCTGCTTTGCAGCCTTTCAAAAAGCGCCAAGAAAGCGTCACAAAAGCGCGAAGAAAGCGACGAACACCGAACCCGAACCCGGACTTTTACGAAAATGTCCGGGTTCGGGTCCGTGTCACGGACACCCCAAAATTCGGTACGAACCCGAACTATACAGTTCGAGTTCGCTCATCCCTACCCCCCAAGCCTCATATCCGCCCCCCATACCTCTGATCAGCCCCCATGTCTCAGATCAACCCCACGCCTTAGATCATCACCCATGCCTCAGATCAGACCCCATGCTTCAGATCAGCCCCCATGCCACATAGCAAATAAAATGGAAAAAAAAATAATAATCAACTTACCTCTCCTGCTCCAGATTCCAAAGGCTGCCAGGATCCAACTCTCTCTCTTCTTCTTGCTATTGGCTGTGCTGTGATCTGGCGCGTACAGCGTGAGGTCACAAAGCGCCCTCACGATGTGTGCAGTCACAGGACCAGGAAGCGGTGGGTACAGAACCCACGGAGCACTGCATTCACCTCTTCCCGGTACTCTGGTACTAATGAGCACTTCCATAATGCAAATGCTCATTAGTATTTGCCCCGTAAGACTTTGGGGGGAAAAAAGTGCATCTTATGGCGTGAAAAATAAGGTAATTCATCAACCACATATATGAATAATAATTCTAGGCAAGTATGATTATTGTTAATTGTTTGCAGAATGATCTCCCTATAGCACCCACTGGAGAGCCACAGCTTCTTCAAACTTTTGAATGACTTTGATACAATTTGCTGGATATGTTGCCTATTGTTACTACATTGCCATGTCTGCTGATTTTTGCAAATCTGAGGCGTACAGCGTGAGGTCACAAAGCTCTCTCAAGCTGTGAGCAAGCGGTGGGTACAGAACCCATGGAGCACTGCATTTAACTCTTCTCGGTCCTCTGGTACTAATAAGCGCTTCCATAATGGAAGCACTCATTAGTATTTGCCCAGTAAGACGTAGTGAATTTTTTCCCCCACTTTGGGGAGAAAAAAGGGCATCTTATGGGGAAAAAAATAAGGCAATTCATCAACCAAATATATGAATAATAATTCTGGGCCAGAAGTTTGTGTATTTTGTATTAAGTATGAGTATTGTTAATCAAAGTTTGTTTGCAGAATGTTCTCCCTATAGCACCCACTGGAGAGCCACAGCTTCTTCAAACAGCTGATTGATTGGGTTGCTGAGAGTTGGACCACCACTGATCAGTGGGTCACCAATATTTTACTCCCGGAAAACCCCTTTATTATATTTGTCTATATTTTGGGAGATTTTGCCCATATCATGGCAGATGATCTTTTTTTTATTTAAAAACAGCAGTTAGGAATAAGAAATGTTAATTAGTGTTGATCGAGCATTCTCGGCCGCACACTAGTTCCGCTCGAGCATCTCGATGTTCGGCACATGGCAGTACTTCAGCGCAATGCTCCGTTGCTTCGTTCCGTGGTCCGCAAAAAAAAAATATAACCTGTCCTATTTTTGTCTGTTTTGCAGTTATATTAATGGCTGTCCGCGCCGTTCTGCAAATTGCGGAACACATATGGATGCCATCCGTGTTTTGCGGATCCGCAATTTGCGGACCGCAAAACACACAACAGTCTTGTGCATGAGGGCTAAAACTGAGCAGCTGCCACATGGTCGTCGCCTTTCCAGTCAGCTTCCGCTATTCACAAGCAAGGAGTGGGCATGGATGTCTGACCTCTGCGATGTCTTAAGAAACTTTGAGGAATCAACACATATGGTGAGCGACGATTATCAGCGTAACCATCCCACTTCTGTGTCTACTGAAACGCTCGCTGCTCACAATGAAGGCGGATGATTTGCATGTGGAAGAGGTGAAAATGGGGGAAGACATTACACGGGTGATAGCCAGACCACCCTCAGTTCATCTTCTCAGCGCAAATTGGATGATGAGGAGGGGGAGCAGGAGACGGTTGCCTCCGCTACAGAGGGCAGTACCCATGGAAGTTTAATGCCATCTGTTTAGGGTGGGTGGGCAAAAGAGGAGGAAGAGGATGAGGATTTTTAGAGTGACCCTCCTGATGATGACAGAGAAGTCTTGCCTGTTGGTACACTGGCACACATGGCTGACTTCATGATAGGCTGCCTTTCCAGCAACCCGCCCATTATACGCATTTTAGACAACATGGATTACTGGTTGTTCACCTTTCTCGACTCCCGCTACAAAGAGAACTTCTCATCTCACATTCCTGTGGTGGAGAGGACGAGCAAAATTGTGCAATACCAGAAGATCCTTGTTGAAAAATGTCTCCAAAAATTTCATCTGACAACTCTTGCGGCAGAGTCCATACTTCCTTGGCCAACCGAGGAGGGGAAACAAGGGGAACACAGCAGTTCCAACAGAGACAGGGCAACACTCTCCAAAGCCTGGGACAGTTTCATGACACCTCGCCAGCACCCTCACCCTGATGCACGGCCTAGTGTCAAAATGAAGGAATAATTTTGGAAGATGGCAAAGGAGTTCATAGCAGACCGTGTCAGCATCCTCAATGATCCCTCAGTGCCTTACAACTACTGGGTGTCCAAGCTGGACACGTGGCAAGAACCAGTGCTCTCCGCCTTTGAGGTGCTGGCCTGACCTGCCACCGGCATTTTGTCTGAGCGGGTATTTAGTATTTAGTGCTGATGGTGGCATTATAACAGATAAGCGTATCTGCCTGCCATCTGAAAATGCTGACAGGTTGACTCTTATAAAAATGAACAAGGCCTGGATTGCCCATGACTTCTCAACTGCACCAAAGGAAAGCTTATGAACATAAAGGCACTTTAAATGTGTTGTTTATAATGTACTGAATACACTGTATTCCCATGCATTCCCTACACCACAAACAAGGGTATATGGTTGAATCTTCCTTTTCTCATCCTCCTTCTCCTCTTCCATATCATCATGCTTATATGCCCTCGCATATATGCCCTTCGCATATAATGTTTTACTGGGTCTGCTCGGATACAGGCCCTCACATATAATGTTTTACAGGGTCAGCTCACCAGCAGGCCCTCGCATATAATTTTTTACAGGGTCAGCTCACCAGCAGGCCTTCACCTACATTCTTTTAGAGGGTCAGCTCACCTGAAGGCCCTCGCATATAATTTTTTAGAGGGTCAGCTCACCAGCAGGCCGTCGCATATAATGTTTTACAGGGTCAGCTCACCAGTAGGCCCTTGACTACAATGTTTTACAGGGTCATCTCACCAGCAGGCCCTCGCATATAATGTTTTACAGGGTGAACTCACCAGCAGGCCCTCACATATAATGTTTTACAGGGTAAGCTCAAGTGCAGGCACTCACCTACAATGTTTTACAGGGTCAGCTCACCAGCAGGCCCTCACATATAATGTTTTACAGAGTAAACTCACGAGCAGGCCCTCACCTAAAATGTTTTACAGGTTCAGCTCACCAGCAGGCCCTCACAATGGCGGTCAGCACAGGCTACCAAGAAAGAATTACCAATTTCTATTCATAATGTTCCTTTGGGTTCCAGAGAACGTCACATAGCAGAGTTAGCGCAGGGAATGGCGGTCAGCATTTGTTGCCTTTTTACATTATGTAACTGTACCACGATTACAAGCTGCTATCTGACTATCTTGGAATTCTATTGTCTACCCCAAAGAAAGATCTAAGGAAAGTGGCGCATACAATAAAAAAAAGGAATACAATTGTAATTCCTCCAGGCCCCAAATGCAAAAGGTTCTAATATCTTCTCAAATGGCATCTGCAAAGGAGAGAGGAGAAAATGGATTCATGCCTGACATATAAAAAATTTTTTTTTTATCCCTGTGCCACTATATAAAAACCAGAATCCTTTAAAAAAAACACATGCGTGATTCACCACTGAAGGAAACCAAATTATGTTTCCTTCCAAGTCAGAAACAGAATATAATATACCATGTCAGCTGACCCCCAAAAAATTGTAGGTGAGGGTCTGCAGGTGAGCTAACCCTCCCTGAAGATCCCCAAACTCTTAAAACTCTTAAGCCTCCAAAGTCAGAAGGAGATGACGGGGGGGGGGGATGGCAATTAGTGTTTTACTTGGTGGCTGATGGGGATGAGACACAGTTGTTAATAAGTAGGGTCTTGTTAGGTAAACACAAATCAGGAGGATGACCAGAGTGAGGAAGTGGATTTGGAGATGGGGGACGATGACATCACTGACCCAGCCTGGGAAGGTGGAAAGCCAAGTGAGGACAGCGGGAGAGAGGGGGAGGGATCCACAGCACCGAAACAGGCTGGAAGAGGCTGTGTGGTGGCAAAAGGGAGAAGGCGGGCCACAATAAACAGGCCCGCAACTGTTCCCCCTTGTGCAAATCTCCCTTGACAAGGGGTAGGTGTACTGCAGTCTGGGGCTTTATTGAGGAAGGTGGGGACGATAAAAGAATTGGAAGTTGCTAACTGTAACTGTGCTATACCTAAACAAGAACTCAACATTTCATAAATAACAAATTTGACATTCTATTAATAAACTAAGAACATAGCAATAAACACTCAAACACGGGAACATAATGGGGGAAGACTGTACACTGGAGGCTAAATGAGTAGGGGTGGGAACAGTAGCAACCTCAACCCTACCAGCATGATCCGCCACATGGCATCACAGAACCCTAATCTGTGGGCCGAACCCCAGGGTCCACAATCAGTGTCTGTAGGTCACACCACTGCCTCCTCTTCCTCCCCTGTGTTACATGCTGGCCAATCCTCTGTCCTAGACGCATGCCTGGATGACTCCCGCTCTGAAGCTTGGCCTTCGCAAGCTCCTTCTGCTAGCACACCCCTTTCTGTGTCCAAGCACAGGGTACAGATGTCCCCAGGTCTTTGATAGATCAATTAAAACAGGTATTTTGGATGCGCACACTTTACACAGGGGATGTAGCTCTGATAATATCACAGACTACCATACACAGTCTGTGGATGAAGTACAGTATATGTTAGTAATATGGATGAAATGCACACACAGTAGATGTGGCACAAATATTTTACTTCTCACAAAAATACACTGTTTTCACATGTGGTACTGTATTTGAAACAGAGAGCCACGCGCTATGGACACTAGATTTTCAACAGTATTTGAATTGAGTATTTATTTGAAATGAGTATTTATTTTGTCGCTAGACACACAAATTTTAAATTTGACTCAGTATATGTCAAAGTAATGAGCAGAATATGGACTCTAGATGATGCACAGATTATTTAGATTGGCACACCCCTTTCTGTGTCCAAGCACAGCGTACAGATGTCCCAAGGCCTTTGATTGTAAGTGCCAATACCCCGCCACCCACCCACAGGCTATAGCATTAAATGCGCACCTTTCAAAATTTGTAGGCATGGAAATGTTACCATATAGGCCTGTGGACACTGAGGCTTTCCGCTATTTTTCACTGTGTGCCGTCCCCGCATTACACCAGCAATTGTGTGTTTGTCCCGTAACTTCACCTGTGCCCTGACCAACGCAGTTATTAGGAAGGTCCACTTAACGACTGACACATGGACAAGTGCTTTTGGCCAGGGACACTACATTTCCATTACGGCACACTGGGTGAACCTTGTGTAGGCCGTTAGCGAGTCGGACCCTGGGATGGCACAGGTGCCACCGACGCCAAGGATTGAAAGTGCACTACTGCCATCAGGATTTCTGCCACCACCTACATTAGTGGCAGCAACCCACCCTTCTTCTCCTACGCCTCCACTGCAAACTCTGAATTCTCATGGGGAAGCGCCAGGCAACAGGCCTTGCTGAAATTAATTTGCTTGGGTGACAAAAAGCACACCGCCGCAGAGCAGGGGCAGTGTATAAGGGACCAGGTTGGCTATGTCTGATAATGGCCATAAGTTGTTGGCAGCTTTGTAGCTCGGGAAGCTCACACACATGGCAATCATACAGCATATATGCACCATGCACAACATATATCCCAAACTTATACACTAATATAACTAAAAACCTAACAAACAAGAGTGGAGTTAAACCAATGGCATAAACTTTTTAAGAACTCATAAATAACCATAACATATTTTACAACCATATACCATAATAACAATTATAATACCAACTATAATACAAACAAAAAACTATAATAATAACAGAACAGAATGTCATAGCATAAATATTTACAGCTGACAACGCTTGGCCAACCCAGGAGGGGAGATGAGGGGGACACACCGCAGTTCCAACAGAGGCAGGACAACACTCTACAAGGCCTGGGACAGTTTCATGACACCCCTCCAGCACCCTCACCCTTATGTGCGGCCTAGTGTCACAAGGAGGGAAACATTGTGGAAGATTGTGAAGGAGTACATAGCAGACCGTGTTACCATCCTCGGTGCTACCTCTGTGCCTTACAACTATTGGGTGTCCAAGCTGGACACGTGGCACAAACTTGCACTCTATGCCTCAGAGGTTCTAGGATGCCCTGCCGCCAGTGTTTTGTCAGAGCAGGTATATAGTGTTGCTGGGGGCATAATAACTGATAAGCGCGTCCGTCTGTCAACTGAAAAAGGTGACAGGTCAACTCTTAAAAAAATGACCAAGGCCTGGATTGCCCCTGACTTCTCTACTCCACCAGAGGAAAGCGGGTGAACAACAAGGCACTTTAAATGTGTTGTTTGTAAAGTACTGAATAAACTGTATTCACATGCACCTTTGCCACCACCACAAAGGTTATATGGTTCCATCTTCCTTTTCTCGTCCTTCTCCTCCTCCTCCATCATATCAACATGCTTTTTAGGCTGCTTTCGCTCATAATGTTCTATAGGGTCAGCAAAACCTTGCACAGGTGCCAGGGGCAGCACTCAGAGCAATCTCTGTGGGCACCCTTACTCTTGAAAAAGTCTATAGTGCACCAATATGCCTTACAGTTTTACTGCCATTCATCAGCGTCGGGTACGCCATGAATGGCACAGGCAGGCCACTATAGCTAAATGATAAGGAACATGGAAGATATACTATATTGGACTGTAGTATTCAGGGTAAAAGATGGTGTGGGCACTTTGCGATAAATATGTGTGTTTGTGGTTGCAGTTTGGGCAGTCTCTAAAAGGTTCGCCATCGCCTTCACTGTTTTGAGGGTTAGTGCACCTGGAGGCCCTCATCTACATTACTCTACTCTGTTTCATTGAGCCCAGGGCCACAGTGTCTGCGTGAACCATCAGCATCACGGCCAGTTCCACATCCCATACTGGCCGCCTTCTTAATATGAAATGTTATATATGCTTAAAAGTATCTAACACCTACAGTATTGTAGGATATGTACGTGTACGCGCCAATCAATTAAAACATGTATTTTGGATGCGCACACTTTACACAGGGGATGTAGCTCTGATAATGTCACAGACTACCATACACCGTCTGCGGATGAAGTACAGTATATGTTAGTAATATGTATGAAATGCACACACAGTAGATGTGGCACAAATCTACACTGTTTTTACATGTACTGTATTTGAAACAGAGAGCCACACACTATGGACACTAGATTTTGAACAGATTATTTATTTTGTCACTAGACACACAAATTTTTAATTTGACTCAGTATATGCCCCAGTAATGAACAGAATATGGACACTAGATTATGCACAGATTATTTAGATTGGCGCAACAGACACTCTTTTCAAGTGTGATAGATTATATATCACATGAATCCACAGTACATGGACAGTATATTTGGCACAAAACTGTTAAATTTGTCCCAAATAGAAATAATTATCTGTGGAATTCCTGTACATATGGTTGCGGACTAAATTCACACACACATGAGACACACTAGGGATTTTTGTCCCAAATAGAAATAATTATCTGCTGAATTACTGTATATATGGTTACAGTCTAAATTCACGCACAGTCATAACCCAAACTGGGGATATTTGTCCCAAATAGAAATAATTATCTGCTGAACTACTGTATATATGGTTGCGGCCTAAACGCAGACACAGATGTGACCAAAACTAGTGAAATTTGTCCCAAATAGAAATAAATCTATGCTGAATTACTGATAACGGTTGCGGCCTAAATTCACACACAGATGAAACCCATGTAGTGTCCCACTAGGTAATTGTAGGCACTACACAGGGGTCAATATGGTCATTGTATTTTATATGATGTTTTATGTGTATTTTTCCCTGTAATGTGTGTATCAGGCCTATCAGGGTGTAGTTCCTCCTCCTAGACAGTAGAGGGAGCTAGGGAACCCCTAGTATATAGTTAGGCCCAGACAGGAAGGAGAAGGGCAGTGTAGTCCAGGAGGCTAGTGAGTGCAGTCTAGCCTGCCTGAGGTTCCTAAGTAAAGCAAGCTCAGAAGTTGCCCCACCAGGAGAAGGGTTTGCCTCCTGAGGAACAAGTTACCATTACAGAGCAGAGCAGAACCAGTATTCCAGCCAGACAAGAGAGCTGAAGGGCAGAAGGATTCATTTGAAAGCAAGGACATATACCTGAGGAAGTTTCCCTAACCAAGGATAAAGCCAACAATAGGGCATATGGGCCTTGGGATAAAGACAGACAGGATTTCTGAGGAAAATTGCAGCCTGATCTGTAAGTGTGTTAATCCTGTGAGTATCTTGCAAAAACATTCTTGCCTGCCATTTGTATAAGCCTGCTTGTGACTGCTGCTGACAAATGGAACTTTACAAAAGACTGTAAATATTTGATGTTTCCAGTAAAAGGAAGTTTTGGTTGCCCACAACATCGTGTTCCTCAATTATTCCTATCATTAATCGGTGTGCCACCGTTACCGGCACTGGCGTCACGAACTTAAAGGGATCTTGCCACCGGCACTTTAAACCTTCAACATCCAGGGCACCTCACCTACCACTGGCCTGGTCCCTATATACAGAGAGTGCCCCAGAGGATCTAAGTGCCAGCCTCTCCATCACTCCTCTACGCCTGCCCAGGGTCTTCCATAAACTGTGAGTAACCAAGAGCAACCCTTGTTTGCCTAATAACCGTGACCTCACCATTGCAATACCCTGCAGGGCTGCGTATTGCACCCACACTAGGGATTTTTGTCCCAAAGAGAAAGAATTCTCTGCTGAATTACTTTTCAGGTCCTTCTAAAAAAATTAGCATATTGTGATAAAGTTCATTATTTTCTGTAATGTACTGATAAACATTAGACTTTCATATATTTTAGATTCATTGCACACAACTGAAGTAGTTCAAGCCTTTTATTGTTTTAATATTGATGATTTTGGCATACAGCTCATGAAAACCCAAAATTCCTATCTAAAAAAATTGGCATATTTCATCCGACCAATAAAAGAAAAGTGTTTTTAATACAAAAAAAGTCAAACTTCAAATAATTATGTTCAGTTATGCACTCAATACTTGGTCGGGAATCCTTTTGCAGAAGTGACTGCTTCAATGCCGCGTGGCATGGAGGCAATCAGCCTGTGGCACTGCTGAGGTGTTATGGAGGCCCAGGATGCTTCGATAGCGGCCTTAAGCTCATCCAGAGTGTTGGGTCTTGCGTCTCTCAACTTTCTCTTCCCAATATCCCACAGATTCTCTATGGGGTTCAGGTCAGGAGAGTTGGCAGGCCAATTGAGCACAGTAATACCATGGTCAGTAAACCATTTACCAGTGGTTTTGGCACTGTGAGCAGGTGCCAGGTCGTGCTGAAAAATGAAATCTTCATCTCCATAAAGCTTTTCAGCAGACGGAAGCATGAAGTGCTCCAAAATCTCCTGATAGCTAGATGCATTGACCCTGCCCTTGATAAAACACAGTGGACCAACACCAGCAGCTGACATGGCACCACAGACCATCACTGTCTGTGGGTACTTGACACTGGACTTCAGGCATTTTGGCATTTCCCTCTCCCCAGTCTTCCTCCAGACTCTGGCACCTTGATTTCCGAATGACATGCAAAATTTGCTTTCATCCGAAAAAAGTACTTTGGACCACTGAGCAACAGTCCAGTGCTGCTTCTCTGTAGCCCAGGTCAGGCGCTTCTGCCGCTGTTTCTGGTTCAAAAGTGGCTTCACCTGGGGAATGCAGCACCTGTAGCCCATTTCCTGCACACGCCTGTACACGGTGGCTCTGGATGTTTCTACTCCAGACTCAGTCCACTGCTTCCGCAGGTCCTCCAAGGTCTGGAATCGGTCCTTCTCCACAATCTTCCTCAGGGTCCGGTCACCTCTTCTCGTTGTGCAGTGTTTTCTGCCACACTTTTTTCTTCCCACAGACTTCCCACTGAGGTGCCTTGATACAGCACTCTGGGAACAGCCTATTCGTTCAGAAATTTCTTTCTGTGTCTTACCCTCTTGCTTGAGGGTGTCAATGATGGCCTTCTGGACAGCAGTCAGGTCGGCAGTCTTACCCATGATTGCGGTTTTGAGTAATAAACCAGACTGGGAGTTTTTAAAAGCCTCAGGAATCTTTTGCAGGTGTTTAGAGTTAATTAGTTGATTCAGATCATTAGGTTAATAGCTCGTTTAGAGAACCTTTTCATGATATGCTAATTTTTTGAAATAGGAATTTGGGGTTTTCATGAGCTGTATGCCAAAATCATCAATATTAAAACAATAAAAGGCTTGAACTACTTCAGTTGTGTATAATGAATCTAAAATATATGAAAGTCTAATGTTTATCAGTACATTACAGAAAATAATGAACTTTATCACAATATGCTAATTTTTTTAGAAGGACCTGTATATATGGTTGCAGTCCAAATTCACGCACAGTTTTGACCCAAACTAGGGATATGTGTCCCAAATAGAAATAGTTTTCTGCTGAATTACTGTATATATGGTTGCTGCCTAAATTCATGCACAGATGTGACCAAAAGTTGTAAAATTTGTCACAAATAGAAATAAATGTATGCTGAATTACTGTATATAATGGTTTTGGCCTAAATTCACACACAGATAAAACCCACACTAGGGATTTTTGTCCCAAATAGAAAGAATTCTCTGCTGAATTACTGTATATATGGTTGCAGTCTAAATTCATGCACAGTCGTGACCCAAACTAGGGATATTTGTCCCAAATGGAAAAAATTCTCAGCTGAATTACTATATATATGGTTGTAGTCGAAATTCACGCACAGTTTTGACCCAAACTAGGGATATTTGTCCCTTATAGAACAAATTCTCTGCTGAATTACTGTATACATGGTTGCTGCCTGAATTCATGCACAGATGTGACTCAAACTAGGGATATTTGTCCCAAATAGAATTAATTCTCTGCGGAATTACTGTATATATGGTTGCGGACTAAATTCACGCAGAGATGTTACCCAAACTATGGAAATTTGTCCCAAATAGAAAGTATTCTATGCTAAATTATTGTATATATTGTGAGACAGTGACAGGTCTCACTCAGGTTAGAGGCAAGGAAGGGGTGGATAGTTCGGTCCACACCCCTGTTCTACCACAGGTGAGAGAAGCTGGAGGTAATCAGCCTGGCACAAAGCACCTCCCAGAATGTCAGAAAGGGGGAAGTGTGGTACCTGTGGACAGAGGCCTGGAGGCTCTGTCTGTGTGGTCTCAGCTGGGCAAGGCTGAGGGACCACAAAGCTGGGCGATAGCCTGGAGTTGGGGGACGCAGCGACGCCTGGGAGGGTCGCAGGGCCATAGTCAGGCAGACTACTGAGCCCCAATCCCCCACAAGAAATACTGAACTGGAGACAGTGGGCGTACTGTGCTCTGTACAGCCAGGAGGCTGTGGGACATTGGCTGACAAAGCCGCACGAGTTCACAGGGTGTGAACTGGGACCTAGGTGAGTCAGGAAACTTTATGTTTAGTTAGAGCCTGGACGGGCGAGTGTTTATTATTTTGTCATTTTATTGTTGCGGGTGTTGAACAATAAATACACTGTTTGGACCTGAAACCTGGTGTCCTAAAGGCGTATCTGTGAGAATGACCCCCGGAGAAGAGCTAAACCCCCACAATTGGTGGAGAATGCGGGCAAGGTGTCCCTGCTGATAAGTAAAAGTGCTGGAAGCCTGCTAGTTTGCAGGAGCAGCGGCTGCTGGAAAACTGCTGGTGTTAATCTGGACATTTTTTTTTCTGTGGTACAAAGTTTGCAGGATTTAAAGGGCCAGAAGCCAGTGAGAGAGACTGACCTGTGGAAGTTTTTTTTGGTCAAGATGGCGACCTGGGTGAAAGATGGTCCGGTGTGGTGGAAAGTTCGCATACCGGAGGTGATGTCCTCTGGGGTAAGTGGCCCGGTTTGGCGGAAAACCGAGGCCACAGAAAAAATAATACAGCAGCTGGTGCAGAAAACAAATGCCTTGTTGAGGAAGCCAAGTGCTGCACTTGGAGAGGCTGCTCTGAACTTGCTGGAGAATGGAGTGCGGGAAAAAAATAAGTATGCCGTTGCCAAGGGCAACCGACGAGAAGAAAGTGAGATGGAGAGCGGT
Organism: Bufo gargarizans; assembly: GCF_014858855.1. Taxonomy (NCBI): domain Eukaryota; kingdom Metazoa; phylum Chordata; class Amphibia; order Anura; family Bufonidae; genus Bufo; species Bufo gargarizans. The sequence continues at coordinate 295,785,589 of NC_058081.1, read as the reverse complement.
GCGACTCTCAGGCGTTCCGGTATTCCCTGGCAGTGGGTACAGAGTCCTAAAGTGTGTGGCTGGAGTGACTGTCCGGAAGGAGACTGGAGTAAAGGTGTTTCCGATTGCAACCACTGCACTGAGGAGCCTGTGTGTGTTCAGGTGACCAGGAACCAAGGGTTGGAGGCCTGCTGTGGAGACGTGCGTACTGCAGTTTGGAGCGCCAAACCCGTGACTGCTGTGGGTAAGAGCGTTCCAGTTGTTTCTTATGCAGCAATTAAAGTGACAGGCAGCAGGGATCTGGAGGTTGGGCATGTTGCTGACCAGTGCCCTAACACCTCAGAAGCCCTGTGCTGTGGTATGAGCTGGCAGCAGTTGCTATCTGCCGAGCCAGTGGGTGTAAAAACACCAGGACTAGAGACTGCTACACAAATGTGTGACCTTGTGGAGAAGGGCAGTCCAGTCCAGGCGTTGTTGGATGCAGAGAGCCAGGTGATCCTGGTACCTGCCAGCCAGGTGGCTGAGAACTATGTGCGGGACTTTCATGGAGTTAGCATGAACTGTCCGGTGGTTCTCCCTGAGTGTGAGACTATGGTGACAGAAGGGACTAAAGTGACACCTAGAACCAATGGTGTCAAGTTATCTGCATTGCCTAATGAAAATGTGAAGTTATGCAAATTAAGTGATAATGATAACACCCTTTTTCCCTTGCAGGCTGTGATCAGGAAAAGAGGGAACCCTGCTGGCTTAATTGTATATGTGGTAGGGATGTTGATTGAAAGTGAGGCAATGCTAGAAGGTGTTCCACATGTACTAGGTGCAGATAAGCCGACTCCACAGTGTTCTATGGTTAGTGAGCCTGAGCAAGTGCAGGTGGTTCTCACTGAGGGGGAGTCTCCAGTAAGAACTAGGTTTTGTGGACCAGATGTTACAAATATGTTCATATATGATGCGATGTTGGGCTGGGACATTGTGTCGTTGTTATGGGGTAAGGTAGACACTTCTGCAGATAGTGAGGAAACTCCTGCAGAACCTGTACCTGTCCCTTTAAGTGAGGATCTAAGAGAGCTGCACTTTGACCTGCATGGGGAAAGAATATTGACCATTGGAAACAATGGTGCTGGTCAAGTGGAAAGTGATGGTGACAAAAGTGCGGAAATGCATAAGGAAAATATGTCATATGAAATATGTGGTGACAGTGATATACCTTTTCCGTTGCAGGTTGTGGTCAGGGGAGAAGCGCCCCCTGGTGGTAAAAATGTAAATGATGATGAAACTTTATTTTCTGCATCTGCTATGTTTCATGAAGCGCTATATGACTTAATCAAAAGGTTTGAAGACATGCATATAAGTAGTGTGGAGCAAAGCCCAGCTCCAGCTCAGTGTTTGAAAGTACAGGAAAATATGATGGGGTTAGAGGGTGTACCGCATGTACCAGAGGTGGAAATGCAGTCTCCACAATGTTGGTTGGTTACTAAGGAAGTGTCCCAGGTGGGGATTAGCTCATCGGTGCCCCTAGAGGTCAGAATTAATAATGACACGAGCGGTATAGGTGACGTATGTGCTGTGACCGATAGCAACCAGACAGTTATATCCGACGAGATGGGAATTAAGTCGGGTGACGTCAGCCTAGTGTCTGTGGCCCATGTCCAGGCAGTTATAGATGACCTGACACGACAGTACAGCTGCAAACAGGAGAAGTTTGACTGGCTCCTAGCTGAAGTGAAATACATCTCGGCTCGATATGGTGAAAAATGTGACCAAACAGAGACTGATGCTTGGGAAAAGGAGACCAAGGCCCTCTCCTTGGCTAGAGCCCTGGAAGAAGCGCTTGATGAGCGTGCTGAATTGGAGAGGCTGAACAAGCAACTCAGAGCAGAGACGGAAAATCTCATGAGCTTAAAAGATGAGTTGGAGAAATCGAAGGGTGCTCTCGAGCAGCAGGTGGAAGGTGAGAAACCTGAAGAGGAGAGTTCTCTGCAAGACGTCATGAAGCCAGATCCTGTTAAAAATGGGACTGGAGATGATGGCACTGTGGTGCTGGCTGTGGCAGAGAAGATGGAAGATGCTTCTGCTGAACCAGTTGATGGGGCTGATGTGGATGCCGAAGACCACAGACCCGTGGTAGCGTGTAGCCCAGGCCTAGAAGACGTCCCTTCTGCCTACAAGGCCTTCCAAATAGCCAGCAGCCTGCTGGGGAAGAAGTACGAGGAGGTGAACGATCAGTTTTTGGATCCGGGCTATTACGATGGGCTGTATCTCCTGACTCCTCCCCAAAAGGAGAACAGTGTCCTGGGTGAGCCTCTGGAGAATATGACGGAAGACGAGGAGTCTGCTGAAGACCCTGGTGCCTCCTGCCTTGGTGAGAAAGAGGGGGAGGAATTAACAGAGCAAGTGTATGGTGCCATGTCCGAGAAGGGTGAGAAGGTGGTCAAAGAGACTGGAGACTTTGAGAAGACAAAGGCTGAAAAAGTTAAGGCCGATGGGTTGGTTGACATGAAGTCCCCAGGTGCTGCAGAGACCAAAGTTAAACCAAAGGGAGCCGCTGCCAAAGTGGAAAAAGCCACTAAAGGAGCAGAGGTCTCTGAAACTGCCATCGTAGCTGGGGTAACTACTGCTGGAAAGAAGGAAGAAGTGACCCAGATGCACTTAAAAGAAGCGAGTAGGTGCAAGCATGCTCTGCTGAAGGAGCCCTGCAAAGCAAAGGAGAAAGTGTCAGGACATGACCATGACTGGGAACAGTTCAGTCAAGAGGTGCAGCAGTCCAAGAAAAGACATGAGGCGCATGTGCGGGAGCCAGAGGATCAAAAAAGAGAGAGAGATCAAAATATACGACAGCGCATCATCACTCGGGAAAGAGTAAGAAAAGAGTATCTGGCCATGAGATGGGCACATGAGGCCTTTAGGCAGTTTCGGTTAGGCAAGATGTTGGTTTTGGTGATAAACCAAGCTCTGATGGCGTGGGTCTGGCAGAACAAAGGGAAGGTACGTGTCACCGAGGTTCCTGGCCTCAGTGAAATAAGAATCGGTAATTTTCTGTGTCAGCGGCAGCTAGTGCTCGCTGACACTGTGTTACTTAGTGTGGCTGTAAAGCCAATCTGGGCCGGTTCTTATTGGGAGCAGCCAAAGAGCAGGGTTAGTGGCTGTTCCCCACGTCCAGGCCAGGTCGATACCCTCTCACCAGCCTCCCGTGGTTATGCAGGTGTTCACCCTCACGGGCTTGAACAAAGGGCGGGGATATGTGAGACAGTGACAGGTCTCACTCAGGTTAGAGGCAAGGAAGGGGTGGATAGTTCGGTCCACACCCCTGTTCCACCACAGGTGAGAGAAGCTGGAGGTAATCAGCCTGGCACAAAGCACCTCCCAGAATGTCAGAAAGGGGGAAGTGTGGTACCTGTGGACAGAGGCCTGGAGGCTCTGTCTGTGTGGTCTCAGCTGGGCAAGGCTGAGGGACCACAAAGCTGGGCGATAGCCTGGAGTTGGGGGACGCAGCGACGCCTGGGAGGGTCGCAGGGCCATAGTCAGGCAGACTACTGAGCCCCAATCCCCCACAAGAAATACTGAACTGGAGACAGTGGGCGTACTGTGCTCTGTACAGCCAGGAGGCTGTGGGACATTGGCTGACAAAGCCGCACGAGTTCACAAGGTGTGAACTGGGACCTAGGTGAGTCAGGAAACTTTATGTTTAGTTAGAGCCTGGACGGGCGAGTGTTTATTATTTTTTTCATTTTATTGTTGCGGGTGTTGAACAATAAATACACTGTTTGGACCTGAAACCTGGTGTCCTAAAGGCGTATCTGTGAGAATGACCCCCGGAGAAGAGCTAAACCCCCACAATATGTTTGCGGCCTAATTTGACACACAGATGAAACCCACACTAGGGATTTTTGTGCCAAATAGAAAAAATTATTTGCTGAATTACTGTATATATGGTTGGGACCCAAACTAGTGAAATTTGCCCCAGATAGAAATGACTATAGGCTGGAATACTGTATATAACATTTGTGAATTGAGCGCGCACACAGATGTGGCACAAATTAAAAAATACATTTCTATGATGGAGCGGTGTATATCTCACTAGCAGGCACACTCTAGTGAATAAGCCCCTTTTTAGAATTTCTGCTAAACACACTGCTTTCTGATGGTGTACTGTAGATCTCACTGATAGGTAATATTTATTTCTTTTGAAAGCTTATTGGTACTGAGCACAGCAATTTTCCAGCCCTGCACTATCTGTCCCTTCCTGCAGACGCCAGTCCCTAATACTGCACTGCTGTCAAACACACACTTTAGTCCCGCAGAGGACTGTTTTGTCTTTCAAAAGCTTTTTGGGAGTTCAATTGTTGTAATTTCAGCAAACCGCTATATGTCCCTGCCTACTGTCGGCTCTCCCTGATGATGAATTATCCGAGCGCGGGACGTCGGCTCCTATATAAACTAGTACCACATGTTCCGGCCAGCCAACCAGTGTAAGGCTTATAGCTAACATGGCTATGGCATTACACTGAAGGGACAAGAAACGCCTGACCCAAGAAAGAGTCACAAGAACCACCCTATCTATGCACATCCAATAATCAGTCAATGATAAAATATATAAAGTTTATTAGACACACCAACAAACACACATTTAAAATTGTATACAAAAATGGACAAAGTGCGGTATACAAAGTAATATATGTAACCGACACATTCAGAATCCACTGAGCGTCCACTAAATGGGGACATGCAATGTAAACCAGCTATATATAAAATATACCTATAAGCAGCATAAGGAAAATGTGGAATAAGGTGAGGCCGCTAATGAGTAAAAACAGACCGAAGTAAAGTCAAATATCAAGAGCCAAAACCTACATAAAACAGCTGGTGCAGTGGACCCGGAAACATGAGAAACGCCCAACGCGTATCGCCGGCGCAGTCCGGCTTCCTCAGGGGTAATGAGCTACATGTTAGGGTGTCATATATATACAGATTATATGAAACAATCAATAAAATGTAATAATGTTCACCTGTGCAGTGGGGATAATAGGGGCGGTGCAGCAGTATGTCAAACATAGCAATATAACAAGAGCTGGAAACAGGAAGATCACATGACCAGCAGTGAGAGGCAGATGGAACGCATGGTGCGTTCCACCCGGCCAATCACTGCTGTTAAATACAGCTGAATAAAAAAAACAGATAAATATATAGGAAGATCTCAAAGGCACTCATCATTGTGAAGCACATACATCAGTAATATATACCTAGTTGACAGCTTAATAAATTTCAATAATTTTTCTGTTACATTCTTGGGTTGACATTATTCAATTTTAGACGGGAATAAACACCTGCACTGCATAGGTGACAGGGAATAACATTTAATATATTATTCAGTAATTAATGCGCGCCACATCCTTTCATTCAAGGCTTAAACTTTGAAAAGTTGTCACACTTTTATGCTTTAATAATTTCTCCCATATTTCAACTGTATAATTTTTTTTTTTTTTTTTTTTGTGTCCTTTTTAAATTAGTTTTTATTTGAATTTCACATAAAGAACACATCCATAAAAAAAAACACATTACTCTAACACTAAGCAAAAATCAACCATTAACAGTTAATGATTACAGTTCCTTTTCCTTTTCTTTTCCCTTCCTTCTCCCCTTTTTTATTTAGCTTCAAATGTTCAGTTGCCCCTAAAATACAGATTACTGGATCATTGGGCAACCGAACTTTCAGGAGCAAAAATACGGTTTCCATTATTTCTGTCCAATATCTATGGAGCTTGGGACATCTCCAGAAACAATGTATTAAGTCTGCTCTCTCCTCCCAACATTTTGGACACTTATCTGTTGCTTTCACTCCCATTCTTTTCAACATCCATGGAGATCGATGTAATCTGTGCACTATAAAGAATTGTAAGATCTTATGTGAGCCCCTATCCGAGATTGTCGCGTAATTTCTAAGGGCATCTCTCCAATTTTCTTCTGTAAAGGAGTCTAGATCCTTCTCCCATTTTCCCACAGCAACTGTATAATTTTAAATTTGAAAAAATTAATCCTCCCTTGGATGTGATTTCTCTTTCTCACGCTCCCTCTCTGGCCTGGAACCCTGATTCCCCGCCACCCGTGATCACCATGGTAGGCGCATAAAAGAACATCAAAAGTTGATAGAGCAGATATCAAATTGGATCGTGAACAAAACGGGGACATGCAACATGGTGGGGCAGTAAGTGTGCATACGCCTACACGAACTGACTGACAGTCAGCCCCTGCAACTTCTTGGTCTCCAAATTGGGCACATGGCCTGAGCTTGCCCTTTACCCCTTGGAGGTGCTGGCCTGCCCTGCAGCCAGTGTATTGTCTGTACGTGTGTTTAACAGGACTGGAGGGGGTTGTCACAGTTATATATCCCAAAAAGGAAAAACAGTCGGCACTCCTCTTGCAGAAATGTGGTGCTCGCGTCCAGGGTATGAAAAGCCCACTTACAATGTAGAGCAGAAGACCGGCACTTCACTGGTAGAATCTTCACTTTTATTTTAGCATGGAGGAAACAGAGCAGATGCGACACTTGTTTCGGCTCAGGTATGAGCCTTTGTCAAGCATAGTAAATCACTGCATGAAACACATTTAAATAGCCCGCCCACATTGGCGTCAAAGCGTGATGAAGTCACATCACCATAGAAACAGAGATACACAAATCATGAAGTGCAACAATTCTATACATTGTTGCAACAAAGTACTATGCAGCATATGATACAATTGCATCTTCAAGGATTTCACAGAAAAGAGAACGGCTGGCATGGGATACAAAAAATATAATGAATACAATAAGAATATAACAAAGAATAATAATAATCATCACCCTGAGAAATAAATCACCCACAGGCTATATATTTCCCAATGTTTTGGGGTGTACTCTAATTTTAAAAGTAAAATTTTAAACCAAAAAGCAGTGTCAGCTACCTCCACTGCCACATCCACCGCCTCCTCAACCTCCTACTCCATATGGACCTCGCCCTCCTAGATCAAGATTATTATAATTTATTTTCCTATTTTATGTTGTTTAAAGTCATTTCCCTATCCACATTTGTTTGCAGAGCACTTGCCATGCTCTTAACCAAATTTTGATGGCATTTTCAACCCTCTAGCCCTTTCCATGACATTTTTACAGCCATTTTAGTGCTCAAAAGTTCAGGTCCCCATTGACTTCAATGAGGTTTGGGTTCGGGGTCAAGTTCGGGTCCCGAATTCAAACTTTTTTCTCAAATTCGGCCGAACCCGTCGAACCCAAACATCCAGGTGTCCGCTCAACTCTAGTTTACACCCCTTTGTACTGTTACTGCAGACTGCAGCAATTCATTCATAACTTCTAGTAAAAATAATAAAGGAATGGCACAACTGTTGTAGAGCAGGAGGAGCTGAGCAGATTGATATATAGATTCAGTAAAGCTTGTAATTTATTTAACTTCCTGCTCCTTCTGGGCTTTGACGTCAAGGAGGCGGTCCTATCTGTGATTGACAGACATAGAGGGGAAGCTGTCAATCACTGATAGGACCGCCTCTTTGACTTCAAAGCCCAGAATGATCAGGAATTGCATTGAATGAAAAACATGTTTTACTGAATCATTTCCCATAAAACTATATATTACTCTGCTCAGCTCCTCCTGCTGCCTGCAGCTCAAAAGCCATGTTTAACGTGACAGGTTACCTTCAACCTCATACATTTATCTACAAACCTGTGAGAAACCACTTCAATGAATTTTGCAAAATCATAAACATATTCCTAAAACCCTTAAATGATTAGCACTTCTATATCTATACTTGAAAAATGGCAATAATATTATTGCAAGTAATTTAACCCCTTAAGGACCCTCACGGTACATGTACGGCGCTGTTGGGTCTCACAGGCAGGCTGTCAGCAAAAAAGCTGACAGCCAACGCATTACAATACAAGTTGTATTGTAATGCATTGCGGAGGAGATCAGACAAAAATAAAAAGTTTACAAAAAGTTAAAAAAAAAAGTATTTTTCATAAAAAAAATTAGGTTTCAAGTAAAAAACAAAATCCCAAAATAAAACACATAAAATTGTAAAAAAATAAATAAAATTGAAAAAAAGAAAACCAGACATATTGGGTATTGCCGTGTCTGTAACAACCGGCTCTGCAAAAATATCACATGATACACCCCCTCACCTTAATTCCATAGAAAAAATAAAATAAAAACTGTGCTAAAACAATTTTTTTGTCACCTTATATCACAAAAAGTGCAACACCAAGCGATCAAAAAGGCATATGCCCCCCAAAACAGTACCAAACAGTCACTTACATAAAACAAACAGGCAAAAAAAAAACTATGGCTCTCAGAATATGGAAACACTAAAACATGATTTTTTTCGCTTCAAAAATGCTTTTATTATGTTAAAAATGAAAAAAATAAAAAATAAAGTAGACATATCACTGTGTCCGTAACAACTAGGTCTATTAAGATATCACATGACCTAACCCCTCAGATGAACACCGTAAAAAAAAAAAAGCTATTTTTTTGTCACCTTACAACACAGAAAGTGTAATAAAAGTCATACTCACCCAAAAATAGTACCCATTAAACAGTCATCTCATCCCACAAAAGAATTTGACCCTACCTAAGATAATTGCCTGAGTAATAGGAACAATCCTATTGCACCTTGCTGCACTGACTGGGGATCCAAATTGCCATCATATAGCTCTGTAATTCCAGAAAACCGTTCTTATTAGGGTGCAAGTGCTGATTGATACAGGCATTAACAGGGTTTATTACAAGGCAATATTGTTATGACTTTTTTTTTCCTTGTGTAGTGCAGTTATATGTTCTAAAGCATTTTTAGGCTTGTATTAGTGGGAAAAGGGGCTTATTAGCCATTGTGTGGTGAAGTATGAAAATTACAGCCCTTTTTGTGATGTATTAGTGGCAAAAGTAAAATATATTTGCCACTCAGCAGTGCAGTTATTTGTGGTAAAGACTTTTGTGACGTGTATTAACAGAAAAAGAAAAAATATATTTGCCGCTCAGCGGTGCAGTTATCTGTGATAAAACTTTTGTTTGGAAAATTGATAGGTTATTGTAAACTTTGTTCTGTTTGTACCAATGTTATATGTTGAAAAGCCTTTAGGGTAGTGTAAAAGTGGGAAAAAAATGTACTGTTCTGCTTCCGAAAACTGTGTCTGTACTGCAAATTCCAATAATCTGGGCCTAATAAAGTGTCCAGAATTTGTGGTGTTCTGTAACCAAGACTGTACTACATAAGAAAACAGTGTCTGTATTGCAAATTACAATGATCTGGGCTGAATATAGCGTCCATATTCTGTGGTGTTCTGTAACCAATACTGTACTACCTCAGAAAACAGTGTCTGTATTGTAAATTCAAATAATCTGGGCCTAATATTGTGTCCATATCCTGTGGTGTTCTGTGACATATACTGTCCTGCATTCAAAAACTGTGTCTGTATTGCAAATTCCAAAAATCTTGGCCTAATATAGTGTCCACAATCTGTGGTGTTCTGTAACCAATACTGTACCACATCAGAAAACAGTGTCTGTATTGCAAAATCCAATAATCTGGGCCTAAAATAGTGTCCATATTCTGTGGTGTTCTGTGACATATACTGTATTACATCAGAAAATAGTGTCTGTATTTCAAATTACAAAATTCTGGGCCTAATATAGTGTCCAAATTCTGTGGTATTCTGTGACATATACTGTCCTGTATCTGAAAACTGTGTCTGTATTGCAAATTCCAATAATCTGGGCCTAATATAGTGTTCATATTCTGTGGTGTTCTGTAACCAATTCTGTACTACATCAGAAAACAGTGTCTGTATTGCAAATTCCAATAATCTGGGCCTAATATAGTGTCCATATTCTGTGGTGTTCTGTAACCAATTCTGTACTACATCAGAAAACAGTGTCTGTATTGCAAATTCCAATAATCTGGGCCTAATATAGTGTCCATATTCTGTGGTGTTCTGTAACCAATTCTGTACTACATCAGAAAACAGTGTCTGTATTGCAAATTCCAATAATATATGCCTAATATAGTGTCCATATTCTGTGGTGTTCTGTATCCAGTACTGTACAACATCTGAAAACAGTGTCTGTATTGCAAATTCCAAAAATCTGGACCTAACATAGTGTCCAAACTCTGTGGTATTCTGTGACATATAATGTTCTGCACCCAAAAACTGTGTCTGTATTGCAAATTCAAATAATCTGGGCCTAATATAGTGTCCATAATCTGTGGTGTTCTGTAACTAATACTGTACTGCATCAGAAAACGGTGTCTGTATTGCAAACTCCAATAATCTGGGCAGGGGCGTAGCTATAGGGGGTGCAGAGGTAGCAGTCGCTACCGGGCCCAGGAGCCTGAGGGGGCCCAAAGACCCTTGTGCTGCATAAGAAGATACACAAAGCACTGAGGGAAGGGGGGCCCAAGCCTAACTCTTGCACCAGGGCCCATGAACCTTTAGCTACGCCCCTGAATCTGGGCCTAATATAGCGTCAATATTCTGTGGTGTTCTGTGACCAATACTGGCCTGCATCCAAAAACTGTGTCTGTGTTTCAAATTCCAAAAATCTGGGCCTAATATAGTGTTCATAATCTGTGGTGTTCTGTAACCAATACTGTACTACATCAGAAAACAGTGTTTGTATTGCAAATTCCAATAATCTGGGCCTAATATAGTGTCCATAATCTGAGGTGTCTTTTAACCAATACTGTACTACATCAGAAAACAGTGTCTGTTTTGCAAATTCCAATAATCTGGGCCTAATATAGTGTCCATTATCTGTGGTGTTCTGTGACATATACAGTCCTGCATCCGAAAACATTGTCAGTACTGCAAATTCCAATAATCTGTACCTAATATAGTGTACATATTTTGTGATGTTCTTTAACCAATAAAGTACTACATCAGAAAACAGTGTCTGTATTGCACATTCAAATAATCTGGGCCTTATATTGTGTCCATATTCTGTGGTGTTCTGTGACATATACAGTCCTGCATCCGAAAACATTGTCAGTACTGCAAATTCCAATAATCTGTACCTAATATAGTATCCATATTCTGTGATGTTCTTTAGCCAATAATGTACTACATCATAAAAAATTGACTGTATTGAACATTCAAATAATCTGGGCCTTATATTGTGTCCATGTTCTGTGATGTTCTGTGACATATACTGTCCTGCATCCGAAAACTGTGTCTGTATTGCAAATTCCAATAATCTGGGCCTAAAATAGTCTCCATAACTTGTCGTGTTCTATAACCAATACTGTTCTACATCAGAAAACAGGGTCTGTATTGCAAATTCCAATAATCTGGGTCTAATATAGTGTCCATATTCTGTGGTGTTCTGTAACCAATACTGTACTAAATCAGAAAACTGTGTCTGTGTTGCAAATTCCAATAATTCTGTCTAATAAAGTGTCCATAATCGGTTGTGTTCCGTAAAATATACTGTTCTCCATTCGAAAACAGTGTCTGTATTGCAAATTCCAATAATCTGGGCCTAATATTGTGCCATATTTTGTGGTCTTCTTTGACATATACTGTCCTGCATCTGAAAACAGTGTTTCTATTGCAAATTCCAATAATCTTGGCTTAATATAGTGTCCATAATCTGTGGTGTTCTGCAACCAATACTGTACTACATCAGAAAACAGTGTCTGTAGTGCAAATTCCAATAATATGTGCCTAATATAGTGTCCATATTCTGTGGTGTTCTGTGACATATACTGTACTGCATCAGAAAATAGTGTCTGTATTGCAAATTCCAATAATATGTGCCTAATATAGTGTCCATATTCTGTGGTGTTCTGTGACATATACTGTACTACATCAGAAAATAGTGTCTGTATTGCAAATTCCAATAATCTGGGCCAAATATAGTGTTCATATTCTGTGGTATTCTGTGACATATGCTGTCCTGCATTCGAAAACTGTGTCTGTATTGCAAATTCAAATAATCTGGGCCTAATATAGTGTCCATATTCTGTGGTGTTCTGTAACCAATACTGTACTACATCAGAAAACGCTGTCTGTATTGCAAATTCCAATAATATATGCCAAATATAGTGTCCATATTCTGTGGTGTTCTGTATCCAATACTGTACTACATCTGAAAACAGTGTCTGTATTGCAAATTCTAATAAGCTGGGCCTAATTTAGTGTCCATAATCAGTTTTGTTCTGTAGCCAATACTGTACTACATCAGAAAACAGTGTTTGTATTGCAAATTCCAATAACCTGGGCCTAATATAGTGTTCATATTCTGTAATGTTCTTTTGGCAATATTGTACTTCATCAGAAAACAGTGTCTGTATTGCAAATTCCAATAATCTGGGCCTAATATGGTGTCCATGTTGTGTGGTATTCTGTAACCAATATTGTACTATATCAGAAAACAGTGTTTATATTGCAAATTCCAATAATCTGGGACTAATATAGTGTCCATTATCTGTTGCGTCTCTTAAACAATACTGTACTACATCAGAAAACAATGTGTATATTTCAAATTCCAATAATCTGGGGCTAATATAGTGTCCATAATCTGTGGTGTTCTGTGACATATACTGTCCTGCATCCGAAAACAGTGTCTAAATTGCAAATTTGAATAATCTGGGTCTAATATAGTGTTCATGTTCTGTGGTGTTCTGTAAACAATACTGTACTACATTTGAAAACAGTGTCTGTATTGCACATTCTAATAATCTGGGTCTAATATAGTGTCCATATTCTGTGGTGTTCTGTTGCCAATACTGTACTACATCAGAAAACAGTGTCTGTATTGCAAATTCCAATAATCTGGGCCTAATAATCTGGGACTAATATAGTGTCCATTATCTGTTGCGTCCCTTAAATAGTGTTGAGCGCGAATATTCGAATTGCGAATTTATTTCTCGAATATCATAACTTTAAGATTTTGCGAATATTTAGAATATAGTTCTATATATTCGCAAAATCGAATAATATTTTTTTTTTTTTTTTTTTTTTTTTTTCAATTGTTATATTTTTTTCTTTCCCACTTCCCTAAAGTTGTTCTTACCTGTCCTTAGGATTCCTGGCTTCCTGGCTGCTCCAGTCAGTGCCCGTTGCCGCTTCTGCCGACTTCCGGGCTCATGGAGCGTCCCCATCACCATGGGAACGTCTCCATATACTAGAATGTACTGTCGGATTTGAGAATTACGTTGAAATCGCAATTCGATTAATTCAAGTTATAATAATCAAATTGCGATTTCAACTTAGCACTGCTATATTCCATATTAGGCTAGAATTAACCAATATGGAATATAGCAGTGTTAAGTTGAAATCGCAATTCGATTAATTCAAGTTATAATAATCGAATTGCGATTTCAACTTTTTACGTATATTCTTAATGCTCTAACTTAGTCTTTTAGAATATTCGTAATATTCTAAAGGACGAAGATAGAGCAATATAACGAATATTCTAAAAGACGAAGTTAGAGCAAAATAACGAATATTCTAAAAGACAAAGTTAGAGCAATATTACGAATAGTCTAAAAGACGAAGTTAGAGCAATATTAACCCCTTAAGGACATAGGACGTACCGGTACGCCCTATTTCCCGAGTCCTTAAGGACCGAGGACGTACCGGTACGTCCTGACTTAAAAATGTAATTCCGGCGCCGCGGGGGTTAATCGGAACGGGATTTCGGCTGAAATCATTCAGCCGGCATCCCGTAACAACGCAGGGGGGGGGGGGTCATTGGACCCCCCCCGTATCGGCGATCGTGGAAAACCGCAGGTCAATTCAGACCTGCGGTTTTCTGCGTTTCCGGTCCATTCGGGTGTCCTGTGACCCGATGAACCGGAAAAAGACTGCGATCGTAATTTTACACCACCAATCGCAGTCCGAGGATTTGAGGAGGCGGTGCTGGCCCTGGTGCTGAACACTGCTGTCCAGGGTGCTGATTGGTGCAGGGGAGAGAGGCGCGAGATTCAAACTTCCTGCGCTCCTCTCTCCCCTCCTCTTCCTGTTCTGCACGAGCACCCGGCAGCATCGTCCAGCACCAGCTCCTGTGTCCCCCTAATCGCCATCCATCACCCTCCTGCACCCATCGCCACCCAGGTAGGTTAGGGTCAGTGAGGGAGAGGCACCGTTAGGCAGGGAAAGAAGGGAAAAGTAAGTTAGGAAAAAAAAAAAAAAGTACTTTTATTCCAAACTTCCAAACTTCCATCTATCCATCTAACCCTAACCCCGACCCCCCCCTGCCACTTGCCCCCCCCACCAGCTCCACTTACCAGTGGAAACCTGTTGCTGGTCAGGTATAAGGACAAGAGGGATGTCCTTATGCTGTCCACAATCCACGGTAACAGCACCACCCCAGTCCCTGTGCGAGGTACCGCGGCAATGGTCCTCAAGCCCGATTGTATCGTCGACTACAATCGGTATATGGGAGGAGTTGATCTCTCTGATCAAGTCCTCACGCCATATAACGCCATGCGCAAAACCCGGGCATGGTACAAAAAAGTTGCGGTCTACTTGGTGCAGGTTGCCATGTACAACTCTTTTGTACTATCCCGAAGCGCTGGCAGCACAGGGACATTCCTCCAATTCTATGAGGCAGTCCTCAAGGACCTGATCTTTTCGGACCGGGAAAGAGCAGGCCGGAGTACCTCGGGAACTGGAGGCGCCCGGATCGTCCCTTGCCAACACTTTCCAGGTGTGGTCCCCCATACTGGAAAGAAGGGACGAACCCAAAAAAAGTGCAGAGTGTGTCACAAGAGGGGGATACGGAAGGACACCACCACTCAATGTGACACGTGCCCCGATCATCCGGGCCTCTGCATTATCGATTGCTTCAGGGAGTATCACACTTCCATGGAGTACTAAATTTTTATAATCCCCAACAGTTCACTAGAGAACATAAAACACTATGGCTCTCAGACTTTAGAGACACGAAAACAATTTTTCTTTCCCCCAAAAATATTAGTTTTAGTGCAGGCATCCTCAAACTGCGGCCCTCCAGATGTTGTAAAACCATAACTCCCAGCATGCCCAGACAACCTACAGCCATCATCAGAGCATGGAGGGAATTGTAGTTTTACAACATCTGGAGGGCCGCAGTTTTAGGATGCCTGCTTCGTGTCTCCAAAGTCTGAGAGCCATACATATTGGGCATCGTCGCGTGCGTAAAAGTCGTCGCTATAAAAATAACTTTTTACCAAACGCCTCGGATGAACGGTGTTAAAAATATAAAATAAAAACGGTGCCAAAACACCTATTTTTGGGGAAATTTAAATTTAAATCCATTTTGCCGGTAATAAAGCAAGGGTTAACAGCCAAACAAAACTAAACATTTATTGCCCCAATTCTGTAGTTTGCAGAAACACCCCATATGTGTTCGTAAATGGCTATATAGCCGCACGGCAGGGCATAGAACGAAGGGAACTCCATACGGTTTCTGGAAGGCAGATTTTGATGGACAGTTTTTTTTTTTACACCATGTCCCATTAGAAGCCCCCCCTGATGTAGCCTAGACTAGAAACTCCAAAAAAGTGACCCCATCTAAGAAACTACACCCCTCAAGGTATTCAAAAGTTACTTTACAAACTATGTTAACCCTTTAGGTGTTCCACAAAACTAAATAGCGAATGTAGAAACAATTTTAGAATTTAATTTTTTTGTTACATTGCCTCAAAAAAGAGTAATATAGAGCAACCAAAAATCAAATTTACCCCAAAAATAGTCCCAAAACAACAACCACCTTATCCCGTAGTTTCCTAGATGGGGTCACTTTTATGGAGTATCTATTCTAGGGGTGCAACAGGGGGCTTCAAATGGGACATGGTATAAACAAAACCAGTCCTGCAAAATCTGCCTTCCAAAAACCATATGACGTTCCCCTTCTTCTATGTGCTCCTGTTCGGCCAAACAGTAGTTTACGACCACATATGGGGTGTTTTTGCAAACTACAGAATCAGGGCAACCCATTTTGAGTGTTGTTTGGCAGTTAACCCTTGTTTAACTCCTGGAAAAAACTGATTATATTGGAAAATTTTCCAAAAAATAGAAATTTCAAAATTGTTTCTCCATCTGCCATTAACTCTTGTGGAACACCTAAAGGGTTAACAAAGTTTGTAAACCCAGTTTTGAATACCTTGAGGGGTGTACTTTCTTAGATGGAGTCACTTTTTTGAAATTTCTATTCTAGGGGTGCAACAGGAGGCTTCAAATGGGACATGGTATAAACAAAACCAGTCCTGCAAAATCTGCCTTCCAAAACCCATATGGTGTTCCCCTCCTTCTATGTGCTACCGTTCGGCCAAACAGTAGTTTACGACCACATATGGGGTGTTTCTGCAAACTACAGAATCAGGGCAACCCATTTTGAGTGTTGTTTGGCAGTTAACCCTTGTTTTACTCCTGGAAAAAATTGATTATATTGGAAAATTTTCAAAAAAATAGAAATTTCAAAATTGTTTCTCCATCTGCCATTAACTCTTGTGGAAGACCTAAAGGGTTAATAAAGTTTGAAAAAACAGTTTTGAATACCTTGAGGGGTGTAGTTTCTAGAATGGGGTCATTTTTGGGAGGTTTCTATTATCTAAGCCTCACAATATGACTTCAAACCTGAACTGGTCCATAAAAAGTGGGATTTTGAAGATTTCTCAAAAATTTCAAAATTTGCTTCTAAACTTCTAAGCCTTGTAACATCCCCAAAAAATAAAATATCATTCCCAAAATGCTACAAACATGAAGTAGACATATGGGGAATGTAAAGTCATCACAATTTTTAGGGGTATTACTATGTATTACAGAAGTAGAGAAACTGAAACTTTGAAATTTGCTAATTTTTCAAAATTTTTGTTAAAAAATGTATTTTTTTATGCAAAAAAATTAACTTTTTTGACCCAATTTTAGCAGTGTCATGAAGTACAATATGTGACGAAAAAACAATCTCAGAACGGCCTGGGTAAGTCGAAGCGTTTTAAAGTTATGAGCACTTAAAGTGACACTGGTCAGATTTGCAAAAAATGGCCTGGTCCTTAAGGTGAAAATGAGCCTGGTCCTTAAGGGGTTAAGAATATTCGTAAAATACACATATAGATTGTAATTTAGCTAATATACTGCTATAGTAATTTTTTTAATAGTGTACATATTTAACAAAACTTAAGTTCATAAGAGGCAAAAAAATGTTTTTTAAAAAGGATTATAGCACTATATTAGCTAAATTCCGATCTATATGTGTATTTTACGAAAATTCGTAATATTGCTCTAATCTCGTCTTTTAAAATATTACGAATATTCTAAAAGATGAAGTTAGAGCAATATTAAGAATATTCGTAAAATACACATATTAGCCTAGCCATAGTCAATTAGTCATAGGAACGTTGCCTTATACTATCAAAAGAAAAAAAAATCGCAATACGCGATTAATTAAATCGCATATTATTCACGATAATTGGAATAAATACGAATATTCGATTTCGACGAATATAACACGAATATTCAATTGAATATTCGCGAGGTATCGCAAAATCGAATATGGCACCTCCCGCTCATCACTACCCTTAAACAATACTGTACTACATCAGAAAACAATGTGTGTATTTCAAATTTCAATAATTTGGGCCTAATATAGTATCCATATTCTGTGGTGTTCTGTAACCAATACTGTACTACATCAAAAAACAGTGTCTGTATTGCAAATTCCAATAATCTGGGCCTAATATAGTGTCCATAATCTGTTGTGTTCTGTGACATATACTGTCTTGCATCCGAAAACAGTGTCTGTATTGCAAATTCCAATAATCTAGGTCTAATATAGTGTCCATATTCTGTGAGTTTTTGATACTGTCCTGCATCCGAAAACAGTGTCTAAATTGCAAATTAGAATAATCTGGGTCTAATATAGTGTTCCTATTCTGTGGTGTTTTGTATCCAATACTGTACTACATTTGAAAAAAGTGTCTGTATTGCAAATTCTAATAATCTGGGTCTAATATAGTGTCCATATTCTGTGGTGTTCTATTGCAAATACTGTACTACATCAGAAAACAGTGTCTTGTATTGCAAATTCCAATAATCTGGGCCTAATAATCTGGGACTCATATAGTGTGCATTATCTGTTGCGTCCCTTAAACAATACTGTACTACATCAGAAAACAATTTGTTGTGTCCCTTAACTAATACTGTAATACATCAGAAAACAGTGTATGTATTTCAAATTCCAATAATCTCGGCCTAATATAGTGTCCATATTATGTGGTGTTCTGTAAACAATATTGTACTACATCAAAAAACAGTGTCTATATTGCAAATTACAACAATCTTGGCCAATATAGTGTCAATAATCTGTGGTGTTTTGTGACATATACTGTCTTGCATTCGAAAACAGTGTCTGTATTGCAAATTCCAATAATCTAGGTCTAATATAGTGTCCATATTCTGTGAGCTTTTGATACTGTCCTGCATCCGAAACCAGTGTCTAAATTGCAAATTAGAATAATCTGGGTCTAATATAGTGTTCATATTCTGTGGTGTTCTGTATCCAATACTGTACTACATTTGAAAACAGTGTCTGTATTGCAAATTCTAATAATCTGGGTCTAATATAGTGTCCATATTCTGTGGTGTTCTGTTGCCAATACTGTACTACATCAGAAAACAGTGTCTGTATTGCAAATTCCAATAATCTGGGCCTATTAATCTGGGACTCATATAGTGTCCATTATCTGTTGCGTCCCTTAAACAATACTGTACTACATCAGAAAACAATTTTTTGTGTCCCTTAACTAATACTGTAATACATCAGAAAACAGTGTATGTATTTCAAATTCCAATAATCTCGGCCTAATATAGTGTCCATATTATGTGGTGTTCTGTAAACAATATTGTACTACATCAGAAAACAGTGTCCATATTGCAAATTACAACAATCTTGGCCTAATATAGTGTCAATAATCTGTGGTGTTTTGTGACATATACTGTTTTGCATCCGAAAACAGTGTCTGTATTGCAAATTCCAATAATCTAGGTCTAATATAGTGTCCATATTCTGTGAGTTTTTGTGGCATATACTGTTCTGCATCTGAAAATTGTGTCTGTAGTGCAAATTCCAATTATCTGGGCCTAATATTGTGTACATATTCTCTGGTGTTCTGTGACATATTCTGTCCTGCATTACAAAACTTTGTATTGCAAATTCCAATAATCTTGGCCTAATATTGTGTCCATATTCTGTGGGTGTTCTGTGACATATACTGTACTACATCAGAAAACAGTGTCTGTATTGCAAATTCCAATAATATGTGCCTAATATAGTGTCTATATTCTGTGGTGTTCTGTAACCAATACTGTACTACATCAGAAAATAGTGTCTGTATTTCAAATTCCAATAATCTGGGCCAAATATAGTGTTCATATTCTGTGGTATTCTGTGACATATACTGTCCTGCATCTGAAAACAGTGTCTCTATTGCAAATTCCAATAATCATGGCCTAATATAGTGTCCATATTCTGTGAGTTTTTGTGGCATATACTGTCCTGCATCTGAAAATTGTCTCTGTAGTGCAAATTCCAATTATCTGGGCATAATATAGTGTCCATAATCTGTTGTGTTCTGTGACATATTCTGTCCTGCATTACAAAACTTTGTATTGCAAATTCCAATAATCTTGGCCTAATATTGTGTCCATATTCTGTGGTGTTCTGTGACATATACTGTCCTGCATCCGAATACTGTGTCTGTATTGCAAATTCCAATAATATGGGCCTAATATAGTGTCCATATTCTGTGAGTTTTTGTGGCATATATTGTCCTGCATCTGAAAATTGTGTCTGTAGTGCAAATTCCAATTGTCTGGGCATAATATAGTGTCCATAATCTGTTGTGTTTTGTAACCAAGACTGTACTACATAGAAACATAGAAACATAGAATGTGTCGGCAGATAAGAACCATTTGGCCCATCTAGTCTGCCCAATATATCTGAATCCTATGAATAGTCCCTGGCCCTATCTTATATGAAGGATAGCCTTATGCCTATCCCATGCATGCTTAAACTCCTTCACTGTATTTGCCGCTACCACTTCTGCAGGAAGGCTATTCCATGCATCCACTACTCTCTCAGTAAAGTAATACTTCCTTATATTACTTTTAAACCTTTGCCCCTCTAATTTAAAACTGTGTCCTCTTGTGGTAGTTTTTCTTCTTTTAAATATGCTCTCCTCCTTTACCGAGTTGATTCCCTTTATGTATTTAAAAGTTTCTATCATATCCCCTCGGTCTCTTCTTTCTTCCAAGCTATACATATTAAGGTCTTTTAACCTTTCCTGGTAAGTTTTATCCTGCAATCCATGTACTAGTTTAGTAGCTCTTCTCTGAACTCTCTCTAGAGTATCTATATCCTTCTGGAGATATGGCCTCCAGTACTGCGCACAATACTCCAAGTGAGGTCTCACCAGTGTTCTGTACAGCGGCATAAGCACTTCACTCTTTCTACTGCTTATACCTCTCCCTACTGCTTATACCTCTCCTACATGAGAAAACAGTGTTGTATTGCAAATTCAAATAATAATAACTTGCACTTTATATACAATTGAATATATAGGAAAGAATGTTTACTAACAATTTTTCCTCTTAAAATGATTTTCTGGGGGTTTTTGTGCATATTTTTGTCAGTCTATAAAAGTGGCGTACAACTCGGACTACATGGTTTCCAGCAGCTACCTGGGAGTCCAAGATACATCCAGACATCGCCCCATGCTGTTCCCGATCCAGTTCGTGTTTCTGTCGCTTTCCGACTTTTTCCAATGGACCAGGCACCCTCACCTCTTCAGAGCAGGGGGCACCTGGTTGTCTTCCATTGACTTCCATTATTCTCGGGTGCTCGGTCGAGCACACAAATATAAATGTGTTCGTGCTGAACTTCCGAATACTTTGGTGCTCGATCATCACTAATAGGCACCCCAAAAAAAACAACATCTCATCCCATAAAAAATAAAAATGATGGCTCTCAGAATATGGAGACACTAAAACATAATTTTTTTTTGCTTCAAAAATGCTTTTATTGTGTAAAATTTCAATAAATTAAAAAAGTATACATATTAGGTATCACCACTTTCGTAACAACCTACTGAATAAAAAGATCACATGAACTAACCCCTCAGGGGAACGCCGTAAAAAAAAATTAAACGGTATCAAAAAAGCCATGTTTTGGCACCTTACATCACAAAAAGTGTAATAGCAAGCGATCAAAAAGTAATGTAGTACTAATAAAACCGTCATCTCATACCCAAAAAAATTAGCCCCTACATAAGAGAGTTGACCAAAAAAGAAAAAAAAATATGGCATTCAGAATTTGGAGACACTAAAAAATATTTTTTTTTCAAAAATGCTTTATTATGTAAAACTGAAACAAACAACAAAAAAAGTTGTCATATTTGATATTGTCCGTAACAACCTGCTCTATAAAAATCTGTCAGATGAATATTGTAAAAAACGAAAAACAAAAACAGTGCCAAAAAAAAGTATAATATAGAGCAACAAAAAATCATATGTACCCTAAAATAGCACCAACACAACTGCCACCTTATTCCGTAGTTTCCAAAATTGCATCACTTTTTTGTCGTTTCTACTCTAGGGGTGCATCAAGGGGTCTTCAAATGTGACAAGGCAACTAAAAATTATCCCAGTGAAATCTGCCTTCCAAAAACCATATAGCATTCCTTTCCTTATGTGCCCTGCCGTAGGCCCGTACAGAAGTTTACGACCATATATTGGGTGTTTCTGTAAACTACAAATACAGGGTAATAAATATTAAATTTTGTTTGGCTTTTAACCCTTGCTTTGTTAGCGGGGGGGAAAAAAATTAATGGAAAAACTGCTGAAAAAGTGAAATTCTGAAATTTCATCTGCATTTTCTTTAATTCTTGTGAAACACCCAAAGGGTTAACAAAGTTTGTGAAACCAGTTTTGAATACCTTGAGGGGTGTAGTTTGTCACTTTTTTAGGAGTTTCTACTCTAGGGGTGCATCAGGGGGTCTTCAAATGTGACATGGCAACTTAAAATTATCCCAGTGAAATCTGCCTTCCAAAAACCATATGGCGTTCCTTTCTTTCTGCGCCCTGCCTTGTGCCCATTCAGCAGTTTACGATCACATATGGAGTGTATCTGTAAACTACAGAATCAGGGTAATAAATATTGAGTTTGGCTGCTAACCCTTGCTTTGTTACTGAAAAAATGAATTAAAATAGAAAATTTGCTAAAAAAGGGAAATTCAGAAATTTAATCTACATTTTTTAATTCTTGTGGAACACCTAAAGGGTTAACAAAGTTTGTAAAATCAATTTTGAATACTTTGAGAGGTGTAGTTTCTAAAATGGGTCAATTTGTGGTTTCTATTATGTAAGTCCCACAAAGTGACTTCAGACCTGAACTGGTCCTTAAAAATTGGATTTTGGAAATTTTCTTAAAAAGTTTAAGATATGCTTCTAAACTTCTAAGCCTTCTAACGTTCCAAAAAATGAAAATGTAATATACAAAATGATCCAAACACAAAGTAGACATATGGGAAATGTAAAGTAATTACTATTTTAGTAATATTTTGAAATTTAGAAAAATGACTAAAATTTACCACTGTCATGAAGTACAGTATGTGATGAGAAAACAATCTAAAAATGGCTTGGATAAGTAAAAATGTTTTAAAGTCATCACCACATAAAATGGCCTGGTCCTTAAGGTGAAAAATGGCAGGGTCCTACAGGGGTTAAAGTTGATGTCTCTGGCTGTATTGTAGTGGAGCAAGAGGACACAATGAATAAGAGCTAGAATAAGAGCAAAACATTGATCCCAATGGTTGTGTGCACTAGTGTGCGAATAACTGATCTGTGCTGGCACCATGATCAATGACCTTATTGATTTCTGTTAAAGGCTCTATTTTGACTATTATTAGCTCAATTTCATACAAGCTTAGTATAATTATTCCTGCCATACAATCTAAACAACCAATAGTTGGGATTGGCACAATGACTTACAAAATATTCTTAAAGGCATTCTCTCTTCAGAAAATTACCTATCGTTAAAATCAAGTTTTATATGTTAAATATATTTTGTTACCATCTACGTATGTTACAAAATCTTAACATTCTGCAGTTTCTGCCCTTCTACTGAGCCTCACAATAGGCTGATAATTCCCAGCTAGTTGTGATCTCATTATCATCACAAATGAGAATGAAATGACAGGTAACACCTATATATAAATAAATCAGGATCCGCCATTGACAGTAGGTGATATAACAACTTATCTACTCCCCCTCCCTGCACAATGAAATCTGCAGAAGTCAGAAAGCATGCCCATAACAATCTCACACAGAAGCCGTATTTGACAAATTCATTCTAACAGTCCTGCTGATTGGAAAAAATGATTCTTCAGAACTAAGGTCCCCCATTGTTAACATCTGCTTAAGCTACTGAAACAAATGATTGGCTGCAATCGTGAACCACCCCCTGGCTTCATGTCAATTGGTCACATGACTCAAGAGGCTACAGTAGCATCAAAGTGGATGTTGACAGCGGGGGACCCGAGCGAGGCAGGGGAGTGAAGGAGCTGAGACTTAACAGCAGGAAGAAGGTAAGTATGCTTCCCTTGTCAGGTCTGGCCAGGAGGGGGGTTTGCCGAAAAATAAACCCTAAAGTATGCCAGCTAATAATGATATGGACATGCTTTGTGACATTACATATTTAACTATAGGCTTAAAGTATAGGCTTTTAATTAGTATAGGCTTTTATTTAGTAAAATAATAAGGTGATATGGTCCCACAAAACACGTTTGAATATATATATATATATATATATATATATATTTTTTTTTTATTTTTTTTTCCAGTTGTTCAATTTAATTAGACCAGCATATACTGTAGATGATAACTATACCAAAACACTGGGTAGTGAGTGATGACATGATATTTAAGCATCAAGTCTCAATCATCCGTTTCCATTTATTTTATATCTCCACACAGTTCCAATTTTTTGGGGGGGATTGTTCAATTTATTTTATACCAGCAAATACTGTAGATGATCAGTACACCAATATACTGGGTAGTGCGCCAAATTATCTGTGAGTGATAATGTGATATTAACCATCAAGCCTCAATCATCCATTTCCATTTATTTATTTCCCCACACAGATAGAGTTCAATTTTTTTTTGGGGGGGGGGGGGGTTATTCAACTTAATAAAACCAGCATATGCGTGATTACTATACCAATACACAGGGTAGCACACAACATTATCTGTTAGTGATAATGAATTTAGACCTAAAGCAGTTTCCCTTTATTTCTGTTTCAACATGGTTACAATGCATTTTTTGGGGTCGTTAAACATATTCAAATCAACATATCAATGATTACTACACCAATACACAGGATATTGCACAAACATATCTGTGAGTGATAACAAATTTAGGCTTAAATCCATTTCCATTTTATTCTGTCTCCATACTATCCAATCAAATTTTTTTCTTTGGGGTTGGTTAAATTATTAACACCAGCATATACGAGATTACTATATCAATACACAGGGTAGTACAGAGCATTATCGAAGAACCCCAAAAATGTCAGGGCACCTGAAGGTTCCCAAGGAGTTACCCAGAGCCAGAAACTGGGTAGTAGCAGAACCAACTATCCGTCCAGAAGAAGTATTAGTAGTCACAGCATTCCTTCTACTCCTCCTCCTTGCAGCCCCAGAGAACCAATTTGTCCTCCACCACTGCTCAAAATGTTACATTTGTCAAAATGAACTAAGCCTGTTTTCAGGAGGATTTCACGCTACTCAAGCTGAGGCTAATGAAAAGATCTGGTCTTGCTGATGGTGCCACATTTTGCCACTGTTGCTAGCTGCCTGCCTGACTCCGGAATGCTGCCACTGTACAGCCTGCCAACCATCATGTTCTGTACTGCTGCTGCTTCCATCATGCCACCACCGCCATCATGCCATTGTGTGACTTCTGCAGCTTGAGACCATCATGTTCTGTACTGCTGCTGCTGCCTCCATCATACCACCACTAGCATCAAGCCACTGCTGCAGCCTGCCAACCATCATCTTCCTTAAGGCTGCTTCTGCCATCATCATGCTGTTGCCTGCCTGATAACAAGTACCATATGGCTGCTGCTGCTGCTGCAGCCGCCGCTGCCCCAGCAGCGCCTGCTCCTTGCTGCTAATCCACTATTGCCACCAATATTAACACAAAGCATCCACCACTACTATTACTATTACTACTACTACCCATAGACAGCTGACCTACCCATAGACACTGCACTGTTGCTGCTCCCAATTAAAAGGGATAATTTTTTCTGACTCGCCACTTTTTCTTTTGACAATCAACACTTGTGTATGTCATGTGGTCAGGCATTCTGACCCTGTCAATGCATAGTTTGTGGACACTGATAAGGGACAAGCTTTGGAATATGAAAAAGCATGCGTTTACCCCTAGCTATGTATGTCATTGTCACTCATACATCATTTACCACTGCTGTCATTGTGTTCCAGCGCCTGGGGAGGGTGGAGGGAAAAAGAAAAAATTCACCAAAAATAAACAAAAAGAGGTAACAAGTTTTTCTGATTCCTATGAGTCTAGAAGGTGTTATATACTAATTTTTAAGGCAACTGAAGAACTTTGGTTCTGTCCCAATCGATTGAGGTCCAAACCAAACTTTTAAAAAAAATTTGGCAAACCTGAACCGAATTGAATCTTGAGTCGTTTGCTCATCTCTATAATAAACTCCTAAAAACAGTAGGTCACAGCAAAAAAAAAAAACAGTATTGCTGCGCTTTTTGTTGGTTATTTTACAATAGCTTTATTTATTTTTTGCTTTAGTGCTTAAACAACAAAATTTTACCCAATAGATGTTTATCTACCAAATAAAGAGGTTATTTAAGGAATCTGCTTTAAAAATGCTGGCACATCTGCTCTGCAATCTAGTTATGAACTCAGAAAGAATATAATTTACTGTTCCATCAATAGATAAAGGTGCCATAAAACATGTGCTCAGTCTTCCCTGCATTCATCATAGATCTATCACACTGCTCATCTGCTCTCACATGTAAGGACAGAAAACAAAATCAATTAAATCAGTGCCTTCTGGGTTCTGATGGGAGTTTTCCTTTTTGTTAAGTATGTTTATTACCAGTGTGCCTTCAACATGTTATCCTCTGTACAGCAGTGTCTGCTTTCCATTCCCCAATTACTAAAATATTCAGTATGACATTTTATGTTGTAAAAGAAATCAATAAATAAAAAGGCAAAACATAGCAGAAAATAATGTCTTTAATACTCTGATAGGTAAACACAAAAGCTAAAAAGCTTAGTAATTGCTGCCAGTTTAAGCTAGCCCATGTAAAGCATTTGCCAAGGTTCTTAATGCTGCCAAACAATGGTGAATGGATAGAAATAGGGCATTTTGCATCGTTTGGATTCAGAATCAAACAAAACAATGCTACACATAAAAACAAACCTCAGTTCTTAATAAGTGCTTATGAATGCAGTCATATTAGGGCTATGTATTATATAAAGTCTTAATAGTGCACCCATAGAGATACTTAAAGCCTTTACTGGACAGTACTTCCATGTCTTTTGATTTCACACATATCCATGTATGTAGCCAAAAGAGAGAAAAAAAATATGGCATGTTCCATTGGATTCCATGCAAGAGGTGTTCAATAAGTTATTTACCCCAGAATGGCAAATAATGTCAAAGTGCAGAACAGTGCAAGTCTACAAAAAAAGTGAGAGATTTGGAGCTTTGTTCCTTGATTCAATTCTTTACAAAGGTAGGAAAGAAGCCTTAATAAATCCATGAAAGGATGATTGCTATAAATGGTGGTGATGCAACTCCATACTACCAAGTAAAGTTGTGTGCCAAGCAGTTTAAATGGGGTAGGGAGCTGTTAAAATAATTTTCTTTACCAAGGAAGGGTCACAATGTCATTTGAATTTACGGTTGAAGGAGGTATTTTCTCTTTGTTCTTATATAAAAAGAGACAACACACTGTATGGAGGAGCAGCAGATTGTCTGCTGTATATTGTCAAAGTTGAGTTTATATAGACAAGGGGTGCAAAAAAAAAAGTTAATCAGCACTTGTTTGCATCAGCCTATTACACAGGCTAATGCAAAGTGACTGGGAAGGAATGATCACTACCACTGTACCACAGTCATTCCTCCCTCATTCACTTCTATCGATTATCGGCCGCACATTCTTGATTACACAGTGAGATGTGCTGACGATAATTGTACATCTTTCATCCTGATAAAATATGCAAATAAGCCTACAAACGACTGATTCCTTGTTTATCAGCTGATCAGAGACACGATTATACCGCCAGATATCAGGAATGAGCGTTCCCACGAACACTTGTTCCCAGTAATTGTCCTGAATATCGTGCTGTGTAACAGGGGCTTAGAGATTTCCTGGTAAAATATGATTTTTAACACGTTCCTGCAGCATGATTTATACTTTCCTGCTCCCTGTCTCTATCTTGTGGTTCCGGCGCTGTTTACATCCGGTTGGATATGGGCATAGTCACTTGTACCTCTCCAGCCACTGACTGGCTTCAGTGGGGATGTGGCCACAAGCAGCGTTTCGCCGCTAAAGTCAATCATTTGCTAGAGAGGTGCTACGGCAATGGAAGATGGAGACAGCGAGGTCAACACGGGGCAGAAAAGTAGGAGACTTCTGTGTCGGGGACTATGCTGCAGGAACTTGTTAAAAATCATTTTAACTAGGAAACTCCTTTAAGTTTCCTTCCTGTCTCCTAGTCACAAATGAGCGCTTTACTTCACTGCAGAGGACGGCGCTCATTGGTTATTGCCACCTTCTGCACCCCCAGATATACTGTAGGTGCCCTGCAATAACCAGTAAGCATTTTCCCTGAAGGCTTACACACACGGCCATTGTTTTAGTCCCCATCTGAGCCGCATTTTATTATGTGGCCCCATTCACTTCAACGGGGCTGCAAAAGATGAGGACAGCACACGGAGTGTGAAATGCAGAACACACATGGCTTACTAGCCGATCGGCTTACCAGCCGGGAAAGCACTTATTGGTAAACCCATTAATGATCAGGCCTGCAAAGGCCTTAATGACCAGTCACTTTTTTGTGATTTAGCACACATGGTTCAAACACTTGTAACTAGGGTTGAGCGAACCCGAACTATAAAGTTCGGGTTCGTACCGAACCTTAGGATTTTTGGACCCTGGACCCGAACCCCGAACATTTCAGTAAAAGTTTGGGTTCGGTGTTCGGCGCTTTCTTGGCGCTTTTTGAAAGGCTGCAGAGCAGCAAATCAACAATCGTTTAAGGCCTCATGCACACAACCGTTGTGTGCATCCATGGCCGTTGCACCATTTTCAGTTTTTTTTGCGGACCCATTGACTTTCAATGGTTCCATGGAAAAATCGGAAAATTCACCGTTTTGCAGCCGAGACCGTGATCCGTGTATCCTGTCCGTCCCAAAAATATGACCTGTCCTATTTTTTTGACGGACAACGGTTCACGGACCCATTCAAGTCAATGGGTCCGTGAAAGAACACGGATGCACACAAGATTGGCATCTGTGTCCGTGGCCGTAGGTTACTTTCATACAGACGGATCCGAAGATCCGTCTGCATAAAGGCTTTTTCAGAGCTGAGTTTTCACTTCGTGAAAACTCATATCCAACAGTATATTCTAACACAGAGGCGTTCCCATGGTGATGGGGACGCTTCTAGTTAGAATATACAACGAACTGTGTACATGACTGCCCCCTGCTGCCTGGCAGCACCCGATCTCTTACAGGGGGCTGTGATCCGTACAATTAACCCCTCAGGTGCTGCACACTGGCCACCATTGTTCTTATTACAATAGAGGGAGGAAGGGGGGCGGGGCACACTGTGCCACCAATGTTCTTATTACAATAGAGGGAGGGAGGGGGGCCGGGGGGGGGCACACTGTGCCACCAATGTTATTAATACAATAGAGGGAGGGAGGGGGGGCCGCACTGGCCACCAATCATATTCAAACTGGGGAGGGAGAGGGTCTGCCCCTGCTGCCTGGCATCCCTGATCTCTTACAGGGGGCTATGATAGGCACAATTAACCCCTTCAGGTGTGGCAACTGAGGGGTTAATTGTGCTGATCACGGCCCCCTGTAAGAGATCGGGTGCTGCCAGGCAGCAGGGGGCAGTCATGTACACAGTCATGTACACAGTTTGTAGTATATTCTAACTAGAAGCGTCCCCATCACCATGGGAATGCCTCTGTGTTAGAATATACTGTCGGATATGAGTTTTCACGATGTAACTCATATCCGACAGTATATTTTAACATAGAGGCGTTCCCATGGTGATGGGGACGCTTCAAGTTAAAATATACCATCGGATTGGAGAAAACTCCGATCCGATGGTATAAAAGGGACTCCAGACTTTACATTGAAAGTCAATGGGGACGGATCCGCTTGCAATTGCACCATATTGTGTCAACGTCAAACGGATCCGTCCCCATTGACTTGCATTGTAATTCAGAACGGATCCGTTTGGCTCCGCAGGGCCTGGCGGACACCAAAACGACTTTTTTTTCATGTCCATGGATCCTCCAAAAATCAAGGAAGACCCACGGACGAAAAAACGGTCACGGATCACGGACCCCGTTTTTGCGGACCGTAAAAAAAAACGGTCGTGTGCATGAGGCCTAACTGTGTGACCTAAGAAGCCATCACAGCAATGCCTACTAATGGCATGGCTGTGATTGGCCAGTGCAGCATGTGATCCAGCTTCTATATAAGTTGTAGTCACGTAGCGCTGCACGTCACTCTGCTGTGCTTAGTGTAGGGAGAGGATGCTGCTGCTGTGAGGGAGAGAATAGGACAGAATCTGTTATCAGAACTTCAATTGAACTCAGCGATCTACATAGATTTAGATGTGTGGGTGCAGTGCACAATCTTTTTGCCCTGCCCTGAGCCCAGTCACAGAGAAAAATAACTTTTATCCATCTGTAAGTTAGGTGGGTTGAAGTGGCAATTTTTTGCAAGCTCAGTTCACCAGCACTGCATCTGTGCTTTTGTGACATTCATATCCAAGCTTGAAATACTGCAATAATAATCTGGTTTTAAAAAAACACCCTTTTTGGCAGTAATCTGGTGCCTTTGCAGGATTAGTCAGTGTGCAATTTAAGCTAGAAATACAGCCATTATTTTCTGGGTTTTTAAAAACACCCTTTTCTTTTTGCAAAATACACAATTTTACAGCCCTTGTTGCATCTGCACATGTGAAATTCAAGCGTTATATACAGCTTTCATATTTTGTTAGTAAAAAAAACACCCTTTTTTTGCAAAATACTTAATATTGCAGCCCTTGCTGCATCTGTGATTGTTAAAAACAAGTTTTCAAAAATGTTCTAATTTTCTGGCTTTGAAAAAAAAAAATTTTGGGCAATATCAAACATCTGGTGCCTTTGCAGGATTAGTCAGTGTGCAATTTAAGCTAAAAAATACAGCTATAATTTTCTGGGTTTTTAACCTGTACGTGTATTTCCGATCGCCGCCGCGCAATGGGCGGTGATCAGAACCCGGCGCCTGCTCAAATCATTGAGCAGGCACCTTGGCTAAATGCGAGGGGGGGGGTCCTGTGACCAATTCAGACCTGCGGTTTGCGGCTTTTACCTTATGCGGTGGGCGGCGGTGCCATCGGGT
Source organism: Bufo gargarizans (assembly GCF_014858855.1). NCBI lineage: Eukaryota > Metazoa > Chordata > Amphibia > Anura > Bufonidae > Bufo > Bufo gargarizans. The sequence goes on along the minus strand of NC_058081.1, from coordinate 295,754,909 downwards.
CCCCATGCGGCTGTAGGGGGGACCCGATGGCATTGAAGGCAACGCAATGCCTTCCTGAGGCATCAGCGCTGCCTTCCAGTGACGAACCTGTGAGAAACAGCCCCCTGGATCTCACAGGCCGGAAGCTGTATGAGTAATACACACAGTATTACTCATACAGCCAATGCATTCCAATACAGAAGTATTGGAATACATTGTAAAAGGGATCAGACCCCCAAAAGTTGACCCCAAAGTGGGACAAAAAATAAAGTAAAAAAAGTTGAAAAAAACGTTTTCCCCCCCAAAACTTAAAAGTTTCAAGTAAAAATAAACAAAAACGTAATTTTCCCCTAATAAAGTAAAAAAAAAAAATAGGAAAAAATAGGGAAAAGTAGACATATTAGGTATCGCCGCGTCCGTATTGACCGTCTCTATAAACATATCACATGACCTAACCCCTCAGATGAACACCGTAAAAAAAAAACTGTGCTAAGAAAAACTTTTTGTCACCTTACATCACAAAAAGTACAACAGTAAGTGATCAAAAAGGCATATGCCCACCAAAATAGTACCAATCTAACCATCACCTCATCCCGCAAAAAATGAGCCTCTAACTAAGACAATCGCCCAAAAAAGAAAAAACTATGCTCAGAAGATCGAGACACTAAAACATTTTTTTTTGTTTTAAAAAATCTGTTATTGTGCAAAACTTAAGTAAACTTAAGTAAATTTAAAAAAGTATGCATATATCGTCGGTATCGTCGCGTCCGTATCGACCGGCTCTATAAAAATATCACATGACCTAACCCCTCAGGTGAATACCGTAAAAAAATTAAAATAAAAACGCTGTAAAAAAAGGCATTGTCATCTTACATCACAAAAAGTGTAATAGCAAGCAATCAAAAATTGTATACATATTAGGTATAGCCGCGTCCGTGACAACCTGCTCTAGAAAAATACCACATGATCAAACCTGTCAGATCAATACTGTAAATTTAAAAAAAACGCTGCCAAAACAGCTATTTCTTGTTACCTTGCCTCACAAAAAGTGTAATATAGAGCAACCAAAAATCATATGTACCCTAAACTAGTACCAACAAAACTTCCACCCTATCCCATAGTTTCTAAAATGGGGTCACTTTTTTGGAGTTTCTACTCTAGGGGTGCATCAGGGGGGCTTCAAATGGGACATGGTGTCAAAAAAAACAGTCCAGCAAAATCTGCCTTCCAAAAACCGTATGGCATTCCTTTCCTTCTGTGCCCTGCCATGTGCCCGTACAGCAGTGTACGACCACATATGGGGTGTTTCTGTAAACTACAGAATCAGGGCCATAAATATTGAGTTTTGTTTAGCTGTTAACCCTTGCTTTGTAACTGGAAAAAAATATTAAAATGGAAAATCGGCCAAAAAAGTGAAATTTTGAAATTGTAATAGCTATTTCCATTAATTCTTGTGGAAGACCTAAAGGGTTAACGACGTTTGTAAAATCAGTTTTGAATAGGGTCGTTTTTGGGTGGTTTCTATTATGTAAGCCTCACAAAGTGACTTCAGACTTGAACTGGTCCTTAAAAAGTAACTTTTTGAACATTTTTGAGAAATTTCAAGATTTACTTCTAAACTTCTAAGCTTTGTAACGTCCCCCAAAAATAAAATGTCATTCCCAAAATGATCCTAACATTAAGTAGACATATGGGAAATGTAAAGTAATAACTATTTTTGTAGGTATTAATATGTATTATAGAAGTAGAGAAATTGAAACTTGGAAATTTGCTAATTTTTCTAACTTTTTGGCAAATTTGGTATTTTTTTATAAATAAAAAAAAAATTTACACCATTTTACCAGTGTCATTAAGTACAATGTGTCATGAAAAATCAGAATGGCCTGGATAAGTCAAAGCGTTTTAAAGTTATCACCACTTAAAGAGACACTAGTCAGATTTACAAAAAATGGCCTGGTCCTTAAAGGGCTTCTGTCACCCCATTAAACCGTTTTTTTTTTTTTTCTTTACTAATAATCCCTACACTGCGATCTCATCATACATAAGCTAATTAATGATTTTCGTTCAGTAGAATTTGTTAAAAATCGATTTTTGAAATATGTAAATTACCTTGCTACCAGCAAGTAGGGCGGCTACTTGCTGGTAGCAGCCGCATCCTCCGATGGTAATGACGCCCCCTCTGCTTGTTGATTGACAGATCCCATCCGCTGGCCCTGCCTGTTTTGATTCAATATCTGGCGCCTGCGCTGCGGCCGTACCCCTCTTCAATCTGCGCAGGCGTACTGAGAGGCGGCCACTCGCTCGGCCGCTCCATCCTCAATGCGCCTGCGCCGATGACGTCACATCTACACCCGGCGCAGGCGCATTGAGGAGCGAGCTGCCAAGCGAGTGGCCGCCTCTCAGTGCGCCTGCGCAGATTGAAGAGAGGTACGGCCGCGGCGCAGGCGCCAGATATTGAATCAAAACAGGCAGGGCCAGCAGAGAAAGGGCCAGCGGATGGGATCTGTCAATCAACAAGCAGAGGGGGCGTCATTACCATCGGAGGATGCGGCTGCTACCAGCAAGTAGCCGCCCTACTTGCTGGTAGCAAGGTAATTTACATATTTCAAAAATCGATTTTTAACAAATTCTACTGAACGAAAATCATAAATTAGCTTATGTATGATGAGATCGCAGTGTAGGGATTATTAGTAAAGAAAAAAAAAAAAACGGTTTAATGGGGTGACAGAAGCCCTTTAAAGGGGTTATCCGACTTAAATAAATCTATTCTAATTGCTTTTATTGTAGTCCAGTGAAAGTTTATTAAAATCACTTTCATAACCTATCTATCACTATTTGGCCAGTTCAGTTCTGGGTCATGTGACCCCCGACGTCAGTAAGCCTGCTCTGCTGATGACGTCTCGTTTACAGCCTTTTCCCTGCTTGAGGGAGTGGCCAGGCTCTGTAAACGAAACGTCAGAGCCTCTGGTGCCCTCCCCCCTCCAGCTCTTCTCACACTGCCTCGGCTCTGGTATGCGATCGCTCATGCTCAGTACATACCAGAGCCGAGGCGATCTCTTCTCCGACAGCAGGGTATGTTATTCCCTCCTGCATTCACTGGGGCTAGATGTGGCAGTTTGTAAACGTTCCCCTCTGCATCTGGGGATCGTTTTTACAATTGAAATTGTATAGCTATTTCCATTAATTCTTGTGGAAGACCTAAAGGGTTAACGACGTTTGTAAAATCAGTTTTGAATAGGGTCGTTTTTGGGTGGTTTCTATTATGTAAGCCTCACAAAGTGACTTCAGACTTGAACTGGTCCTTAAAAAGTAACTTTTTGAACATTTTTGAGAAATTTCAAGATTTACTTCTAAACTTCTAAGCTTTGTAACGTCCCCCAAAAATAAAATGTCATTCCCAAAATGATCCTAACATTAAGTAGACATATGGGAAATGTAAAGTAATAACTATTTTTGTAGGTATTAATATGTATTATAGAAGTAGAGAAATTGAAACTTGGAAATTTGCTAATTTTTCTAACTTTTTGGCAAAAGTTCCAGGTATACGACCAGAATAGTGAACCAAACGTTACTTTTACTGAACAGTCCAACTTTGTACAGCAGGTATTAATACAGTCTTTCAATCACAGTCCACAATTAGGCTTATTCACAGAATGGCAATATTTATGCAAGATACGCAGAGGGTAACTTCACAAGCACTCAGCAGCAGGTTGTACCTTTCCTCAGAATCAATGTACACTGTCCTTTCTGGAACTCCTGCTCTGGCTTTATATCTCAAGGCCCGGATGCCTAAAGGGTGGCTTAAATCCTTGGTTACTATCTTCCTCAGGTATTAGATTCTTGCTTTCCTTTCTATTTGCATCTGCCCATCAGGGTTACTTAGCTTACCCTGGAGTTTCCTCACTTGCCTGTGGATTGACTGTGGGTTTCTCCCAGGAGGTTGGGTCCTGCAACTGGGGTGCCTCTACTGAGCTAATCCTAGCTTCAGGAGCTTCAGGTGGACGAAGTAACTCCTCTAGTCCCCTGGAATGAACTAACTCTTCCCTGTCTGGGCCTTCCTATATATAACTAGGGCTCTCCAGCTCCCTCTAACGTCCGGGAGGCCAAACTACACCCTGACAGGCCTGACACCCAGATAATACAGGGAAAACGAACGCATGACATTTAATGCAATGAATACACATTAACCTGTGAAGTGCCCACCTTTACCTAGTAGGACACTACATACCCCCACGCTATAACGTTGCCCGTCCTCGGCGCAACATGGAGGGTCCGCCCATCTGGAAGCAGCAACCTGAAAGACAGCTGAGAACATGCACATACAATATTCACCACATTTAACAACATAACAGTGGGCAATATGGATCACTGGAAGGAGTGGTGACAAGGGGCGTCGTTCTCTTCTCTCAGGATAATGTGAGGGAACAGGGGCGCTGACCTGGCACAGCATATCGATAACCAGGATAGTCCGTATAAAAGTAAATAAACATAAGTCCTTGGAGGCTCAAAGAACAAAATGAGTCCGTACCCAGACTTGCAAAAGTTAAACGGGGGTTTCCCGTGAGGGGCTACCTGGGCCCATAATGTAGTCCACAAACCTCACAGGACGATGCCCCCTGGTAGAACGGGTAGACCTCCTTACTGGCAGGGATTCTTCCCGCCCGGATTCAGGAATGTCAGAAGAGCCCACCGCCTCTGGAGCTTCTTCAGGAGGCTGAGGGCTAACAGGAACAGGAGCAGGAACCAATAAATTCAACCAAGGCGTGAGGGCCCAGTGGAGCGGCTCTTTATCATGGATTAAGTTCTCCACAGCCTGCATAGGGTCCATAGGTGGAGCCGGCAACTCTTCCTCAGTAGGCTCAGGCTCCATCTCCTCTGCCGCTGGTTCTCCTTCTATACAGGGCTTGAGGCGGTTCCTGTGAACAACTCGGGGACCTTTTCCTTCCCTGAAGACCTGGTAAATGTGGGCCGCAGCATTGGGTATGCAAGTAATAAGATAGGGAATCCTTTCCCATTTGCTGTCCAATTTGCTGGTCCGGTGGTTGTTTTTCAACCATACCTTGTCTCCCAGAGCCAGGGGTCCCGCATGGGCAGTCTGGTCAAAGTCTTTCTGCTGCCTTTCTCGAACAATCTCCATCCGTTCCTGGACAATCTCCTTAGCATTAAGAAGACGCCTTTGGTGTTCCACTACCCAATCAGTCTTGGGCAGTGGGTTGATCTCATCCAGCACCTGTACCCCTAGGGAGTGGTCCGCAGGCAATCTCCCTTGTCGGCCGAACATCAAATAGAACGGGGTGTAACCGGTGGAACAATGGATGGTGTTGTTGTAAGTGTACATAAGCTGCGGCAACAGAGTAGGCCAATCTCCCCTCGTCTCAGGGGGTACTGCTCTCAGCATTTCAATGAGAGTCTTATTCATTTTCTCACAGAGTCCGTTACCTTGCGGATGATAAGCGGTGGTCCGGACCTTCTGGCAGTTGTGTAGCAGGCACATCTCATGGAACAGCTGTGACTCAAATGCAGACCCTTGATCGGTGAGGATCCTTTCTGGGCAGCCGTAGGGCAGCAGGAAATGCTTCCAGAACGCCTCCGCTGTGGTCTTGGCTGTCAGGTCTTTCACAGGCACTGCTACAACAAACTTAGTGAAGTGATCAATTATAGTCATGGCATATGTATACCCTGAGCGACTCGGCTCTAACTTTACATGATCATTGGCAACAAGTTCTAAAGGAGCCTTACTTACGATGGGATGGAGAGGCGCCCTCTGGTCATGGCGTTCAGTCCACCCCACAGCACAGGCAGTGCATTCTCGGCACCATTTCTCGATATCTTCTCTCATCCCGATCCAATAGAATCTTCTGCGAATGGTGGCCTCAGTCTTTTGCACACCAAAGTGTCCGGACTGGTTGTGGTACATATCCAGCACCAGGCTGGCATCCCGACGTGGCAGGAGAATTTTATACACTCTATCATAGGACACTGGATCCAGACTCCTTCTGAGCAGCAGGCCCTTTTGAAGGAATAGTTGGTGGCGATGTCTCCACAGTCTCACTAGCTCTGGGTCTGCACTCTTCCTGCGGATCCTCTCAGGGATTTTTCCACTAGTAAGGAAGTCAAGCAGTTCACCGAGGACTCTACTTTCGGACTGGAGCTTAATCCATCTTTCTTGATCGCCTCTGGACTCAGGACCATCTGATGAGGAAGGATCAGCAGCAGGGGGATCTTCAGTACGTAAATTATCCTGCTGGGTAAATTTGTTATAAAACGCTGGCATCTCCACCTCTTCCCAGGCATCTTTCGGTTCATCTGGGGCTTCTGTAGTGGGGAGTCGTGACAGAGCATCAGCGTTATCATTGGAGTGGCCTGCCCGGTACTTCACAGTAAAATCATAGTTGGCCAGGCGGGAGGCCCATCTTTGCTCCAGTGCCCCTAATTTGGCTGTATTCAGATGCGCCAGGGGATTATTATCTGTGAAGGCAACAAACGGTGTGGCGGCGAGATAGTCCTTAAACTTTTCGGTCACAGCCCACACTAAGGCAAGAAACTCCAGCTTGAAAGAACTGTAATTCTGGTCGTTCTTCTCAGCTCCCTTCAGGGATCTGCTGGCGTAGGCAATCACGCTTTCTTTGTTATCTTGCACTTGAGCCAACACGGCCCCCAGGCCTCTTTTACTGGCATCTGTGTAGAGGTGGAATGGCTTCTGATAATCTGGGTAACCCAGAACAGGGGGTTCAGTCAACTTCTTCTTTAGGAGTTGGAAGGCAATTTCCCGCTCTTCACTCCACTCAACAGGAATAGGAGTCTTTGGGCTCTTTTTTGGATGCCCCCTCAAGAGTTCCTTGATGGGATCCGCAATTTGTGCAAAATGCGGGATGAATCGCCTATAATACCCTGCAAAACTGAGAAAGCTTCTCACCTCTTTCACGGTCGTGGGAGTAGGCCAGTTACGGACAGCAGCAAGTTTGTCAGGATCAGGCTGTACTCCTTCGGCACTGACAATGTGCCCGAGATATTTCACGGCTGGTTTCAGCAGGTGGCACTTGGATGGCTTGATTTTGAGGCCATATTTAGTAAGAACTTGAAACACCTCACCCAGGTGCTTTAGATGGTCCTCATACGTCTTGGAGTATATAATGACGTCATCCAGATATAATAGCACTGTCTCAAAATTCCTATGGCCTAAACAACGTTCCATCAGCCTCTGGAACGTTCCTGGAGCGTTACACAGTCCAAACGGCATATAATTGAATTAAAACAGGCCCATAGGTGTAGTGAAAGCAGTCTTTTCTCGATCTTCTGGGGCCATGGGTACCTGCCAGTACCCACTGGTTAAGTCCAAAGTGGAGAAATAGGCTGATAACCCCAGGGCAGTCAAGGACTCCTCAATGCGTGGCAATGGATATGCGTCTTTGTGGGTGATTTGATAAATTTTCCTGTAATCCACGCAGAACCTTATGCTGCCATCTTTTTTTCGAACAAGTACTAGGGGCGCAGCCCAGGGACTATGGCTGTCTCGGATTATATTAGAGTCTTTCATCTCTTGTATCATCTCTTTCACAGACTGATAGGTAGTAGGTGGTATGGGTCTGTGCCTCTCCTTAATAGGAGGGTGAGAGCCAGTGGGTATGGTGTGTTGGATTACACTGACCTCTCCATAGTCTGTGGAGTGTTTGCTGAAAGCCTGGTGGTGCTCCTTCACCAGCTTCAGGACTCTCTCTATTTGCTCCTTTGGGGTGGATTCGTCCCCCACATGTAGTTCTTCCCACCAGGAGGCCGTTGGGGTGCTGCTGTTCTGCGCGGTCTGGAACGCCTCCGCGGCAGGCAGACGGATCACATCCTGGAAAGACACCTGGAAAAGCTGAGCAACGGGGTAGTGTTTAAAGAGAGTAACGGGATGATCACTAAAGTTGATTAAACGAACAGGCACTTTACCTTGAGACACGGTCACCATGCTCTTGGCTGTTCGTACGAAAGGATGATCCTTAATAGGAATAGGTTCCACTAGGGCTTGATAGTCCTGGCCCTGGATCCCTAATACAGCACGGCACCATAGGATGATCTGGGAATTTGGAGGCAAAATCACCGGCCGGTTATCCCGGATCCGGACAGTGCAAATTTCTCCTTTCTTGTTGGCGAACCTCTGTTGAGCGCACAGCACTCTAATGGTTTCCTGAATAACTCTTCTGGAAGCAGGTGAGGCGGAGGATATGGTTTGATTCAATGCTTCAAGCACTTCGGAGTAACAATTTTTAAGGAGACTTGGATCCCAGAACTTGTCAAAGGCAGGCCGTTGAATGGTGGTGACCTGTGACCCAGTGTCCAACAGGGCTTCAAAGGGTATCCCGTTGATACATATATTAATTTTCGGACGGGATCCGACATACTTAGGCATCCAGTTTGGATCTTTTGCAAACCTACTGTTCTACCTCCCGAGGGGCGGTCCTCTGCCTCAGGGGTTACTCGTTTAACTGCCAGCACATTGATTCATTATGTCCATATTTCTTGCAGTGATGGCAGACAGGCTGTTTTCTACTTCTGGGCCGGTACTTCGGTCGCCCATCAGGCTCTTTTGGATACACATCTCCATATGCAGGTGGGAGCCTTGGAGGAAAAGGACCTTCATCTTCTAGTAACAGTGGTCTCTCCCACTCCTCTATCTTCTTGCACACCTTCTCTAGACTTAGAGTAAGATAGTTCACTTGCTCCATTAGTGCTGCCACTACATCCGTGACTGGAGCTTGGGTGGCTTGACCGACTCCTGCAGACCCCACATTAACAGTCTTTGGCTGACAAGCCTGGGGTTCAGGGAAGGTCGCTGGCCCTGGAGCAGGGTTCTGGCCTAGTATGCTGATGGCCAATTCTTTAAAATCCAAGAATGTACAGTGAGGGTGTTGAGCTGACAACATCCGTAGCTGGCCCTTTAAATGCTCAGTACTTATGCCTGCAATGAATTGCTCTCTAAGAGTCCGGTCCTGGTCCTCAGCTTCTTTAGGATCCACTTGGACTACAGCTCTCAGCGTCTCCTGTAAGGACAGGGCAAAATCACGGAGCGACTCTCCAGGCTGCTGCTTTCTGCTGAAGAAACGCATTTTAACTTCTGACACCGTTCTGGCTTCAAATGTGGTGCCTAAACGTTCAAAGATCTGTTCCAGGCTATTTTTCTCAGAACGGGGCCATGACATTACTTCCCTGCGGGCGGCCCCTTCTAACTGAGCTAAGAGGATCTCCATTTGCTGCTCAGCATTTATGGGATAAAGCCGGAACAAGGCCAGTATCTGTTCCCTGAAGTCTTTTAACTTGTGGGCTTCCCCTGAATAACGTGGGAACCAGGGGGCCCCGAAATAGTACGGCATGGTTAGCGGCATCAGGCTGGGTGGTGCCGCGGCGGCAGGGGCCCTAGAGTCGGCTGCGGGTGCTTCGGCAGGCGCGACTGGGGCTTCCTGTCCGATTTCCTCAGCTGCGGACATGGCGTTGCTAGGTGGGTATGGCCCTTTAAATGTAGCGGAGTGGACCGGAGCGGCAATGGCAGTAACTTAAACTTTTTTTTTTCAGACAAGTCTTTCACTACTAGCGGGGGTCCCTCCGGTGCCTTGGCAGGGGTCGGGAAGCTTCCGGTCAGGTAAGCGGTAGAAGCCGGCAAAAGTTTTTAAAGTCGGTACTCACTCCGGTGGTGCTCGCTCCAGGTCTCGCGAGATGCGCAGCTATGGGTGTTGGAAGTCCTGCGTACCGCGTCAGCAGGTGGGCGCGGCCTCTCGTAGCTCCGGGACTCAGGTAGGCGGCGTCCTTCTTCCTCGTTGGCTGGGTGATAGCTCCGCCTGATTCTTTTCGCGCCAAAGTCCTCTTTTTCGCGCCAAACAGCTCCACGAGGCGCACTTGTAATCCGATCAGGTTAAGTGGGCAATATGGCTGTCTATTCACTGACAGCAAGCGGTGACTTAAATCGGCAGCAAACAGTCCATACAATGCAATTTTCACACCGCAATTATTACAGTTCACTTTGGCCCAGCAATTTTCAATAAAACAATTGGGGCTTGTCGCTTTAAGACAATTTACAGCACACAGTTTTTAAATCCGCAATGGCGCAGGAATATTCGTATCCTGTTCGTGACGCCAATTTATGCAACACGCCAGACCTGCAGGGTATAGCGAAGTGAGGTCACGGTTATGGGCAATCGAGGGTTACTCACTATATTTGGAGAACCCTGGGCAGGCTCGTGGCAGTGAAGGAAAGGTAGACACGGTTCCTCTGGGGCACACTCTGTATATAGGGACCAGGCCTGATGGTGGATTGAGGTGCCCTGGATGTTACGGGTATTTTAAGTGCCTGGGGCTAGGTCCCTGTTGGATTTGTGACGCCAGTGCCTTTGGACGGTGGCACGCCGGTTGGTAGTTGAATGATGGAGGTACACAAGTAGAATAGTGAAGCAAACGTTACTTTTACTGAACAGTCCAACTTTGTACAGCAGGTATTAATACAGTCTTTCAATCACAGTCCACAATTAGGCTTATTCACAGAATGGCAGGCAATATTTATGCAAGATACGCAGAGGGTAACTTCACAAGCACTCAGCAGCAGGTTGTACCTTTCCTCAGAATCAATGTACACTGTCCTTTCTGGAACTCCTGCTCTGGCTTTATATCCCAAGGCCCGGATGCCTAAAGGGTGGCTTAAATCCTTGGTTACTATCTTCCTCAGGTATTAGATTCTTGCTTTCCTTTCTATTTGCATCTGCCCATCAGGGTTACTTAGCTTACCCTGGAGTTTCCTCACTTGCCTGTGGATTGACTGTGGGTTTCTCCCAGGAGGTTGGGTCCTGCAACTGGGGTGCCTCTACTGAGCTAATCCTAGCTTCAGGAGCTTCAGGTGGACGAAGTAACTCCTCTAGTCCCCTGGAATGAACTAACTCTTCCCTGTCTGGGCCTTCCTATATATAACTAGGGCTCTCCAGCTCCCTCTAACGTCCGGGAGGCCAAACTACACCCTGACAGGCCTGACACCCAGATAATACAGGGAAAACAAACGCATGACATTTAATGCAATGAATACACATTAACCTGTGCAGTGCCCACCTTTACCTAGTGGGACACTACATATGCACAAAGTCTGAAAAAGACTGCCAGAGGGATCTGTTCATCCGCATGACAAGCAGATAGACAGATCCGTTATTGCAATGCATATATTTTTTTTTGCAAAGTGCAAAGCAGGGTGAGGGAAAGGTCAGGTTGTTCACGCCCAGAAATATTCATGAGGCAGAGCTCATGCTTTGTTGTTATATGCCCCCTCAGCATGTAAATAAAGCAATAACAGAACCATGAAAAGGTGTAAATATGGGTTTTAACATGATGAAATCTAGCTTAACCAAATTATATGTATATCCTGATGGATTTTAAGAGGTGTTTTTTTTTTTTTTTTTTTATTAACTCGGATAACCCCTTTAAGGTGAAATGTCCTTGAGTTAAAAAACACCCTTTTTTTTTTGCAAAATACTTAATCTTGCAGCACTTGCTGCATCTGTAATTGTTAAAAACAAGTTTTAAAAACTTCAATACATTTTTCTGCTTAGAAAAAACACCCTTTTTTGGCAATACCCTTCATTTTGGGCTTATGCTGCATTAGGCTACTTTCACACTAGCGTTCAGAGACGGATCCGCTCATATTAATGCAGACGGTGGCTCAGTTCAGAACGGATCCGTCTGCATTATATTGCCCAAAAATGGCTAAGTGTGAAATTAGCCTGAGCGGATCCGTCCAGACTTTTACATTGAAAGTCAATGGGGGACGGATCCGTTTGAAGATTGAGCCATATTGTGGCATCTTCAAACGGATACGTCCCCATTGACTTACATTGTAAGTCTGGACGGATCCGCACGCCTCCGCATGGCCAGGCGGACACCGGAACGCTGCGAGGCTGAACGCCGCCAGACTGATGCAGTCTGAGCGGATCCGCATCCATTCAGACTGCATCAGGGCTGGACGGAAGCGTTCGGGTCCGCTCGTGAGCCTCTTCAAACGGAGCTCACGAGCGGACAGCCGAACGCTAGTGTGAAACTAGCCTTAGTCAATGTGCAATTTAAGCTAGAAATACAGCTATAAATTTCTGGGTTTTAAAAAACACTCTTTTTGTGCAAAATATACAATTTTACAGCCCTTGTACATGTGAAATTTGAGCGTTATATATATACTGCTGTTATATTCAGTTTTTTCAAAAAAACACACATTTTGGACCAAAAATTTTGCAGCTTTTGCTGCATATGTCATTGTGAGATACACCCTTTAGATACTGTGGTTCTATTCTGCTTTTAATAAAACACCCATTTTTAACAACAATCTTTAATTGCGGCCTAGTTTGCATCTGTACGTGTGAGATACACCCTTTACATACTGTGGTTCTATTCTGTTATTTGACAAAAAAGCCATTTTGGGCACAAAACTTTAATTGCGGCCTAGTCTGGATCTGTACGTGTGAGATAAACATTTTAGATACTGTGGTTCTATTCGTGTTTTGCCATTTTGGGCAAAACACTTAAAGGGGTTGGCCACTCTGCATGTATTTTCAGCAACTGTGTGGGAGGCAGGGAAAAAAGACATTTCCTAATATATGTCTTTAAGAAGATATGCCTATCTTTTAAACAATCTGAAGCCAAACACCCTGAGCCTCGTTCTGATGTGCAGACAGTCCGTCCATAGCTGCACGAGACATGGAGAAGATCCGTCCATTGGCTGCTGTGTAAATGCGCATGCCCAGTCAGCCCCTGCCACAGGAGAGCTCCCTGCTCCTACTCTGTGTCAGACTTCTGAGATTCCCCGATCCCCCCCTCCCCCTGCAGCCCTCAATGTGCCCTCTTATTTTATTCTCAGCTAAACTCCAGACACAAAACGGACTAAGGGGTTAAACTCCTATCAAGAAACAGACCTTCAGACGTCAATGAGTCACTCACGTGACTGAATGGGCAGCGGGAAATGAAGTGTCGGAAGATGGAGAGATCAGGCTGTTTGCAGAGCAGGTCACCACTGATAGAGGGGGGGAGTGTCTGTCAGTGCTGGAGGTACATGTGCTGTGGACATGCTGAGAGGAGGGGGGTCGAGAACTGTCTGCTGAGGTGGGGTGTTCTGTCAGAAAACCTCAGATTCCCTTATCCTGGCATTGTAATATGGGGGGGGGGGGGGGACTGTGTAATATTGTGTGCAGGAGGGGGCTGAGTGATATTGTATTGGGGGGGGGGGACTGTGTAATATTGTGTGCAGGAGGGGACTGAGTGATATTGTATTGGGGGGGACTGTGTAATATTGTGTGCAGGAGGGGACTGAGTGATATTGTATTGGGGGGGACTGTGTAATATTGTGTGCAGGAGGGGGCTGAGTGATATTGTATTGGGGGGGACTGTGTGATATTGTGTGCAGGAGGCTGAGTAATATTGTGTGCAGGAGGGGGCTGAGTGATATTGTATTGGGGGGGGGGGGACTGTGTGATATTGTGTGCAGGAGGGGGCTGAGTGATATTGTATTGGGGGGGACTGTGTGATATTGTGTGCAGGAGGCTGAGTAATATTGTGTGCAGGAGGGGGCTGAGTGATATTGTATTGGGGGGGGGGGGACTGTGTGATATTGTGTGCAGGAGGCTGAGTAATATTGTGTGGGGGGGACTGTGTAATATTGTATGGGGGGACTGTGTAATATTGTATGGGGGGACTGTGTAATATTGTATGGGGGGACTGTGTAATATTGTATGGGGGGACTGTGTAATATTGTGAGCAGGGGGCTTTTTTAATATTGTATGGGGGAGACTGTAATATTGTGAGCAGGGGGCTTTGTAATATTGTATGGGGGAGACTGTAATATTGTGAGCAGGGGGGCTTAGGCTAGTTTCACACTAGCGTTCGGCTGTCCGCTCGTGAGCTCCGTTTGAAGGGGCTCACAAGCGGACCCGAACGCTTCCGTCCAGCCCCAATGCATTCTGAGTGGACGCGGATCCGCTCAGAATGCATCAGTCTGGCGGCTTTCAGCCTCCTCTCCGCTCAGCAGGCGGACACCTGAACGCTGCTTGCAGCGTTCGGGTGTCCGCCTGGCTGTGCGGAGGCGTGCGGATCCGTCCAGACTTACAATGTAAGTCAATGGGGACGGATCCGTTTGAAGATGCCACCATATGGCTCAATCTTCAAGCGGATCCGTCCCCCATTGACTTTCAATGTAAAGTCTGGACGGATCCGCTCAGGCTAATTTCACACTTAGCTTTTTTTTGCCAATATAATGCAGACGGATCCGTTCTGAACGGAGCCACCGTCTGCATTAATATGAACGGATCCGATCGAACGCTAGTGTGAAAGTAGCCTTAGTAATATTGTGAGCAGGGGGCTGAGTAATATTGTATGGGGGGACGACTGTGTAATATTGTGTGCAGGGGGGCCGAGTAATATTGTATGGGGGGGGACTGTGTGATTTTGTATGCAGAGGGGGGGGGGGGGGGTTCAGTGTGATTTTGTATGCAGAGGGGGGGGGGGTTCAGTGTGATTTTGTATGCAGGGGGGGGGGTTCAGTGTGATTTTGTATGCAGAGGGGGGGTTCAGTGTGATTTTGTATGCAGAGGGGGGGGTGCAGTGTGATTTTGTATGCAGAGGGGGGGGTGCAGTGTGATTTTTTTTTTATATGCAGAGGGGGGGGTGCAGTGTGATTTTTGTATGCAGAGGGGGGTGCAGTGTGATTTTTGTATGCAGAGGGGGGTGCAGTGTGATTTTTGTATGCAGAGGGGGGGTGCAGTGTGATTTTTGTATGCAGAGGGGGGGTGCAGTGTGATTTTATTTTCGGGCTGCTATCTGGGGAGGCCACGTTGTATGTGACATCTTTTACTGAATAGAACAGGTTTTCTGTATGTTCTCCGCACCCGATATTTATTCTTATATATTTTCTACTGTACAAGTCAAAGTAAAAGCTTTTTTTCCAGTTCTTCTGTGTTCTAGGCGCTTGTAGCTGTGCATAGAGACGGACGCAGGCGTCCATAATGGTCAGTGTTGAGCGAAGCGAGCTTCAGATGCTTTATCCTAAGTGTAATACTGTACAGTGATTTGTCTCCGTACAGTATTAGAATGTATGGGCTCCGAGGAGCCAAAGTAAGTTATTCACGAAGTTGCGAGAGACTTTATTGAATAACTCAGGTAGTTGATTTTTAAAGTTGAAAAACACTTTAAAACTAGAAACTGAACTCTGTTTCGGTCCCGTCTAGTATCTCTGAACCGAAGCAGAGTTTAGTTTCAAGTTTTAAAGTGTTTTTCCACTTTAAAAATCAACTACCTGAGTTATTCAATAAAGTCTCTCGCAACTTCGTGAATAACTTACTTTGGCTCCTCGGAGCCCATACATTCTAATACTGTACGGAGACTAATCACTGTACAGTATTTCTCCTAAGTTTAGAACTAAGCGACTTCGGATGAAGCCTCCAACGCTCACTGCCCTCGACACCAACAATGGCCTAACGGACGTGCACATTACACCGCCCTGCGGATCATTGAGGAGCAGCGTTTACTGCTACAAGGGGACTCCCTGTACAATGTTTTAACCCCTTCCTGACCACCCAAGGTAAATATACCTTGGTGGGTGGTTATTTAAATATGGCGGCTGATCGCGAGCACCATAGCTGCTGTGTGCTGTTTTAACCCCTTAAGAGCCCATGACGTACATGTTCGTCATATTTTGACGGGACTTAAAGAACCATGACATACATGTACTTCATGAGGTCTGTGGGTCTCTGGGGGAAGATCGGGGTGGAATCGCTGCACCATGGCTGCTCTTACTAGCAGGCCAGGCCATGCCAGGAAAGAGCAGCATGGTGCCGATCCACCCCCTTCCAGCTCCAAGCACTGCAATTGGCTGATCAATGTGTTGGTCACATCGCAGCCCAGGAAGCTGTCAGCAGTTGTGGAGAGGGTCGGGTGGAGGTCAGGGGACGGTGGATGTTGCTTAACTGGTCAGCACCGGTCACATCCTAGGTGAGGCAGGGGACACCAGTTTTTGGGTCCCCTGCCAGCGCTGCGATTGGCTGGAACAACGCTCCTGCCAATGGCAGCGCTATAGCTGCACAGGAAGAGGCTGAACTTCCCTGCAAGCAGCCATTCTAGCTGATTACTGCATGCAGAGGATCTGTTCTGCTGGGACTTGTGCTGTACCACCACTACAAATTTAACCCTTTTGCTGCTGAAAATAACAACAACATCTGGAATAGCTGCACAGATTTTTTGTCATTTGTAGCTGTTCCAGATCCCTTGTCCCTTTCCACCCCCCTCCCATCCTTTTTTTACGGACACAAATTGGTCCGTGCACTATTTTTGCTGTGACCTCCAAGTGCTTTTCAGTGCGTACCTGCCTGAATAGCACCTGTGGATTATTTGTGCTGATTTCAATTTCAGTTAGTGTCAGTTTAGATTTTTGCACGAACACACCATTTGTGTAAGTGCAATTTGTGTCCATTACTGATCGCTCAGTTTGTGCAAAAATTTTTATATTCGCAGAAAACTGTTTTTTTTACAACTTTTTTTCTAAATTTAATTAAAAATTTCTTAAAAGCCCCTTCATGTGTGAAAACACTACATACACATCCCTCACACTAAATAAAGGTTTACACGTTTCACACCCCCCAAAAAAAAATGTCCCAATGACTATGCTCAGCTGAAGAGGCATACGCCATGCTAGCCTCCGATACAGAGTCTGCAGTGAGGGAGAAGAGGATGCCACTTGCCTCTACTTCTCTACCTCCTGATCATCATCATCTGCTGATGAGGGACCCTCTAGAAGGTGCCCCAGGGTAGCAGCTGATGGAGCCCACATGGACCCCACCCCCTGAGAATTATCAGCCCCAAATTCCTGAGTTTGTGGGCCACTCAGGAATTCTGGTAGATTGTGCGGGCTTCACTGAGCTAGATTTTTTCAAAATCTTCTTCTCTGAATATTTTGTAAATCTAATGGTGGCCCAAACCAATTTGTACGCCCAACAAGTCATTACTCAGAACCCTAGTTCGCCATATGCTAGACCCCTAGGTTGGACCCCAGTAAATGCAGCAGAGATGAAGAAGTTTTGGGGACTCGTGCTGCATATGGGCGTAGTAAAGAACCCTAACGTTAGACAATATTGGAGTTCGGACATTTTCTACCAGACTCCAATTTACAGTCAGACCATGACCTGGGAGCGATTTGAATGGCAGCTAAAATCCATGTCTGCCAATTCAGGCCTGCAAAAAAACATATTTTGCACTTTGCCTCTAGAGGCCTGCTGTGCGCCAATACAGCAGGCTACGAGCACATATGGGGTGTTCGCAAAATGGGGAACATATACTGGTTGTTTTTACACATTTATTCATTTTATTGTTTTATTTACCTGAGGGGTTAGGCCATGTGATATTTTTATAGAGCAGGTAGTTACAAATGCAGCGATACCTAATATGTATACTTTAAAAATAAATAAGTAAATAAAATTTATTGCACTGGCCGGAATCAGTCTGTACCATCCTGGGGGCCGACTGCCTCTCCAATCTGCATGACAGCCAGCACAAGCACGTGAAGAAGGTCATCGTACAAGCCTTCTCCAGGGAAGCCCTGGAGAGCTATGTACCCGTCATGTTTGAAGAGATGTGTATATATATATATATATATATATATATATGATGTGTATGTGTGTATATATATATAAAAGGCTACTTTCACACTAGCGTTCTAGCAGATCCGTTCTGAACGGATCCGATCATATTAATGCAGACGGCGGCTCCGTTCAGAACGGATCCGTCTGCATTATAACTTAGAAAAATGTGAAAGTAGCCTGAGCGGATCCGTTCAGACTTTACATTGAAAGTCAATGGGGGACGGATCCGCTTGAAGATTGAGCCATATGGTGTCATCTTCAAACGGATCCGTCCCCATTGACTTACATTGTAAGTCGGAACGGATCCGCTCGCCTCCGCACGGCCAGGCGGACACCCGAACGCGGAGCGGAGGCTGAGCGCTGGCAGGCGGATGCATTCTCAGTGGATCCGCCTCCACTGAGAATGCATTAGGGCCAGACGGCTGCGTTCAGGGCCGCTTGTGAGCCCCTTCAAACGGAGCTCACGAGCGGACACCTGAACGCAGGTGTGAAAGGAGCCTAAAAATGTGTGTGTGTGTGTGTGTATATGTATATATATATATATATATATATAAAATGTGTGTGTGTATGTAAACATGTGTATATAGAAATGTGTGTGTGTGTATATATATATATATATATATATATATATATACACACACAGACCTATAAGGAATCATCACGTCTGTAACTACAAGCTGTATAAAAATATAACATAACCAACCGTCTCAGGTAAACGGCAAGAAAAAAAAGGAGATATATATATATATATATATATATATATATATAAGTATCCAAAGATGAGGCAGCACTCCAATGGAAAATAAAAAGTGGATCCTTTATTCCCCTCTGTGCAACGTTTCAACCGTCTCAATGCGGTCTTTCTCAAGCATTGAGAAAGACCGCATTGAGACGGTTGAAACGTTGCACAGAGGGGAATAAAGGATCCACTTTTTATTTTCCATTGGAGTGCTGCCTCATCTTTGGATACTTTACTTGTTTTGAGTCGTCTAGCCTGCGGCTGTGAGGATTTGCACCCACCATCGTTTGGTCTGGTGCTGCTGTGTTTTTTCTTTTGTGTTTTTTCTTTTGGTTTCTATATATATACAGACGTGGACAAAATTGTTGGTACCCTTTGGTCAATGAAAGAAAAAGTCACAATGGTCACAGAAATAACTTTAATCTGACAAAAGTAATAATAAATTAAAATTCTATAAATGTTAACCAATGAAAGTCAGACATTGTTTTTCAACCATGCTTCAACAGAATTATGTAAAAAAATAAACTCATGAAACAGGCATGGACAAAAATGATGGTACCCCTAGAAAACACAGAACATAATGTGACCAAAGGGACATGTTAATTCAAGGTGTGTCCACTAATTAGCATCACAGGTGTCTACAACCTTGTAATCAGCCATTGGGCCTATATATATGGCTCCAGGTAATCACTGTGTTGTTTGGTGATATGGTGTGTACCACACTCGACATGGACCAGAGGAAGCAAAGGAAAGAGCTGTCTCAAGAGATCAGAAAGAAAATTATAGACAAGCATGTTAAAGGTAAAGGCTATAAGACCATCTCCAAGCAACTAGATGTTCCTGTGAGTACAGTTGCACATATTATTCATAAGTTTAAGATCCATGGGACTGTAGCCAACCTCCCTGGACGTGGCCGCAGGAGGAAAATTGATGACAAATCTAAGAGACGGATAATCCGAATGGTAACAAAAGAGCCTAGAAAGACTTCTAAAGAGATTCAAGGTGAACTTCATGCTCAAGGAACATCAGTGTCAGATCGCACCATCCGTCGTTGTTTGAGCCAAAGTGGACTACATGGGAGACGACCAAGGAGGACACCATTGTTGAAAACGAATCATAAAAAAGCAAGACTGGAATATGCCAAACTACATGTTGACAAGCCACAAAGCTTCTGGGAGAATGTCCTGTGGACAGATGAGACAAAAATCGAAGTTTTTGCCAAGGCACATCAGCTGTATGTTCACAGACGAAAAAATGAAGCATATCAAGAAAAGAACACTGTCCCTACTGTGAAACATGGAGGAGGCTCTGTTATGTTCTGGGGCTGCTTTGCTGCGTCTGGCACAGGGTGTCTTGAATCTGTGCAGGGTACAATGAAATCTCAAGACTATCAAGGAATTCTAGAGAGAAATGTACTAGCCAGTGTCAGAAAGCTTGGTCTCAGTCGCAGGTCATGGGTCTTGCAACAGGACAATGACCCAAAACACACCGCTAAAAACACCCAAGAATGGCTAAGAGGAAAAAATTGGACTATTCTAAAGTGGCCTTCTATGAGCCCTGACCTCAATCCTATTGAGCATCTTTGGAAGGAGCTGAAACATGCAGTCTGGAAAAGGCACCCTTCAAACCGGACACAACTGGAGCAGTTTGCTCATGAGGAGTGGGCCAAAATACCTGCTGAGAGGTGCAGATGTCTCATTGACAGTTACAGGAAGCGTTTGATTGCAGTGATTGCCTCAAAAGGTTGCGCAACAAAATATTAAGTTAGGGGTACCATCATTTTTGTCCATGCCTGTTTCATGAGTTTATTTTTTTACATAATTCTGTTGAAGCATGGTTGAAAAACAATGTCTGACTTTCATTGGTTAACATTTATAGAATTTTAATTTATTATTACTTTTGTCAGATTAAAGTTATTTCTGTGACCATTGTGACTTTTTCTTTCATTGACCAAAGGGTACCAACAATTTTGTCCACGTCTGTATCTCTAATAAAAAATTAAAACATTTTTGTCACCTAACATAACGAAAAGTGTAATGCCAAGAGATCAAAAAGTAATATGTACTCCAAAATAGTACCAATAAAACCACTCATCCTGCAAAAAATGGGCCCCTACATAAGACAATCGCCCAAAAAATAAAAAGTCTTTCAGAAAAAGGATACACTAAAATAAGATTTTTTTTTAAAATGCTTTCATTGTGTAAAACAGATTTTTTTAAAGGGATAATGTGACGTGGATTTTTACTATAGAGCTGCGGACATGTGCTGCTAGATAGCCGCTATAGTGCTTATATTTAGGTAAAAAATATGTAAATGAGGCAAGTAAGGAGCCCAAAGGCTGTTACTAACGTTTCAGGAACCCAGCCAAACCCTCCGAATCTCCGCCTTGCTCCCGGAGGTCACCAAGTTAGAACACCGTAATCTTGCGCATGCGCGAGTACGCCGCATGTCTGTGCCGGCATAGTGTTCCTTCCCTGTGCTGGCATCAGCCTCAGGGAATGAACCGCGCATGCGTTAGCTACGAGATTACAGCGTTCTAACTTAGTGACGTCCAGGAGCAAGAAGGAGATTGGAAGGATGCAGGTGGTGCTGTAATCTCGCAGCTAGCGTATGTGCAGTTAGTTCCCTGAGACTGATGTCCACAGCTGTATAGGCAAAATCCAGGTGACAGAATCCCTTTTAAAAAAACTATACATATTAGGTATCGCTGCATTTGTAACTACCTGCTCTACAAAAATATCACATGGTCTAACCCCTCAGGTGAATGCAGTAAAACAATAAAATAAAAACTGTGTCAAAACAACCATGAAATAGATGGTTTTTTACGAGTTTGGTAAAAAAAAAAAATTATGATCGAATAAAACTTTAAAAAAAGTAATAATAATGGGACTCAACTGTGTATAATATTTATATATTCTAGACATCCCAAAGGCTACTTTCACACTTGCGGCAGAGGATTCCGGCAGGCAGTTCTGGCGATGGAACTGCCTCCCGGATCTGTCAAAACGCATGCAGACTGTTGGCATTTGTCAGATGGATCAGGATCCTAATCCGTATGACAAATGCATTGAAATGCCTGATCCGTTACTCAGGTGTCATCTGCAAAAAAAGCATCCGTGTTTTTTGCGGTCAGAGCATGCGCAGACCCAAATGCCGGATCCGTCGTTGCGGTAATTTTAATGCCGGCACTAATGCAAGTCGGATCCTGCATTCCTGCATGTCTTCCAGAATTTAGGACAGATAATACCGTAGCATTCTGCAGTATTCTCTCCATTCTGATTAGTCAAAATGACTGAACTGAAGACATCTTGATGCATCCTGTACGGATTGCTCTCCATTCAGAATGCATGGGGATGTGACTGATCAGTTTTTTTCCAGCATAGAGCCCTGACGATGGAACTCAATGCCGGAAAAGAACAACGCTAGTGTGAAAGTAGCCTAACTTTCTGTATATATATTTAGTTTATATTTCCTTCTTTGACAGGATTCAGTGCTGCTGGAGGGGAAGTAGGAGCGCTTCTGTTTGTATTTAGCTCAGCCTGTCACAGTTGACCCTACATAGGTGATAATTTAGTAATATGGAACTGCTAATATGGTATTCATCTAGAAAATTTGTATGATTCTCATCATTATGCTGACTTGTCTGTGATGAAATGACATCTGAGGTGCTGTTGTAACTATGGTATCACAGTTGGTCAGGGATGTCATGTGACCAGTCCTCTGAAGATGCTTGCTGTGATGCATGCTGGGATTTTTACTTTCACTTTGCTGTAGCTCCACCCACACAGCCTGTCATCTATGGGAGCACACTATGCTGAACACATTAGAAAAATTATACATACACAGTATATCTATCATTATACTAATATCTCTTGACTTTAGTTATTATCTGGGGCCATTTTATTTTTTTTATGCATAAGGTGGCCAACCCCTTTAAAGGGAATCTGTCACCTTTTTTGACCATATAAAACTGTTAACATAGCTGTAAGATCCTCACCTGCTTTGCACTCCAGGGGAACCAAGAGGGGTCCTCGTGGAGTTGCGGGACAGGTTATGCGTGTCTCTGATGCACCAGCGCTGACCCCTTTGCGAGCCAGTGCGGAGATGCGTTCGCGTGGACATCGGAGGGGAGGACCGTCGGAGTCCCGGGGACAGAGTGGCCAGGCGAGTGACAAGACGCCGCGGCCAGGGTTGTCTCCGGTGTCTCCTGCGACTTCCGTTTCCGCATCTGGGTCCACGCGCTCGCATACTCGCGCTGAGTCAATCATGCGTCCGTGCGTACGCACGAGGGCAGGTTCGCAAAGGGATACACGGTCGCGAGTACGCGCTTCTTATGCACTTCGTCGACCAGTGGCACATATTATACTGACTCACAAGAGCAAAGTTGATTAGGGAGCCAGCCATGGGTTAATCAACTTGTGATTGCCTTAGGCCTTGTACTCAGGTGCAGGGCAATTTGTTCACCTATGGTAGTGGACACTTGGCACCCTGGGATTGGTCAGCAGGCATTTAAAAGGAGGTCTCTCAGGGTGATCAGTGCCCACTGTTATTTTCCCTCAACCAGGTATAGGTCACAACTAGAGATGAGCGAACTTCTGTTTTAAGTTCGGCGTCTAAAGTTCGGGGGCGGGTTAGCGGAGAATCCCGATCTGGAACCGGATATGGATTCCGACTTCCGTTGTGGTCCGTGGTAGCGGAATCAATAATCGGCCATTATTGATTCCGCTACCACGGACCACAACGGAAGTCGGAATCCATATCCGGTTCCAGATCGGGATTCTCCGCTAACCCGCCCCCGAACTTTAGACGCCGAACTTAAAACAGAAGTTCGCTCATCTCTAGTCACAACTCCTAGTGACTGAAGACTGCCAGGAACTTTGTCCTTACAGCGGACCCAAGATCTGGAGTGACTCGACTGCCAAGTGCACAGCATCATTCAGCACTGGTTGGGACTATTCCTGGAATCTCCTTGCCTGGTTTTTTGTTATTATTCCTTGTTACCAGCAAGTGTCCTGGACGTTTATGTTTCTGGTGAATAAACACCTTTTTGCTTTCATCACTGGTCTGTTTGTTGGTGCCTTGCATTACAGAACAGTGGGCCCAACTAACAGTTGCCATGGACAAGATCCAGCAGCAGCTGAATGAATTAACGGGAGCCGTTAACCTGCTGTTCCAACGACGCCCAAATATACCAGCAGCCGCTGCAGCGCAAATCCAAGAGCAACTGACAACTCTGATGGAGGAGGTTCAGCAGCTTATCCAGGGAGCCTCAGCACTACCCGTCACTATCGCAAGGCATCAAACAGAACCTAAGATCCCTCTGCCTGACCCCTTCACAGGAGAGCGACAGGAGTTCTTAAAGTTCAGGGACTCCTGTCTCCTTTATTTCCAGTTACGACCGATGGCTTCTGGCACTCTCAGGCAGAGAATTGGGATTGTAATGTCACTGCTACGTGGAGACCCCCAACGTTGGGCATTTAACTTGCCTCAAGACCATACAGCTTTTTCGTCAGTGGATGCCTTCTTCGAGGCTATGGCTGTGATTTACGATGACCCGGATCGTACTCGCACCGCAGAGACCAATCTTGAGCATATTCAACAAGGCCGCCGCCCAGCTGAAGAATACGCTGCAGAATTCAGGCGATGGGCAGCTTTCACCACCTGGGGCGACGCAGCCCTACGCCATCGCTTCCGTTTGGGACTTTCGGATGCGGTCCGGGATCTTCTTTTGGCCTTGCCTACCCCCTTCTCGTTGGAAATGGCTATCTCTCAGGCAATCGATGCCGACAGGTGAATCCGTGAGAGGCGAGTGGAACGGTCGTCTCGGTTTTCATCCTCTCGACCACATCCAGGGCCTCTAAAATCGGCCGAAGAGCCAATGGAGGTTGGATCCTCCCATCTCACACAGGCAGAATGAGCTCGTCGCCAACAGAAAGGCCTGTGCCTATTTTGCGGGAAGTCTGGACACCTCGTTAAAACCTGTCCCCTCCTGCCGGCAGGAAACGAATGAACCTAGGGGGCATAGAGGAGAACCCCCTAGGTGCTATTATCCCTCCTCCAAGCCGGGTGATGGTATCCATATCCTTACGGTGGCAAGACAAGGTCCATGAGTTGTCAGCACTAATCGATTCTGGGGCCGCTGGGAATTTTGTGAACTCAACCTTGGTTCGTCGACTTGGCATCCCGTTGATCCAGCCGAAAACCACCATGTCAGTGACCGCGATTGATGGTTCCCCTCTTCAAGATGGTCGTGCAGTGTGGATGACTCCGGGAATACAGGTAACGGTGGGGGCTGATCATCGGGAGACCTTAAGCCTTTTTGTCCTTGACATGCCATCCACTCCCGTGATTTTGGGTCTCCCTTGGTTAAGGCTCCATAATCCAGTAGTGGACTGGCGCTCGGGTCTTATCTGTCAGTGGAGTACGGAATGCCTTACTAAGTGCATTCGTCCCGACCTGTCACTAGCCTCCATGGAAGTATTAAGTACTTTACCACAGCAGTATCATAATTTCCGAGATGTGTTCAGTCCTCAGGGGGCTGATGTATTACCTCCCCACAGGTCATATGATTGTCCTATAGACCTGTTGCCAGGCACCATGCCACCACGAGGGCATCTTTATAATCTCACTGGGCCTGAGGTTCAGGCTCAGCGGGAGTATATTAAAGAGAACCTTGAGAAGAATTTCATTCGTCCATCCACTTCCCCTGCTGGAGCTGGATTCTTCTTTGTGGAGAAGAAGGATGGAGGCTTGAGACCTTGCATCGATTATCGTGCCCTTAATTGGATTACGGTGAAGAATCGGTATCCACTGCCTCTGATTGATGATCTGTTTTCTCAGGTGGCAGGGGCCCGAGTCTTCACCAAACTCGATTTAAGGGGTGCTTATAATTTAGTTCGCATTAGAGAGGGTGACGAATGGAAGACCGCATTTAATACCAGAGACGGGCATTACGAGTATCTCGTGATGCCTTTCGGTCTCTGTAATGCTCCCGCGGTCTTCCAGGAGTTCATCAACGATGTTCTCAGAGATTTCTTGGATAGATGTGTTGTTGTCTATCTAGATGACATACTAATCTACTCCTCGGATCTGGTCTCTCATCGGAGACACGTGTGTCAGGTTTTCCAGAAGTTGAGGGAGAACCGCCTCTATGCCAAACTTGAGAAGTGTCTGTTTGAGGTGAAGGAGTTGCCTTTCCTGCGGTACATTATCTCAGAAAAGGGATTGGCTATGGACCCATCCAAACTTTCTGCTGTCTTGGATTGGCCTCAACCTAAGGATCTTAAGGGGTTGCAGCGTTTCTTAGGCTTTGCCAACTTCTACCGCAAGTTTATTAAGAATTTTTCTGCGATAGTAGTACCTCTCACCAACCTCACTAAGAAGGGAGCTAATCCTTCTAAGTGGACGAGAGAGGCAGTCAGAGCCTTTGAGACGCTGAAACAGGCCTTTTAAACGGCACCAATTCTTACTCATCCAGACACCTCCAGACCTTTTGTTCTCGAGGTCGATGCCTGAGGTCGGTGTAGGGGCAGTTCTCTCACAGTATTCTGGGGACCCCGAGAGGTTACATCCCTGTGCCTTCTTCTCTCGGAAGCTCTCTCCAGCCGAGTGTAATTATGATATCGGCAATAGAGAGCTTCTGGGAGTAAGATTGGCTTTTCAAGAGTGGAGACATTGGCTAGAGGGTGCAGAACATCCCATCACGGTTTACACTGACCACAAAAATTTGGAGTATCTAGAGAGTGCCAAAAGACTCAACTCCCGACAAGCCAGGTGGGCATTGTTTTTCACCCGCTTCAATTTCCGCCTCACTTATAAACCAGGTTCCAAAAACGTGAAGGCAGATGCCCTGTCCCGCTGCTTCCCTGAGGCTGCTTCCGTCCTGGACTCTGAGCCAGAAACCATTCTCCCAACTAAATGTTTTCTTGCTGCCCTGGGGGCCGCAGAAGTAATGGAGGACTTGTCCTCTCTTCTTGAGCCCTCACAGGCAGAGAGTCCACTTGACAAACCCGAGGGTCGATGGTTCGTACCCATTAACCTTCGATTGGAAGTCATCCGACAGCTTCATGACTCAAAGTCTGCCGGGCATTTGGGTGTTAAAAAAACACTTGCCCTTGTTAAACGTCACGTGTGGTGGCCCAACATGTCCGTGGATGTTAAGGCCTATATCCAGGCATGTACTGTTTGCGCCAGATGTAAACCGTCTCGGTCTGCCCCTTCTGGGACTTTACTCCCAATGCCTATTCCCCAGGCTCCATGGACTCACATTTCCATGGATTTCATCACAGATTTGCCAAGGTCCTCTGGAAGTATGGTAATCTGGGTAGTGGTGGACCGTTTTAGTAAAATGGCCCATTTTATTCCACTCCCTGGATTGCCCTCGGCCAGAGAATTGGCAGATCTGTTCTTGAATCATGTCTTTCGATTACACGGAGCGCCGGATGACATTGTTTCAGACAGAGGAGTGCAATTCATCTCCCGCTTCTGGCGTTCTTTCTGCTCCCGATTGGGTATTAATTTGTCTTTTTCTTCTGGTTTTCACCCAGAGACCAACGGTCAGACGGAAAGGACTAACCAGACCCTGGAGCAATATCTCCGGTGCTTCGTGTCAGACTGCCAGGAGAATAACTCTGAGCATGCTTCCACTAAGATGTCTCCATTCAGGTGCGTGGGGGGCAGGGATCCAAGACTCTCTTCTTTGGCCGGACCCTCCACTGACTCACCGGTGGTGGATCAGTGGTTCAAGGATAGGCGTCCCATTTGGTCGTCGGCCCAGTGGAATCTCCGCAGTGCGGTGGCGCAACAGAAGAAATTTGCTGATCGTCATCGCACCGTAGAGCAAAAGTTTAAGGTGGGAGATCAGGTGTGGGTCTCCACCCGGAACATTCCGCTGCGTCAGCCATCTTCCAAGTTGGGTCCTCGATTCATTGGCCCATACCCAGTGACACAAAAGATCAACCGAGTTACGTACAAGGTTGCTCTTCCACCGTCGATCCGAGGAGTGAACACCTTTCATGTTTCACTTCTCAAATCGGCAGCCGACTCCGCTCCCTTCATTCAGACCCCATCCCCGCTGGAGGTCCAAGGGGTACCGGAGTTCGAAGTGAACAGAATTTTGGACTCTCGTTTTGTCCAAAGGTCTCTTCAATACTTGGTGGACTGGAAGGGTTTTGGTCCAGAGGAGAGATGTTGGATACCTGCTCGCCAGGTGCATGCGGATGAGTTGGTGGCAGCCTTTCACCGAGATAATCCGGGGAAAGCTTGCTTGGAGTCTTCAGAGCCGCCTCCTCAAGGGGGGGGGGTAATGTAAGATCCTCACCTGCTTTGCACTCCAGGGACAGGTTATGCGTGTCTCTGATGCACCAGCGCTGACCCCTTTGCGAGCCAGTGCGGAGATGCGTTCGCGTGGACATCGGAGGGGAGGACCGTCGGAGTCCCGGGGACAGAGTGGCCAGGCGAGTGACAAGACGCCGCGGCCAGGGTTGTCTCCGGTGTCTCCTGCGACTTCCGTTTCCGCATCTGGGTCCACGCGCTCGCATACTCGCGCTGAGTCAATCATGCGCCCGTGCGTACGCACGAGGGCAGGTTCGCAAAGGGATACACGGTCGCGAGTACGCGCTTCTTATGCACTTCGTCGACCAGTGGCGCATATTATACTGACTCGCAAGAGCAAAGTGGATTAGGGAGCCAGCCATGGGTTAATCAACTTGTGATTGCCTTAGGCCTTGTACTCAGGTGCAGGGCAATTTGTTCACCTATGGTAGTGGACACTTGGCACCCTGGGATTGGTCAGCAGGCATTTAAAAGGAGGTCTCTCAGGGTGATCAGTGCCCACTGTTATTTTCCCTCAACCAGGTATAGGTCACAACTCCTAGTGACTGAAGACTGCCAGGAACTTTGTCCTTACAGCGGACCCAAGATCTGGAGTGACTCGACTGCCAAGTGCACAGCATCATTCAGCACTGGTTGGGACTATTCCTGGAATCTCCTTGCCTGTTTTTTTGTTATTATGCCTTGTTACCAGCAAGTGTCCTGGACGTTTATGTTTCTGGTGAATAAACACCTTTTTGCTTTCATCACTGGTCTGTTTGTTGGTGCCTTGCATTACAATAGCAATGTGCAATAAAGTACCTTCTTACCTACATGTGTCTTCTTTCTTTTATTCAACTTTTCATTCTTATTAAAAAGCGATTTTTCTGATATGCAAATGAAGTCTCAAAGTGCCCAGAGGAGCGTTATTACTCTGCTCTAGTGCCCAGTAACGCCCCCCTGCAGTGCCCAGCCGTCCTTTCTTCCAAGCCCAGCACGCCTCCTAACAAATAAATGTCCTCAAAAATACTTACCGAACGGCGCCACCCCCTCCCCACTACGTCAGTTAATTTATTCACTGCATCGGCCCTTGCTTCCTACTCTCTTGGCCTACGGCGCCGCCCCCCTCCCCACTACGTAATTTAATTTATTCACTGCAAGCACCGGCCCTTGCTTCCTCCTCTCTTGTCCTCCAAAATCCCGCACAGGTGCAGTATCGCTGAGTGCCTGCACCTGCATGATACTCCTGATCCAGAGAGCAACAGCCTCACTAGTGTCACTGGGCATGCGCCGAGCCCAGTGACTTAATCAGAGCGCTGTTGCCTCTGAGAGATTCTAGAGGAGGAAGCAAGGGCCTAATGCGGCTCTATGAATGGTGAAGCCAGAACAAGTACAGGCGATAGTAGATTGGGTTGCTGACAGTGCCTCCAGTTCCTTCACATTGTCTCCCACCCAGTCGCCAGCCAAGCAGTCTGAGCCCCAAGTCATGCAGCAGTCTCTTCTGCTTTTTGATGACTCTGTTAGCAGGGTTTCCCAGGGCCATCCATATAGCCCTGCCCCAGAAGTGGTACCGATGCCCAACCACTTATGTTTAAAGATGAGTATCATGGGAGGACCATCTCAGCACGTCTCGGATGATGACGAAACACAGGTGCCAACTGCTGGGGCTTTCGAAAGTGTGCAGACCGACAAGGAGGGCAGGGGTGAAGACTGGGTGGAAGATGATGTGGAAGACGATGTGGTCCTCGACCCCACATGAAATTAAGGTCATGTGAGTGACCTGTGTAGTTTGGAGGAAGAGGCAGTGGTCGCACAGAGCCACCAGCACAGCAGAAGAGGGAGCAGGGTGCAAAAGCGGAGCGGCTGTCCCCTAGACAGTACACCTGCTTCTGCCAACCGCAGTAAGGGACCGAGGACACCAAAGCCAGCTCCAAGGAGTTCCCTGGCGTGGCTGTTCTTCAGACAAAGTGCTGACGACAAGACACGAGTGGTTTGCACGCTGTGCAATCAGAGCCTGAAGTGAGGCATAAACGTTCTCAACCTGAGCAGAACCTGCATTACCAGGCATCTAAGTGCAAAGCACAAGCTGCAGTAAAGTAGACACCATAAAAACCAAGAAAGGTCTGTGGCTCCTCCTGCTTCCTCTTCTGCTGCAGTCTCGGCCTCTTCATCCACCTCTGGAGTGACAGTGCCACCTGCCACCCCGCAAACAGAGGATCTGACAGCAACACCACCATCTGGGTCACCAAGCATCTCCACAATGTCCCACGGAAGCGTTCAGCTCTCCATCACCCAAATACTGGAGCGGAAGAGGAAGTACCCCCCTACCCACCCACGATGCCTGGCCCTGAATGCCAGCATTTCAAAATTACTGGCCTTTGAAATACTGTCATTCCGTCTGGTGGAGATGGATAGTTTTAAAGGCCTTATGGCGGTGGCTGTCCCACAGTACGTCGTGCCCAGCCGCCACTACTTTTCCAGGCGAGCCATCCCTTCCCTGCACAGGCAAGTTGGGGACAAAATCAGGTGTGCACTGTGCAACGGATACGTGGACTAATAAGCGCGGTCCGGGACGTTATATCTCCATAACAGCACACTGGGTAAATGCAGTGGTGGCTGAGCCTGAGGCGGATAGTAGTTTAGCGCATGTCCTTCCAGCACAGAGAATTGCAGGGCGCTTCAGTTTGTCTCCTGTTGCTTCCTCCTCTTACTCCGCTTCCTCATCCTCTACCAGCTCCTAATCCAGTCAGCATAACATCTTCACCACCAACTTCAGCACAGCCAGGGGTAAACGAAAGCATGCAGTTTTAAAACTTATCTGTTTGCGGGACAAACCCCACACCGCGCAGAAGCTGTGGAGGGGCCTTGAACAACAGACCGATGAGTGGTTGGTGCCAGTGAGCCTTAAGCCCAGCCTAGTGGTGTGCGATAATGGGCGAAATCTCGTAGCAGCCCTGGGACTAGCCTGTTTGACGCATATCCCTTGCCTGGCGGATGTGCTGAATTTGGTGGTGCAGACATTCCTTAAAAATTACCCCGATATGTCAGAGCTGCTGCATAAAGTGCGGGCCATCTATGCACGCTTTAGGCGTTCTCACCCTGCTGCTGCTCGCCTGTCAGCGTTGCAGCATAACTTTGGCCTTCCCGCTGACCGCCACATATGCGACGTACCCACAAGGTGGAACTCCACCTTGCACATGCTGGCCAGACTGTGCGAGCAGCAGCAGGCGATAGTGCAGTTTCAGCTGCAGCAAGCACTGGTGAGTCGCTCTGCGGAACAGCACCACTTCACCACCAATGACTGGGTCTCCATGCGAGACCTGTGCTCCTTGTTGCGCTGTTTCGAGTACTCCACCAACATGGACAGTGCCGATAACGCCGTTCCCAGCGTTACTATCCCACTTCTATGCCTTCTTTAAAAAAACTCTCCTGGCGATGATGGAAGAGGATGTGGTACAGGAGGAGGAGGAAGAGGGATCATTTCGTAGGGTTTCCGGCCAGTCAATCACAAGTGGCTTCGAGCAGGGCCGGCTCCAGGTTCATGTGGGCCCTTGGGCGATAAAGTCTCAGTGGGCCCCCTTACACAGTGATAACTCTCTGAGTACAGATAATATTGTAGATATCACCTGCAGTCCTATGTAACAGCACAGATAACACAGTCATGGCTATCTGAGTACAGAAAAGGTAGTAGTGTTACCTGCAGTCCTATTTAAAGCCACAGATAACACTGGTGCTAATAATGTGGTAGTGTTAGCTGCAGTCCTATGTAAAACCACAGATAACACTAGTGTAGATTATGTGGTAGTGTTACCTAGGTCCTTAGTGTGCCTCCCTGTGTCTCTGCCACGGACTCCATGCTGGCGGCGCTGCCTCCTCCTTTTCTTCTGGCCCTGTACAGAACGTCCTGATGCAGCTGCGTCAAGAGAAAGGAACACTGTGGGCATGGTGACACACACAGAGGGAGAGACACGCACACAGAGGGAGAGACATGCACACAGAGGGAGAGAGACATACACAGAGGAAAAGACACATACACACATGGACACACACTGGGACAGTCAAATACACACAGGAACAGATACACATACACACACACACAGTGACGGACACACACACACAGGGACGGACACACGTATACACACAGGGACAGACACACGCACACACACAGGGACAGACACACGCACACACACAGGGACAGACACACGCACACACACAGGGACAGACACACGCACACACACAGGGACAGACACACGCACACACACAGGGACGGACACACACACACACAGGGACGGACACACACACACACACAGGGACGGACACACACAGGGACAGACACACGCACACACACACAGGGACAGACACACACACAGACATACATATGGACAGACACCTGTGCAATCGTCAACCAACTTCTATCTAATGTGTGGCCACCTTTAGGAGACATTAAAAGGGAATTCCACCTTTAGTTATGCTCCAACCTTTTGTTACCGTCTAATATGACTCCCACTGATTCCCAGTACTGAGGGGACATGGACTGGGGTTTAAAAGGGAATTATCAACATGTACCAGAAGGTGGTCTAAACTGTAACCCATTAGGCACTGGCTAGACTGTGGGATGGAGTCTAAGCAATGCCTTAGGCCTCATGCACACTGCCGTTATGCATCCGTTCTGTGCATTGGAGACTGCAATTTGTGGTCCCCAATGCACGTGCAATATCCGTGCGGCGGTCGGGGCAGATTGGGACCCATTCAACTTCAATGGGTACGTGATCCGTCCCACCCGCAAAAAATAGAACATATTCTATTTTTTTTTGCGGTGCAAAGGCACGCCCAGAAACACCAAGGAAGCACTCTATAGTGCTTCCGTGGGGTTCCGATCCATGCTTTCGTTACGCATATCTGTGATTGCGGACCCATTCAAGTGAATGGGTCCGCATCTGTGATGTAGAGTGCACATATGCATGAGGCCTAAAACATAAACTCCTATAAGAAAATAATAATCAATAATACACTTTATTGGCAAAAATTCATAGGAGGAAAATTTCCTCTTATGAATTTTTGCCAATAAACTGTATAATTGATTTCATGGGTTCTGGTATTTTCTTATAGGAGTTTATATTGTGTTTTAGGCCGAATGCACACTGCCGTGAGCGGTCCGTGGTATCCCGGCCTGGCATCCTGCTGAGAGCTGGAGTGCACAGCGTCATTGGTTGCTATGACGCTGTGCACTTCATGCTGCCGCTGACCTACAGTAATACACTCGTATAGATCATACGAGTGTATTACTGTAGTGCAGCAGCGGCATGAAGCGCACGGCGTCATAGCAACCAATGACGCCGTACGCTCCAGCTCTCAGCAGGATGCCAGGCCAGGATACCACGGATCGCTCACGGCCGTGTGCATTTGGCCTTACAGGCATGATGTGTGCTGCTGATGCTGAGCAAGAGCAAAGCAACACATGGTAATTGTTCTTTATTCAATTATTGGCTCCTTTGAGCCTTTATTTAGGTGTTTTGGTGTAGACAGTGACTGAGTCGTGACACTCACTGTAGCCCCAGGCGGCAGGCCCCCCATTCATGTAACATAAATACTACAAGAACTGGTCTGTGACTGTCTGTTACTAGTTCACCTGAATTCTAAATTCAAAACGAAATCCAGCAGCAGCAGCATTCAGCTTTGTCTGCTTTCCTCTGGGCGCCAGGTTTCCAGCTCTGGGCTCGGCTATCAGTCCTGTCTTCTGCAGCTGCGCCGAGACGAGTCCTGCTGCTGGCTGGGGGCGGGCTTACAGTCAGTCAGACTCAGAGGATGATCATTGATCTGTGCGGGCGGCGTGCGCTGCTATGGAAACTGCAGTGCCTAGACTCTGAGTCAGAAGATCTCGTGAGAGAGGGGCCGGGCGGCGGGCGCTGCGCAGCATGAATGAATCTGGCTGTATGCAAACATTTTAAAGGGGCCGCCGCGGAGACGAGTGGGACCCCTAACTTACAGTGGGCCCCGGCACTTGCCCAGGTTTGCCGGGTTCTGACGCCGGCCCTGGCTCCGAGGGTGGGTTCCTGCACCCACAAACGCCAGGTACACTATTGTCCAGCCAAGGGCACAGTTCTGGAGGATGACGAGGTGGAGGATGAGGAGGAGGAGGAACCTTGTTCGCAGCAGGGTGGCACCCAGACCAGCTCATAGCCATCACTGGTGCGTGGCTGGTGGGTATACAGAGAACACAGACAATACACCTCCCACAGAGGACAGCTTTTCGTTGCCTCTGGGCAGCCTGGCACACATGAGCGACTTACATGCTGCAGTGTCTCCGCAATGACCATGTTGCCCACATTCTAACTTGTGCAGATTACTGGGTGGCCACGCTGCTGGATCCCCGTTACAAGGACAATGTACCATCCTTAATTCCCTCACTGGAGCGTGATCGTAAGATGCACGCTGGTAGACGCGCTGCTGGTGGCATATCCACCTGACAGCAGGGGCACAGTGGAAGCACAAGGCGAAGGCAGAGGAGGAGGAAGAGGTCGCCAACGCAGCTGTGGCACTGCCAGCACCTTAGAAGGCAGGGTTAGCATGGCCGAAATGTGGAAAAGCTTTGTCAGCACGCCACAATAACCAGCACCACTAGCTGATATGGAACGTCTTAGCAGGAGGCAGCATTTCACCAACATGGTGGAGCAGTATGCGTGCACACGCCTACACGTACTGAAAGACGGGTCTGCCCCCTTCAACTTCTGGGTCTCCAAATTGGGCACATGGCCTGAGCTTGCCATTTACGCCTTGGAGGTGCTGGCCTGCCCTGCAGCCAGTGTATTGTCTGAACGTGTGTTTAGCATGGCAGGGGGCGTTATCACAGACAAGAGCAGCCGTCTGTCCACATCCAATGGTCGGACAAGCTCTCGTTCATTAAAATGAACCAGGCATGGATCCCACAGGACTTGTCCATACCTTGTGCAGAATAGACATGTATACCGGCCTTAACCAGCCATTTTTATACTACAGCGCAATTGCTCATTCTTGTATTTTGGATATTTCACACTCTTTTGTAGTGTACCCTAATAAAAAAAATATATATTTAAACCAAAAAACTGTGTTGGCTACCTCGTCCTCCTCCACCAGTATGTCCACCGCCTCCTCAAACTACTACTCCATATGGACCGCCACCTCATAAATCTATTATATTTTTTTATTTGTACGTATTTTATTTTATGTCATTTCACTAATTTGTCTGTTACATTTTTGGGTGAGATTCACCAATTTTTTGGTGTGACATACCACTGCTATACGTAGTAGACAGGTAAAAAAATTCACTAATTTGTCTGTTACATTTTTGGGTGAAATTCACCAATTTTGGGCTGTGATATACCACTGCTTTACCTAGTAGACAGGTAAAAAAAAATCACTAATTTGTCTGTTACATTTTTGGGTGAAATTAACCAATATTTGGCTGTCATATACCCCTCCGCTACCTAGTTGACAGCTTAATAAATTTCACAATTTTTTTTTACATTTTCGAGTGACATTAAAAAAAAAATTCTGTTATAGACCCCTGCTCTGCCTAGTAGACAGGTTGAAAAATTTCACTCATTTTTCTGTTACATTCTTGGGTTGTCAATAGGGTTCGGGTTCGGGGACAAGTTCGGACGAACTTTTTTGTGAAGTTCGCCTGAACCCGAACCCGTTGAACCCGAATCCGAACATCCAGGTGTCCGCTCAACTCTAGTTGCAGGCTATTTGTTTTCTGGTGTTTCTCGCCTGTAACTCTGTATATGTGTTCAATCAAGCAGAAAACGGGACTCATTGGAGAAAGCAACTATTTGCCAATCAGCAGTGGTCCAATACCAATACTGCAGCTCTTGGCTCAAAAGCCAATAATCATCCCTCTGAAAAATCACCCCTTTTACCCATGGCAACAATGAAGGAATAAAGGATAGGTGTACTTATATACTTTACCTTATATTCGAGTATATATATATATTCCTAAAATTACTTTGTAGGTCTGCATATTATTGCATCACCTCTAACAACCAGCTAAATGAGGAGACCATGGCACTCGATGAGCACTGTATCACACATTGATGGACATACAGTTGTGGCTTTGTCTAGTACTGCAACTTAGTCCTGTTCAAGTGAAAACAGCAGCACACAGAATCCCTATTGGTACATAATATTGACTTGTAGACACTCTGCCATCATGTGGTTCTATTATGCACCATAGTCTGTATGAATGTATGAGGGAAAAAAATTATGCCTACCTTTGCATGAAATCAGAGGTACATAGTTTCACATACTGTGAAAGCAGATAGCATTCTATGGGCTCCATATTTCATATCCTGACAATGTGCTATACTGTAGATTCTTAAAGGGGTTGTGTCACTTCAGTAAATGGCATTTATTATGTAGAGAAAGTTAATACAAGGCACTTACTAATGTAATGCGATTGTCCATATTGCTTCTTTTCCTGGCTGAATACATTTTTCCATCACATTATACACTGCTTATTTCTATGCTTATGAATAGTGATGAACGAACATCGGCCGGGACGGTTCTCGAACGCGATCAAATGTTAGCGAACCACAAGTTCACGGCGGGCCCCATTCACTTTAATGGCAGGCGAGCCTGAAAAACCTTCAGCTCATATTTGCAGTGACATACTAGAGGGGGATCAATGACAAAA
This sequence comes from Bufo gargarizans, assembly GCF_014858855.1. Classification (NCBI taxonomy): domain Eukaryota; kingdom Metazoa; phylum Chordata; class Amphibia; order Anura; family Bufonidae; genus Bufo; species Bufo gargarizans. The sequence goes on along the minus strand of NC_058081.1, from coordinate 295,718,587 downwards.
ATTCCAACAAAAAATCTGTATCTTAATTGGGGGACATTTTTATGCGTTTTAAAGGGAAATTCTCTGAAATGTGCCCTCTTGGAGCCTAGAAATTTTTTATTTTAGTCCACAAGAGTACGGGCCTTAAAAATTAGGCATTCACCCGACATAAAATTAATTCTGATTATGTGGCTTGAGGTACATTATGCGGTCAATGGATAAAAATTGTACTGTAGGCCACTGGACTACAGGCCCCAAACATTAATAGGAATTCACCGGACAGAAAAGATCAAGTGATTATGTGGCCGGAGTTATGTTAGATGGTCAATGGATAATAATTTTACTGCAGACCAGTACAAATACAGGTCAAATACATATGTTTAAAAGAACTAAAAATATAAAATTGGATTAAAAACATGGCTAACGAAATCCCCCTCTTGAAAAAACCCTAATGATAATAGTTTAAATTCAAATGCACTATATAGAAAGTATATTATTAGTATATCATACCACCGCCTCAATCAGGATTTTTGGGGGGCAATTGGTATATCACATCAGTAGAAATTATTTGTTCCAATGTCGTTTGTCACTATCTGTAGCTGAGGTAACGCAGCTAAACAGCAAACAAATGCTGCACTACCCAAATGCACTATATAGAAAGTATATAATTGGTATATAACACCCCTGCTTCAATCATTTTGGGGGAGGGGGGCAACTGGTATATCACGCCAGTAGAAATTATTTGTTCCAATGGTGTTTGGCACTCTGTGAGGTAAAGTAATGCAGCTAAATAGCAAACAAATGCTGCACTACCCAAATGCACTATATAGAAAGTATATTATTGGTATATCACACACCTGCTTCAATCAGTTTTTTGGGGGGGCAACTGGTATATCACGCCAGTAGAAATTATTTGTTCCAATGGTGTTTGGCACTCTGTGAGGTAAAGTAATGCAGCTAAATAGCAAACAAATGCTGCACTACCCAAATGCACTATATAGAAAGTATATTATTGGTATATCACACACCTGCTTCAATCAGTTTTTTGGGGGGGCAACTGGTATATCACGCCAGTAGAAATTATTTGTTCCAATGGTGTTTGGCACTCTGTGAGGTAAAGTAATGCAGCTAAATAGCAAACAAATGCTGCACTACCCAAATGCACTATATAGAAAGTATATTATTGGTATATCACACACCTGCTTCAATCAGTTTTTTGGGGGGGGCGGCAACTGTTATTTCACACCAGTAGAAATTATTTGTTCTAACAGCGTTTGTCACTCTGTGAGCTGAGGTAACGCAGCAAAACCGCAAACAAATGCTGCACTACCTAAATGCACTATATAGAAAGTATATTATTGGTATATAACACTTCTGCTTCAATCAGTTTTTTTGAGGGGACACTGATACATCACATTAGTAGAAATTATTAGTTCCAATGGCGTTTGTCACTCTGTATAGCTGCGGTAACGCAGCAAAACCAAAAGCAAATGCTGCACTACCTAAATGCTCTATATAGAAAGTATATTATTGGTATATAACTCCCCTGCTTCAATTAGTTTTTTGGGGGGGCAACTGGTATATCACACCAATAGAAATTATTTGTTCCAATAGTGTTTGTCACTCTGTGTAGCTGCAGTATCGCAGCAGAAACGCACACAACTGCTGCACAATACAAACAGTGGCGGATTATAAATAGGGCGTTTGTGTCTGTAGCCCCGGGTCCGGCATTGCTGGGGGGCCCAACGCCAACCCAAATGCCCATAAAATACGGCAGGGCAAGGGAGCGCATAGTTCCCTGCCCCCTGATCACTGCTATAGGATTCAGGCCTACTAGGCCTGAAGTCTATGCAGTAGTAAAATGTCGGCGCAGGCGGGCGTGATGACGTCATTGCGTGCCTGTGCCCGTACGCAGCACACTAACGTGTGTGCGCAGCGCGCCTGCCTACCATCTACGAGGGAGTGCCGACTGGGGCACAGGTAAGTATTAGCTTTGATGTATTTTCTTGTGTGCCAACTTTGGGGGACATTGCTGGAGGACACAGGAGAATATTACTGAAGGTACAGTTGGGTGCAAACTACTACATGGGGAGCAAACTACTACGTGGGGACAAATTACTAGTGTGGGGGCAGGGTGGGGGACAATTAATACTGTGGGGGCAAATTACTACTGTGGGGGGAATTAATACTGTGGGGGCAGTGTAGAGAAATTAATACTGTGGGGGCAGTATGGGGGCAAACTACTATATGGGGGTAGTGTGGGGGATGTTGCTATTAGGTAGGTACTATAGGGGCATTTCTATTACAAGGACATATTAGGGGACATTATTTTTCAGGGACCCTATACAGGCATTATTACCTGGAGCACAATATAGGATGTTATTATTACTGGGGGCACTCTAGGGGAATTGCTTTAAACACTAGAGGGACATTTGGGCGTCATTTATCAAACTGGTGTAACATAGAACTGGCTTAGTTTCCCATTGCAACTAGATTCCACTTTTAATTTTAGACAGCTCCTTTTGAAAATGAAAGGTGGAATATGATTAGTTGCTATGGACAACTAAGCCAGTTGTACTGTACACCAGTTTGATAAATGACCCCAATTATGAGAAATCTAACATGTCTGTGTAACAAACTTTGTGGCGTTCTGGGGCAAATGGAGTAGAAGAGGAAAGAGAAGATCTACATGACAGGAGATGTCGCTGGAGGTAAGAGGTGTGTGGTGCTGTATTCTATTATATGTAGAGCTGGCTCACTACTGTGAGCTAAGTCTCATCTTCTCCTCTAAGTCTTTTTTTTAATTATAATTTACCGTATTTTTCGCTTCATAAGACGCACTTGCGACTTCATAAGAAGTCAATGCGTCTTAGAAAGCGAATGTGCCCAGAAATATGGGCGTCACATTGCAGGCTGTTATCTAAAAACATACCTCCGGTATTAATAATGTGAGGCGGCGCCCTCTAGTAGGAAGTGTGGGGCGGCTGGCGGTCATTGAAGCTAAATGCCGCCAGCATGCATGTTTAATAGGACGTGTGTGCGCTCAGTCTGCTGTTGCTTAGCAGCATTGATGCCGTGCTGTCCTCCGAACCACACCTCCCTCCCCTACTGTGACGCGCTCCGGCACTGCTGCCCTGTATGTTGGGCTGATTGTTGGTGAGCACTGCGGGAACTGCTGCTCTGCCGCCTCCACCAATCAGTTTAGTCAGTTGCCCGACAGATCGCCACTGCCAACTGCTCGTCACTACTGAACCTCCGGCACCCTGAGTCAGCACTGCTTTCACCTGGGACTACTGGGCTGTCTCTACCGGAGACTTGATGAGTGACAGCCTGGATATATAGAAGGGGAGCTCAAGGGCCGACATGGACAAATATGTATTAAATATGGCTATAACCTCTCCTCATCTATAGGAATACACCCATGTACTGCAGTACATGGGTGCACTCTTTAGGATGAGGGGGTTTATAGTCACATTTAATATAAACACTGTCCAGGAGCTGTACTATTATTAGCCTAAGTGTTTGCATTAAATGTGACTATAACCCCCCCTCATTCATAGGAATACACCTATGTGCAGCATTGCATGGGTGAATTTCTATGGATGAGCGGGGTTTATAGTCGCATTTAATATTGACACTGTCCAGGGATTGTACCATAATTGACCTGTGTATATTAAATGTGACCATAAGCTCCTCATCTATTGGAACACACCCATGTACTGCAGTATATGGGTGCATTCCTATGGATGAGGGGGGTTATAACACAGGTGAATTACGGTACCCTGGACAGTGTTTATATTATATTACTATAACCCCCTTCATCCATAGGTATGCACCCATGTACTGCACATGTTTTAGCCCACCTTTTGGTTGAAAATATTTTTATTTTATTTATTTTCCTCCTTTAAACCTGGGGTGCGTCTTACATTCAGGTGTGCCTTATAAAGTAAAAAATATGGTATGTATTTTAAATATGGCAACTAAAAATTTAATTGGGCTCCTAAATTTTTCAGTTTAGGAGTTAATGGCTCCTGGGTATTTTTGCAGTCCTATGTAACACTACAGATAGCATAAGGTAAATGGGTTCTCTGGGATTTATATGTTGATTGCCTATCCTCAGAATAGGTAATCAATATGAAATTGGTGGTGGTCCGACTCCTGGCACCCTAGCCAATAAGCTGTTTAAGGAGACCGCAATGTTCCAGTAAGCGCCGCAGCCTCTTTGCTCAGCGCTGTCATTGGATAGCACTGTGCTTGGTATTGCAGCTCAGCCCCAATCACTCGGATAGAACTGAGCTGCACCTAGACCATGTGACCGATGAATGTGATGTTATATGGTCTAGGGAGGGACTGTGGCGCTCACAAAGCACCACCGCCTCTTCATATAGAAAAAAAAAACTAAACTAAAATGGAAGGAGGGGCCCGAGTTGGGTAGACAGCCCCGGGCCCATCATGCACTTAATCCGCCCCTGAACAAATGCACTATAATATGCTTTCTATGTTAGAAAGTATATTATAAGTATATCACACCCCTCAGTATGTCACACCTATCGATAGCACATGTATACCAGTCCTTAAAAGTACTTTTGTGGCCCTATTATCTAGCGTTTGATGTCCCTAACAGTCTGTCCCTGCTCCACACAGCAACCTCCCCCTACACTGGCAAAAGACTGAATATAAAATAGCGGCGAGATCAGGTTTATTTATAAGGTAGGAGGTGTGTCCATGTGCTGAAACGTCTCAATTGGCTGTCCTGTACCAGCTGATGGATATGTCATGGATCAAAGTTCTTCACAATGTAAAGGAATATGGCGCCGGCGTACATCTCTGTATGTTCGCCTGTTCAGCGAATAGCAAACGAGCAAAGTTCACCGTGAAACGACCTCTAGGCAAACCGCAAGGCCATCTCTACTTATGACCATCCGGAATTCCATCAGCGGTGGCCATGCTTGCACACTATAGGAAAAAGAACCAGCCTATGTGAGCTCACACGGTCTCAGGCACTTTTTACTATGTGTGCAAGCATGGCCACCACTGATGCATTGCAGGGTGGTCGAAACCATGGAAACTAGCATGGTATAATGTGATGGAAAAATGAATCCAGCCAGTAAAGGAAGCAATATGGACAATCACAATACACTAGTAACTTCAGGCATGGGATTCAGCCAGATATCTCAGGTTCTCCAGATCTGGTTGTTAAAATTATTGTGCAGCTGGAGATGAGTGCTTCCTTTCCATAGTTTAGCTCCTTAGGCTTTTTAAAAGTTGGGTGGATATGTGTGTGTAGTGTATATATGGTGCATTTATGTGTGTTGCATATATATGGTGTATGTATATGTAAACATGTGTCGTGACGCCGCTTGTCTGCCATTGAGTAGGGAACCTGTTGTTAAAAATTTGAATCCCACCCTGAGTAAGTGCCTTGTATTAACTTTCACTTCATGATAAAAGCCACTTGCTTAAGTGACACAACCCCTTTAAAGTCTTCAGACTCTTTCACTTTTTTATATTTTGTTATGTTGCTTCCATGAGCTAAAACTAAAACAAAAGTAACATTTTCCCCCATCATTCTGCACTCAATATTCATAATGAGAAAGTGAAAACATAATGTTGCCTTGACATAAGTATTTTTATATCAGAAGACAGGAAAGAAGGATGGTCACATGTCCTCTGGCAGTTTTGCCACCAAAAATCAAACATTTTTTAGACCATTTTATTTTAAATATAACAAATCGTACAATGCAGTTTGTTTTTGAAAGAGGCTGTTACTTCCCACAGCCATGCGTATACCCATAGCAATATATGTCGCTGTCACTTTGACATTACTAATGCTGGCCTAGCATTAAAGAGATTGAAAAGAGATGCATAATGTTTCTGGGTAATTGGAGCACTTTTGATTCGGGTCAAATTTATTATGACCCAATTCGAATTATATGGCCAATTTGGCCGAATCAAATCCAAATCAAATTTCAAGAAATTTCAGTATTAATTACTGCTGAAGACTCTCTTTGGAAAAGCTGTGGAAGTGGAATCAGATCTGTAGCTGAAAATTTTAGCCTTTGATTTCAGCCGACAATTACTGCCACGGATTCTTTGAAAAACCTACAGCAGATTTGCTTGAGGCAAATCCAGTATGTCTAATTGTACAGTAGTTTGAAGAGGTTATCATACAAATAAAATGTATCATCTTATCTTGAATGTGCACATTGGTTCTCCACCCTATTCACTTCTATGGGACTGATGGAGAGCTGTTTAGGTCAGTCCCATAGAACTGAACGGAAAATGGACCGACTTACAGACTAGTGCTCAATTCAGAGATTGAACTCAGGGATACTCTATTCTCAGAATTACTGGGGTCTCAGTGTTCAGACTTTCAGTGTTCTAACATTTATCACCTATCCTGTGGGTACGTGATACATTTGTGTAATGGACAGTAGAAGTGGATCCACTGTACCAACCAGTTTGGCTTTGGGCTAAACCATTGGGTATTATCCTGGCAGTCTCCTGGTTTTCACCCTTTAACTCCCTCTACGGGGATCTGGCCTTCATTGCTACATCTTGGAATAGTCCTGATGTAGTTGGCGGCTGACTCACGGGGGTCAGAAACACTGATATTAAGCACTAAAGGAACAGTCAATACTTGTAGTAAGTAAATAGGCCAAGGTCAGGGCAGGCAGCTGAGAGTCAACACAGTAAATAGGCAGAAGTCAAGGCAAGCAGCAGAGGGTCACAGTCTGTAAACAGGCAGAGTTCAGTACAGAGGCAGACACACTGAAAAGCACATCTTTACTAGGACTATCAAGCTAGAAAATCTATTATTCCGGCAACTTTCTCTTGGAAAGGCGCCTTAAATTTTCACAGGTGCCCAGCTATTGGCTCTAGAAGTGAAGTGTTCAGGTGTGGAGGCCCTTTAAGGGCCATGGAGAGGAAGAGGCCTGGAAGCAGGGCTGCGACTTCCACTGCCAAAGGACACTAGCGGCCAGCCCTGCTACCGAAAGGCAGGAAGGACTCAGAGGGGCTGGTATGTCAGGCAACAGCAGGATGAGTGATGCGGTGACGTGTCTGCCCAGGAGGCATGGAGTGCTTTCATGACAATGTAATTCCTGGGATAATGGCTTTAAATAGTCTGCATTATCCTTTTTACCCTGTACTGTATTGTTCTAGTATAGTGCAAGGAATGAACTGTCCATTGTACTGAAAAGCACATGGCTAGATACTTTGCACATTACATATATGCACACCATACAATTTATTTCTGTCTATGTATTCTCTTCAAAGAAACTACAACATGCACTGTCCCAGAGGGACACAGGGCTTGTAACTATTATCATCACCAATCAATCAACCAGTGTTTCTAGCCCTGTTTCACAGGGTAAACAGTATGCCTGTACTGCCACCAAGCTAAAGATATGCATTTTTAAAAGGTTTGCTGTATTTTGCTTGCTGGCTTTGTGCCTTCTCGTATAATGCAATTGTAACACTGTGCCACTGGTGTTTCACGCCCAATTGCATAATTTATGAGCTCATCTGCAGCATACTCTAATGGACTCTAAATTAACAAAGAATTTTGAATAAAGAGGTATTTTTATCCCATAATGTTACAATATAATGCTAGGATATACCATTGCATTAATGATGGTGACAGTGGGTGCTTGCAAAGTATTGCCCCAAAAAGGGAGTGCAGAATGCACCACGATGTACAACAGCAAAGCATATCTGTCCTAACAGGCTTCATGAGCCATATATTTCTCATATGACATTTCTGTAACTATGTTGCACAAGCAAGAATTTCTTTCCCAATTCTATAAATGGCATATCTGACATTGCAGCAGTAACAAGCTCAGCAAATGTAATAATGCTCCAAAACAATGGCCATCTGTCTGACCTCTGCTCACAAAGCACTGGTTTTCTGAGAGGCCATCAAGTCCTTATGTTGCCCTAATAAATCTGCATCTAGCCTAGATGAAGGGCCACAGAGCCAACTGAATATCCATGTATTGTGCACCCTCAAGTAATTGCATGGACAACTGTCCAAATAAACATATTGAAAGAAACATCAACATTCTTTGTAATCCAGGTTAAATGTGAATTAAAATAAATATAAAATGCTCTTAGTTTCAGTTTTCATGATGCTTGTGGTGATCGTTGTGAAAAGTGTTATATAAAGCTGAATTTCTATCAGCAATATCATTTAAAGGGGCTGTCCTGCCTTGCTGCTTTGATGTATTGTTTAAGCTGAATTGACCTCTGCGGTCTGTGATTGGCTGGAGCAGTCATGGGAGCTCCTAGGAGAATATATCTGGAGTCAGCTAGAGTATGGCTCCACAGTAAGGAGTCATGCAACCTCATGTACATGAGTCCTAAGGCTGAGGTTAAGCCCAGTTCACACATCGCTTATTTGGTCAGTTATTTCTATCAGTTTTTGTGAGCCAAAACCAGGAGTAGAGGCTACTCAGAGATAAGGTGTAATGAAAAGCTATTCACCTGTTCTGTGTTTTTGACCCCCACCTGGTTTGGGCTCCCAATAACTGTTAGAAATAACTGATCAAATAACTGAAGTGTGAACAAGGCCTTACAAGTAATTGTAACCTCAATAGTGATTTTACATCAGTCAGTATCCCGAATCTACAAAAAGAGCTACTTAGCTAGGATACAAAGCAATAAACCGATCTTATTCTAGCCTAATAAAACCCTGCAGGTCATCATGATGGAGAGTAATCTGCAAACCCCCATTCACTCAAATCAGGAGAACTTATATGGATGCCACATGTTCGGACCCCATGAACTTGATCAGTCTTACACACAGTTGCTATTAGCAATATGATCGGATATTGTTTTTTAGATGGTAGCGATAACTACACATAACATGCACACGGCCATCGTGCGGCCGTTCCGTGCATTGGGACCGCAATTGCTGTCCCCAATGCACGGGGCAACATCTGTGCAGCGGGCCGGACCCATTCAACTTGAATGTCACAACTTGAATGAACAACGGAAAGAAACACCACGGAAGTACTCTGTAGTGCTTCCGGCATTCCGTTCCGTGACTCCGTTCCGCATCTCCAGAATTGCGGGCCCATTCAAGTGAATGGGTCTGCATCCGTGATGAGGGGTGCCCACGGCCGGCGGCCGTAGATTGCCAACCCGCCGTTTGCGGGCCGCAATACGGCCACGCCGCCCAACGGCCGTGTGCATGAGGCCTTACATGCATGTTTGGTGCGTTTTTTAAATACCACCTCCAGATCCTAGCTGTAAGCCTATGAGTATTTGGAAGTACAGTACACACATGTATTTTTTTTCCTTGCAGGAAGTGAGCTCCATCCCTTCCCCATCGGGCCGCTGCACTGTTGTGGCAGCGCCCCAATGGTTTGAAGTGATAACAGAGGGAGAGAGCTCCCTTCTTCCCCCCTCCCATAGGGCCACTACTCTGCTGTGGCAGCGTCCCGATGGTTACCATAGCAATGGGACGCCTTACACAGGCATCCAGGCTTGCCATGGTATGTAAGCCTGACAGGGTCCTGCCAGAGACAGGAGCCTGATCAGGCTTACTGTGAATGAAAATACACTGCAGTACACTATGCAGTGTACTGCAGTGTATTGTAGAGCCATCAGACCCACTGGATCTTAACGAACCAAGTGGGTCTGGGTACAAAAAATCTAACATTTTCCCTTTTACACACATTATATATATATTTTTTAAATGCTTTGTTATGTAAAACTGAAACAAACAAACATCTGTAGCTACCATCTAAAAACCAATATCCGATCATAATGCTATTAGCAACTGTGTGTAAGACTGATCAAGTTCTTGGGGTCCGAACATGTGGCATCCATATAAGTTCTCCTGATTTGAGTGAATGGGGGTTTGCAGATTACTCTCCATCATGATGACCTGCAGGGTTTTATTAGGCTAGAATAAGATCGGTTTATTGCTTTGTATCCTAGCTAAGTAGCTCTTTTTGTAAATTCGGGATACTGACTGACGTAAAATCACTATTGAGGTTACAATTACTTGTAAGATTTTGTTCACATTTCAGTTATTTGATCAGTTATTTCTATCAGTTAGTGATAACAGGAAGATCATCAATTAAATGAAAGTGCAGAACCCCTTTAAGTGAATAGGACTGTGCTTTAAGTCCCCTGCACAGTGGCCATAGAGCTGTTGTGCAATGAAAAACCTTGAAGGAGCTCCAGGATCAGGGGAGGTCTCGATCCAGGAAAGAAGACTGCAGCACTTCAAATGTCCAAATGTGATACCATAGTACTACACATATGTGATATTGAAGCACTGCAAATTAACATACAATGAATAGGCCTAGGTTTACACTTCGCACATGCACCGAATCTGCAGCATGTCTACGCTGCATATTTTAGCAGTGGATTTCTGAAGTCATAGCAAAACGCTGTGTGTTCACTATGATTATGGAAAAACGTACTGTCTGCACGTCACTGATATCCTCCTCAATGGTCTCTGGGCCAGGAGCCTGACCGCTCGCAACACCATCTCCCACGCCACTATTCTCATCACTACTTGCCCAACTACTGGAGGAAGCAGCGGATGTCTCCTCCACATCTTCGCTGGCCAGTAGATGCTGACTGTCCTCTAGTAGCTCGTCCTAGCTGTATAGTGGAGCTGAGCCCACAGTGTATAATACTTCTCTGGCTGAAGGAACAGAAAAGGACAGAGGCAGGTTGAGGACAGGTGAGGGCACAGGGCCTGCTCCTGGGCCATGCCAACTAGGGCCTGGCACTTCTCTGTCTGACATACTGTTAGATCAAATAAATAAATAGAAAGCTAATTAAAACACCCCAAAAAAGCTTTAGAAAATATAACTACACCGTTGAACGGCAAATATATTTTTATTTTGCCACTAATACACGACAAAATGGCCTTTAGAACATACAACTGCACCACTGAACAGCTAGGCCCTTATTTTTTTCCACTTACACACGACACAAAAGGTTTTAGAACATTTAACTTCAACGCTGAACGGCAAATATATTTTTCCCTTTTCCACTTATACACTCCACAAAAGGCTTTAGAACATGTAACTGCACTGCTAAACGGCAAAATATATTTTTTTGCCACTAAAACATGCCAAAACGGGCTGTAATTTTCTCACTTCACCACACAATGGCAAATACTTTTTTTGTGTGCCTCTATTACATAAAAAAAAGGGTTTTAGAATATATAACTGCACAGCTAAACAGCAAATACTGTATTTTTTGCTTTATAAGACGCACTTTTTCCCCAAAATTGGGGTAAAAATGGTCCTGCATCTCATAAAGCAAATACTAGTGACTAGTGAGCGCTTCCATTATGGAAGTTCTCATTAGTGCTGGAGGACCAGGAACCGGTGAAGGCTCTGTACTCACTGCTTTCTGGTCCTTGGCTGTCGTCTGTGCCGTGGCTACACACAGCATGAGGGCGCTCTGTGACCTCACGCTGTGCGTGTCAGGTCACAGCATAGCCGCAGCAGGAAGAAGACAGAGCGCGCTGGAGGTGAGGAGTGGCGGAGTCCAGAACAGGAGAGGTAGGTGTTTTTTTTATTTTATTTAATCTTTGGCATGGCATAGGGGCTCATAAATGGCATGGGGGGGGGTCATAACGGAGGCTCATAAATGGCACTGGGGCTCATAGATGGCACGTGGGCTCATAGATGGCATGGGGGCTCATTATGGAGGCTCATAAATGGCACTGGGGCTCATAGATGGCATGGGGGCTCATAATGGGGCTGATAAATGGCATGGGGTCTGATAAATGGCATGGGGGGGCTGATAAAAAGCAAGGGGGCTGATCTGAGGCATGGGGGGGCTAATCTGAGGCATGGGGGGGCTAATTTGAGGTCTTACTGGGGTCTTATTAACATTGGGGGGCTGATCTGAGCTCTGATTGAGGCCCTTATTAACATTGTGGGTCTGATTGGTGCTGTCAGATGAGGTCTGATTAACATCGGGTGTCTGATTGCTGGCCTGTCATGAGGTCTAATGGAAAATGGCTGAATCCAAGATGGCTGAGGCCATTTATAGGGCTGTGACATCACAGGGCTGGCTGGCTGCTGATTGGCTGTATGCATGGCAATGTGGGTGATCCCTTGCTCCCAGAGTTTCTTGCTCCATGTCCTAACACGTGCAGCAGTCATTTTTAGGAAGAAATGTGATTCGTTACCATAAAGCGTGAGGAAATTCAGATTTGGTGTGAATCAAATTATTTTTCCTGTAATTTGGATCAAATTCCACTTTGTCAACTTTGATTCGCTCATCTCTAATTATAATGTGACACGTGACATGCCATGACTGTGACATGACAATAAAAAAACAACACTTGAATTTTTGTGACTGCACTATCGTAGGCCACCATGCATGTCACATGCAACTTGTCTGCAATTTGCAACAAACTCACAGCTCTTGCATAGTCGCCAAACAACAAGTTTAGACAGGTGTCACAAAAGTTTTTGGTTTCATGACTTTCTAAGGCTACTTTCACACTACCGTTCGGGGCTCCGCTTGTGAGTTCCGTTCGAAGGCTCTCACAAGCTGCCCCGAACGGATCCGTCCAGCCCTAATTCATTCTGAGTGGACGCGGATCGGCTCAGAATGCATCAGTCTGGCAGCGTTTGGCCTCCGCTCCGCTGAGCAGGCGGACACCTGATTTTGTGTATAGAGCTGAGGACATGGGTTGCTAGATGACCGCTAGCACACAGAGCTATGGGAACTGGGTATTGCGGATGTGCTAGCGGTCATCTAGCAACCCATGTCCTCAGCTCTATACACAAAATCCTGGTGACAGGTTCCCTTTAAGGTGGCTATCCCATTAAAACACCATTCCCTATCCATAGGACTGGGGATAAGTTTCTGATCTGCTGGGGTCAGACTGCTTGGGCCACCAGATCATAAGAACAGGAGCCCATGTTCCGCTGTTTGAATGGAGTGGTTGATGTGCATGCACATTGTCACCTCATTCAACTCTATGGGGCTACCGGAGATAGCCGAGTGCCTGTGCTAGGCTATGTCCAGCAGTCTCAGAGTCAAATGGAGGAACGAGCACACATGCATGCTTGTCTGATGCTTCATTCAAATGGGGGAACACAGGCCCCTATTCTTATAATCAACAGGGGCCCCAGCAGTCATACTCCAGCCAATCAAACACTTAACCTGTGCATAGAGGATATGGTGTTCTAATAGGGCAAGCCCTTTAAGTTAAAGGGATATATCATATTATCTTTGAGCACAAAGTAATGGCACACAATCGGAGCTTATGCAGTTATTACTGGTTAAGTAGGTGTAATTCTATAAAACATGCATAAATGAATTCTACTATGTAGCCTTTCAAAGCCATTTAGCCACACCAGAGCTGCTATGGAAATACATATTAAGCACCATTTGCATAAACTGTACAAAAGCTAAATAAATAATAATCCATGTCATTTGTTTTCTAAGATTATGATATAACCAGGGTCAGCCAGATCTGTGCCCCTGTCATTCTAGGCAACAAAAGAAGTGTGGCACTGAGGAACATATGCAGCCATCTGCCTAACCCCAGCAGCACCATTGGTACTGGCAGAGTTAAATGCTTCTGTTCATTTCCCAACAGCCCCTCCTCCACTCCCACATCAGCTTGTGTGTCAGCTGCAGCACCAGGGAGATAGAGTGCTGACTGCAATGTATCAGCTTTAACCACAGCTGCACTCCACTGCTTGGAGGGGTTCTTTCTTTACTGCTGCCCTTACAATGGGACATCCCAAGATAATTGGCACTGCAATTCCATGCTTGAGGAATCTGTATCTTAATAATTACTCAGATCTTCTCGATATGTGTGTGTATATACATACATACACAGTATAAGGTATGCTGTGTAGCAGACAGTGAAGAATAAATAAACAAATACAATAAATAAATAAATAAATAAATAAGATACAGCTGTAGCAATTGCACAGCGTTCCCTGCTGCAAGATCCAGGAGTCCCAGCACATAATGCGTTACAGTAGAGTGTACTTTAGCCTGGCATCCCCCATCCCCCACCACTCCTGCACTCCATGCTATGTTGTGGATGATAGATCACAAGCAGGCAGTCCCATGAGGCAGAGGAGCACTTGGGCACATCCAGGTCATAGCCAGATGTGCCGCCTCTCCTGCTGGATGCACATGTTGCAGAGTAAAAGCCAGGGTCACTTTGCTGGACCAAAGGACTCATACGGTGTCCTTGGTTGTCATTCGCCGGGATCTCCTTCCTCCCTTGCTCCTGCCCATCTGGGGGATAGTAATACATGGGATGGGCGATGCAGGATGTATTTGTGCTGCTAGATTGGATATTCAGGGCAGCATCCTGAGCAGGGAGCCAATGGGCTGCTAGAGCTGAGCTGTGTCCTGCCTTCCCAGCGGAGGGATGCCGGAGAGGCTGCAGTGTGCTGCTGATGCTGCTCCACTCCTAGCAGCCTAGTGTCAGCTCTGCCTATTACCCACAGCACAAACTTAAGGGGGAGAAGCAATTCCTTGATTGCTGATGCTGAGAGTGTGGCTCAAATTCCAAGGCTGCCTGTAATAAAGATCAGCTGTCATCTAGGCAGAGACCCCCCCTTCTCCTCTTACTCTGCACATACCTATTGTGTGCTTGCTCCAGTCTATGAGCAGCAGGGAAGAGAGGACTTCCTTGTAGACAGTCTTACCGGCAAGGCAGAGCTGAAGGACACCCATCTCCTGCAGGTAAGTCATCATCTACTGCTTGTCATTTGCTATGGATGAGTAGGGTACCCCCTTAGAGCTGGGCTCTTTGTGAGAGCAGATAATGGAGCACATGCTAACCTGATTAGTCAGTGTATATTCATCTATACATCCATGTCCATTACAGAGAGACTAAATAGGGTCAGGTGACATTATAAGTGCAATGCATAGCCCATGTCTCTTTTCATATTATTACCAGGTCTTCATGAAATATTCATTGCTGCAATGTCCAAGGAAGCAAATCACCTAAGCTACTATGGTTGGGCAGAGCCACACAAACCTCCAGCAACTTGGCTTTCCTCTCACTCTTCCACAGAGTTTCTTTTTTTTTTTTTTTTCATTTTTTTTTTTTTTACTTGCCATGCTTGGCTAAAAAGCTGGGTGATTACTTAATTGCTGCTGATTGCAAGTGTCAACCATCTGACATCTGCTGCTATTCAGCTCTCAGTGCTGAGTTGGTAACACCCTAGATTGCTAAAATGCTTCTCTCAAACCCTGAATGTATTTTTACTGATCATTGGGGGTCCTGGATTTTTTAGGGAAGTGGACATCCCCTGAATTTTAGGAAGTTGAGAACCCAGAAAATAAATGACCCCCACCTCTGTGTCAGGTCAGCAGAGAGGAATAGTTAGGGCTTCTCCAGGAGTAGCCCAGGACTCAGAAGCCACAGTACAGAGAAGCATATTGAAACTTGCATAGGACAGATCTTTGCTATCTGGCAACTCATCAGAGCTGGAGTCAGAATGGAGATGGGATAAGGAGGTCATTCTTATGGTTTTATGTACTTACATGTCTGGGGGCTTAGGGTGGGGGGTGCTAAAGTAGGTTTGTCCTTTGGTTATGAATGGGTGGAGTTAAAATATGAATGGGGTCAATGACTACTAGTCTGAAAACTGGAACTTAATGCATATCCTATTTCTATTTGTCTGCCTTTATAACATCTAATATATATCTATCTGTCTATCTATCTATCTATCTATCTATCTATCTCTATCCATCTATCTATCTCTATCTATCTATCTATTTATCTATCATCTATCCATTTATCTCACATCTATCTATATAAAGCAGGCATAACTATATATATCCTATAAATATATCCTATAAAGCAGAAAGCCTCTACTCTACAGTTTAATCTTAATTGTAATGAAACGTCCTTCTAGGACAGAATATTGGTCATTCAGCCCTCTGTAAATCAATCAGCACTGATAGAAGCTGCCTTCAACCATTATTCATCAGACCCAGCTGGATGATTTCTGTCAGATGGGAAGTGCTAGTGCAAAATCTCTAGGTAAATGTATCTGGAAGGCTTTCCAAGTATAGTGGTAAATGAGCACACACACAGTTGGCTGCAGTCTGCAGGCAGATGTTAGCACACTAATAAATCTTTTCTTTTTATTGTCACTGAGATGTCATGTCTTACTTTCCTATTTAAAAATTAATTTGCACGCAAATGAAGTGTCTTCATTTGTAAGATTATGCTTTAAGATTACACATCTCTGCTGGGGTGGATACAGTGTTCATCACATACTGTAGAAGACAGTACAGTTTGCCTAGCTATTCTTCTTCAGCTTTCCTCTGCTGCTACATGCAATACATTACAGTAACCACACCAGCACATTTTTTGCCCCTGCATCCTCCATTCTCTTAATGTAATTATATATGATTTTCAGAGGAGTAGCTAAAAGTATACCATGATCTGCATATCTTTCTCTGGTTCTAGCCTTCTTACTACAAGGACATTACAAGGTATTCTGTACCTTACAATCAGTAGCCATTTGTCATGATGTAATGTGGCAGAGGACACACAGTTGCTGAGCTCTGACTGTTTACTGCAATTAATTCCTTCTTGGTTTATAATTGTCGAAATATCAAATTCATATTAACACTGAAATGATAATTAGCGTAATGTACAACAGAACCTATACATACTATCCTATCTCGGGCAAACGGCAGCTGTGAAATTCTAGTCTGGTGGAGAGATCAGTTTACATAGGACTACAGTGTATAATATGCAGACCTGTGCAAATATTCCATACCGCCTTTGTACACTATTGCACAATAGCATGCGTCCAGTATTGTCGATAAGGTTTCCTTATCTTGAAATTTTGTACAGAGATTGGATGCATATGTGATATGCTATAATATATCATAGATGCCACCTCTTAATACACTAGAGAATACTGAATACAGACCTAAATATATATGTGTTCATATTTTTGGGGTACATCTGACGAAATCCTATTCTATATTGCAAAAGTAAATTAATACCTGTGGCAAGAATTTGAAGTGAAGTTCATGTGTCCGACCATTCCGAATTACGACGTCTCGCACACCACATTAGTGGTTTTACCTTCTTCTTCAGAAAGGCTGGATTTTCCTATCAGATGTATAGTGCTATGCTTTTTTTCATACATTGGATCTTGACAAAATGTAGGGAGAGGGCAAAATAGGTATATTGTGGCTTCTACTTTGGTAGTCAGGGTCACACTGGCCCACCAGGGTACCAGAGGATCCTCCAGTGGGCACAAGCTCTGATACAATAAAGAACTCCTATTCAAACTCCTAACCTATTCAAATAGGGCCTCTAAGGTCTAGCAGAAAGCCTTTCATTTTGAAGCTGAACTAGGAATAAGGTCATGGGTTGGCATTGCTATACCTGCAACCTGTGCAGTAGGAATAGGTGTCCACCACAATCTTATCAAGAAAACACATTTTTTGCCCATTAAACCCCACTTGCCCCCTTTTGCCCATTAAACCCCACTGTCAGTAGTACAGTAGCGTGCTTCTGCTATTGCTCTGGAGCTAAGGGATATAAGGATAACATTAATTTTATTGAGAAAAAAAAAACTAATTGTGTCTTAATGCCCCAATGGAGTAAGAGCATGGACCTTTCTTAGGGTGAGACCAAACAGCCTGTTCACACTGCAGCTGGCTGCACACTGCAAGCTGTGCCCACCGTTTTTTTTTTTTAAGGGTATACCGTGAGTCTGGTGCTAATATATAACACTGATATGGAAAATAGTAGTGCCATATTCATTCTGATATACTCTAGGGTTGTGCTAGATATAGTTGTTAATTTCCCAGCACAGAAGGAAGAGGGGGAGGGGGGATATGTGAATCTGCATTTTGTGTGGATCGGATATGGACCCATTCATTTCATTGGTGCCACAAAAGAAGCGGACAGCACACGTATGTCCGTTCACTGGTCCCCTAAAAAAATTAGAACATGTCCTATTCTTGTCCGTTTTGCAGACAAGAATATGCAGTTCTAACAGAGGATAGGACATACCGATCCGCAAAATGCGGAACGCACACGGGCCGTATCCATGTTTTGCGGATCTGCAATTGCGGATCACAAAAACTGCTACAGCCGTGTGCATGAACCCTTAGGCTGACGCTCCACAGAAACTTTTTATAGCACAATTTTCTCATTTTTGTTTTTTAATCAACTAACAATTATTGTCCTGGTGATAGAGTGGCTCCTCTGGACATGTTTTAGACAGTTACTGCTCTTCATAGGTCGTGCCTCAGGGTCCACTGATCCAGTGATTGTATTATAGTATCTTCACATTTTGATGCATTAATGGGGTTAAACTTAGGGGATCAACTTGTAATATAGAATTGACGGTTACATATCTGACAGGTCCTGTGCCACCACTCCAGTTCTCCTTGAAGGGCTCTGTTCTTCCGGCTGCAGCGGTGACATCATGGTGACAACACAAGACCAATATAGCCTATCATTGTCCTAAGTGGTGCACTGAATACACCAGTAATAGGCTGCCGTGGTCTTTTTGTTGTCAACATATCATAACTGCAGCTGGGAGAATAAAGCCCTGCAGGGAGATCAGGATCTATCAGGTAAGCAATCATCTGTTTTATATTGCAGGTCAATCCCCTGAGTTGTCCAGTTTCCTGCTTCAAGAAACCGGACAACCCCTTTAAGGTACTGGGTAATATAATTACTAAGCTATTAGGCACACCATTTTAACTGTCGAGGTCAAGCTAAGTCAGATATCTTTGTCATAAGACCTCCTTATGTTTACTATCTCAAACTAAAAGCAATTTTAATAGTAGTTGTAAAATTGCAACAGGCTCTACTCTTGGTCAGCCTGCCAATCAGTCCTCAGTGGAAGGGCGCATTTACACGTGCCAATCGGCAGCAGATTGTCGGGAAGGAAGCGTTCCTTCCCAACAGTTGGCTGCTCGTTCAGTAATCACCTCCACAGTATGAGGACGATCAATCGCTATTGTGATGTCTCGTCCTCATATAGCTGCATTGTTTCTGGGCAGCAGATCGCTGTTTAGACAGCACAATCTGCTGCCCAGATAATTTAGGTGCCTGCATAAATGACAAGACCACCCGATGGACGAGCGTTTCGCTCTTTCATCGGGTGATTGGCTGCACTTCTACACAAGCAGATTGTTGGGAACGAGTGTTCTCAGGAACATTTGTCTGATACTCTGTCCAATAATCTGCCCTTCTAAACACTTCTTAATATGGAGTACAACTGAACATGTCATCATTTTTTTTTCCCGATATCATGGATCTGTAAGAGAAAATCTCTGTGTGTGTCCCAGATGAAGGCATGAAAAACCGCAGTGTGGACCCTTTTCACACAGACATGGATTTTGTAATGAATTCTGCAGTGAAATCCATGTCACATCAGACTAAAATCTGCAAGCCATGCATTTGAATAGGTTTTCTGCAACCCTGTTCATATGCAACAAAAAATTTACAGGCAGATTTGTTGGTGACGCAGTGGATAAAAATCTACCTGCTGCTTATTTTGTGACGAAAAGCAAAGGATAAGTTCCATTGAATGACAGTGGGGCTAAACCTTGTACAGATCGGCTGCACACCCACAGCACAGGCATCACGGCTCAGTATTGTGTTGTAATAAAATATGTGTCAGATCTGCAATCTGTAAATACGACGCATGTGAACCTTCCTTTAGATTTCTATGTGCACTGTATTACTAGATCTATACATCGAAGATCTGCAATATAGCCATGTGCTTAAGGCCTGAACATAATTGCCATAATCTTATGCATTAATGTGTCACTACAAGAGAGGCACTTGGGCACATTTAGCACACTTGACTGCATCATCTGGAAATGTTGTGCCATAGCCTATTACAGAAGAGCAATATCTATAAAACAGACATATAACGTGAATGCTGTTTCTGGCAATAGGGTTAGCTTACTAACTGTGGAACACTACTTTCAAGCATATCTTCACATCTAGTGCTACAATACCTAACACCAAAATAACTAAAGAACAATGTTATAAGTGTGGATCCACTATAGTCAGCAGACTGTTTTGAACATTACACTTGAAAACTCATTTTTTCCCTCTCTCTTTATCTAACAGCAGTGATATATATAGAGCAGGGGTGGCCGACTTGTGGCTCTTCAGCCGCATGCGGCTCTTTGCTTCTTCAAGTGCGGCTCAGTCTCCACCCCATGCTCAGATCTCTTTTCATGATCGGGCATTGTTACTACTTTGCAGCTCCATCTCACTCTCCACTACGTCCTGATGCACACAGTGTGAGAACGTAGTATGTGGAGACACGCACTATGACCTGACGTTGTGCTCATCGGGTCACAGTGGAGAGTGTGTCAGACCTGCAGAGTAGCAGGTGCCAAGCAGGAGCCCAGAGATTTTTTTAAATCATAGAACTGAGCATAGGGGTCTGATCTGAGCATGGGGGGGGGGGGGGGGGTCCTGGTCTGGGCAATGGGAGTCTGATCTGAGCAACGGGGGTCCTGATTTAAGCAATGGGGATCTGATCTGAGCAATGGGGGGCAGATCTGAGCATGAGAGGATCAGATCTGAGCAATGGGGGATCAGATCTGAGCTTAGGGTCAGATCAAATATTTTTTTATCAGACCACAGATCAGATGAAAAAAAGTTTTTTTCTCTTATTTTTCTTTATTAAAACCTAGGTGCATCTTGTAGGGCAATAAATATGGTGGCTTGTGTGTAAATGTATAGCTTGTGGCTCCTGGTAGTCAAACGTTTTTTTGGGGGGGCTCTTTGTGTCTGTAAGGTTGGCCACCCCTGATCTAGAGTATGTAGGAACTACTATATTCTTTACATATTTCCCAAAAGAAGCCCCCCCCCCCCCCCCCCACTGCATAGTACTGATCTCAGGATCTGTACACTGAAAAGGTTTTTTAAAAAAAAAATTGTGATGAATTATCCTCTGGATAGGTCATCAGTATCTGATCGTGGGGGTCCGACACCCAGGACTCCCGCCGTTCAGCTGTTTTGAGAAGGCATCGGAGCTCCTGAGAGCACTGCTGCCTTCTCCTTGCTCACCAAGCACAGCGCCGTACATTGTATAGCGGCTGTGCTTGGTATTGCAGCTCAGACCCATTCACTTGAACGGGGCTGAGCTGCTCCTAGGCCACATGATCAAAGAACGTGTTGTCACTGGCCTATGGAAAGCAGAGAGAAAGCTGCAGCACTCACAGGAGCGAGGCTGTCTTCTCAAACAGCTGATTGGCCGGCGCCCCAGGTGTCGGACCCCCACCGATCAGATACTAATGATCTATCCTAAGTATAGGTCATTGGTAAAAAAAATCGTGGAAAACCCCTTTTATAAAAGCACTAGCCTTAACCATTCTTGATTATTTTAACACTATTTGCCAAAATAATATTTTTATATATGTCCTATTACAAAGTATTAACAGATGGATCCTCTAAGGGTTTGTTCACATGACAGTTGTTCCTCCGTGCCCGTGTTGTGGACCGCAAATTGCTTTAGCTCCACTCATATCCTTTTTTTTTTTTTTTTTTGGTGCAATCAGGAAACCCACACACAAATAATCCATTGCAGTATGGACAGCAACATGAATTCCCTTTAACAACAATAGGGTGTGTGTTTCAGCACAGAGATCCCCAAACAAAATCCGCTGTGTGAACAAGGCTTAATGGATTACCTGAATGTTTTTGAGATGTAAAAAGGTATCAATTTTTATCAATTCAGTTAATGTAGGCTTTGTTTTTCTACAGAATGCCAACAAAAATTTAAAAGGGTATTCCCATCTTGGATATTGATCACAGATTACTGGGATGCAAAGCTTTCTCTTAATTCACTGCTGTGGGACATCCGAAAATAGCCAAGAGAGCGCGCTTGGCTATTTTCAGAAGTCCCATAGCGGTGAATGAAGAGCAAGCCTTGGAAGCATATTTACCTCTCCATTTACCACTATAGGACGATCAGAAATAGCTGTGCACTGGAACCACCATGGCAGTGAGGGTGGTCGCGCAGGCGCTGTGTGGTTGCCCTTCACCTTGATACCCTGTTCTGGATATAGGAGGTGGGAACTACACCTATTTGACATTGATGGTTCTCCTAGCAATATGCCATTAATTTCCCAGATCGAAATACCCCTTCAAAAGGTCTATGGGGGTCATTTACGAACAGATATACCCCATTTGTGTGGCATATATCTGGCGCAGATTCTGTCACATGCCATGTTGCGGCAGAATCTACGCCTAAACCAGGCGTAGAAAATGATGAATAAGATTTTGCCTGCTGGTCCGTCCTGTTCCCCACCCACGCCAGGTCTAAAAAATGGGGCATGGGTGGGGAAGGGGACGGACCAGCAGGCAAAGTCTGATTCATCATTTTCTACACCTGGTTTAGGCGTACAAAATGGTCTAAATGTAAGACAGCTCAGAAGCTGTCTTACATTTAGAATCAGCGGTGGATACGTGAAGTTATGTAGAGACCGGCATCTCTACACAACTTCAGCGATCCACCTCCAGCTATAGGGTTATTAAGACCAACGTCTAAAACACCAGTCTTAATTAGAGATAAGCGAATCGAATCCCATGAAGTGGAATTAGATCCGAATTTCAGGATAAATTCGATTCGCCTCAAAGCCCAATTTCCTCGTGCTTCGTGTAAGCGAATTGATTTAAAATAAAATAGTGTAAAAAACAAAACAAATCATTCTTACCTCCTCCATTTGCTCGCGACGGGCCGCCAGCCACCATCTTGATTTAATATCTCAGCCGAAATACCGTGCGTGGTGGCGTATGATGTCACCACGTCAGCTGGCATGATTACGTAATCTTGTGCAGCGCGTGGTTTTGCGCCAGATCTTTCACACTGTTTTTACACTCATATGAACATGTATGATGGGGGATGTCACTATCACAGCTCCCTGTCATTACACCCACTACTTACAAAAAAATGCGCTTTGTGACAAAGTAATTCATCACAAAGTGACATTTTTTGAGAAATTTGGCGAATCAACCTTTTGAAAAATTCGCTCATCTCTAGTCTTAATAAATGTGCCCATAGATAAATAGATAGATAATGCAACAACCCAAAGCCTTATTTACACAACAAGAGTGTAACCGCTGTTTTTGTACTAACCTCATCCACTTGAATGTGTTGGGATACTCGCCCCTCACTGGATTACGTAATGTAACCTAATGCCCCACATTGTTGATCTTATTTAAAAAAATGAAATAGTTGTACATCAGCAGCATTTCTATCAAATAAATGGCTTGCATCCAAAATACTGTGACATTTCTGCATATTTGGCTTCCATGATAAACAGTTAAACAAAAGCTCTGTGCTTCGGTAAAGTCACCTCCATGATAAGCAGAAATGGTTCTACTTATTACTTTGAATCGAAGACCTTCATGTTTTACAGATACCTTTCTAATCACTTGGCTGTAGGTCTCCAAGGCACCTGCTTGTTTTAAATGTGATTCTGTATCTAAGAGAAGCTATTCCTAAATATACACACGAGGATTTGTTCTACGGTTGATGGTTTGTTTGCCACCAACCACTTCAAGACATAGAACTTGTTAAGAGAAATTTTATTGTCAAAGTAAATCAACAAAGCTGTATTGTCATGTAAATAGTGTTGTAAGCCAAGATCAGGAGTCGTGCTTTCTGTGCAGTCTCTAGTCACTGGCAAGTTACATCATTATAATGCAAGATCCTTCTGAATCCATAACACAAACAAAATATGAGCAGAACAAACACTCATGTTATTTCGATGAAGCCCAGTATTTGAGTTAAATAATGAGAACACTTGTAGTAACAGAGACAAATGTTTGCTGTTTCAGAGGCAAAGGATGAAAAATGACTAGTGTGATACAGTACATTGTTTATTACTACTTTAACTGTTGTCATTGTTCTAACATTCTATCCGTCTTATGTTAGCAGATAAAAGCTGTGTCAGTCGTTAAAGGGGTTGTCCAAGATAATTAAAAATCTCAGAAATAAAAATAAAAAAATGATAACCTTACCCATTTCTCCAGCACCATTCTCTGCATCACTGGTCTGGTTCTCATCACTGTTTGTTTAGAACAGCAGTGGTGACGTGCCTGGATACGGCATGTGATAGCTGAAACCAGTCACTGTTTTTAGTGGACTACAGGTGAAGACACTGTATCCTGTGCACCTCATCGAAATTGTGCTGTGCAAGTATACAGAACGTCACTGCTTCAGCCAATCACTGTCCTCAGTCGTAGACTGCTAAGGACAGTGATTGACTCCAGTGGTCACGTGCCATATTCAAGCATGGACCAGTTCTGCATAGAACAACAGTCGTGAAAGAGCCAAGTATATCATGTTTTCAATTATCTTGGACTACCCCTTTAACTGGTTGGTTATCCTTTTAAAATGAATGATCTATCAAGTGAATGGGACAAAGCTGCAATACCCCACACTATCATTGCTAAAAGTACAATGTGCTACATCAAAAATTTGGGGGAGAGTTCTTAAGCTTCTACACCAGTTTTCTGGCATAGAAATGTTACACATTTTGTCTCAAGCCTCAGTTTACACCTAAATTGGCAGGTTTTTCCCTCCTTTCTGAGAATCTTGCAAATTTTGTAACAAGTGGGTGAGACATGGTGGGAAGAGGTGTATGACAACATTTGCAACATGTGCATATTTAACAATATGGCTCACATCACACCTAAAATGTACTCCAGTGTGCACCTCTTAATAATTGTGGAGCATCTCATGCTAGTACAGCCTACTGTACATAATGTCCTTCTTAAAAGAATCTCCCACATTGTCTGGAGCGATGTAGGCAATGTCGGGGGTGCTGCTCTTGCTCATGTGTTGCATCCCTTTGAAACGGCTAATTGGTGAGGTTGTAGAATTTGTATACCAGTGCAGTACAATAGTTAAACGTGATTAGAAATGATAGAGTTTGAGCTCTGCGGTAAATCTGGCACCTGGGGAAACTTTACTCCTGAAGTCAGTTATTGGCTGAATCAGTGGACAATGTCCATGACCCAGCCTGAAGAAAAGAAGCTGGGGAATGGAAGATGGGGCCAACGCACAGGCTCAGAGCAATAGGGAGCAGGTAAGTATGAATCTTTTAGAAGGTAATGCATTGCCGGAGGTCGTTTCTTGATTTAATATTCATGGGAAATCCTTTAATAGACTTTTTTTTAATACTTTTGTGACTTAGTATTTGAAGGGGCATTCTAGTTTTCAAGAAAAGGTTATGCTTTGTATAGTGAAAGGTTATACAGTTTTCCAGTAAACTTTGTGTATGAGTTCCTCAGGGTGTTCAAGATCTCCACTTGGAATCATTTAATATGAGTTATGCAAAGAATACCCTATGTTTGCTAAAGCTGGAATCCTCACTTAAAGGTGTTCTCCGGGTATTAATAAAATTAAAGTACTTAAAGGGATTCTGTCACCAAGTTTTAGGCTATAGAGCTGCGGACATGCACGGCTAGATCGCAGCTAGCATGACCACAATATACTTGTCCTATAGGGCTGTGTGCTTTTATTTTCTTTAAAAAAGGATTTTAGCGATATGTAAATTAGTCTTGTAAGGTGACCAAGGGGCTGTACGAACCTTCCTGGTGCCCAGCCACGCCCGCCTGTGAAGGAGCCCAGCACCTCCTGCGTCCTGCAAATCTCCTCCTTTCGTCACCGTTAGATAGCCGTAATCTCGCAATGCGCGAGCCCGCATCTATCGATCTATCGATGACGAAAGGAGGAGATTCGGAGGGCTCCTTCACAGGCGGGCGTGGCTGGGCACCAGGAAGGTTCATACAGCCCCTTGGTCACCTTGCAAGACTAATTTTCATATCGCTAAAATCCTTTTTTAAAGAAAATAAAAGCACACAGCCCTATAGGACAGTTATATTGTGGACATGCTAGCGGCGATCTAGCCGTGCATGTCCGCAGCTCTATAGCCTAAAACTTGGTGACAGAATCCCTTTAAATATTAATCTATTATAAATTTATTCCCAAATACCTTTAATTAATTATAATGGCTTGTTTTGTCTATGGAGCAATCATTAGGAGAAATAAAATGTCTGCCATTAGTACATGCGAAACTTGTCGTAATCACACAGGGGGACAAGTTACTTCATATGCTCCTCTCCTTCTTGTCAGGGATTATGATCCTGAATAGAGCTGAAAAGATCATCAGCTGAATCTCTGTAGGAATGGAGTTCATGAGGAGACATGAAGTACAGCGGGGATGGACAGGACAGATGGGGCTTTGGTAATGGAGACTGCATAATGAGTACTACTGTCCATTAGCCACACCCCCACCTCCTCTCTGTACTTCATGGGGGAGATTTATCAAAACTGGTGCCCATAACAACTAATCAGATTCTACCTTTCATTTTCAGAGCTCCTTTTAAAAGTGAAAAGTAGAATCTGATTGTTTGCTATGGGTAACTAAGCCAGTTCTACCTTACACCCGTTTTGATAAATCTCCCCCACATCTCCTCATGAACTCCATTCCTACAGATAGTCAGCTGAAGATCTTGTCATCCATATTCAGGATTATAATCCTTAACAAGTAGAGCAGAGAGGAGGATGAGGCAGCTCAGTTTTGTGAAGTAACGTTCCCCCTGTGTGATTAGGACAGGTTTTGTGTGTGCTAATATGACGGCAGCCATTTAATTTCTCCGAATGATTGCTGTCTAGACAAAAAGCCATTATAACTAATGAAGTACGCTGACAAGAATGACAAGCTATATGCTTGCTTACTTACAAACTGACAGATGTCTGAAGATAACTGGATAGCCATGCTTTTAGACCCTCACAATGAAAGCAAAATATGGGAATATATTCTTGTTCCCAAAAGGGTGTCCAAATTGCTGTATTACCAGGATACACTATGTATGCAACTTGGCACAGCTTTTGAAGAGCAGATGCCTGCTGCCTGTGTGTCTGACTAGGAGGCCCCACTATGCCCTCTGATGAGTCACCCACCTTTCACTGTTTTATTTCCACAATCAGCAAAAGCCAAAGGGGCAGCAGCCAGTTCAGGTTCATGAACATGATGGAGCAGTCTTTTCATTTCGTGACAGGCTGATATAAGGACTCAGTTTGATGTCTCAGTACTGTCTTGTCCAGCTTCCATGGTCTTCTCAGAGAGGGTTTTTAGCATGGAAGGTGGCGTTGGCACACCCAAACACTCTGCTAGTGTATAAAACATGACATTTGTCAAAATTAATGAGGTTTGTATCTTTGTAATGAGGTATATATCCTACTGCTAATCCCCTTTTTGCCAGTTCTATTACCCCTACTGCCACTACCATTACCCCTACACAGCCGCCACTATTTCTACTACTACTACTACTACTACAAAACCTACACTCACACACAAACCTACACCTACTGCATTATCTGTTCCACACTGTGCTGCTACTGCTGGTGCCACTGTTGGTGCTAGTTATTATCCCAACACCACTTATCCATTACACATCCACACTGTACGGCTGCTGCTCCCTAGTAAAAGGGAGAATATTTCCAGGCTTGTTCGGCTTCAGTACACGCCACTGTTTCTTCTGACAATTGTGTGTGTATGAATATGGACAGACGTAATTTATAGTTGCTTGTGCACAAAAAACTACTGTTTCTCATGATAATGATTTGTGTGTGTGTGTGTAAATATGGGCAGGCATTTTGCCCCGTTATAGCATAATGTTTGATTGCTTGGTCTTTTCCATAGCACGATATGTGTTTAAAAACCATCTGCTCCTAATAAGGGACAATTTATGGAAGGTTTCTTAATATTATAAAGCATGCATAACACATGTGACAGCACAGTATGTTTCTAAACAGGCCGTTTGTTACCACTGTCAACCATGCATTTGCTCATAGCTATATATGTCTGTGTCACTCTGATATTATTTGCTATTGACGTCATTCTGTTAAAGAGCTTAAAAGGAGGGAGGGGAGGAGAGAGAGCAAAAATTTGTTTAAAAAAAATTTGACAACTGAAATATTAAATTCATTTCAAGAAGTTTGCTCATCTCTAATGTACAACATTATCTTTACTCAGAGAGTTATCGCTATGTTATCTGTGGTGTTACATAGGACTGCAGGAAACATCTCTCACTTTCCCCGATTCCTCTACATTGCTAGTCCCTCAATTTATCATTTTGCTGCCTTCACAATATATCAATCCCCATTAGAATTTAGGCCATAAACTTTTGATTATCTGGGGTCAAGTTAACCCATGTACATATGGCTGTATCTGCGCTCTTTCACTGAAACAGGGCAAGCTGCATCTTATAGATGAGCCATTTTGTATGTGTAAACAATAAATGGATAACACCATTGTACATGTGCAGGGATCAGCGGCCATCTTTTCAGTGTATAGGCTTCTGTGTGAAGCTTGTACTTTACTGACTCATGCACAACACAATGTAAGTACTGTGCATACGTCAAAACATTGCGATCAGCCTCTGTGCTGTCACTGTGCTGGTGTAGATGGCACTGTGGCACACTATGGATGATGCAGTGAGTCACCGTGGATGGCACTTTGGGTCACACTGTGGATGGCACTGTGGGGTACTCTGAATCTCACTGTGTGGCACACCATGGATGGCAGTGCGGTACAGACTGTGGATGGCACTTTGAGGTACACTGTGGTTGGTACTGTGGGGTGCACTGTGGATGGCACTGTGGGGCACACTATGAATGATGCTGTGGTGCACTGTGGATGGTACAGTTGGGTGCACTATGGGAGGTAGTGTAGGGTGCTCTATCAATGACACTCTGGGGCACACTATGGATGGCACAGTGGGCACTGTGGACATTGGCTGGTGAATGAAGAGCTTGTGGACTGCCAGTGATGTGATGCTGCGAGCGACAAGACACTAGCCGGATTCATGTATGGGTATAGTAACATGACCAAAGGAGGTATAGTGGGAGTAGCTCCTGCAGACGGAACTGTGTGGCAGGCGGGGCCAGCCCTTGACTCATTACTCTGCAGTGCAGCAAGGTTTATCAATAAAGCTAGGTGGTGAAGAAAACAGGAGACACTGGATGTAAACAGTCCTGCCAAGATGCTCTGTTGCCCAGACAGGGGGAAAGAAAGCCCAGACATGAAAAACAGGTATTGGGGGCAGGTCCCACTAAGCCATGTCCCCAATCCAGTTAGGCCACACCCCCTACCACTCCGCAGTCGAAGGGATTGAAAAAACGAAGGCAAAAAAAAAAATTCTGTCAGCTGCAGGGGTGGGAGGGACAATGACTTTCTCCCTGCAGCTCACGCTCAGACAGCACAGTGCTGCTGTCTAAGAGTGAGCTGTTCAAAAGAACATCCCTGTGTGAGATATTCCCAGAAAATGCATTAGCCAAAAGAAGCCTGGTCACATGACCTTTATCAGCCAATAGAAGCTTGCAGGCCCTTAGTCTCTGCATACACACAGTTTTATACCAGGTTTCCATAGCAACCCAGCCATTTTTCTTCACTGCTGTAGGTCAGCTTTAAAGGGGCAGGGCCCTGTGGATGACACTGTTAAGGGAGCGGAGTGCTGTGGAGGTCACAGTTCAGGGGCAGGTAGGGTGTCCATTCAGGCCACCCTCAAAAGACGGACTTAAAACTGCCGCCCTCAGGTCCCGCTAAGCCATGCCCCCTCCCACTTCGCAGCCGACGGGGATTTAAAAAATGAAGGTAATTATCAACTTCTGTCAGCTGCAGGGGATAGAGGGAGGGTGGCTTTCTCCCTGCAGCTCATGCTCAGACAGCACAGTGCTGCTGTCTGAGAGTAAGCTGTTAAAAAGAACATCCCTGTGTCCATCCAGGCCCTGCGCCGGACGGAGGACAGGGAGTCTGAAAGCCGGACTGTCCGGCCTAAAACCGGACCTCTGGCCACCCTAGGGGCAGGCTGATGTGGAGGCCACAGTTAAGTGGACGGTCCGCTATGGAGGTCAGTGTTAAGGGGCAGATTGCTGTAGAGGCCACTGGTTAGGGGACGGGGTGTTTTGTCGAAATCACTGTTAAGCAGATGCGGTACTGTGGAGGTCACTAATGAAAGGGTGGCCTCTGTGGAGGTCACTGTTAAAGCTTCAAGCTGCTGTGGAGGTCTCTGTTAAGGGGACAGGGAACTGTGGAGGTCACAGTTACGGGGAGGGTCCACTATGGAGGTCAGTTTTAAGGGGCGGGGTGCTGTAGAGGTCACTGTTAAGGGGGATATTGTCAATATCTTTTAATGACATACACAAACATTAAAGGAAATAGATTAAATATACCCATGCGAAGCCGAGTCCTTCTGCTAGTTATATAAATAAAAAATACAGCCACAGAATACATTTTTACAGAGATAAGAACAACATGTTTCATATAAATGGTATTCTTGACCTAATATACAGAAAGATAAAGGGGGCACATACATTATTATCTTGTCACATCAGTCACAGTAATTGGTCTGCTCTTACAGAAAGACCTCCGTAAGTTTTAGATAAATCGTCCTTATTTACTGATCTCAGAATATTACTCCGCTGATATTTTTGTTAACAATTTGCTTCATTGCTGATTCTTTCCCACCATCCTTTATCTGACTAGTCATTTTATGTTCAGCCTAGAAATACTTAAAATACAACTACTGAGGCAATGTTCACATGATAAACCATTAGAGACCAAATCCAGATATTCTAGAAAAACCATGTTAGTGTGGAACAAAAATTGTAGATAAGAAGATACTTTGTTAGTTGAATGTAATGTACTGTATGTTTAAATGAACCTAAACCTTGAGATTAATTCTGAATGGAAACAAGATAAATACTTGAGCTTAGGCTACTTTCACATTAGCGTTTCTGTTTTCCAGTATTGAGATCCATCGTAGGGTCTCAATACCAGAAGAAAATGCTTCTGTTTTGTCCCCATTCATTTTCAAAGGGGACAAAACATAAGTGAACAGAACGGAATGCTCCAAAATGCATTCTATTCCATTTGGTTGCCTTCTCATACTGGAGAGCAAACCGCAGCATCCGTCATGGCATGTGGAGCAAGACAGATCTATCATGCCCCACAATGCAAGTCAATGGAGACAGATCAGTTTTCTCTGACACAATAAAAAATGGATTTGTCCCCCATTGACTTTCAATGGAAATCCTGACAGATCTGTCTTGGCTATGTTAAAGATAATACAACCGGATCTGTTCATAACGGATGCAGATGGTTGTATTATCAGTAACGGAATAGTTTTTTATGATCCGTGCCGGATCCAGAAAAAACTGGTGAGAAAGTAGCCTTAACAATCTTTTTGTCCTACTGCAGACAAGGACAGCAGGGAGACTTCTGCTGCAACTACTTGTTTTATAGCTTATCACAAGGCTATGAGGAGGAGAAGGGACATGGCTGTCCTAATTGTGCACATTGAGAAGATTTTGTTAAATATTTATTAGTTTTAGCTGTAATATGAGAGAAAATTGAACCAAGGGAATTGAGGAGACTTGTTTAGTGTCCTGTTAAGTATTTAACAATATTTTATGCTTTGGTAAATGGGTTGTATAGTAAATGGGTTATTCCTGCCAAGCAAAGCCCACTGACAGGAGAAGCACTGTTTCTGGACCCTTTTCTGAAAATATACAGGTCCTTTCTAGTGTTGAGCGAGCATGCTCAGCTGAATACCTGTTCGGCTTGAGCATCGCTATGCTCGGCAGATCCGAGTGCTCGGCTGAATACTTTGGGTGCTCGAGTACAATGGAAGTCAATGGGAGAACCCCAGGCACCCCCTGCTCGGAAGAGTAAAGGTTGTCTGGTTGATAAAAAAAAAGGTTAGAAATTGATGGAAAACCCATCAAAATGGTTTGGAAACAGCATTAGGAGGATAGCTGGATGTGTTTTGTACAACATACAATAGACAACCACACAAAGGCTATATGCCAAGCGCCAGGTATGTGCAAGCCATCCATCTATCCATGAAACAGATACCCAGCATACCTTACAATGGCAGCCTTGTGCACTATGAGATATTCCAAACCAGCTCTCATCTGACTGAGAACCAGTAAACCTCAAAGTTATTTTGCATGGCTTAGATAGACCTTCACACCTAGATCAATATCATTAGGGCGACAAAAAGTTTTCTGATTGTCCTAACATAATATTCAATAACCTTTCTATACAGTTTTGTCATGTAAAAAGAAATTTGCATAAACATGGAAATATGGGAAAGACATGCAAATGAGCAGAATGAGCCTTATTTTTCAGCTGTCATAAGACTATGAAAACCCATAGATGGCGCTATTGAGTTATGAACAGCGCCATCTATTGGTTTCACAGTCTTATGAAAAGAGTAGACTAATAGTTTTGTCAGAAGACTATGAAACCAATAGATGGTGCTGTTCATAACTCAATACCGCCATCTATAGTCTTCTGACAAACTATTCGACTATGAGTCTTATGACAAGCTTATTAGTGTATCCTTTTGCATGGAAAATTTGCAATAAAAATTTACGATTAGAATTTGCTGCTATGAACAGCACTATCTATTGGTTTCATAGTCTTCTGACAAAACTATTAGTCTACTCTTGTCATAAGACTGTGAAACCAATAGATGGCTCTGTTGATAACTCAATAGCGCCATCTATTGGTTTTCACAGTTTTATGACAGCTGAAAAACAAGGCAGATTATGCTCATTTGCATGTCTTTCCCATATGCCCATGTTTATGCAAAATAGTTTTTACATGATAAAACTGTATAGAAAGGTTATTGAATATTATGTTAGGACAATCAGAAAACTTTTTGTCGCCCTAATGATATTGATCTAGGTGTGCAGGTCCACCCAAGCCATCCAACAGATGCAAAATAACTTTGAGGTTTACTGGTTCTCAGTCAGATGATAGCTGGTTTGGAATATCTCATAGTGCACAAGGCTGCCATTGTAAGGTATGCTGGCTATCTGTCTCATGGATGGATAGATTGATGGCTTGCATATACCTGGCTTTTGGCATATATCCTTTGTGTGTTTCTCTATTGTATGTTGTACATAATAAGAGTCTAAGACACATCCAGCTATCCTCTTAATGCTGTTTCCAAACCATTTTGATGGTGTTTCCTTCAATTTCTAGCCATTTTTTTTATGAATCAGACACCCTTTTCTCTTCCGAGCACAGGGTGCCTGGGGTTCTCCCATTGACTTCCATTGTTTCTGGGTGCTTGGTAGAACACACAAGCATACTGATGTGTTCGGCCAGAGCACCCGGGCACATGAGCACTTTGGTGCTCGCTCAAAACTTGTCCTTTATTTATTTTTTATTAATTTTTTTATGGTGTATTTGTGGCAATTTTGATGGTACAACATTGTTTTAACACTGTATGGCAATGAGTACTGTTTATTTAGCTCTGCTTTACAGTTGTACAATGGCCTCTTTTTCCTTTTACTAGATTGGTTTAACAAGTACACTAGGAAGAGGGATGTGGGCTTATAGGATCCTTTCTATCTGTTAAGCACATAAAAAGGTTTGATTTATTTCACTGTGATATGTTACTAAGTGTGTTCTCTTAGCATTATTGGTAATAGCAACTGATACTTGTGAAAATATAAAAGCCCTATATATCCTGGCTTCTGGCACCAGAATATCAAATTACTGTAAATTATATTAACATTCACAGTTTGAACATAATCCTGTTCAGGGGAATCTATAGTAGAATGAGGTTGTATTACAAAAAGTCACAGAATTACCACCATTCTAAAATATAACCTTTAATTGTTTTTATATAAAAGTCAATACACCCTTATCTATTCAAAAATCTGAAATAAATACGAAAAGAAAATCAAAAAGTAAGGTCTAGTGGTAGAGCCCATCTGAGGCTAATGGGAAAGGGATAGAGCAGGTTTGTTGGGCCTATAGGGAAAAATATCCCTGACTCTGGCCCTGATGTAGAAATTCCTACCTATATACGGAATAGCCGCCCTGATAAGGGCGATCCCGTCTCTCGTGCCTCCTAATGACCCTAAAGGACCCTGGCGGGGAAGAATGCACAGAGATTGATAACCCTGATTGGAGACCTATACTAAAGTACACAAAATAATAAATGGAACAACGAAAGTACCCAAACATAAGTGACAGTGAATTATCCAAGAGAAGAAGTGAATATATAAGGTAATAGAGATGTTCAATACCGTCCCTACGCGTTTTGCCTGGTTGTTGTCAGGCTCATCAGGGGACAAAATTGATCATGGAATACCCGACACCAAAGGTACTTAAGGTAATATTATATACAAATAGATTAATTTATTTTTGATTTTTAATTTTAGGCTTTTTAGAGCTATTTTAGATTTTAGATAAAATCATATAAGCCACTGGCTCTGATGAATATAAATATAATTACACCTGTCAGTAAGATAACTGATTATTTAATCCAAGGGATTCCTATGTAGCCAGTATTGGATCGGGTCCGGATTGGTGAAATATAGAGACCCCTATATCTCAAGAGATCCAGGAGGTGGCTAAGTGGCGGTACAACAATTTATATATACACATGTATGGTCCGCATGAGGAGATCCGCATAGAGGACTACAATTTTGTTACATTGCAGTATAATAAGGACACCAACAAAAAGAGTCTGGAAAATAATGTCATAAAAATAAACCATGGCATAGACATATATGATTGATGTTTAGCAAGTACCCCAAAAAAGATATCTATATGAATGATAGCAGTATAGCACAGCGAAACAACAGGCAGATAATGCTGTTAAGACAAGTGGTACTTGCGTTCCCTAGAGAGGAGTTAGGGGGCCATATGTTGAGTCCATAGATAAGGAGGCCAGAGTCTGATGAGGCATCGAGGTGGCGCTAAGATGGTGATGTTCGGCAGGTAGCGAGGAGACGCTAGCATGATTACCTATTTAAGAAGTAGGATACGTTTTTAAAAAATGCAAAGCATGCATGCGGTAAATGCAAAGCATGCATGTATATAGTCCCAGGTAAAACATTCATGAATAGCCTAGCAGATCAGACCTTCTATCCTCGCAGCTTTGCAAATTGTAACACCTCTGGGATAATTTATATGGCTCAATGTGACTGTGGACTCAAGTATATAGGCAAGACTAAAAGAATGTTTAAAAAATGTATCCTTGAACATATCGGGGACATCCGAAACAAACGAGATAAACCGATATCAAGACACATGTGGATGAGTCATGCAGGGTCCACCAAAAGTATCCACTTCTTCATGATTGAAGTCTTAAAAATGTCCAAGCGAGGTGGGGACGTAGACAAATTACTAAAACAGAAGGAGTCCAGATGGATCTTCAGACTAAACACTGTCGCACCATCTGGACTAAATGAAAATATAGATTATGCGTGCTTTATTTGAGGCCCTTTATCTGATAGGATCAACTTATCTTCTATCTAGTACAACGCATGTTGACTGGGAGACTAACCCCTCCATACTTGATCCTTATTTATATAATAGTTGGTCACCCCTTGTCAACTATTCCCTGGCTACCTATCATTGATGAACCCATTTGATTTATGGACATATGCACCTGTATTTGATATATTTCCTTAACTCTTTTGTAATCCATTTTTCTAGTTCTCCCTGGTATCATCCTGGGACTAACCTTTCCTCCCCTAGGATATCTTAATCATTTTCTCATCATTCCCCCTCCCCCGTTCCTTTTCCACCCCTTCCCCCAATATCGAGCCAAGTCACCAGATCGGCACTCACAATAACTGATGGCCATGGTTCTCATACGCCATCTAGCTATTTTACTTCGGCCCCTTAGATCCGCCCAATCACATGACCGGCACTGTGACTTCACTAGATCACATGTGCGGCCGCGTCATTCTCCCGGTCACGTGGGGGCGTCTGACGTAGGACGCCCCACGTCACACAGATCACGTGGGCGCCCGGCCTCTCCGAAACTCGGAAGTACTCCTTAAATAGGTAATCATGCTAGCGTCTCCTCGCTACCTGCCGAACATCACCATCTTAGCGCCACCTCGATGCCTCATCAGACTCTGGATTATCTGCCTGTTGTTTCGCTGTGCTATACTGCTATCATTCATATAGATATCTTTTTGGGGTACTTGCTAAACATCAATCATATATGTCTATGCCATGGTTTATTTTTATGACATTATTTTCCAGACTCTTTTTGTTGGTGTCCTTATTATACTGCAATGTAACAAAATTGTAGTCCTCTATGCGGATCTCCTCATGCGGACCATACATGTGTATATATAAATTGTTGTACCGCCACTTAGCCACCTCCTGGATCTCTTGAGATATAGGGGTCACTATATTTCACCAATCCGGACCCGATCCAATACTGGCTACATAGGAATCCCTTGAATTAAATAATCAGTTATCTTACTGACAGGTGTAATTATATTTATATTCATCAGAGCCAGTGGCTTATATGATTTTATCTAAAATCTAAAATAGCTCTAAAAAGCCTAAAATTAAAAATCAAAAATAAATTATCTATTTGTATATAATATTACCTTAAGTACCTTATTTTTGTGTACTTTTGTTGTTCCATTTATTATTTTGTGTACTTTAGTATAGGTCTCCAATCAGGGTTATCAATCTCTGTGCATTCTTCCCCGCCAGGGTCCTTTAGAGTCATTAGGAGGCACGAGAGACGGGATCGCCCTTATCAGGGCGGCTTTTCCGTATATAGGTAGGAATTTCTACATCAGGGCCAGAGTCAGGGATATTTTTCCCTATAGGCCCAACAAACCTGCTCTATCCCTTTCCCATTAGCCTCAGATGGGCTCTACCACTAGACCTTACTTTTTGATTTTCTTTTCGTATTTATTTCTGATTTTTTGAATAGATAAAGGTGTATTGACTTTTATATAAAAACAATTAAAGGTTATATTTTAGAATGGTGGTAATTCTGTAAATTATATTAAATCAGAGTGGATAAAATATTTTTTTGATGCAGAAAAAATACCTATTGGTACAATATTTAACAGGTTATATTAAGCAGATTTTGCAAGCAGAATAACCTGAGCTGACTGAATCAAACACAACAATTATCATATTTGACAGTCCCTTCTTAGAAACTGATATAGTTAGGATATGATATCACTTTATGAGTGGTGGAAATTTGACCTCTGGGATCCCTCTACATAACTTCGACGGATCCACCACAATCTAAAGGGCTTACTCAGACTGGCATCTAAAACACTGTTCTTAATAAATGACCCCCAGAATCTCTTTACTGAGTGGATCATGAGAATTGTAGCACAACTACAGGAAAATTACAGTTCAGAATTATCTTACAGAGCAGCAATTTCCTCCGGAAGCATATGGGCAACACCATAATGAATTTGGTCGTACTTTCAGTCTCTCTCTCTCCTCTCTCTCTCCTTCCTCTCCTCTCTCTCCTCTCTCTCTCCTATTTATAGTTTTTCCAAGCAAACCCAGGCATGCAATTAGGTTCTTAACTCCTACTGTAGTTCCCAAACTGAGAGGTGCAGATTAAGACATGTCCAGTTCATATCAAAGTGTGGCAGGTGCTTGAGCATTACATGCCTCCCACAGCAGTAAAGTCCTTTGCCATAAACAATCTGCACTTTACCGGTGTTATCTCATACAGCCTTGCAGGTTCTAAAGATGTTTATTCTCCTTCTTTCAGAAATACTTTAGTGTTAGAGTTTAGAGTTCTTTGGTAAATAAAAGTTTCAGAGGTACCAATTCTCTGGAATGTAAGGCCTTATCTCCAGAGCTCCTCTAACTAACTAAACAGGGAGTGGACCTGGGTCCATCACCTGGAAAACCTGAATGATAAACAAAGTTTTAAACTCTTAGTTGCCTGTACACTTACCATTGGACTTACAGGCCACAGGAAAAACAAGTATTTAACGATAAATCACACTAAATAAAAGTAGGTTATAAGCTGTTGCAATAGTTAGCACTTTGCAGTGCTCCATTGGGGTACTGCACATATTCCACAGCACATTATAGACATTATCATCACTTGTCCCAAGTGGAGCTCACGGTCTAAATTCCCTATCAGTACAGATGTAGCCAGCATTATTTTGACACCAGATGTGGCAGGATGTTACTAATGGTGGCTACATATGTGTGTCTTTGAATTGTGGGATAAAACCCACACAAACAAAGTCCATTCATATGTTGTCCTTTGTCCGATTTAAACCTAGGACATCAGTGCAGAAGGCACCACAGCTAACCACTGAGCCACCTTGCTGCCCATATGATTTGTATGAAGACAACCACTTTTCTAATAGTTGATTGGCTTGGATACAGCTCTAGATTGATCTTGATGTGTAATGTACGGTAATATGACATACATATGGATGGATCTTTGTGGACCACTGTAACTTAGCGGCTTTCTAGCTCGTAATCATATCTCCTGAGAAGGGAAAATTCTTCTATGACATTCATATGTCCTAATAGAGCATATAAGTGTTTGTTATGATGGAGGCAACATCTTTAGGGTAATTGCACATAAAGTGAAATGCATGTGCTTTTTCAGCACAGATTTTTTGGGTATATAATTATTTGTGCCTTATATATAGTGGTTTTCCCCATAGACTTCAATGGGGTTGTTATAATAAACAAAATCCGCAACAAAAACCACAATGAATTGTGTGTTTTTTTAATGCAGCTTTCATGTGGATTTCCTGCATACAAATACACATGTGCAAGTGCCCTTAGGGTACGACCACATAGGGCAGTCTTGATGTGGTCATGATCTGGTTAGGAACAGCAGGAACTCATTTCCCAATAGAAGTCGATGGAAAAATTGGTTAAAAATTGTGATGACTGCATCTGATTTATGTGCGGTTGACTGTACCCCAGTGGCGTGCCAAAGGTATTTGGCACTTGGTGGTTCCTTTCTCTGGAAACCCCACCCCCCAATACTTAAAAACATTGTGCCCCCCTCCCAGTAGTATTGCCCTCATTGTACAACCTTTACAGTAGTTATGTCCAGATATGTTCCCCCTAATATTATCCACATTGTGCCCCCTGATGGTAGTTATTTCTACGTTGTGTTCCCTCACGGTAGTTATGTCCACACTGTGCCCCCTGTGGGGATTCGCTCTGGTAGTTAGGACTAGCGGATGCAGTATAGAGGCAAAGTACACAGTTCTTGAATCAAACAGCAGCATTTATTCGCACATTGGTGTATAACAAAATGCAGTTAAGCTGTATCACAAAACGCAGATGGTTTGGTGTTTATTGACAAAAAAGTCACCTTTTCTCCTGGGTGTTAATTTGCACCCTGTTAGCAGTTCAGACTCATCAAGTCCATACGCAGCCTGTTCGTCTTTAGAGGGGCCTGAGTCCTCCAGCCCAGCTCAAACCTCAAATCCCAGAACAGCCCTCAGTTCACAGCACACAGACTCCTGAGATCCACTGTCAGAGGGAGGTAAATCCACACACCTGGCAGAGCTGGCTGGTTTTTATGCCTGGCAAAACCTGGCATGGAACATGGGGAGTAGTCACCCACCCAGCACTTTGACTACTCCCAGTAAGAGCCGTTCCGGATCAGCTATGACAGCCATGCTAACTCTCAAAGTGTCAATTAGCAATAGCTGCTGCTGACACATAAAATACTGGCTCTTACTTCACCGAGTCCAGGAACCTCGGTGACACATACCTTCCATATACAATGATTCCAGGCACCTTCTTACAACCCCTACAGTAATTATGCCTTCATTGTACAATTTTTACAGTAGGCATGCCTCATTGTGCCCCCCTCACAGTAGTTACACCAGATATGTGCCACTTTCACAGTAGTAATGCCATCTTTGTGACCCCTTAACAGTAGTTATGCCCTCTGTGCCCCTTCAAAGTAGTTATGCCCTCACTGTGCCCCCATTACAGAAGTAATGCCTTCTGCGCTCCCTTCACAGTAGTAATGTACTCCGTGCCACCATCACAGTAGTAATGTCCTTTGTGCACCATTAACAGTAGTACTGCTCATTCTGCCCCTTTACAGTAGTAATGCCCACTGTGCCCCCTTCACAGTAGCAATTCCCTCTGTTTCCCCTTCATAATAGTAATGCCCACTGTGCTCCCTTCACAGTAGTAATGCCCTCTGTTCCCCCTTAACAGTACTAATGCGGATCTGTTCCCCCTTCATAGTAGTAATGCCCTCTGTGCCCCCTCTGTGTTGATAAAACAAAAAAACAGTAACTACTCACCTTGTCCCATTGCTCAGATCCAGCTCTCCCTTGCAGGCACAGATTTCTCTGCAGGCTCCTCCGACACACAGGCTAAATGGTGGAACAGAGAGCAGAAGGCTTACTGCTTCATCATTCAGTGTTCCAGCCTGAAGGAGAGAAGCAGATCGGGATGCTGAGCAGTGAGTGAGTGACAGGAGTGCAGCTCCCCGGAGCTCCAGCAATGAGCGCTTCCATCTCTATTGATGGAAGCACTAATTGCCTCTGGCACCCTCCTGATAGTGGGCTATCAGGGTGGACCGCCCACCTCCCCTTGGCATGCCACTGCTGTACATAGGTAATTAGTTTGACAATGAAGTGAAGGAAAATTACTGCAGCTCTCACCTGCAACCTTCCAATGGAGCGGTGAAAATCAGACCTGGACTCGGTCAGGTATGGACTGCAATAAGACAAAAGAAATCCAGCTCCACATAGAATATGCTTTTAATCGACTTCCATAAAATCCAGACATCAAACAGGAGAAGTTGCTGTGACGCGTTTTGGGCTATTACATCTTTAGCCCTTCATCAAGACAAATAAACAGACTTAAAACCTATGTTTTATACACTGAAATGACACGCCCACTTGATTGAATAATCATCCCCACCGGAGATCCACACCAAACGGTGAATAGAGTTCGAAAGGAGGGAGGAGAATCCAGCAAAGTGGAACAGAGGCCCAATACAAATGAGGGATATTATTCATATTGCAAGGTTAAATCATGTTTCTTATTGAATCCCTTCAGTATACACGTTTCAAGATTGAATATCCAATAAGTTTCCCTGCTGAAAAGTTTCTGTCTACGATCTCCACCCCTAATCGGTATAGTTACTCTTTCAATGCCCTGCGCAAAAAACGCAGAGGTATCACCTTTGTGAACAGACGCAAAATGTAATGTGGCCACAGATACAATGCGCGTTGAAAAATGCGGGATGTCACTCAAGTGTATCCGTATTCTAACCTTAAGCTGATTTGTGGTGCATCTCACATATTGCAGCGTGCAATCTCGACAGGTGATGACATACACAAAATATTCAGTATTGCAATTTATATATTGTCACAACTCATGCGTACTACCATTAGACGTGGAGACAATATTTTTACTAACTGACATATGTGAACAGCAAATGCACTTCTTGCTGCCACATTTGAAGTTACCCTTCGTACTCAGCCATACTGGTTGGCAAGAGGCATTCTCAAGAAATAAACTAGGACTCACTTTTTGTCATAATGCTTTTTTCGCTATCCATTTAATACCTGCTTCAGTAACATCTCTCCAACCATCCTCATAGCCTATGACTGGGAAGTGTTTGCGTATAATTTTGCAGATGAGGGGATATTCTTTGCTGTAATTAGTGACAAAAGTCACTGGTTCACTCAAACCCCGTATATAGCATCGACTCTGTTTTCTTTTCTTATACTTTCTTCTATTAATTTGTTTATTGCTTTTGGTTTGAGTAAACACAAGAGAGTCCCTGTATTCTTGTCTAGCAAATTCTCTAGCTATACGGATACTCTCCACTGAATATTCCCTGGTCTGCAACCTTTCTGAAATGTCAGAAGCCTCCGTAGAAATAAGATCAAGGGTAGAACAGTTTCGTCGAGCCATCAGCATTTCCCCTCTGGGAATATTCCTGGCAACATGAGTGGGGTGACAGGATGATGCATGGAGCATGGAGATTGTGCACTGCAAAATGTGGGATGCACCACGAATCAGCTTAAGGTTAGAATACAGAAACACTTGAGTAACATCCCACATTTTTCAATGCACAATGTATCAGCAGCCACATTACATTTTGCGTCTGTTCACAAAGGTGATACCTCTGCGTTTTTGTGCAGGGCATTGAAAGAGTAACTATACCGATTAGGAGTGGAGATCGTAGACAGAAACTTTTCAGCAGGGAAACTTATTGGATGTTCATTCTTGGAATGTGTATACTGAAGGGATTGAATAAGAAACATGATTTTACCTTGCAATATAAATAATATCCCTCATTTGTATTGGGCCTCTGTTCTACTTGCCTGGATTCTCCTCCCTCCTTTCGAACTCTATTCACCGTTTGGTGTGGATCTCCGGTGGGGATGATTATTCAATCAAGTGAACGTGTCATGTCAGTGTATAAAATTTAGGTTGTAAGTCTGTTTGTCTTGATAAAGGGCTAAATATGTAATAGCCCAAAACGCGTCACAGCAACTTTTCCTGTTTTATGTCAGAATTTTCTGGAAGTCGATTAAAAGCATATTCTATGTGGAGCTGGATTCCTTTTGTCTTATTACAATAGGTAATTAGCCATGTGTCACTATTTAAAGTTAAATCAGAATGCTAAAGAACCAGGAGAATTCAAAATGGTTCAATCAAAGGTCGAAAAATGATCAGGGACAAAAAAATGCACCTTGAACACATTACTATGAATGCAGTAACCACATGTGGTAAGCTGTATGCGCAGTGTGGTTGTACCTATAGGCTACCTGCACACATGTGCAGCTTTACAGACAGTGTCACGCATTGATGTGTGAGGGAACACCAAACCGACAACAGGAGGGAAGGGAAAAAGAACTAGGGCTCAAAGCTAGGGAAACGGAAACAGACACACCCTATGGACACCCCAATACTAGCCCTGACTCCTATCCATATGAATGGACCTTGAGGATACAAATGTTCTTACACTGTAACCTAAGGCCCTGGAATCCCTGAATAGCCCTTGAGTAATGTTTGGGCTTGAGACGGCCTGTTCCTTCCCTTATGAAAGAACCAGCATCTACCTGAGGCCTAGTAACAAAATACAGAGTGGAAATCAACAAAATATAAAAGGGAAGTAACACTTAACTTCTGAAGTAAATGGATGAGCAGGAACTCAGAAGAGGACCACACATCAGCACTTCCAATACTGAACTAAAACTATCAACCGCATAGCATGATGGGTGAAGCCAGACTAAATAGAGGAGTTGGAATGACTACTAAACTACACCTGAGACAAGAGGTATGGTCATTACCAGCAACAACACTGAAAACAAGTGAAACCAAAGAGGCTGTCAGATCAAATCACGTGCAGCCAGTCTCTTAGATCTTCTGACACCTGTCACGTTAGAGATTTCTCTGCATTTCCTTATCACATCAGTACCAAAACTGTTATGTATTACTCATGCAATTTGTAGCGGATTTATATTGCGTAGGGTAAAATCCGCACACAAAAAAATCTGCAAAAACATACTGCAGATTTCAAGATCCGCACGGCAGGTAAATTTCCGAATGAAAAAAATACCAAAGCGTAGTTGAGATTGGAAAATCTCACTCACTTTGCTAGTACTGTATTATTTGGATTTTTTTTCACACAAAATTCCATGGAGGTAGCCTTAATGAGGTTTTATGTTGTAGATTGAGTAACTTTGACTTTAAATGGAAAAGGAAACCCCTCTTTTCTATGTTTTTTATATATGTCATATTTTCTTTGTCATGTAGCTACAATGACTACTGGTGTGCACGTGCAAATCACATATTCTCTTGATGCATATTATGTCTTAGTTTATGTACAGTTCCATGCATAAATTCGAAGCAACTCACCAATCCTAATTGGAACAGTGTGTGATGCTGGAGCTTCAGGCTGTGAAAACACAAGTTCCAAAACCAGAGCCTGCATTTCGTTTTTGTGTATAAAAATAAAAGGTGTTATTTTGTGAATATGCAAGCCATCAAACTGCTTTACAAATCATTGCTTAAAATATAGTACTACTTGATTAATATAAATGGCTGTCTGTATGGAAACTGGAAAGGATGAAGAGCGAAATCCAATACTGCTGGTAAAATAAATGCTCCCTTAATGCAATTTAATCAATACTCTATTCAACATTTGCTAATGGAGGTGGAAAGTGTCATAATAAAATAAATTTATATTGAAGTTTTGAATTCTTTGCAATTTGGC
Organism: Bufo gargarizans; assembly: GCF_014858855.1. Lineage (NCBI taxonomy): Eukaryota > Metazoa > Chordata > Amphibia > Anura > Bufonidae > Bufo > Bufo gargarizans. The sequence continues at coordinate 295,674,558 of NC_058081.1, read as the reverse complement.
TTTGTGTCATTTCCTTTTGTCATGTTTTTGTCTTTGGGGGAGATATATCAATGTGACTGTGCATAGGAAGTCTATTGACTTGCGCCAGAGTATGTGAAGTGTTTGCACCATGCGAGATTTTTTTATTTTTTATTTTGCTCAGACTTTTTGTCTAGTCTAATTTTGCACCTTCTTTTGTCTTAGTCTTAGGCCTCTTGCACACGGCCGTATGCCCTCTGAGATATACAGTCCGTGAGTGGGCCATGTGTCCCGGAGAGGCATTGATTGTGCACACGGCAGCACACAGCATCATAGATTACAATTGTCCCACATTCATAAGATCATATGAGTGCGGGACAATAGTCCCGCGGGCGGCCCGGGGTGCACAGCATCATAGATTAGATTGAGTTCACACTTCAGTTATTTGGTCAGTTATTTCCATCAGTTATTGTGAGCTAAAACCAGTAGTGAACCCAACTCAGAGATCAGTTGTAATGTAAAGATTTCCTCCTGTTCAGTTTTTTTTTTTTTTTACCCAAACCTGGCTATGGTTCTATGGTTCACAATAACTGATGGAAATTGACCAAATAACTGAAGTGTGAACTTGTCCTTAGGACTCATGCACACAAGCACATGTGCTCCGTGCCTGTATTATGGACCGCGTGAATGGGTCCGCATCTGCAAACAGTGTGCACTCGGCCAGCCCTGGACACACACACTCGTGTGCATAAGCCCTTTATTCTGCTAAATTGAAAATAAAATTGATCCAAATGTAAAACGGTTTCAAATTTTAAATTTTAGACAAAAAAAAGTCCTTGTGCAGCTGAAACATCAATTTAACTGCGGATAGACTCCCTTTAAAATCCTATAATAATAAGCTGACCGTTTCAGTGTGTGCATTGTGCAGAGGTCAAGTTATTACCACGCTTATTTTGTGTTTATTGCAATATCTTTTTTTCTACCCATGGAAACCATTATAGTGAATGCATACCACTAAAATACTGATTAGTTATCACATGTGAATTTTTTAATACTGTGAGTATCCAAAGTGTCACACTTATACCAATACCTTTGTCTGTTGGTAATATATATAGCATTATTGCATAGACAAGAGGTCAGCAACCTTCGGCACACCAGCTGTTTTGAAACAACAGTTCCCAGCATGCTCCATTCATTTCTATGGGACTTCTGAGAAGAGCAGAGCAAGTATTCATGCTGGGAGTTGTAGTTTAACAACAGCTGGAGTGCAGAAGGTTGCCTACCCCCTGGCATGTGTTTTTTTTTTTTTTTTTTTTTTTTTTTAGGGGGGGGGGGGGGGGTTATTTTGTGACTTCTTAAGTACGTTCCCAGGCCAGCCTTTGGAAATACTACCTGTCTATAGTTTTGTAATACTTTACAGACTGGTATATCACATTAACATTTATTAATATATTAATTCATTGTATTAATTTGTTTCATTAGCATTAACTTTTATTCTCATCTTTTCGACAATTTTCTGGTTTTAACTTTTATAATATAACTGAATTTCTGAATTGTAATAATTAATTAGTATTTTTCTATTATTGTGTTATTTTATTTTATAAACAACTTTGTTTTCTCATCTCTTCAAGAATTTTCTGGTATCAACTTTTATAACTTAATTGAATTTACTAATTTTATTACTTAATTTTTATTAACATATTATTTTATTGACACAAACTTTTTTTTTACTTCTTCTAGAGTTTCCTTTGAAAGTAGCACATTATCCTTGTAAAGATTTGTGAAGATTTCTTCAGTCTTAAGGTAAGTTTTATTGATGACTCCTTGTCTAAAATGATCTTCATGTCAGGTTTTTGTTCCGCATTTAACATACATACATTTTGAGTACATCAAACAGATGCATCCGGCGGATGCCAAACATATATGTTAAATATGGTACAAAACATTGATGTGAACAATATCAGGTTATGTTTGTACAGTTGGTCTATTAAGTAACTAAGGGGGGCAGTTACTTTTTCACATAGGTGATGTGGCAGTTTAAACATTTGGGGGGCACTCATTAAGAATTATATGCCACTTGTTGTCGAATTAATGTCAGAGATTTTGTTGCAATGTGTTATTGCAGCAGAATCTGTGATTTTTTTGCCGCTCACACCACTTTTCCCAAGAAAAGGGGGCATGGCATGGGTAGGGAAGAAAATGAGCCAGCAGGCACATCTCATTTCTAATTTTCTAGCTGGGAAAATTACTTGAAGGGAACCTGTCACTGCCCTCACTGAGCGTTTCTAAATGTTCATTGTGTTACCCTAAACATATAAATGACACTTTTAATTTCATTTGCAGACAAATTAAATAAGTATTATGCATTTTTGTACTTCCCGCCTTTTATGCAAATTAACATAAAAGTCATATCTTACTTGTGTGACCAGAGAAGTCATATTTTCAAACTGACTCATCTCAGGTCAATTTGCATATGTATCAAATCAGGGTTTTTTACTAAATAAAAGCACACAGAGCTATGGGGACTGGGTATTGCGGATGTGCTAGCGGCCATCTAGCAACCCATGTCCTCAGCTCTATACCCAAAATCCAGGTGACAGGTTCCCTTTAAATCTATGCCAATAAGGGAGCTGGCTTAGATTTTAGTATGTTGCATGGCCTACTGGAGGAATCGCTAAAGTTATCTAGAGACTTGCGTCTCCACATAACTTTGGCGCATCCACCGACAGTGCAGAGGGACTTAGAGCGATGTCTAAATTGCCAGTCTTAATAAATGTCCTCTCTGTACATTAAATACGTTCAATAATAATTTGCAGTGTGCAATGTGTTAAGTCAAGTGTTTTTTGTCTAATATTTAGTAGACATATGTTCTGGAAAGTTGATTCATTTCCATGTGTTCTACTTGTTTCATTGTGGAGAACACAGTACTTTACCCTATAGTGCTTCACTATAGGGATTACTCATTGTGCTATGTTCATCTGTCTTATCAGTTTTGTACAGACTCACAGAATCCTGGTATTCCCATTTTTTTGATTAAAGAATATTTTTTGGCTCTACATAATGCTCAGTTAAGATAAGAGTTTAAAAACTAGTGGGATTTATACTCTGTAATGAAAACTTTATGAATAGGTGCTTTTGTAAAATGATCAACATCTACATAAGAATAAAGCGCTTTACATTAGACAGGCTGTCTATTCACAGTGAATCAAGAAGGGTTACCTATTATTTATGGCAGTGTTGCCAATCAATTTATTAGAAGCCAATTTCTCAGAAGCACATGTCAGGTCTCATGAATCATAGCCGCAAAGCCTCAGTTATGTTATTAGTTCTTAGTAAATGGAGTGGGCGCATACTGATAGAGCCCACCAAATGAATGCTTTTACATTAGGCAACTGACTCCAAAGAGATATTCTTTCATTTTTATTTTCCAATTTGCATACATTTTATGTTTTTATCATTTTTGTCTATTATTTGATACAGATATTTGTTGATATTTGTATCGTTATATGCTGTCTAGTTATTCATGTACATTGCTCCTGTATAAGACATTAAAAGCCACAATTGCCGTACATAAGAAAATATGGGGAGACATATGAAGCATCAAATCAGATTTCATCTACCCCTTTAACATCATGAGAATCAGATGACACTACCTTTTGTGTTGTCCTATTATAAGATGATAAGAAGTCTTCCTAACCTGATAGTATGGTCATGAATGATCATTACGTTGCTAGCCAGATAATGATTTTATAGAAAAAAATAATTTCAGCTATTTTTAACATGTTACGATATATGGACAGTTCTGGATATCTGTAAGATCATTAGTTCTTACAATGAAAGAGAAAAAGGAAACTAAACTTACGTTTAGATGCCCTACCTTGCAACTAGAGATGGTCCGATAAGCATGAATCAAATTAAACCCATTCAAAATAAATTTCACCTGTATCAATAATGACCCAATTGCACTCAAAAGTCATACATGACACTCTGGGGTATTTAACTCCTATCCGACAAGACAGCATTAGTAATCAAAGTGACATATAAAGCAATGTATAAACGGATGGTAGATGGAGGTATCAACAGTCTCATACTCAAGGCACTCTCACATTATTCTTTAATTTAAAAATTATTCTTTTTCGGTATCAGATGCTTTTCGCTTTGTCTTCTGAACTGTAAAATGGTGTCTGCGATTTGGATTGATTCATCTGAAACAAATCAGAGATGTTTTAAATTTGCTACGATCCAAATTGTTTTGGAAATTCATAAGGAATTTGATTTGCTTAAAAGTGATTCCTTCTCTGCTTACATCTCTCAATACTTTTGCAGTGTAAATTAAATAGCATTGTCTCATAACCTTTAATACTTTATTTGCCTTGTTGCTTGTATTGCAAACCATACTCAAAATGAGTAACCTGTTTTTCACATGATGATAACAATTTGGTTCAGATAATAATACAGAAGTACAAGTGGACTGTATAATAGATTAATGTTAATATAATTGATCTAATTTTCCTTTTTGATAATTACGTTTTAATTTAATTTATGTTTAATGATCAAATTCATTTTCTTAGAACGATTTACTTACAGTGAAGCTTATTAATACAAATGACATTTTGTAAGGCTGTTAAGAAATAATTGAACCCCAAAGGTGTTGTTTAAAGATTGTTTGGGCGGAAAAGCAAATTTCCACAGGTGTGTTCCATATATTAGTCGTATTAAAAAACAATAAAACACTTTGTATAAATGGCCTCTATCATCAGAAAATAGAATAATAGATGTTTGAACAACAAGCATTTTCATATTTCTGGCTGTTATATGCAAAGTAGGTTTTTCATTGCTACTAATTATAATTTTGTAAAATGATCCTTCTATAAACACTTATCCCTGTTTCTGACAGAAATTGATGAAGGAATTGTGGAAATGAAAATGGGAACTTGTTGTGAGGGAATTCCAAACATTGTTTTATAAGCAGAAAAAAAAAATCCTAAAGTGTTGGGATTTAATTGAACCTTAGGCCTCATGCACACGGCCGTGTTCCGCAGCCGAGAGTGGACCGTGGAAACCTGGCCGGGATTCCTGCTGACAGCATGAGTGCACGGTGTCATTGGTTGCTATAACGCCGTGCGCTTCATGCAGCCGCTCCTGTACAGTAATACACTATACTAGTGGCTGTCATTCTACAGCTAACAGATGAGATTAAAAGGCATACGGTATGTTTGAACTACCACAACATGGTCTAAAATAACGTGTGGTTTTTTTTCTCCACTACTTACTAAAAGTACGTCATTACTTACTAAAGAGTCATTGGGATACCTGCACATTTAATGTGCTTTGTGACAAATGAATTCTAAACTAAGTGATTTTTTCTTTATTTTTATTCGATAAAGTGACAAAATCAAATTTTTGAAAACTTCACCCTTCTCTACTGATAAGGCCTTGTGTTCCGCGGCGAGAGCGGACCGTTGAAACCCGGCCGGGATTCCTCCTGTATTACTGTACAGGAGCGGCTGCATGAAGCGCACAGTGTCATAGCAACCAATGACGCCGTGCGCTCATGCTGTCAGGAGGAATCCCGGCCGGGTTTCCACGGTCCGCTCTCGCAGCGGAACACGAGGCCTTATCAGTAGAGAAGGGTGACGTTTTCAAAAATTTGATTTTGTCACTTCATCGAATAAAAAATAATAATAATCACTTAGTTTAGAATTCATTTGTCACAAAGCACATTAAATCAGGTCCATCCCGGCCTGCAGTTAAACTTTAGAGAGAATGTATCCTGGTGTACACCTTTGTGCAGTCCAGCAAAATGCATACCTTGTCCTTTCTGGTAGCAAAACAGTTACTGTGCATCAGAATTACAGCAGGTCACATATATGGACAAATGCATCATTATGCATGCCACCAACATTCCTAGCTAACCCCTAGTTAAACAACAACACCAAAAAAGCATACAGCATCCCTTCGTAAGGCAAACAAAAAAAAAATGCTGTGCAGGTATCCCAATGACTTTCGCTCTGATGCAACACTACTGGCCGGACAGGAAAGCCTTCCTAGGGCAAACTCGGCCAGTTGCAGCCACAATTAAGTTGTGCTGCCAGAGGATCTTGGATCTGGAGTGGCAGGGTACAGTCCAAGTATGCCACCACCTGCTGGTTCAGGTTCTACTCCATGTACTGCTGCTGAGTGGTTTCTTTAGTAGGCAGGTGTAGGAAAGTGTTCATTAGAGACTCAAGATTCAAGTTGCTACTGATGGAGCTGGTGCTGCTCCTGCCCCCCCCCCCCACCCCCACCCACCATCCTCCAGCAGTCATGGCAGTGGAATGTGAGCTCAGAGAGTTAGACCTTCGTGAGGATGGGCGATAGTGCCCATAGACAGCGGAAAACCGACTACAAAGGATGTCTCGATAGTAGCTGAGTTTTACATCCCTATCAGAAGGCCCCAATTTTGGACCAGTAGCGAGGGTCTAGCATTGTGGAGAGCCAGTAGTCATCCCTCTGCTGAATGCTGATAATACAGCTGTCACTACGCAAGCAGCTCAGCATGCATCTGGTCATTTGCAAAAGGGACTCAGAGGGACTCCCTGTATCCATCTTCACTGCATATTGCCACTGTCTGTCTGTGTCATCTGTGTCATCTTCTTCATCGCCCTCTAGCTCCTTCTGCTCCTCCCCTGTTGCCTTAGTAGATAAAACACCTATTTCTGTATAGAATTCCTGGGCGTATATGTCCTCCTCTTGTGCCAGTTCAGCTTCAATATGGCTCAAATGGCCATGAGATGTAGGCACCATGTCTTGCCAGTCAGATTTATCAGCATCCCCTCCAGGATGTGAAGGCATGGAATGACATCATTCTTCCAGTAGTCCTGGCAACTGACAAAGGTGTCATGCATGAGCTGCCACTCTCTAACATCAAAGTTACACCGGGGAGTAGTCCTCTCTATTTCTATCAACAAGAAATCAGTCATAGGATTCCTCTGCTCCTACAGTGGGTCCAACATGTGGAGCGTAGCGTTCCAATGTGTGTAAACCCTGCATATGAGGTAATGTAGGGGAACACCATGGCTATGTATCTGACCTCTCGCAACACGTGCTTCCACAGAGCTGTCATTATTGCTAGTTGCATGCCTAAGGGTGGAGTGGACCTCTTCTCCAATTCTGTGCCGGCCTGTAGCTGCTGACTCTCCTTACTAAACAAAGCAGAGCCGGCAGCATGCATTACTTACCAAGCAGAAAAAGCTGAGAAAAAAGAGGCAATTGCAGGACAGGTGGGTAGAGATGGCCTTGCTGCTCACCCGGTGGTCTTTTTGCGGCAAACTTTGTGAGTTTGCGATTCACCGAAAATGCGAACATATGGCGATGTCCGCCAGTGCCATATTCTTTTGCTTTGCGCTGAGCATCTATCAGGTGGGACAGGACAGCCAATTGAGAAATTTTAGCATATGGACACCCGCCACCCTATAACAGAACCCGAACTAGTGATATTTTCCATTCTTTCAGTGCTATCACAAAGCATCAGAATGCAGTTGAAAAACCATTGTTTGTTCCCTAAAATTCTAATATTGCACAACTTTCAGAAAGCATAACACAATATATCATTAAAACTAAACTGATTTTGCCAGCAATTAAATCAGTGCTCTATATAAACATTGAATGAGTTTTTACTATAGAGATTGATGAATACAATAAAGATTACAAAGCTTGATTCAGACTGCAAATGAATATATACTGTTCAGTTACCCCTAAATCAGCTGCATCCAAAATTGGACATAATGGAGCCTTTTAGCTTTATGTAAACCATAATTTTAGGTGGCAGGCTTGGTCTCAATCAGTAGTCTCATTTAATTTCACATTTAAAAATTTAAGTACTGTATGTTTGTATCTCATTGTTGAGTGAGTTGGAGCTACTGATAAAAAAGCATTCAAAGCTACACATGACAAAATCAGGTTTCCAGATCAGTTTTTATTACATGAGTTTATTTGAATGAATTGACTAGTGAGGAACCTTGTGTCAAAGGGCACAATCAACACATTGATGGTGCAGGCTTATCTAGTTCCAGATCTGTTAGCCTTGTCCTAAGCACTAGCTAAAACTGCTCACACTGGCTACCACGGGTAGACTTATTATAATACAACCCTCTAAGGATCCCCTTATCATGGAAAAAGTGAAAAAACTTCAAGGACTGGCCAAACTCGCAGATTATTTACAGCATGTGCCAGAAATCAACCAAGACCTGCTTCAGACATCCTGACAATCCTGCTATAGTTTACCTACATCTGGCATCTGACACTGCAACCACAGACCTGCTGATTGCTGAACCTAGTGTCTGCCTACATCCAGCAACCTTAATGAAAACACTACTCTCTGCAAGACATGATAAGCATCATAAGAGACATTAAATGATAGATCACACAACTTGGGGAATAGACCTCCCTCTTGGGCGATAAAATGGTTCACCTAGTTCCATAATAAACCCAGAAACTAAAGACCTAAAGACCAAGCTCCCAACTTACTTAAAAAGAATGCTATACTGTCATACTGTAATTCTGTCCTTAAAATCAGACCTCAAAGACTTTGTTAGGGCGCATGGTGATGAAAACAGGAATGCATGCAGACATTAAAAAAAAAAAGTTTTTGGCAAAAATGGGAAAGGGAGTGTGGAGCACAAATATGTTCAAGTGATTATTATATAAAATCCTTTATGCAAATAGTGTATTGGTATTATTTAACATAATGGCACTATGCAGTGCCCTTATAGTAATACCATACAGCTCTCCCAAATAGTACATTGCACGAATCCATCTATCATAATATTTTGCCAATATGTTAGTGTTGAAAAACAGTTCTCACATGGCCATACATTACACTGATAACCTTGGAATGCATCCACAGTAATATATTATATTGTATTCATTTTTACAGAAGCCAGTATGTCATCATGCATCTGCCCTTTCTGAAGCCTACCTTTTTAGCTCCTCAGTGCTGTTGCAAAAATATTGTGCTACTGCTAACTTTCTAATTAAACTTGCCAGTCAGCACTTATTCCCTCTCACCCTCCATACCATCCTCTCTTACCTATTTTTTCACTACAGCCTTCTGAAACACAGTCCTAGCAGGGGAACTATTGTAAATCATGCACAGAATGGTAGTATTTGTAAATTAACTTCACTGTATCTATGTTGATTTATGAGCAACTATAACGCCTACCTATTTCATAGAGGTCACTTTGGGGAAAAAAAGTTAGATTTTTTTTATTTGCAAAGAAATGTCTGTTTATACTTTGATATAAATTAGGTCTATTTCCCATTTTTGCATGGAAAGTATGAAAACAAGAACCCACCGGGAATTAATCATGAGTTCATTTTAAGATTTAAAATTATGCTTACCTAGTTTCTGAAACTGGCAAAACGTAAGAAAGCAAACTGTGAAATAAATAAAGGCTTCTGCATTCAAAATAAAATACTGTATACAGAAATTTTAGGCAGGTGAGAAAAATGCAGCAGAGTGAGAATGGTTAAAAAAAAAGAGAAGTGTTAATAGTTTTTATCAATTAACAAAATGCAAAGTGAACGAACCAAAGAGAAATCTACATCAAATCATTATTCAGTGTGACCACTAGTGACGAACGAACATGCTCGGCCGAACTCTAGTTCGACTTGAGCATCACGATGCTCTGCACATTACGGTGTTCGGCTGAATTCTACACGTGCTCGTGCGCAATGCTCGAGTCTCCTTCCCACATGTTTGTTGGCTGCTACACAGCCAATAAACATTCAGGTAAGTATAGCCATTCACTGTAATGAATAGGCATGTTGGCCGATGGCATTACAATAATTGGCTGGCAGGAACGCGTCATCGGGTGCTATATAGCACCCGATGACACTTGTCCAGCTCAGTATTAGCCAGAGAGAGCTGGAAAGCAGAAGGGAGAGATAGTGTAGGAATTGAAATAGCAAATGATTTTGTTGCAGTGTTTTTGTGATTATTTTGGTATCATTGGTATGTTTTTTTTACATGCAGAATTTTCATCTGATTTTTTCTGGCATCATTGACATAAGCTTTTCTATAGAATATCTAAAACCAGAGAAAAGGATATGTTCAAAACACTTGCAAAAATGCTATGAGGAATGCTTGAAATTGATGATGTGTTTCAAACATTTTAATATCTAAAACTATTTTTTGGGTGGAAATTTAGCAGACATTCTTAACCTGAAAATGTAGTGCAGTAAATTTTCTGTCTCTTTCATGCAGTACTCACCTTTCCCAGTTTCCGACGGCAGTCCAATTAATTTGAGGTACAATGTAGATAGCATTTTAATAGGATCGAGTGACTTTGGAAAGATGTCATTGCAAAGTGTGTGCTCTTTTGACCAGGAATGTCTAACATGACATCTTGTTAAGGTACTTTGAAAGAGGAAATTGCAATTTTCCCATTAGGTTAAATAAAAAATAGACTGACTTTCTCTGCCCTTCTATCCCTTATTAACTATTCTTCATTTGCTTCTTCTAAAAGCTTTATATTTAGAAAGACTGATGAAGAAATATCAATCTTATCATTCCACAAAATTACTTTTTCCATTCCTAGTACATGGTGAGCTCTTTGTATTAAGTACAATCATTAAACGGCTGTTTTGCTATAGAATCTCATCCTGGTGGAAATTTTCATGTGCATTCTATGAATTTTATTTTTGTAATATTCTGGAGTGTTCATATTAATATCAATGGGTATAGACTGCCATTTTATTTAGGAGTAGACATCTGGTGATCAGCTAATTCTTGGGATGTCTAACTGTTGAAACTCCTGAAATTAGCTGTTAGCTGCTGGCACCTATGTATGAAATACTTACGGAAGCATGGTGGCTCAGTGGTTAACACTGGTGCCTTGCAGCAGGGTTCTGGGTTCGAATCTGACCAAGCACAACATCTGCATTGAGTTTGTATGTTCTCCCCGTGTTTGCATGGGTTTCCTCTGGGTACACCAGTTTCTTCCCACACTCCAAAGACATACTGACAGGAAACTTAGATTGTGAGCCCCATTGGGGACAGTGTGATGCTAATGTCTGTAAGGCACTGTGCAATATGTCAGCACTATATCAGTGCATTAAATAAAACAATTTAATGTGTTATTACAGAGGTCCCATTTAAATAAAAGATCTACTGTATAATCGATTGTACAAAAAGTTTGCTAAAGTAACAGGTCTTCTTTGTAGTTGAGGGTCTTCTTTGGGGAGGGTGGATAGTGTTGTTCTTAGTGGAGAGCCATATTATAGAATGTGCAACACTGGGTTTACATTCTGATTATATCCAACCAGTTGATAAATACTACAGATATTGCTTTCAACTGGCATTACTACCATCTAGTACAGAACCACCAGAATTACAACTCAGGAGCCTGTAGACACATTATAATCCACTTAGCAGGCCACACCATAAGTCTTGTATAGTTTGAAATGATTTACATAGAAACATAGAATGTGTCGGCAGATAAGAACCATTTGGCCCATCTAGTCTGCCCAATATACTGAATACTATGAATAGCCCCTTGCCCTATCTTATATGAAGGATGGCCTTATGCCTATCCCATGCATGCTTAAACTCATCCACTGTATTTGCAGCTATCACTTCTGCAGGAAGGCTATTCAATGCATCCACTACTCTCTCAGTAACGTAATACTTCCTGATATTACTTTTAAACCTTTGCCCCTCTAATTTAAAACAATGTCCTCTTGTAGGAGTTTTTCTTCTTTTAAATATTCTCTCTTCTTTTTACCTTGTTGATTCCCTTTATGTATTTAAAAGTTTCTATCATATCCCCTCTGTCTCGTCTTTCTTCCAAGCTATACATGTTAAGGTCCTTTAATATTTCCTGGTAAGTTTTATCCTGCAATCCATGTACTAGTTTAGTAGCTCTTCTCTGAACTCTCTCCAAAGTATCAATATCCTTCTGAAGATATGGTCTCCAGTACTGAGCACAATACTCCAAATGAGGTCTCACTAGTGCTCTGTAGAGCGGCATGAGCACCTCCCTCTTTCTACTGGTAATTCCTCTCCCTATACACCCAGGCATTCTGCTAGCATTTCCTGCTGCTCTATGACATTGTCTGCCTACCTTTAAGTCTTCTGAAATAATGATCCCTAAATCCCTTTCCTCAGATACTGAGGTTAGGACTGTATCACTGATTTTATATTCTGCTCTTGGGTTTTTACGTCCCAGGTGCATTATCTTGCACTTATCAAAATTAAATTTTAGTTGCCAGATTTTTGACCATTCCTCTAGTTTTTTTTAAGTCCTTTTCCATTTGGTGTATCCCTCCAGGAACATCAACCCTGTTACAAATCTTTGTGTCATCAGCAAAAAGACACACCTTACCATCGAGGCTTTCTGCAATTTCGCTGATAAAGATATTAAACAATATGAGTCCCAGAACAGATCCCTGAGATACCCCACTGGTAACAAGACCTTGGTCTAAATATACTCCATTGACTATAACCCTCTGTTGCCTGTCCCTCAGCCACTGCCTAATCCATTCAACAATATGGGAGTCCAAGCCCAAAGACTGCACTTTATTGATAAGCCTTCTATGTGGGACAGTATCAAAAGCCTTACTAAAGTCTAGATAAGTGATGTCTACTGCACCTCCTCCATCTATTATTTTAGTCACCCAATCAAAAAAAATCAATAAGATTAGTTTGACATGATCTCCCTGAAGTAAACCCATGTTGTTTTTCATCTTTCAATCCATGGGATTTTAGATGTTCCACAATCCTCTCCTTAAGTATGGTTTCCATTAATTTCCCCACTATTGATGTCAGGATTACTGGCCTATAGTTGCCCGGTTCCTCCCTACTACCTTTCTTGTGAATGGGCACAACAATTGCTAATTTCCAGTCTTCTGGGACGACTCCTGTTGCCAGTGATTGGTTAAATAAATCTGTTAATGGTTTTGCTAGTTCACCGCTGAGCTCTTTTAATAGCTTTGGGTGTATCCTATCAGGCCCCTGTGACTTATTTGTATTAATTTTAGACAGTTGACCTCTTCCTCTGTAAAGACACATGCATCAAAAGATTCATTAGTCTTCTTTCCTAACTGAGGTCCTTCTCCTTCATTTTCCTTTGTAAAAACTGAACAGAAGTATTCATTGAGGCAGTCAGCTAGTTCTTTATCTTCTTCCATATACCTTCCTTCTTTTGTTTTTAATTTGGTAATTCCTTGTTTTAGTTTCCTTTTTTCATTTATGTATCTGAAGAATACCTTATCAACTTTTTTCCCTGACTGAGCTAATTTCTCTTCTGCCTGTGCTTTAGAAGCTCTTATAACTTGTTTGGCTCCCTGGGTCCTAAAGCACCCTTCTTGTATCAGAGGTGCTTTCCTTCTGTGACTGACACTCCTGGCTGTGCAGAGCTAGAGGGGCTTAGTAGGGAGATTCAAGCAGAAATAAAGAAACTTTTGCAGGAGAAAGGGAGGAGAAGCTGTGATGGCTGATAGAAGCTGACTGTCTGCAAACTCCATCCACTCTATCTCCTGTACTGAGAGGCTACTGCTGTATGTGAGGATGTAGCAGGCCAGGAAGGTGCTGTGGAAAACAAACTGTGAGCAATCCCAGCGTCTTTCCTGTTTATGGCCCCTCTGCTCTGTGATCTTATCACAGACATGTTTATTATAGCCAGGCCAACAGTTTAACCCCTTCTGAGCTGTCAATATGGCTGAGGTCATTGATATCAGCAGCAGTCACTGGTCTCACCATCTATAATTATGTCCTCTCCTTCCTGCACACTGTATATAGAGAGCTGTGATCCTCTGTATACTGTATGTAGTGATATGTGACCCCCACCACTGTATACTGTATATAGAGAGGTGTAACCCTCTGTATACTGTATGTAATGATATGTGACCCCCCCCACCACTATATACTGTATATAGAGAGCTGTGATCCTCTGTATACTGTATGCAGTGATATGTGACCCCACCACTGTATACTGTATAAAGAGATGTGTGACCCTCTGTATACTCTATGCAGTGATATATGACCCCCCACCACCACCACCACTGTGCACTGTATATAGAGATATGCGACCCCCTCCACTGGAGGATCTCATTATCCTCATTTTACACAGTGTACAGGGAAGGGGGTGTCTTTATATACAGTGTACAGGTAGGACACGTACAACTATATACTGTTTATAAGGTACCAGTGTACACTGGTAATGTGTTACCTCTGTATACTGTATATACTGATGTGTGACCACCCACCACTGTATACTGTATATAGAGATTTGTGACCCTCACCACTATATATAGAGAGCCTTGACCCCCTCTATACTGTATACAGTGATGTATGACCCTCTATATATAGAGATCCATGACCCCCTTTATACTGTATATACAGATGTGTGACCCCGTGTACATTGTATATACAGATGTGTGACCCCCCTATACACTGTATACAGAGATGTCTGACTACAATCATTTCTCTTTTTCCCCAGGTGAAGGGTAATCATATATTCATAGATGATTTTTAGTCTGTCAGCTCTGAGCAGGACGTGTGATGATAGACAGGGGGCTCCTCGCTATGCGTGCAGATCAATTTGTACTTCTGGCTTCATTTGAGTCAGTAAACTGGCGAAAATGAACATGAATTTGTTGGGGCGACTAGTCACGCCCTCTCCTGGCCACTGTCAGGCCCCTTTTTTTATTATCTTTTTTTTTTTAAGGCTCAGTTAAAAAGTCGCAAACACATAGTTTACAACTTTTTAACGCCACATTTCAGAAACAAGGGAAATGATAAATCTCCCCTTCTATTCATTCTGTTCATGGCTTACATCCAGTGGCACAACTAGAAATGACTAGGCCCTACAGCAAGTTTATGAACAGGGCCCCCTCTCCCCCAGTAACATATGTATGATACATTAGCATCACATTCCTGTGTGCTGCTGGGACTGGGGTGTACTTCCTATTACTATGTCTGTAGTTATTTACTGATGACTGAGTTATTGATAATGTCGGAGGCGCTCTTGTCTCTATGGAAACACAGGTGGGCGGGGATGTCATGTGACTGCTCCTCTGAACATGCTTGCTGCAATGCATGCTGGGATTTATACTTTCACTTTACAGCTGCTCCTCTCACACAGCTGGTCTGAGATGCTCCTCCAGGGAGGCATGTCATGGTTAACAAGTTAGAAAAATGACGTATAGCCAGTACATGTCACACAATATATATACTTAATGGTTTTGGCTATAGTCTGGGGCACTTTGGATTTTTGATACTTAGGGTGGCCAGCCCCTTTAGACAACAAAGAAATACCGATCATTTACATATAAACACAATGTTTAATATATTTAAGTATACTTTCTCTTTCTCTCCTTTCCCCTGGGCCACCAATAAGCCCAGGTAAATCAAATCATGCTGCTATATATAAAATTACTCTGACATGATAAAAATGAGTGATATCAGACCAGTCAAATTGTGGTGACTGGCTTTACTCCACTGCATAGAATTTATCCTGATTCTCCCCGTGTGGCAGAAATAAGGATCAAGCTGTTGGATTTCAACTGCCCGATCAAGTAGTCTGGATGCAGCTTTCTACTCTTTCCCCATTCAGTACAAGGCACATCCAATTGGTACAGATCTGAAAGCTCTCTAATGTGTATGGCCAATATTCGTGCAATCCTGTAAGGTTCTGATATCTATGGCTGCTGTGCTATATGAATGGTGTGTGCTGATAACTATATTTCCAGATGCCGGTTATGATATTCTCTGTCAGTAGAAATGTTCTTAAACTTCACTATGAAGCAGTCATGAGTCTCATGCACATAAATTATGCATCAAGGAAGACAGCAAAAGACAATAAATGGCAGAGGGAAGCATATGTGCTAGTGGGGGATGGTCTTTACTCCCACATACTAATTTCCGAACATGATCGTAGCAAAAGAACCCTTTTCAGTAATCCGTAACAATGTTTTGACCCCTTGAAATGCCTGGGTTAACAGACCTAACCTTTTTAAAAGGTTGAGCCGTCGCTGCCATTTCTCTGTATGCTGTTTTGGGCTATGTAAGATGGGTTACTGTAAAGGATGCTTTTGCTAAGATCACTTTCTGGTCTAATGCACATAGGCACACAAAGTCACATGGGCACACATAATATTTATTTATATAGCACCACCATATTCCGCAGTTCCTTGCACAGTTAGAGGGTTCATGTAAAAAACAAAAGATATCTCAATGTAACTAGTTAATATACAACTGAAACACTTGGAGTTAGGGCCCTGCTTGCAAAACCTTACAATCTATGAAGAAGTAGGGGTGACACAAAAGGTATTTCTGTAGGGGTGACACAAAAGGTATACTATGTATGTAGTAGTCAAGCTATTATTGTACTGAAAGCAGTGGTGTAGGCTGGTCTGCTTTGGGTGCGTGACTGTTAGAAGATCAAGTTCAGGTCTGAGGAGTTGGGTGGGGGAGTGTCACTCGGGGAACAGTCATTTTAGGAATATCTTAGATCACAAACAGAATGGAGAGCCCAAGTAGGGTAGAAGACAGAAATGAGAGAGCTGTATGGAGGTGCAGCA
This sequence comes from Bufo gargarizans, assembly GCF_014858855.1. Taxonomy (NCBI): domain Eukaryota; kingdom Metazoa; phylum Chordata; class Amphibia; order Anura; family Bufonidae; genus Bufo; species Bufo gargarizans. The sequence continues at coordinate 295,658,037 of NC_058081.1, read as the reverse complement.
CTGTGGAGAGCTTTGTGGGTGAGGGTGAGAAATTTGAACTGTATTCTATGGTGTATAGGCAACCAGTGAAGTGACTGGCACAGGCTAGTGGCATCAGTATACCGGGTGGAAAGATAGATGACCCTGGCTGCAGCATGCAGGCCAGACAGAAAGGGAGGAGAGTTTAGTGAGAAGGGAGACCGATTAGTAATGAGTTGCAGTAGTCAAGACGAGAATGAATAAAAGCAACAACACTTCCACTCTAAGAAAAGGATATATTCTTGAGCTGCAGACAACAAGAGTGAGCAAGTGATTGGATATGGGGAACAAAGGAAAGATCAGAGTCAAACATGACCCCAAGACAGCGGGCATGTTGCCCAGGAGTTGTAGTGCTGCAGACCAAGATTGAAATATCACGTTTAAGTGGGTTAGTAGATGGGGAAAAGACAAGAAGTTCAGTTTTTGAGAAGTTCACTTTTAGAAGCCGAGAGGACATAATGTTAGAGACAGACAATTAGTGGTAGAGAGCTAGTTTGCAGAGAGCTTATTTAGAGAGAGCAGACAAGATGGTCAAGGAGTTTAGAGATAAAGGGAAGGTTAGAAACAGGTTGGTAGTTAGCATCACAGGTTGGGTCAATATATATATATATATATATATATATATATATATTTATTTTATTTAGTAGTGGGATTATAACTGAAAGAGGACAGAAAGATACCAGAAGAGAGAGAGAGTTTAAAGACCCATACTATGATCATGATCAGGAGCATATTTAGTAGGATGGAAGTGTACTATATAGCAATGCTGTACCTATCACCATCCACACCATGAAACCATAGTAATCAACATCCAATAATTTTCTTTGCTCCCTTATCGGCATGGATTGTTGCTCAACTAAAGCCATTCCCATATATTGACCAGCTAAGATGGATTCATGACAGCACCCACAGGCTGCAGTATTAATTTCACTCTCATGAAACCTGCACTTTAGTGCACACTATACAATAGAAGCCAATTACACCAAATACAAACTTCAAACTTTATATCAATATCACATCATTTTATAAACTCTAAAGGATTTATTTTTTCCATTATTTTGGGAGATGCCTCAGTAAGGAAGCAAGCTCGGTATTGATCAGACTGGAACAATTTGCACTTGAGCAACAATTTCCCCTCAAGTGTGTTTTGATGCACTCCAGCATCTCACACAGAAGAGGAGATAAACCAGTGACACAGACAAATAGTACAAGTAGCTTGTGTTCAGGGAAAAGTGTCAGTGTGATGGAGAACAGAACCGCAAGTAGGCTGTATAAGTACAAAACATTGATCTAAGGGGCATTCATCATGACGCTTGCTATACTTGTTCAGGGTACTGTCATTGATAATATAGGCCACTTGGACATCTGAAATTCATCTTACATGTAATACATATTTGAGAAATAAAGAAAATACCCCCAACAAAGCAAAGAAAACGACTAGTAAATTCTAGGCCATGATGATGACATTTTAAATGTAGAATTAATTGTGCTGCTTTTTATCCTAAGTCAGTCGAAGAGTTATTGGACCAACACATAAAAAAATCTGACTTTTCTTGATTAAGAACATCTAGCAAACAATTCATGCTCATTACACAGAATAAAACAAGGAGGATTTATTTATCATTTGGGCGCACAAAGAAATGCTGTCTTCACATTGCCCACAGAATGGATTATGCATGCATCAGGACTCATCCGCCTTGACCACAGTAATTGATTTTACATTTCAGAGTCTTACACCTTCGAAAACAGAGCAGTAAATCCTAGAATATTTCAAAGTGTTTGCCTTTAATCACACAAAAAAAAAGAATTAAGAATCACTCTCACTCAAAGCATCCTCCAAATGAAATTGGTCTTTTGACTGAAGATTAAAGTTAATAGATTAACTGACAGGTTTCACCCATGATGTGTGTCTAAAGGGAAACGAGGCTGAAAATATCAGTCAAACCACTTTAGATTCATAATTTAAAATGAAAAATTTGAGAATTTTGAAAGCACTTTACAAAAGTATTATGAAGTATTATGTTTTATGGCCATTGTTGTGGCTCAGTGGTTAAAACTGTTGCCTTGCAGCTGTGTGTTTCTGTGTTATAATCAGGCCAAAAGCAACATCTGTTCAGAGTTTGTATCTTCTGCCGGTATATATGTGGACTTTAACTGGCCGTACACATTAGATAATTGTCACCCAAGCCCGCACATTTTGGTGTGACCACCAGCAGTCTAATGTGCATGTGGTCCTACTAAAGCTCCATGGTGGTAGATGGTGGAGGGGATGAGGATCACATATTTGAACTTCATCTGCCCAATGCTTTTCGGAATTCAATAATGGAAAAGTCAGACGCAAACAAGCTCTCAGACCACAGGAAAAGGTTCCAGTAATCCATGTCCTTAGTCTGTTTGTCTTCAGCAAACTGCAGTCTTTCTTGTGCATCATCTTTAGAAGAGTCTTCCTTCTGGGACGACAGCCATGCAGACCAATTTGATAAAGTGTGCGACTTCTGGTCTGATCACTGATGTAGAACAACAATTTTTTCTTTCACATTCTCAGAGAGTTCTTTGCCATGAGGTGCCATGTTGAACTTACAGTGATCAGTATGAGAGCGATAACACCAAATTTAACCCTATTCACAACTGAGACCTTGTAACACTAACAAGTCACATGACACTGGGGAGGGGAAATGGCTAATTGGGCACAATTTGGCCATTTTCGCTTAGCTGTGTACTCACTTTTGTTGCCAGTGGTTTAGGCATTAATGGCACACCAAATTTACACTGTTATGCAAGCTGTACACTGACTAATCTATATTGTATCAAAGTGTCATATCTTCAGTGTTCCATGAAAAGTGGAATAAAATATTTACAAAAATGTGAAGGGTATACTCGCTTTTCTGATATACTGTATGATAAATATCTGCTTATGCTTAAACTAAATAAAAAGTTGATATTTGGAAGGTTTTGCTTTCAAGGAATAAAAAATTATTTTGTGGTACTAACAAGATAACACATAGCAAGAGATTTATCATAATTGGTGTTAATGAAAACTGGCTTAGCAACCAATCAGGTGGAATCTGATTAATTGCTATGGACAACTGTGCCCATTTTCCTTTACACCAGTTTTGATAAATCTCTTACATAGTGGTGAGTTACTGTTATACATGTAATGCATGCGACATTTAGAAAGAGTGCAATAAGCAACCCTTTCCACAAAATGACTTATTCATGTGAAAACATCTGACCTCATCAAGATTATCATCATCACTAACAAAATCAACAACTGCATAATTGTGTACTGTCTACATGTTAGACAAAGTTAGTGTCTTTACTTTCTGTCAAGGTTCAGGTATGTTTGACAGTTAGAGCATGGTGTGCTGTCAACAGTACTGGGACCCCAATGGAAACCGGACTTACCCTACTATAAGGTAACTCAATTCTTCAGGATTCCTTAGAATCCATTAAAAACGGGTTTGAAATACTGGTTCTGGTATGAATAAAAACAAAGGTACTAACTGGCAGCACGGTGGCTCAGTGGTTAGCACTGGTGCCTTGCAGCGCTGGGGTCCTAGGTTCGAATACAACCATGGACAACATCTGCATGGAGTTTGTATGTTCTCCCCGTTTTTGCGTGGGTTTCATCCGGGAACTCTGGTTTCCTCCCACACTCCAAAGACATACTGATAGGGACCTTAGCTTGTGAGCCCCATTGGGGACAGTTGGATGCTAATGTCTGTAAAGCGTTGCGCAATATAGTAGCGCTGTATAAGTGCAATAAATAAATAAAATAAATAATGTATTCTATAAAAACCAAAAGACAACAAGTAGACACAATGTATAAAATGCAAAAACTGTGACAGAATTTACAAATATTAACGTTGATATCTAGATGTAACTAAAAGCAATTACTCAAGACGTCAGCTCCTACCCCTGACTGTGGATAATAATCTCCCATTGTGACAATGCCATATACACCTCCTTCCTTGTATCCAATGTTTATGTAAATGTCTGATACAATATTGGGATGTTTTTCGGCAATTACTTAAATCATTTTGGATGTAGAAGATGTCATCAGATTAATAGCTCATCAGTTAAGTGAGCTTCAGTTATGCTTCATTTATGCTACTAATTATTGCCACACATTTGTCAGGCAGTAAAAAATATAATTGAACTAATCCATAGAGTCATTACTATACTAAATCCACTGCATCTGTAGCAAGCAATCTATTCTGCTTTATTTTATAAATTAAGCCAATGTCATAGACTTTACATTAGTAGGGCAGACCATACATAATTTTAATGATTAATGTCACCTTTTCAAAATGTCGGTTCCCTATGTCAGCAGAGAGAAAACTGACAAACTACAAATTGAGTATGCAAGAAAATGCTTGCCACAGAGATTTCGGTTCTGCTAGAAATGGCTGTCTTATCCTGTTATGAAATAAAACTGATGTTCAAGCCATAGGATTCATGCATCTGAAAGAGAAGTTCTCCTGGTGAACCACTGCTTTATGTAAGAAAACTGCACATATTGCATTTCCTTAATATATTACTGTTACCCATAGTGTTCCCTTTTAACTCTTTCATTTCCTGTCATAAACACTAGACCACCGCCACAGGAGCGTACATAAAAGTGAGAGGGTCAGAGCATAAATTTAAATGGCCTCTCCATTATGCTGCTGGACAGGAACAGAAGGACCTTGTTAACCTCTCTTTGGCCTTTCCATGACCCTTTTGCAATTCTTCACCACCATTTTCTTCACCAACAGTGCAGTTCCTCTGGAGAGAGGGATCTTGCATAAGATCTCCGGAACCCTTAATAAAGGGGAGGTTTCTACTTGGTCTGCCTTTGTGTTATGTACATCCTTTCCCACAGTGTTTTTGCATCATGAGTTGTTGCTTCTACACATAATGCAAGAGGATTGAGCAGGAGCTGAAAATACTGTATATTCTCTAACTAGCAAACATGTATATTCCACAGCAGGAGCTTAGTAAATAAGGGTGCCAAGTCCCTGGATCAGAACCTGATAGGCACATGACACGGTGCTCCATTAGTCAGAAACACTAGTACACAGTAATAGAGCAGCTGAGTTTATCAGACCGCTGCTAATCTCCCTCATCACACGCCGGCTGCAGGGAGAAACAAAGCATTGCATCGAATTACTAAGGATGTGGTTGCATCGCCAAGGATTGTGGCTTAGCAGCTTGACTCTCGTGACGCGGCCGTATTGAAGTTTGCGCCGCTGGACCCTGCAAGTTAATTACACCATTCACTCCAGTTTTTAAATATGGGTGGGAAAGTGTGTGTGGTTAGCTATGTTAACGAGTTTCACTTCAAATTTATCACTGAGACTTTTTTTTTTAAGTCACAAAAAAATTGTTATGTCACTCCAGTAGGAGGGTAGAGTAGGTTTTGTAGACAAATGTGTTAGGTTTAAAGATGACACAAATTTATCAAACACCATGAGACATATGATAAATGTGGCATAAAGTACTCCAACATAGACTCCAGCAAAACTGGCTTCAAATGGTTCCCTCATGATAAATTTAGGGAAACTTCAATTGGCAATGAAGCTAAATTTTCTTGCACTTCATGGTAATGAATCAGGTTTTACTAAAATGACAGCTGCACATGTTAAAAAGTGAAAGTAAGAAGTCTGGGAACGCGAGATCACCCATAATGGCATGCAGCCAGCCAATCTGCAGGTAGCCATCCCCTGATGTGATGTCACAGCCCTATAAAAGCCTCATCCCATTTGTCCCTGCCATTGTTCTGTGAGCTGAGCATAGGGAGAGACGTTGCAACCACTCATGCTACAGGGACAGTGTTGTTGCAAAAATCCAGTGTCCATGTTTGATCCAGCCACCATGTTTGGCATTTGTTTTGAACCCAATTTTTTTAAAGGGAAATACCATTAAGTTCATAGTAGGGAGGGACCTTATTAAGGAATCCAAATGGGATAATGGTCATCCATGTTGTGAATCCCTCAAATTGAATGCTTTGAGAAAGGTTTTCCCGCCTAAATGCTGTTTACCATCTCTGGTATCATCACACAGGAGGTCAGGGGCTTCTGCATACACTCTCCGGCTGCACATGCCACCGGGTGCCTTTTTAAAATGTCGAACCACCCACCTTAAATTTCTGTCAGCACTTTGGAAAGGTATAACTGCCAAGCCTTGAAACTAAGATTGGGCCACCAAGTGGTAGCGATTTGTGACAAAGGTCTTGTGCCATGTGGCATCGAGAAAATTGTAGTAGATCCTTTAGTTTCTGTAGTACAGTGGCCCTCCATGTATCACACTTGTTTTTCTGCTAATTCTACACTTGTGGTCGTGGCAACCAAGAGAATGCACCCCGTCCCACCTGAGACTACCTTGCCCCCTAAGCGGTTTGAGTTATGCCGCAACCGCGCCGTAGTAGGGACACCTGAAAGAGGGCATCCCCTTTAAGAATAGTGGATAGTAAGGGTGGGTGGGTGGGGAAAACGCTGTAACGACGTACAGAGTGAGAGGGACGCTGGCTGTTGAAGTAGGCAGCCATGCCACTCCCACAAATACAGGCTAATGAATCGGACTTACACTTGTGGTCGTGGCAACCAAGAGAATGCACCCCGTCCCACCTGAGACTACCTTGCCCCTAAGCGGTTAGAGTTATGCCGCAACCGCGCCGTAGTAGGGACACCTAAAAGAGGGCAAAAGACATACTGAGTAGCAGGAGTAATTATTACAGCACCAGACTTTGGAAAGCCATTGACATCTTAGTTTTGGGGTAAGGTATATAGCCAACGACCCAACTTCTGGATGGCATGCGCTGGTACCTGATTCTTCTAGGCTGTGGATGCTGCACCTATACAAATAGATGTCCTGAGATCGTAGCTGGGTCGCCGCCCAAACTGGCAACTAAGGAGCGTATGTGAGACATGAACTGGTGAGAAGCGAGCGGTACCACCCCGAATGGCAATAGTGGACTATCTGGCCTGAACCCGGCTAAGGCTGTCTGCAGCTGATGAAGAACTCTGACAGGGCACCATCGATGACACCTAGGGAACTAGGACGTTGGGACTGGGGGACCTGTCTGCGAGGTCTTGGATGTCCTCAGCAGCAGCACGTAACCCTCGGGACCCTGGACCAACTGGCTGACTGTGAGAAACTTGGTACTATAGGGGAACAAGTAAACTCCCCAGGCTTCAAGAAACCATAGAAGGCTAAATAAACAGCGGATTTAAGCACCAGGCTGGGCAAAACCCTGAAAGAGTTCCTATCCAGGATGTCAGATAGGTTACGAAAAGCAGTCCAGTAACAGCTTGTCTGCGTACTTGGCCTCCTGGTCCGCATCTGCTCAAACCCCTCAACGTAGCTTTGACAGCATGCACAGAGAATGCAGATGCCCGTTCAGGATGACTGACAGAGAGGAAATGCTGCACCCCCGACAAGTACGACTTCACCGTGTTGTGGGACAGCTTGAGCTCCGAGTGGCAGTAGCCAATGAAGGCAAGGATGTATTCAACAAAACTGGACTCCCTTTGAGGGCATATTCCCTAAAACCTGCAAATGCCCTCCACCCAGTGCGATACGCCCTAGTTGTATACGGCGAAAGGGGCTAGGCTAGTAAGGAGTGGGCCGTCTCTAGGTGACCAGTTAAACCAGTATTAGTGATTCGTGAAGGGGGACGGTAGTGCCCACAACATCCGCCTATGGCATGACTTGCGAAAAGGGAGAAATTAGCCCTCGATAAAGCTGCCACATTTTGAGAACCTGGCACATGTGTACTACTAACACAAAAATGATGTCACAAGGAGAGTTGAACTAGACATCTCAAGAGACATATGACATAAGACGACTTAGACAACCCATTGGTTAAGATATCTACTACCGCACCGTTGTCGGTTACAAACAAAACTGTGCGATTTACCCAGCTGCTGCCCCAAACAAGGGCGGCCACCACAATGGGGTACAGCTTGAAAAGTGCTGAGGTTTGCAGGAAACCTGGGATTTGTTTCACCTCAGCAGGCCACTCGCCTGCGACCAAGTGGGTGCCAAAATAGCAGCAAAACCTGAGCTAGCAGGTCTCTTGGGGGAGACCGGGACACCTAACTGGGAAAACAGCTCAACAATCTCCCCAGCCCTAAGGGGGCTGACCCTGGCCTCTAGATCAGCAGGAAGTCATCTAAATAATGAATAACAAATTCAGAGCGTACCTTATATTCTAAAACCCAATGGAGGCCTGAGCCAACTGATCAAAGAGCCATGGGCTGCTCCTAGAACAGAAAGTGAGTTTGGTGGAAAAGTAGTATCGGACGGACCTTCCACTTATCAATAGAAGAATACCTCATGCCCACTTCCTCTGAAGGAATGAGGGAGTTAAGACTAAGGACATGGGAACCATGTGGGGCTGACAGGTCGATGATAAGTCTCTCCTTCTTGCTAAACTTACCTGTGACCACCCCATCGGGACTAACTCTCTACCGCTGAAAGGGGGGCACTTCAAAAGGACCGATCAAAACCCTTATCCAACTCGGTTTCAAGAACAGACACCCAGAAAGTAACACCCAGAGGGTGACCATGCACTTACCTGCTCGGAATACCTACGGACTGACAACCGCTGAACGGTAGTAACACAGCACGACCTGGACGTGAGACGGTGCATGAGACACAAACCAAGCTTCCTCCCCCCTCCTCGACGTGTACCCCTACTACCTTGCCGATGAGCCAAAATTCAGGATGTAACTTGACAAGGTTTGGACCTAGAAGCAAAACAATTAAGGCATCAACACTGGATTGTGCATATGTTGTGAGGAAACCCTGCGTGTAAAACGTGAATGATGGAACAAGAGCAGCATTTTTTATTTTATTTTTACAAATTAACCCTTTACCAATTAAAATTTACTTAACCTGGACACCTAGGGAGGGTAAAATACCTCGGCAAGCCGCTTCTACTAAGCCCCCGTACTGGTTTAACACTGACACCAGCGAAGCTAGGCCCCTGACCTGCAGCCTCCGCTAGGAATGCTCACAGCGGACCAGGCCTGTAGACCGTGCGGTACTCTGTAACCCTCTCCTAGTTCTCCCAGCCACGATCCCTGCCTAACTAATGGCACGGCGGGCCGTGCCAGACTTTGTTGAAGACAAGGAGCGGGGACATGCTGTCCCTTGTACTTTAACGCAATTGCCGCGCGGGGAGCTCGCGCTGCTCCATGGCAGAGTGCAAGACGTGCGGGCAGCATTATTATCTTTTTTTTTTTTTATGAAATCAACCCTTTGCAAATTAAAATAAATCACTTGCATGGACTCATTAACACCCTGTATCTAAATAACCCCCTGGGAAACCTTATGTACGGCTGGCAGAAGCAAGGCAGCCACCATCTATAACGTGCTCACCCTGACCAAGCTTAGTTCTCCCACCCCTGAAACCTGCCTAACTAACGGCATGGCGGCCCGTGCCAGACAAGCTTGTAACTTCTCCCCCCCCCCCCCGACATGTACCCCTAGTACCTTGCTGATAAGCCACAAATCAGGGTGTAGCCGGGGCAAGTTAGGACCTAGAAGCAAAACAATCAAGGCATTAACCCTGGATTGTGCATTTGTCATAAAGAACCACGCAAACAAGTAACCCTTGCCAATAAGAATTGCCTAACCTGGGGGGGAAGCTACCACCGCTACCACCTCGGCTCCTGACCAGCAATCCCAACTAGGATTTACTACTGTGAACCAGGTCTTCAGACCGTGCAGTACCCTGTAACCCACCCCTCCCTGGAGACCTAGTACTCACCTGTATGGACTAATTAATCCCCCGTGCCTAAATGACCCTCTTGGCGACCTTGTGTGCAGCCAGCAGAAGGAAGCTAGCCACCGGCTATGACCTGCTCCCCCTGAACGGCCTGGTTCTCTCATCCCTGATCCCTGCCTCACTAACGGAACGGTGGCCCGTGCCAGACTTTAACAAAGATAAGGAGCGGGGCCACGGTGTCCCCTGCGTCCCTACACGATAACCGCGTGGGGAGCCGCGCAGCTTCCTGGCACCATGAACCGGGCCAGGGGGAGCCCTTCATACACCGTGGCCCCCGCCCCCCATCAGCAAAATGTATGTGCCGTGTGGGGAGCTCATGCTGCTCCCTGGCAGAGTGCACCAGTGAGGGGGTGCCCCTCATCAGCCAGGGGCCGACCCACCCCCGGATGGTCACTTCTGCCGCATGGGGAGCAGTGCAGCTCCCTGGCATTATGAACCAGGGCAGGGGGAGCCCTACTTCTATCAGGGGCTCAGCCCCCCACCGGTTTTGAAGTCGATGCCGCGTGGGGAGCCACGAAGCTCCCTGGCAGAGTGCACCAGTGCGGGGGTGCCCCCCATCAGCCGGGGGCCGACCCACCGCCGGCTGGTCACTTCTGCCACGTGGGGAGCAGCGCAGCTCCTTGGCATTATGAACCCTAGCATTTTGAAGTCAATGCCGCGTGGGGAGCCACGAAGCTCCCTGGCAGAGTGCACCAGTGCAGGGGAGCCCCCATCAGTCAGGGGCCGACCCACCGCCGGCTGGACACCCGTACCGCGTGGGGAGCCGCACAACTCCCTGGCATTATGCTCCCCCTGCCGGCCGGACTCTAACACTGTGCGCTGCAGAGAAGCAGCTTCTCACCCTCACTGACGTCAGGCTATCCAGGTGTGGCTCATCAAACGCTGGAACGACGTACAGAGCGAGAGGGACGCTGGCTGTTGAAGTAGGCAGCCATGCCCCTCCCACAAATACAGGCCAATGAATCAGCCTTACACATACTTGATTGGATTGAGATCTAAGGAATTTGGAGGCCAAGTCCACACCTTGTTCCTCAAACAACTCCTAAACATTTTTTGGGGAATTTGGCACAGTGCATTTTTCTGCTGAAAGAAGCCACTGCCATTATGGGATACTCTTGCCATGAAGGAGTGTACTTGGCCCACGACAATTTTCTGGTAACGTGTCAAACTAACATTTACATAAATGCCAGGACCAAAGGTTTCTTGTCAGAACATTGACCAGAGCATGACACTGCTTTGCCAACAGTGCATCCTGATTGTTCAGTTAAGCAACACATGCATATTACCAGATGATTTCAATGGGAATGTGATTCATCAAACCAGGCTACCATCTTCCATTGCACTATGGTCCATTTCTGATGCTCATGTGCTCATTATAGGCAATTTCAGTGGTGGACAGGGCTCAGAAGCAAACTCTGACCAGTTTCTGGCTATGTAGCCCAATATACTGTGCACTGTGTGTTCTGACATCTTTTTACCATAACCAGCATGTATGTTTTCAGCAGTTTATTGTACAATAGCTCTTGTGAAATTGAATCGGACAGTCTAGTATTCTTTCCCCAAGTGCATCAATGGGGTTTAGATGCTAAAGACCTGATAAATTATTGTTCCTTGGATCACTTTCAATTGATACCAAGCATTTACCTGCTGTTTTGGAGATTCTCTGACCCAGTCATCTAGCCATAGCAATGTGGCCCCTATCAAAGTCACTCAGACACTTACACTTTTCACAAAAATAAACTAAAATAAAAAAAAGCTAGAGTGAACCTACTTTAGAATGATAAAAAATGACTAGGAAATATTAAAACATTAGATTTATTTAATGATCTGTATTCAACTATGTCAACTATGGATACTTAATGTTATTTTACTGGAAATACAGATTGTTGAGAATGAAAGAAAATAGTCAATTCTTTGTTTTTCAGAAAATATTCCAATCAATTCCAATATGTTTTGTAGGTCAGTCAATCGGAGGATGCAGAAGATTAATAATTATAATGAGCCAATCAATCTAGCTGTTCTACAGTGGGTAGGTAAAATATAATATCAATGGAAAACTCTGTGGCATTTTCATATTATTCTTTTTTTTTTTACTTGAAAAAAAGCCAGCTCAATTCTACATATAAAACCAGAAATAAATATATAAGTGTTACTGCTGTGAAGTGCTAACGTCTGAACTGGTTAAAATTTATATTTTCTACCCTGGAGGCTTAATAGGAAAAAAAATATCATGCTTTTCAACCCTAACAGGACACATCTTCTATATGCAAGATTATCTTCCAGGTTAATACTCTGTTGGTCAATCCAAAAAGTATCTTTCAGCTCATATCAGCCTCAGCCATGATTGCATGTCATCGTTATTCATCTATGCAGCCATGAAATCATAATTTATGTCCTTGAAAAGCTTTAATTTGACCTTTTGCTTTTAAATGGATCTTAAACACAGCAAAATAGACACATAAAGTGTTACCAAATGTTGACATTGGCAGTTATTTTGTATTTGTACTTTAATGAGAATAGTTTAGAAATGTAAACAATATTAATCTATTATTTACATTTGTAGTGATGGCAGAGACACAAAAATATGTTTATTTCTATATAGATATAGGGGTGATAGCGATGATGATGATAATAATAATAATAATTAGAGATAAGTGAATCAAAGTTGATGAAGTGGAATTCGATCCAAATTTCAGGAAAAATTTGATTTGCACCGAATTTGAATTTCCTCACGCTTCGTGGTAAATGGCTGCTGCACGTGTTAGGACATAGAACAGGGAACTCTGGGAACGAAGGATCACCCAAAATGCCATGCATGCAGCCAGGCAGCCCTGTGATGTCACAACCCTATAAATAGCCTCAGCCTTCTTGGATTCAGCCATTTTCCAGTGTATTTAGTGCAGGGAGAGATGTCAGCAGGCGCTAGGGACAGTGTTAAAAAAGACTTTAAAACTTTTATTTTGCTGTATAGAAGTTCAGGGAAAGGATAGGGAGGAATCATTCCACAGTATTGAAGCAGAACATGGTTCAGTAAGGGAGTTTACAGCCGGAATAATAGGAACAATCCTATTACACCTTGCAGCACTGACTGGGGATCCAAATTGCCATTATACAGCTCTGTAATTCCAGCAAACTGTTCTTGTTATTGGGGTGCAAGTGCTGTTTGATACAGCCATTAACCTGTTTTATTACAAGGAAATATTTATATGTCTTATTTTGTGCGGTGCAGTTATATGTTCTAAAGCATGGCTTGTTAGTCGTTGTGTGGTGAAGTGATAAACTTACAGCCCTTTTTGGCGTGCATTAGGGGCAAAAAAATATATTTGCTGTTCAGCAGTTCAGTTATATGTTCTAAAGCCCTTTCTGTTGTGTATTAGTCGCAAAAACATATATATTATTTGCCGTTCAGCGCTGCAGTTATATGTTCTAAATCCGTTTTTGACATGTATTAGTGCCAAAAAAAAATAAAAAAATATATACATATATATATATATATATATATATATATATATATATTTGCCATTCAGCTGAGCAGTTATATGTTCTAAAGCCCGTTTTGGCGTGTGTTAGTAGCAAACAAAAATATATATATTAGCCGTTCAGAGGTGCAGTTATATGTCCTAAAGCCTTTTGTGGCGTGTATACGTGGAAACAAATAAGGGCCTATTTGCCATTCAATGGTGCAGTTATATGTTCTAAAGCCCTTTTTGGCATGTATTAGTGGCAAATACATATACACATATATATATATATATATATATATATATTTGCCATTCAACGATGCGGTTATATGTTCTAAAGCCCTTCTTGGCGTGTATTAGTAGCAAAAAACTATATTTGCCATTCAATGGTGCAGTTATGTGTTCTAAAGCCCTTTTTGGTGTGTATTAGTGGCACAATTGTGGGCTGTACAAACTTCAAATACAATCTATAAACAATTTTTTCAAAGGAAAATATTGCATTTTGTATGCATGGGAGCACATTCCTGCTCTAGACGACAAACCTGCTGCTGTAAGAGGTGTCTAAGTTTATTTTTGTTGTTGCCCATGTTTGGTGGGGGCCCATTCCTGGGAACACATTCCTGCTGCAAACAAAGAACCTGCTGCTGTTAGAGGTGTCTAAGTTTATTTTTGTTGTTGCCCAGGTCTGGTGTGGGCCCATTCCTGTGAACACATTACTGCTATAATCAAAGAACCTGCTGCTGTCTGTTCCTTCTGATTTAGGCTGAGCTTTGTGTAGGCCTTAGACTCCACCATTAACATGTGCCTGCTACTGCTTTCTGTCCTGATCATGTTATGAGTAGGCCTTATACTCCACCATTACATTTATCTGCTGCTGTCCTGATCTTGATAAGTTATGTGTCAGCTTTGTCCTACAGTGTTACCATTTCCCTGCAGCTGTCTGTTCTGTTCCTGCTGCAAACAAGGAACCTGCTGCTGTCTGTTCCTGCTGAGTTAGGCCGAGCTATGTGTAGGCCTTAGACTCAACCATTATCATGTATCTGCTTCTGCTGTTTGTCCTGAGCATGTTGACTTATGTGTAAGCCTTATACTCCACCGTTACCTTTATATGCTGCTGCTGTCTGTCCTGATATTGATGAGTTATGTGTCGGCCTTGTCCTACAGCATTACTATTTTCCTGCTACTGTCTGTTCTGTTCCTGATGAGTTAGGGCCAGCTATGTGTATGCCTTCTACTACAGCGTTACCATTTCCCTGCTGCTGTCTGTTCTGTTTCTGCTGAGCTAGGCCCAGCTATGCGTACGCCTGACACTACAGCGTTACCATTTTACAGCTGCTGCTATCTTTCTTGATATTAAAAAGTTAAGTCTAGCTATGTGTATGCCATATACTACAGCATTACCATTTACCAGCTGCCGCTGTGTGTCCTGATATTGCTGAGTTAGGCCCAGTTATGTGTATATACTATAGCGTTACCATTTCCCTGCTGCTGTCTGTTCCTGATGAGTTAGGCACAGCTCAGTGTATGCTTTTCACTAAATTGTACAGTGTTACAATTTACCTTCTGAAGTCTGACCTGCTCCTGCGGAGTTTGGTATAGCTAGGTGTAGGCCTTATACTATACCCTTAAAGGGGTTGTCCAAGTTATATTTATTGATGACCTATCCCCAGGATAGGTCATCAATATCAGATCGGAGGGGGTCCGACACCCGGCACCCCCTCCGATCAGCTGTTTGAAGAGGAGAATCGCACGGTGTCAGCTCTGCCTCCTCTTCACTGTTTACCTTCTAGCTGTTGCATCTGCAGTGGTGAGCAGGTGTATTTACACCCAAGCCTTCCTATTGAAATGAATGGGAAGGCTTGGGTGTAATTACACCTGCTCTCCTCTTCAAACAGCTGATCGGAGGGGGTGCCGGGTGTCGGACCCCTCCGATCTGATATTGATGACCTATCCTGAGGATAGGTGATCAATAAATATATCTTGGACAACCCCTTTAACAATTATCTGCCCGCTGCTGTTTGTCCTGATCCTGCTGAGGACTAATAGCATGGAAAACTTATTCGCCCTTGGACTTTATCAACTGTTGAGTATTAGAATTCTCTTAAACTGTTGTGAATGCTTAATTTTTTGCGCATGTCCTCTGTTCATCATAGAGTGTCAATATTTATATATATATATTTATATATTAAGATTTGTTTGAATAAAATATAATCATGCGGTGTTACACTTCATTCACCAAAAAATGTTATTTTTATTTATTTTATATTATATAATTTTGATTAACTTGGGTTTTAGGCAGCCCTAGTTGTGGTTCTTACTAAAATTAGGTGGGGACCGCATGTGAGCTTCCCTTGTCAAAAGGTCTTGTGCAGTTCACATTGTATAGGACTGATTGAGGACCCTAATTAAATTGTATTATATTATTTTCTTGTTTGTTTTAATCAGGATATAAGTTTAAACATGGTGTTGTCTGTCGTCCTGAACAGGATACCTGATTTCCATGTTGACCTCTCCACATAGTTGGGTGTGACTGGCGTTATACTCATACGTGTGGTAATTCTGTTTTGGGAATGGAGCGTTATTGCCACATGTATATATCTATATATACATTTTTATTTGATGTTACTTCTGAGATTTTTATAGAATCAAAGCTTTTCACTTTACAATATAAAAATTTGGTATAGATAATATTCTTGCAGCCATGTCACCATTTTGGGAGTTATTCTTATAATTTCCAAGGTTTGCTATCATGTGACTGCATAGACTGGATGCGTTTGTGGTTTAGCTTGCATTCACTTGCTGGTGCGAACACGTGATCTGTTATCATGTGAACGCCCTGTCTATGGACACTCGCGGCCTGTGTGTGTTCCTCTGTCGATGCAATACATTATTGCATCACATTTTTCTTTATGTAATTCGGAAGCAATGCGACAACATGCGCAGCTAACCAAACGGGACGCTATATTGGATCCATGCTGGTTAGTTCTTGGCCCTCCATTATGTTTTTAATCAGTACACCTGATATTTTAGTGACAAAAGTGCTTTTTGATATATTGTTTTTAATATTGATATTTAATGAATTAAGCAGATAATATGAATTCACATACGTTAATGGAAGTTATTAATCTCTCCACAGTATGGATACTAGTATATTATTGCATTTTTTTAACATTATTTTTAAATTTTAGACACAATGCGAATCAAACACATTAAATCAAATTCTATTATTAATAGTTTTCATTAAATAATCACCTGAGCTTGTATTTGTACTTGGCACCATTCACTTTTGTCACTGCTTGAGAAAGGTCCCATTGAGTGGACTAAAAACGTCGCTTTTGGCTGAATAAACGCACATTTTCTTGAGGCTGTGCCGTGGCATGTGTGGGTGTATATGTGTGTGTGTATATATATATATATATATCTATATATAATTTATTTTTATTTTTTTCTTGTGGGCTTTGCAATCTGAAAAATTATTTAAAGTAAAAATTGTTAAAGGAATATATTGAAATTTGTATGCATGGGAACACATTCCTGCTGCCAACAAAGCACATGCTGCTGTCAGTGGTGTATAAGTTTATTTTTGGGGTTGCCCCGGTCTGGCGGGGACCCATTTGTGGGAACTTATTCATCCTACAAACAAAGAACAGGATCCTGTCTATTCTAAATAAGTTTGGCCCAGGTATGTATAGGGCCTTATACTACACCATTGCCATTTACCTGCTGCTGTCTGTCCTGATGTGGCGATAACTAATATGTATATTTTTTGGGGGGAAATTAGTATTACACAATAATAGCATTTTTGAACCCCAAAAAATCATGTTTTAGTGTTTCCATATTCTGAGAGCCATATTTGTTTTATTTTTTCGGCGATTGCCTTAGGTAGTGGCAAACCTAGTCTCTAATCTGAGCTGCTGTTAACCTGCGATTTCTGAGGCTGGTGACTCGGATGAACTTATCCTCCGCAGCAGAGGTGACTCTTGGTCTTCCTTTCCTAGGGCGGTCCGCATGTGAGCCAGTTTATTTGTAGCGCTTGATGGTTTTTGTGACTGCACTTGGGGACACTTTCAAAGTTTTCCCAATTTTTTCGGACTGACTGACCTTCATTTCTTAAAGTAATGATGGCCATTCGTTTTTCTTTATTTAGCTGATTTTTTTTCCTGCCATAATACAAATTCTAACAGTCTATTCAGTAGGACTATCAGCTGTGTATCCACCTGACTTCTCCACAACGCAACTGATGGTCCCAACCCCATTTATAAGGCAAGAAATCCCACTTAAACCTGACAGGGGACACCTGTGAAGTGAAAACCATTTCAGGTGACTACATCTTGAAGCTCATCAAGAGACTGCCAAGAGTGTGCAAAGCAGTAATCAAAGCAAAAGGTGGCTACTTTGAAGAACCTAGAATATGACATATTTTCAGTTGTTTCACACTTTTTTGTTATGTATATAATTCCATATGTGTTAATTCATAGTTTTGATGCCTTCAGTGTGAATCTACAATTTTCATAGTCATGAAAATAAAGAAAACTCTTTGAATGAGAAGGTGTGTCCAAACTTTTGGTCTGAACTTTTTATATATATATATATATATATATATATATATATATATATATATTTCTATGTGTGTAAAATGCACGAAATCAACTAGTTACATCATACATTTGTACCTCGCTGTGTGTTTAAATATATATATACTCATGGAGACGTAGAGATGTATGATTTAACCGGCTGATTTGCTACATGTCACACCAGTTAATAAGTAATCATTTGTAAAGGGATGAAATACTTATTTTCATAACTCTATATATGCATTACAGAGATTACAGAGTGTTGGAGAGAGATAAAAATGTAATGTAAGCATTGTACCTGGGCATATTCTGTTGCGGATCGCTCTGATCTGATCCGAGTTCCGATGCTTCAAATGGGACCATTTTTTCAATTAGGCCATCCGAGGGTGATTGACCTTACCATTTCTTTTCAGTTCGAACCGGATCTCCCACACAATGGCCTGTTTCTCTGCATGGACCCGGGTGCGGTTGTAGCCCCGCTCCAACATGCGCTGCAGTATAAAGACGCAAACATATAATACCAATTTTTTTTAAATACAAGTATTGAAAATAATGTCCTCAACAAAACATCAAAAAGTATTTATGTCTTTGAACAGGAAATATTAGATTTAATGTTACCGTTATAAGATTGGATTGAATTGCGATTGTATGTGTGTGGGGTCTGAGCAATCGGATATTGGCCAGCTGAGCAGATATTTGTGTGTGTGTGTGGGGTATATAGTGTGCGGCAGGAAAATTGATCTGCAATGTGCATGTGAGAGATATTTCTCTGCTGTCCATACATACATGCTACAGACATAGAGCTGTGATGTCGCAACAATACTTGGTGCACCAATCAGTAATATCTACCGTACTTAAACCTCATAAAATGTGAAGTTGTATGTATTGCGAAAAAACATTTGCATCATAAGTGGCGATTTTCGCAATCCCGAATATTTTATAACACTCTGCCTGCATACAAAGCGATTGTTCTGACATACATGTGAAATGTAATCAAATACACTGCTGTAATGTCAAATTACTTACAGTGATCATTAGTTCTTCCTCACCGTTGTAAAAATTGCTTCCCATCATCTTTTCCAATCTTCTCAAACTTCGGGTAGTTTGAAAACAGTTGCGGAATTAGGCCACTTGCACATGCGCATTAAGTTAATTTTATTGTACGAATTCGCGAATATATGACGAATTTCCTCCCATATATTTGTGAAATATCGCAAAATCGAATATTGCTCCTGCCGCTCATCACTAAATTGAACTGTCCCATAGGTGTTTGCGCAGTTCCAGATTTGTTGGGGTTATCTGCCTTAGAACTGTGACAATGCTCACAGTATTACAATTGTTTATGCACAGTTCACAATAAAGATCTTTATTATTTTTTATTTTATCGTCTTGTCTAGGCAGTGAATAGAGAAGTCTACTTTTTTTATTATTTTTATTCCGTGATTAATAAACATTTGAAGCATATATTCTAAAAAATAAAAAAAGTTTAACCTATTAAACTTGTCTTTTTGTGCTTTACATTAAATACAGTGGTACATCCATGTTATGCATTTTAGATATTTTGGAGAGAAAAAGCATAAAATGTAATTCTCGATTTCCTGTATTTCTCATTGTGCAATATATACAGCATGGGTCAGCAACCTTCAGTTCTCCTGCTATTGTGAAACGACAACTCCCAGCATGTACACTTGCTCTCTAGTCTTTGAATTCCCGTCAAAGCGAAAGCATGCTGGGATTTGTAGTTTCACAACAGCTGGAGTGCCAGAGGTTGCTGGCCCATGATATGGAGGTTTTCTGCATAATAACATGACTTGATATGGTCAGCTTATGCTTTTGGCAGACAGTGGAAAAATATCATTTTGTGCTGGTTGTTGTGTTTATGTTGGTGTTACACTGCATTATTTGGACCTCTTTATCGGAGAGTACAGATGGCAGTAAAAGAGTTAACGATAGTCCATAGCATAATGAGATGTAAGAAATTCTGCATCAGTTACTTGTTTCCCAAAATTGTTTATGCCAAAAACTCTTTGCCAAGCCTGATTTGCAGATCTCTGACTAATGAACCGAAACAACAAGTTTAACAAGCTTCTAACATTTGGTGAAAAATTATGGATGTATGTGTGGATATATAATATATGAATATATATATAATAATACGAAAAACGGTGAAGGTTTGATATCAGTCATAAAGTCGTTAAATCAAGAACCCTAATACAAAGTAAACCATGCTGCTTTATGTTGTCGAATGTATTGCTCTGAGTTTCATCCAATTCCACATCTTTTTTTGGAAATGGTTCTAAAGCTTAAACATGTGATGATCAACACTGAGTGTTGAAACAATGAATGATGACCAGCTTGCCACACAAAATAATAATAATACTAATAATTATTATTATTTTTAACTTTAGGAGACTTAGAAACACTGATTGGATACTGTTAGATTGACAGGGAAATGGTAATGCCCAATTGTGAATTTATTCAGTGGCATACCTTTAGTGAAGGCAGACCATGAGACTGCTATTGGGTCCATGGTATAAGGAAGCCTAGCACAGAAGTATTCACCTGCTTCCTGACACAGTCATATAGAGCTCACTGCATAGAGATTTTTATAGCTGCAATTGAGTTCTATCGTAGCTGTGTAAATTCATATACACTGAGCTCACTGACTAGTGGCAGAGCTTTATCACTTACTATGCAAAGGTAAGCAAAGAATTCGGAGCTCACTGGGGGAAAAATGTTGGGCTGGACACCATTTTTAGGAAGCCCATGAGCCAACATGCAATTATATTGTGGAAAATAATGCCTGGTTCAACCATGCCATGTTAACAGACATTTATGTCAGGTGGTTCCAAATCTAAATGTTGCTATGGGGCCTTATGGATTCTGTGTAAGTCCCTGAATTTATTCATGAATTTCCAAAAGGAATAACAAAGGATCGACAAAATACAGAGACCTAAAAGAACATTTACATTTAATTTGAGTCGCAACTTTACATTTACATTGGATATTTATATTGGATTATTTTCTTTCTGACTGTTGCTTATATCATGGAAGGGAAAAGAGGTGTGTAGGAGTATATAAAACTATGCATTTTACTGATATACTCTAAAATAAAGGGAAAGAGGATTCATAAACCTAATAAAAACCTTCCCAAGGCGGCACAGTGTGACAAAAACAGCACACAGAGGACTAGAAAAGATAGGTCATGTGCGTTTAAGGTGGACTAAGGTAAATTATTATTTATATATCCCAACCATCAATTACTGCAAAGTGGTTACATATCCCAACCATCAATCAAGGCAAAGTGGTTACATATAACTTGTGATCCATAATCTCCATTAAGCCCAGCCTCTAGTGTATCAGAGAAATGTATTGCCACTAATATGATTACTGAGCTATAGAGGGTACAGAGTCAGTATTAGACAAAAAATAGTTCACTGCGGCCAAACCAGTAGATATCCCTCTATCTTAAAAGGGACATACACCTAGAGTTGGGATTAGCGCAGTGAACAGGGAGCCCATATTCAACATCCACTAGGGTATACCACTTGATTTCAGGAATAATATTGACTTGGCCTTATGTGGATAAGAGTAGGGGGAAGAATCCCATAAAAGTATATAGGTGTTGCTGCACATCAGCTGTCCCACCAGCGTGGTGACAGCTCCGGCGCTAGTTTGGCCATGAAGTGGCTGTTGCTTACGATTTGGCATGTTGAAAACTTACCTGAAAATCTCTTAGTATTGATACAACGTTCTTAATACGAAATGTTGCATTTTGCTGTAGATAGTTTTGGACCTATGTATGAATAAAAGTTAAAAAAAGGCGATGCACTTAGTTCACCTAGGTGCATGTAGTTTAACAATATAAGACAGCAGGCGTGGAACCATTGTAAACTGGATTTGGCTTGGTGCTACTTCTAAGGGTACTATCCTAGCAGTCCCCTGATCTTTACCCTTTAACCACTATACAGGTATCTGAACTCTGCTATAGGGAACCCCAAGACAGCTACTTCCTTAAATAGTCTGATTGACTGCTGACCCACGCGGGTCAAGAGACACTGACGTAAAGCACCAAGGAATCAGGCAAAGCCACAGTCAGGGACAAGCCATGGTTAGGGTAGTCAGAATTTTTGTGACCCAATAAACAGTCCGAGGTGAGGCAGGAATCTCACAATCAGAGCAGAGATCAGGCAAAGGTCGGGTCAGGCAGTAAATGGTAAATTCAGGAAACAGGAGAAGTTGCCTTAAAGGGGTTGTTCAGCAGTTTTGAAACCAGCACCTGGATCTGAACACTTTTGTATTTGCTTCTGATTAAGCAATCTGTTTAACGCCGCCTGCTTCTTATTTCTTTGTCTTGTTTACTAAGCTAGTCGTCCATGCTCAGTTTCATCCTTCATCTGCCTCCTGAGCTGTGATAGGGAGAGCATGGACACGCCCCCTTATCTGTAATAGGGAGAGCATGGACACGCCCCCATAGCTGCAGCAGAAGAGACACTCCCCGTGAGCTGTCAGCTTGATATAAATCTAGCAGAGCAATAAATGGGGAGATCTCGGGATCCAAATGAGGTACAGGGCTGGTTCTAGCTTTGTTAGAAAGAGAATGGTGTGTACTATATGATTTTCATTTTTATAATAATCATGGGATAACCTCTTTAAGTACACCTGGGTGACCAGCCATTGGCTGGTAGGGATTAGGGTGCACACACTCTGGCCCCTTAAGAGCAGGAGGGAGTGCCCATGCATTGTGGGCAGCAATAGGTAGTGCTGGCAGGAAGAAGGCCACAGTGAGGAGAGATAGACAGCTACTCTGTTAGCCAGGCCAACTGGGAAGGAGGAGAAGACCGGCCATTTAGAATCATCGGGACATAGAAACAGGGGAGCCAGTAAGCAAATAAGCGGCAGTGCCTGTCAGGGAAAGCAGATCAGGAGCACCAGCACCCATGGCAGCTGCCATAACAAGTGGAAAAGTGTTCTGCTTTAGTGAGATAGGGTGGCCGCTTAACATGTGACAATTTGTGCCAAAATTGTGCCAGCATTTAAGCACAGAATAATTCAACCAATAGGTTGTATAAACTTAGATAAAAGTATTCTTTTTTAGAGATGGCTATTTTATTATACCCTTTTGGTCTGAGACTGTATAGGGCCTGCATAAATATATCCACAAAAGTGCCACAATCTCATTTAGATCTGTGAATATACCATAATAGTACAGTTCTATTCACATGAAGTAACCGTGTGGCCTGTTTGCTAACTATATATATTACAGTTATATACTTTTACCTCCTTAATCTCTATGGATATTGTCTTCATAATGTACTAAGTGCCACAATGAATAATAGATAAACTCTCGAATGCTAAGTGGTTCATTATACGGGTTATTTGGATGGTAGCCCTAAGTATAAAGCTGCCAGTGAAACATTTATGTATTCATTTTAGTTTGTATTGGAATACACTTTTGAAGATGATTTGGGTTTAATTGAAATCACCTAATGAACAATAGTTTTGCTATAATGTTCGTTGATATCAGTGTCATAAGTCGTTGAACAATTCTTATCATATATTTATTTCTGTCCATGGGTTAAGTTATGCATTATTTTTCTATTTTAGATTGTGCTGTACGCGTTTAATTACTTAAACTGTAATAGATACAAATGGAGAGATAGAAAAACAACGCCAAACATTTCCAACATAAATATCTCAGAAATGGCATACAAAGTCAGTCGTAAAAGAGCCCATTCTCATTGCTAATGTCTATGCCCTTGTGTTTGACCTTGTAAATATTGTATTTTTTGACATCTCCCTTAAAAGAGCTGCATGAACGCTAAAAATATTAGATATACATTATCAGGCTTTTGCAGACTGCATTACATTGGCATCGCTCATTCTTATCTGGTGGAAAGATGTAACTATGTTATCATTCTATTTTCCCTTTTCTTCCTTTTAGTTCAGACTTTCCTTTTTGGAAGGTTTTCTTTGTAAAACAACTAAGTATGTAGAGAGGAAGAAGATGAACCCTAGAAAGGAATATAATAGAAAGTTGAACCAGGCTGCTGAAAAATAATTGTATATCAGATAAAGGATTGTAGACATGTAATATCTGTGATGAAATGAAGGTTAACTGTTCTCAGCATTCAAGCTACATAACATCCAGCTTTCTGAAGATTTTTTCCATCTAATACAGATCATAACAATAGTAAGGGCAATGGTAGTTACCATAGTAAGACCTAATTCCCATTATTTGCTATTCATGCAATTAATATGCTTATTCTATATTATATGTGCATAAAAATATTATGATGAACCAAATTATTCCCAAAGATTTAGAAGGGGCTACATGCCCTATTAGGGCATTTGGATATGATAGGGGTTTTTCTACTTGGGGCAACCCTTCAAATAGCCAGAGTAATAAGCCTCTGCAAAGAATGGCTTCATTTTACACATAATGTCAACTCAGTGGAGCACTGTTAGGAGCAGTACTGGAGTATATGACTAGTACTGCTCCTGCTGAGTCAGGATCACAAATTTTTATGTTCATACCCCTCTCCTGCCTCTGCCCTAGTTTTACTTTTAAAGAGGTTATTCCATGATTACTGTAAAAAATGAAAATCTTACATAATGTACTCCATGACAACCTCTTTCTAACAAAGCTAGAATCAGCCCTATACGTCACATGGATCCACAGATCTCCCCATTCATTGCTCCAATAGCTCTGCTTTTCTGCTGCACATGGTGGCAGTTGAAGGATGGAACTGAGCATGTGCGGCCATCTCAGTGAGCAGGACAGAGAAATTAGAAAAAGAGAAAACAGCAGGTGTCGTTATACTGATAGAATTCATTGAGTAACTCAGTATGCAGTTACAAAAGTATTCAGATGCAGTTACTGGTTTGAAAACTGTGAATACTTTTAAAATCAGTAATATCTACTAGTGTTGAGCACGAATATTCGAATACAGATTTTTTATCGCGAATATCGCCACTTCGAGAAGTCGCAGATATTTAGAATATAGTCTGCATTTTTTTCATCTGCACACATGATTCTTCTCTACTTCTTGCTTGTGGGCCAATGAGGAGGAAGCAATGTCAAGTTCACAACAATACTTAGTGCACCAATCAGTAATCTGTAGTCAGACTTGCTAAAATGTGAAGTTGCACGTAGACAAGATATTCTAATCACTGCCGATTAGCGCAATTGCGAATATATTGGAGCACTTGACTCTATCTGCATATAAAGCTATGCTAATGTTCAGCCGTGCCAACCATTTTCTCCAGTCTCAGGAAACTTATACCAGTTTAAAAAATGTAGCCAAAGTGACCCACGCCTGTATTTTGCATTACAAATTCGCAATACGCGATTTGTACATTGCCGATTTTTCTCATTCAGTAAATTAAACTCGAATTCTTGAAATACGTGAAAATATGACGAATATTCTACAAAATATTCGTGAAATATTGAGAATTCGAATATAGCCCCTGTCGCTCATTACTAATATCTAATACACATAGGAATTGAATCTGAAAAATACTAGATAGATAAATACTGTATTTTTCACCCCATAAGATGCACTTTTTCCCCCCCAAAAGTGGGGGAAAAGTGCCCCTGCGTCTTATGGGGCAAATGTTGGCAATTTACATCACAGTCTGCGATGCTGCAGCATCTCAGACTGCGATGTATTAGTGAGGAGGGAGGAGGGTCTGTAGTAGGCGGGGAGAGTGGCGGGCAGTGCAGGCACTGTACTCTGGCCCGCCGCTCAGTATGTACTGTATTATACCTAGTTTTAATCATAATATCTAAACTGCGCTCCCCCTGCTCCCCATCTGTACCGTAATTACCGTTACATGTCACACTCCGTCTCCTGTAGTAAGCGCTAGCAGGCAGGCCGGGCTGCAGGCGGCCGTAACTTACTGAGGTCACGTGCCTGCTCCGCCTACTTTATGAATGAAGCAGGCGGAGCAGGCACATAACCTCAGTGAGTTACGGCCTCCTGCAGCCCGGCCTGCCTGCTAGCGCTTACTACAGGAGACGGAGTGTTACATGTACCGGTAAGTACGGTACAGATGGAGAGCAGGGGAGCGCAGTTTAGATATTATGATTAACACTAGGTATAATACAGTTCATACTGAGCGGTGGGGCTATAGTACCGTGCCTGCACTGCCCGCCACTCTCCCCGCCTACTACAGCACCTCCTTAGGGATCTATGGATGGGATAATGATGAAGAGGGGGTCTGTGGATGAAATTATGATGGGGGGGGATCTGTGGATAGCATTATGATGGTGGGGGGGATCTGTGGATGGCATTATGATAGTAAAGGGAATCTGTGGATGGCATTATGATGGGGGGGGTCTGTGGATGGCATTATGATGGGGGGGATCTGTGGATGGGACTGTTATGGGGGATCTGTGGATGACACATATAGCAGTGTCATCCACAGATCCACTACCCCATAACAGTGCCATCCACAGATCCCCCCACCATCATAATGCCATCCACAGATCCCCCCACCATCATAATGCCATCCACAGATCCCCCTACCATCATAATGCCATCCACAGATCCCCCCACCATCATAATGCCATCCACAGATCTCCCCACCATCATAATGCCATCCACAGATCCCCCCACCATCATAATGCCATCAACAGATACCCCCCACCATCATAATGCCATCCACAGATACCCCTTACCATCATAATGCCATCCACAGACCCCCCACCATCATAATGCCATCCACAGCTCCACCCCATAACAGTGCCATCCACAAATCCCCCACCCCATAACAGTGCATCATCCACAGATCCCCCATAATAGTGTCATGCACAGACCGCCATTAGTTCAAACCCACCAAAAGCACACCTTTTGGTTAAACATATTTTTTTTCTTATTTTCCTCCTCAAAAACCTAGGCGCGTCTTATGGGCCGGTGCGTCTTATAGGGCAAAAAATATGGTAGATAGATAGATAGATAGATAGATTATTTAGTGATGTCACTGTTAAATATGAAACCTAGAAATAATTGCGGATTTTGGAAAGACAACCTCAAGTTCAGTGAATATGCTGTATTACTTAATGAGTGTTCCATGCTACTTAGCTCATAGCTACTTCTAAAGATGATAAGATACTATATATGCACGTTCCATTTCTAAATGTACTCGATTAGTTTCTAAGCATCGTTTTATGATCAGATGTTCCAAATGATATGACTCTGTGTTGAGATAATAGAAAAAGTCACCAGGAAATTCACCGTTAAATGAGGCACAATGCCTTTTTCCTCCTGCTTGCTCTGTCAACCTCTCCTTCTCCTTCTGAATTGGCCAGGCCTGGCAAGATGACTATGCAGGAACTAGATTACAATTGAAAGCGAGGGAGGGTGTAGCAGAGGAAGCAGGAGAACAAAGATGCATAGAGTGGCCTTGGGCCCACCCTCAGTGTACTTAACTACTCATGTGCATATGGATTAAAAATATTTTTTATCAATAATGAAGCAATGGAACAGTTAGTGAAAGATATCATTACGTTCAGATAAGCTATTATAGTACCTAATTTATTAGTGAATTTCCTGGTTATAGATTCCTTTTAACATAGCAGTAAATTAATTTGCTGGTGTTGTAGGGTGTCATAACCTATTCTTAGTGTAGATTAATGAAGGCTGGTATGACATGAAAAATTTAAAATGAAGGCAAGTTGAAATACATACACAGATATTCATGGTAGCATGGTTGAAATAAGAAAGTCATGGAAGTGATCTAACTAATTTTAGATTTTATTTTATTTTATTTTGAAGTATAAATATCAAACCTTTTTATTTAAATAATTTCATAATACAATTAAGTTGTAAGTGTTAGGCCAGAATAGTAATGTCAATTAAATAACTTTATTTAAAATGGGTTTCTCCAAAGTGGATGATGGATGTGTCTACCGTCAGCAGGAACAGCAGGCGATGTGCCCATAAGAGAAGGTGGTGGCAAAATCATCTCCTGAAAATGGGGCATCATAAGAGAGGATTTCAATGTTATGAGCTTGTATTGACAACTGGTTCAACCTCACTTACAGTCACATCTCTACTCATCACTTCTGAAGGTAGACACAACCATTATGATCATGGGAGATGGCCTCTAACAATAGAATACTGCACATTGTTTTAGTAGTTCAGTGCTACGCACAACTGTGAAAGGTAATGTCATATGACAGTGATAACTCATTAGCATACGTTTAATTTGTGACATGTAGATTATGTCATCTTCATGTGATTGCCAAACAACAAAATATCAAGAAGAAGGCAAAGTCCGGTTTTAAAGAAACTGTCAAAAAAGATTTTGGGGGTTGCCCATAGCAACCAATTGATGCACAGCTTTCATTTTACAAGACCTTTATAAATAATGGAAGCTATGTAGTGATTGGTTGCCTTGAACAACAAAGACAGTTTTTCTAATACACCATAAATCTACCCCATTGGCGGAAAAAAAGCTGTGTGCAAATTTTAGTCTGTCGGGCGGTTGGAGCTGTTGCTCTGTATATTGGACTCAGACATAAATCTGTGCATAGCCTAAGTCTAAAAAGGACTGACCTGGAAATGTATATGATTAATTAAAATTATATAACAAGCTGCCTATTAAAGCATGTTAGTGATGTCTGTCACTGGGTTCTCAATTAAGACATCCCTTCCTTCTGTTCCAGCACACTTCCTTACATCTCATCTATCCTGATTATTTAATTGCATGATTTTTATAGGACAGCTGTGTGATAATATAGAAATATTAATCACTTCTAGTCAAGGTTCAGCACAGAGACCATACCTACTGATCACAGTGCTAGAAAACGAACCATTATCATTCCATCCATTTGCACTTAAGTTTTTAGATGTTATTTATATTGATTGTAAATTGTGACTTTGGCCAGGGCGTCCATTAATGTAAAGTGGCAATGCATGAAGTGTAATGCTTGGATCACATGTATATTTACAGTTAGAATTACTTGGAAGTATTACTTAAAGCATACTTATTGTGCCTATCCTCAGGATAGGTCATCAATAACAGATAAGTCGTCAGTAACAGTTAGATGGGAGTCCAACTCCCTAAACCCTGGCCTATAGCTGTTTAAAGGCATTGTAGCACTCCTGCAAGTGTTGTATCCTCTTCAATATTTAACTGCACCCTGACACCCTTGTAATTGCAGCTTTTCGGCCCATTCACTTAAATGTGAGTGGAATCTGTAAATTCACTGCACCACCACTACAATGGAGACATCATGAAGTTCAAACAACTGATTGGCAGTAATGCAGGGAGTTGGACCTCCAGCAAGGATAGGCTATTAGTATCATGATACGGTATACCTCTAAGTGTATGTAATTTCTGGACCTCCTGCCACGCTACTGAGCCAAACATATGCCACTATAGAAGTCTAGGATGCTGCATTTAGTTACAAAGGGGCACATTTATTAAGACTACCATTTTAGAAACTGGTCTTAATAAAAGCCCCTGCTCTGGCAGAGGATCCGCCGAAGTTATAAGGAGTCGCAGGGCTCTCCATAACTTCAGAGTGTCAGTTCTAAATGTAAGACAGATTCCAAGCTGTCTTATATTTAGACCATTTTCTACGACTAAAACAGGCGCAGAAAATGGTGAATGAGACAGCCCATCCCCTTCCTGCCCACATCATGCCCACAATTTTAGACCTGGCGTGAGCAGGCTGAAGTCACAGATAGTGGCACAACTAACTATCTAATTATTGGATTTCAGCATAGTAAATGACCCCCTAAATGTTTGCTTGAATAAGGCCTAAGCATACCTATTTCCCTTATCTACTCCCCTTTCTACTTATGTTAACAGATAATGAAAATCAGTCATACCATATAAATCACCAATTAAACCTGTATATCATCCAATATCAATAGCCCATTTGTCCTCCCAATTGTTTCATGGCACAAATCTTATTCCATACAGATTTTGATGTTTAGGTATGTTACCCAATTGTGAATGCAGTGCACGACCTTGAAATGTGAAAAGTGATGATCCCCTAGCAAAATATAACACACAAATTTCTCCATTGCAGCAAAATATAACACATTTTTCTCCATTGCAGCTGAGAAGTCAACTATATTAAGAGGGTGATAGACCCCTAGAGGTGCTTTTCATCATAGGACAATTCAAAACCTAAAGTGCTACTTCAAGTATTTTCTTTCCATTACAGATTGTACTGCACAGTTTGAAAATTTGGAAAGCTTTCCCTTGATTTTACAAGTTGTGTACATGAAGTGTTTTATTGTAAGCAATTTCATGTAGGATTTCACTTGGTGAATTGCAATTAAAGTATTTATTTTTATATTTTATAGTAAATTAGCAATAAATGTAAAATTATTTGGGTTTTTGCAGTCACCAAATTCCAAGCCGCCATATGCTATTTATCATAATGTTTACTGCTTTGTGGGGACCAATAAATGTTTATGACATCGTTAATTATCATATTGTGCTGAGAATAACCACACAATAACAACCCATTTTATTATGTCAGCAACACAAAATGAATTTTCTAATATGTATTAACACTGAAGAAGTATTTTATCTCAGAAGACTATTTCAGCTCTATTGCCTTTTTAATATTATTCTATATGTCTCATTTGAAGGGTTTTTTCACTATATTTTTTATTGATGGATAGGTCCTCTGGATAGGTCATCAGTACTTGGTGGGGTTCTGACATCTGGAACCTCTGCCGTTTGAGAAGGCACCAGCGCTCACAGTAGCACCGCGGTCATCTCACAGCTTTGCCTAGGACATGTAACGTCATGTTCATTGGTCACATGGCCTTGGCGCAGCTCAGCCCTATGGAAGTAAATGGGTCTGAGCTGCGATACTATACTCAATCGCTATCAAATGGACAGTGCTGTGCTTGATGAGCATACAGAATGCCACAAAGCTACAGGCTCAAAGCTGATCGGCCAGGTGTCGGAAACAGAGCAGCGAACCAGCTCATAAAACAGTGCAAAGCCAGCCCCCTGCGCTGTTTCCTGGTCAACTGGTGGTCTCTTTCGTAACAGCCAGTTACTAAGACTGACAGCAGGAATTACAACCTACTTATTTTTTTTACAATATGAAAATATATTTTCTCTAAATATGTGTTATTTTTCAAGAGAATATTATCTGTATTAAAATGTTCCTATGTATATCTAATGGTTGCTTTACATTCCCTGGTTGCAAGGACTATTGATTTTCCTCCAAAGTATACATTATTGACTCTCTGTAGGATATTCCCCACTGGTCTGGGTAAATAAAAATGCCTGTTAGGCCTTTACATTACGAGTTCTATTTTTTCTATTTCAATTTTATTTATTTTTTTGCATCCCAGGCTGCTTCAAGAGCCTTTACATAATTTTTCAGTACTGACAAGTTCAAGTCTGCTTTCAATCTTATTTGCAAATAAGAACAGTTTAAAATAATTTAACAGCATGCATTGCAATCAGCATGTTATAGAGCAGGAGGGGATGAGTAGATTGATATATAGTTTTATCAGAAAAGATTCAATACAAGTTGTATTGTATACATTTATATCTCTATTTCTAATTTCATTGCATACATGGAGGTGTTATCAGTGATAGATAACATTCTCTGTGTCAGCGTGCATGCATAGATAGATAGCTGTCAGTCACTGATAGTTGTACACAGTGGAGGTGGTATCAGTGACTGATAGCATTCTCTCTGTAAGTGTGTATATAGAGATAGCTGCCAGTTACTGATAGCTGTACACAGGGGAGGTGTTATCAGTGATTGATAGCATTCTCTGTGTAAGGGTGTATACATAGATAGCTGTCAGTCACTGATAGTTGTACATGGGGATGTGTTATCAGGTATTGATAGCATTCTTTGTGTAAGTTTATATACAGAGATAGCTGTCAGTCACTGATAGTTGTACACATGGGAGGTGTTATCAGTGATTGATAGCATTCACTGTGTAGGTTTGTATACAGAGATAGCTGTCAGTCACTGATAGCTGTACACAGTGGAGGTGTTATCAGTTATTGATAGCATTCTCTGTGTAAGTGTATATACATAGATAGCTGTCCATCACTGATTCTTGTACATGGGGAGATCTTATTATTGATTGATAGCATTCTCTGGGTAAGTATGTAGTGTGTATACATAGCTGTCAGTCACTGATGACATGGAGTATAGTTGTATGAAAATATGCTTCAGAATTGTCATTACAATTGTTTAATGAAACAAAGATGATGTTAAGAATTTATCAAACCCAGCTGCTGTGCATGACTGTGCTGGGAAGGTTGGGCAGCCATGCCAAGCAACCAAGTCCTGCCTAATTGATCTAGTGATGCTGGAAACCAAGCCAGACAGATTTTTTTATCCTGACTCTGTGTCCAATCCCAGAGTTGGGGGATTTAAGACTACAGATGCAGTCGAGCTAAACTTGATGGTTAACACGTTAAATAAAGAATGGTAGGAAAAAGATAACTAACTTTTCAATGAATTGCAATGGCCTGTGCCATGTGTTATCAGAGTCAATTTTACTTTTTTTTTTGTCTTTGGTCTTTCTGGTAAGTCTGCTTATAGTGAGCTTTCACCCGTTTCTTCTACCTTCCTCCTACAGATGTAACTTTGGTCCCTAGCAGCCAAGTCCATCTTGCCTTACAGCGGGCTCTGGTGAAGACCTAGGTGTAGCCTTAGCTTCCAGCAAACACAGTGGTTAAGGAAGTGGTAGCAGTTTCTGAGTTTACTAGTTTTGGTTCTGGACAGTCACTATAGCTTATCTTTACACATATTAGGAGAGGTGGAAAATCCTCCTTGAGTTTAAATGTAATCTTGTAAGTGCCATGATTGACTCAAATCTCTTCTAAAACAAATTAACTACACATTTTGAGAATTCTTTATTATTGATTTTGCACAATGTGCATTAGCTTGGGTGACCTGATTTTCAATACTGATTATCATGTAGGAACTGCCGACTGGGTGTTATCAGTTAAGGTCACGGTGAAAATGTCAGTGCAAATGCACATCCACTGCCAGACTTGATGCTAGTTACCAAATTCAGCATGAGCTGGTGAACATGCCTTGAAATATACTTAACACTACAAGGGCCCTTCTTATGGTTGAATAATTGCCCCACTCAGTAGCTTTACTTGTAATCCTGAGTGATCCCTGCAGATGGTATAGAATTCTTGCATTTACCAATTAGCCCCTAACTTTTGTGGTGAACAGGGTAAAAACCACAATGGAAAGAATATAAAGCAAAAAACTGTATCCAGAAACCAGTATCCACAACTAAGACACACTAGGTCAAAACCAAGAGAGACAAACAGCATAATAAAAAAAGACAGGAGAGTAGTCAGGAAAAAATTCGCTGGATCAAAAACACAGAGCAAAGAAACCAGGTTGAAAGTTAAAATAACTAGCACTGAGCAATCTAACAGCAGGAATTAAGTAGGGCACAGATTTCACTGACTGGCTCCTAAGCCAAAGCCCCTCGTGCCTATTAGGCTACACTCTTTATTACCTCTTTGTCTTCTGTGGTAGAGTTTGTTACACAAATATTATGTTTCACTTAATTTTGACCTTAGCTCGTCAAATACATAATATAATAGTTGGACAAAAGCTAAGCTCTTAACATTAATTTTCAGTTTAATGTGCAGATTGAGATGTTCGAATCGCTCAGAATTCTATTTGGGTTTGATATGGTTGACTGATTATAGTCGGATTTGAATTGATTTTATTGAGATCAAAACTGCTCTAATAAAACTGAAACTTTGTGTATGAAATTAGTTCTCCTAGGACTCATATTTTTCCTCTCATTTCTCACTTATAAATGTATTATTTATTAATTAATTGATTTACTTTATTCTCTCTCTGTCTCTATCTTGAATTAAATCACTAAAAAGTAGGGTTATTCCTTTTCTATAGTGTAAACAGGTTGAACTTACAGCTCATGATCATTAGGGAGGCAAAAAATAATAATAAAAAATGGGAATGGTCAGCTACAGCTTTAGCTGTTTTAACCACAACCACAAACCTCTTGAACACTTTCACAGCACAAGGGTAAGGTAGAAAATAATTGGTCATTTTACAATATTTATTGAGGGTAGAAAATTTCTGTCACACCTTAGCTGATTGCTAGCTATCATAACAACAACTTTATACTTGTACTTTTTTGTATAAATTAAAGGGATTTTCAGGGGGGAAAAAAAAAGGTCCGAAAATGTTGAAAAACTATATTTTGCTAATTTTTTTTGCAAAATATCTAGAAATGGAAGAGGGGGAAGAGCAGCGGTGGAAGATACTCTATCTGACTGGTTCAAAGCATACAGCCAACTTTCTGTGCACCAGAAAGGTAACCTTAACTTTGCAATTGGGAAAATCTGCTTATGCAGAAACTTCAACAAAGGGATAGAAAATGT
Source organism: Bufo gargarizans (assembly GCF_014858855.1). Taxonomy (NCBI): domain Eukaryota; kingdom Metazoa; phylum Chordata; class Amphibia; order Anura; family Bufonidae; genus Bufo; species Bufo gargarizans. The sequence goes on along the minus strand of NC_058081.1, from coordinate 295,623,817 downwards.
TGTTAGACTCAACATTTCTGTCTGCATTGCATTAATATATATCTATAGCTGCCTGAGGAGGAATAGTGATTTTTTTTTTATTTTTTTAATTCTTTTTGATGTGTAATGGTTGGTATTCTTTAACTAGTTTCTTTACCACTAAGCCCATTGAAAACACTACAGGCGAGATTTATCCACCTTGTGTAAAGTAGAACTGGCTTAGTTGCCCATAGCAACCAATCAGATTCTACCTTTCATTTTCCAAAGGAGCTTTGAAAAATAAAAGGTAGAATCTGATTGGCTGCTATGAGCTTTATTCTTTCAGGGGCTGAATGTTAACATAACATTACCTCATCCTTACTCATGTTCAGGTGAATACAGGTAAAGGGTAAAGAGTCCAGAAAGGAAACTTTATCATTATCTAAAACTAATTGGAATCCCTAATGTTATATGTCCAGATAGATTAGCTAGTGCATTTTGTAGCCAAAACATTTCTACAGCTATTCTTTAAGAGGTCACCAAAGATTTCACAGAAGCAGTGAATCGCATTTGGCCCTTGAGGTTTAAATGAAAATGAGTCGGGCAGACGCCTCTACTTATCAATTATATTGAACCAGCCAATATCAGGCGATGATGTGAAGTCTAAAAGTAGCTTATTTATAACTGCAATATATTTTACTTGCCAAAAATAATTTCACATAACTTCACATTGCATCCTCATGCATTTCTTATCCTTGATACAAATTAGTTTCTTTGTAATGAACCTATTTCTTTGCTGTTTAACACGTCTTGTAGATAACTTCAAATACACCAGTATGAATATAAACTGTATCTATCAGTACTAAAATCTGCTCACAGCCAATTCCTTGTTCCAGCCAAAGATCAAAATAATTATGGTCCAATCTACAGGCATTTCCGAGTGTTCTTTTCTCATGAAAAGATGCTCAGTGGGAAATACAACCATTCAATACAGTAACCCTCTGAGCACAACAAACAAGCTTAAGGCACCAATTTTCTGAAAGTCCCAGGGTGCACATTTATGCTAATTACAATATACAAATGGGATAGAGGCTTTAGCAACCTTTTCACTATGCAGATTTCATTAATTTGTGTATGAATAATCTGCAGTGGATAATGAAACACACCATGCAACTCTGAAATAGCCACCACTTCCAGGGAAATAATATGTGCTGGTAGAGTGCAATTGTATCTTGCATAGTCATTTTGTGATGAATAGAAAGCAGTTGCGGTTATGTTTTGTTCACTTTAATTCAAGATAGGTACAGTACACAGTACACCATGCTATACAGCATTTTTATCATGTAACTGAGGTAAATAGAAGTTTTAAAAGTAAATATTTATACAGTTTCTTATGCATTACACCAACTACCAAAAACCAGCATCAGCACAAGTTACATAGATAGAGGGTTGATGGAAGCAATCTCTAATATCAAGGATGGAAAACCATAAACAATGTTGACTTTAACAGGATTTCATTTGTCTTCTTTGGACTACTCATATTTTCTCCAAGATTTCAGGAGATCCTTAAATTCTGCTGCCTAACAAGCCAAACATTGATCTTCCTCACATTAAACTTATGCCTCCAGAGCTCTTGACCAATACTTGCACATTCTCTTACTCACAGCACAGACATTGACACAGGGGTTCACCTGGCACTCCTGACGATCATCTCATTGAGGAGCTTACAGTGCTTCAATGAGCACTGCGGCCTCCTCACAGCTTACCAAGCACAGTGCATAGTGCTTGTGATTGCAGCTTAGCACCATTCACTTGAATGGGACTGAGTTGCACCTAGGCCATGTGATCCATGAAAATGATGTAACAGGTTAAGGAAGTGGCTGTAACGCTCACTAGAAAGCTGCAGCTTCTTCAAACAGCTGATCGACATGTGTGCCAGGAGCCAGACAATCACTGATCACATATTGATGACCTCACCTGATGCTTAGCACTTGTTGGCCCTTTTGCCTTCACTCTGCGGTCCAGCTCACCCCAAACCATCTCAATTGGGTTCAGGTCCAGTGACTGTGGAGGCCAGGTCATCTGGCGCAGCACCCCATCACTCTCCTTCATGGTCAAATAGCCCTTACACAGCCTGGAGGTGTGTTTGGGGTCATTGTCCTGTTGAAAAATAAACGATGGTCCAACTAAACACAAACTGGATGGAATAGCATGCCGCTGCAAGATGCTGTGGCAGCCATGCTGGTTCAGTAGGCCTTCAATTTTGAATAAATCCCCAACAGTGTCACCAGCAAAGCACCCCCACACCATCACACCTCCTCCTCCATGCTTCACGGTGGGAACCAGGCATGTAGAGTCCATCCGTTCACCTTTTTGGAGTCGCACAAAGACACGGTGGTTGGAACCAAAGATCTCAAATTTGGACTCATCAGACCAAAGCACAGATTTCCACTGGTCTAATGTCCATTCCTTGTGTTCTTTAGCCTAAACAAGTCTCTTCTGCTTGTTGCCTGTCCTTAGCAGTGGTTTCCTAGCAGATATTCTACCATGAAGGCCTGATTCACACAGTCTCCTCTTAACAGTTGTTCTAGAGATGTGTCTGCTGCTAGAACTGTGTGGCATTGACCTGGTCTCTAATCTGAGCTGCTGTTAACCTGCGATTTCTGAGGCTGGTGACTCGGATGAACTTATCCTCTGCAGCAGATGTGACTCTTGGTCTTCCTTTCCTGGGGCGGTCCGCATGTGAGCCAGTTTCTTTGTAGCGCTTGATGGTTTTTGTGACTGCACTTGGGGACACTTTCAAAGTTTTCCCAATTTTTTAGACTGACTGACCTTCATTTCTTAAAGTAATGATGGCCACTCGTTTTTCTTTACTTAGCTGCTTTTTTCTTGCCATAATACAAATTCTAACAGTATCCACCTGACTTCTCCACAATGCAACTGATGGTCCCAACCCCATTTATAAGACAAGAAATCCCACTTTTTAAACCTGACAGGGAACACCTGTGACGTAAAAACCATTTACAGGTGACTACCTCTTGTAGCTCATTAAGAGAATGCCAAGAGTGTGCAAAGCAGTAATCAAAGCAAAAGGTGGCTACTTTGAAGAAGCTAGAATATGACATATTTTCAGTTGTTTACACTTTTTTGTTATGTATATAATTCCACATGTGTTAATTTATAGTTTTGATGCCTTCAGTGTGAATCTACAATTTTCATAGTCATGAAAAAAAAGAAAACTCTTTGATTGAGAAGGTGTGTCCAAACTCTTGGTCTGTACTGTATATACAGGCAAAACACCGGATTAGATAGATATCCTCATCCACCTCCAACTTCTGTGGGACATCACAAACTGCACCAATAGGGAAGCACTGGAGATAATATTGGCTCACACTCTGTGCTGATATACTCACAAGGGCAGGTGGAATACAGGCACATCAAACAAATACACTGTCTTCTATTTCTCTTATTTTCTCCTTCCACACACTTCCTATGGAATATTAGAAACCGCTCCCATAGTGAAGTATCATCATTAAATTTAAAAAATCTATTTTATTATGCTCACATGTGTAAGTAGTAAAATGTGCAAAATACAACAAATCACAGCCTAGTGCTTCTGGGCCCTTATGAGTATATCGGCGCAGAGTCTGAGCCAATATTATATTGGTGCGGTTTTTGATGTCCTACAGGAGTTGGAGATGCATTAGGATATCTAATCCGGTGTTTTTCCTGTATATATACAATTGGAAGGTTCTGCTTTATGAGGATACTGTGAATTGAGTCCACTTCACATTTGGGACCTGCAGCGGTAAGGATTTGTGGCAACTTATTGGTTCTTTAAAATTATTAACATTTTTCACAAATCAGTCTAAATCTGTGTTAGTGAGCACTTCTCCTTTGCCGAGATAATGTCACAACCCTTGTGGCCGCATGCAGTTGCCTGCGGTCTTGGTGTGGTTGTCAATCACAGGTGAGGGCTATTGTATGTTGCCTCACCTGTGGTTGTCGCTGGCAACATTGGGTATGTGGCAGCAGTGCAGCCTGAGCGGTGTTAGGCAGCTTGCTGCAGTAGGCATGCCGTTGCACCTGGCAACCTCTCCTTATAGGTGTGCCTTTTATCAGTGTGCACGGGGTGTTATATGTGTTGTGTGCACTTCCCCTTTAAGTTGATGTCTTCCCTTACCTGATGTTGGAAGGGTTAACTTCCTTCCTAGTGTGTGTGTGCACTGGGTGTGTCTGACTGTGGGTGTGGCTACTTGGCCCTATAAAGCCTCTGTGGAAGGCAGTAGTCAGAGAGGGTGCTTCAGCCATGCTTGCTGGAGACATCTTCCTGGTTATTTACCATCTGCCAGTGAGGGCCACCCTGGTGGTCATACTGTCACGGCTGCAGATGGGGAAAACCCTCAGCCATGCGGTATCAGCAGATGGAGTCGCTGCAAGGCCAGGACAGAGAATTAGGGAGCTGGTTACCTCCTACACATCCCTAATTTGACCCTAACTCCTAGCGGCATGGGCAGACCTTGAAGGTAGGAGGACTCATGCTCCGGAACCTCGGGTCCCTACTAACCCTCCGCAGATCCCTAAGCTAGGAGCTGGGTAAGACGACCCGTTCCTTCTAGACATGGAGGAACAGGAGTCTCGTTGGCCAAGGTACATAGAAAAGGGGAACATAAACAGACATATGGCATTGACAAGTAAATGAGACTAGCACCACACTTACCTGCCACAGACACACAACCTGGAACCCACGTGCAAGTGCTGTTATCCACAACAAACACCAAGGACACAGCACACAACAGAAATTACACGGGAACCCAGTAAACCATATGCTGCAATAACACATAAACCATAAACTAACACCAGACATACCAGGGTGGCCCTCACTGGCAGATGGTAAATAACCAGGAGGATGTCTCCAGCAAGCATGGCTGAAGCACCCTCTCTGACTACTGCCTTCCACTGAGGCTTTATAGGGCCAAGTAGCCACACCCACAGTCAGACACACCCAGTGCACACACACACTAGGAAGGAAGTTAACCCTTCCAACACCAGGGAAGGGAAGACATCAACTAAAAGGGGAAGTGCACACAACACATATAACACCCCGTGCACACTGATAAAAGGCACACCTATGAAGAGAGGTTGCCAGGTGCAACCGCATGCCTACTGCAGCAAGCTGCCTAACACCGCTCAGGCTGCACTGCTGCCACATACCCAAGGGTCGTGACAGATAATCCACCCCACCTCACATGTGTGACATATCAAGGTACTGATTAGACAGCATGAATATTGCACATGTGTGCCTTAGACTGCCCACAATAAAATGCCAAGTCTGAAATTTGCACAGTTTTGCCTTACTGGGGGGGGGGGATGTCAGAAAACCAGTCAGTATCTGGTGTGGCCACCATTTGCCTCACGCAGTGCAACACATCTCCGTCATATAGAGTTGATCAGGTTGTTGGTCCACTCCTCTTCAATAGATGTGCAAAGTTGCAGAATATTGGCAGGAACTGGAACACGCTGTCGTATAAACCTACTCAATGGGTGACATGTCTGGTGAGTATGCTGGCCATGCAAGAACTGGGATGTTTTCAGCTTCCATAAATTGTGTTCAGATCCTAGCAATATGGGGCCGTGCATTATCATGCTTCAACATGAGGTGATGGTCGTGGATGAATGGCACAACAATGGGCCTCAGGATCTCGTTACGGTATCTCTGCACATTCAAAATGCCATCAATAAAATGCACCTGTGTTCGTTGTCCATAACATACACCTGCATTCTTTGGTTATGAAAACTGATTCTTGCAGCAGCTGTCCATGTGGCTGATCTCAGACGATCATGGAGGTGAACATGCTGGATGTGGAGGTCCTGGGCTGGTGTGGTTACAGGTGGTATGCAGTTGTGAGGCCGGTTGGATGTACTGCCAAATTCTCTAAAATGCCTTTGGAGATGGCTTATGGTAGAGAAATGAACATTCATTACATGGGCAACAGCCTTGGTAGACATTCCTGCAGTCAGCATCCCAATTGCACGCTCCCTCAAACGTTGCGACCTCTGTGGCATTGTGCTGTGTGATCAAACTGCACATTTCAGAGTGGTCTTTATTGTGGGCAGTCTAAGGCACACATGGGCAATATTCATACTGTCTAATCAGCACCTTGATATGCCACACCTGTGAGGTTGGATGGATTATCTAGGCAAAGGAGAAGTGCTCACTAACACATATTTAGACAGATTTGTGAACAATATTGGAGAGTAATGGGTCTTTTGTGTATGTAGAAAATGTTTCAGATCTTTGAGTTCAGCTCAAGCAAAATGGTAGCAAAGCCGAAAGCGTTGCATTTATATTTTTGTTCAGGGTAAATGAAATAGCACACACAGATATACATCAATTTAGAAGTATCTAAAACAATATATTATCTCTTGAATTGTTGATAATAAAACACTAAATCTACATAGTTGTAATACAATTTGTTCAATAAAATAATAGTGTTAAGGTAGTGTTGACCTTACGCCTTCTTTTTCTCCATATTATGGACAGAAATAAAAATATTATGTACATTACAAAAAAATACTTCTTTACATCACGGGAAATAAAGGGAATTGCTTGGATAAGTCAATCAATATTGGTGCTGAAGCAAGGTGCCAAACATGTAGAACTTATCCTTTCTAATTCCCTGAAGTGGAGTAAAGTTCTTGGATAATTACATTCACATGATGTCTTCTGTATGATATCGGAATAGGTGTGTGTGAGAAATAAAGGTGTTTAGGATTACAATGACATAATGAAGATGTATTGTGACCTATGCATGCTTTTGAATTACTGATATCACTTCAATTACAAACACAAACCATTCATTTGTTTTATCTTCCAAATCAAATTGAACATGACATTAATTTTATTAGACCTTTGTAGTCTCATCATTAACTGAACAAATCTTTGTTTTGGTTGATTCTTTATTTAGCTTAATGGAAATGTGTCATCAAAAATGTAATCTACTAGTTAAAATCAGATAGCAACACATATCCTTTTTATCTAATCTGTTTTTGTTTTCTGATTGCAGATATTTTTATTCTATTTCCAGTATATTATTATGGGGGCTGCCATCTTGTCTGAGCTGTTTTAGCAGCATTTACACAGCATTAAAAAATTGCTTTACGGCACAAACACAATGATCAGGAGGGGACCTCATTGGCTTCCGTTGGAGAGTTTTCTAGGCATGCTCTGAGACCTGTTCAGAGGTCATTGTACAAGGAAAGAATAGATAAGCTCTGACAATGACCTGTTCTGAATGGTGGTAAAGTGATCTGTACAGACCAAGAAGTGGCGCCAATTATTAGGCTTAGTGACCAGTGCAAAAATTGCAGGAGTTTATGGTTTTTGTATAAATATAGATAGCAACATGGAAAATTAAAAATAACACCATCAAAAATTATTTAAAAATATGTTAAACATAAAAACTTGATATAAACAATAGGTCATTTTCTGATGACATGTTCCCTTTAAAGCATTTGAAATCTGGCATCTGGAATTCTGTATTACAGTAATTTGGTTACTTTGGTGTATGAGTATACTACAGCTTAAATTCTTTCCTTGTTTTTGAAATGAAGTAAGTAAATACTTGTTTTAAATTAATTTTACATGAACCCATATAAGCTGGCCCCTCAATTTACAATATTGAAACCACTGTAACATGAGATTATAACTTAATGGAGAACTGGTAATTGGTACCAAAGCTCTAAAATGTCACCCAAAGATAAGAGAGAATAAAGATACAACAAAAAATAAGCAGATAACTTAGTCAGATCAAGCAAGTCCTTACATGTAACAGTCAGGAAAAAATGCTGGAGAGTCTTCAGGGTCAGGACACAGTGTGCTAGAAAAATAAAATGGAGCCAACCCACCTGACATCGAAAGGATCAGCTCATCCTGGCATAGACAGAGTGCAGTACAGGACAGGTAGTACTGCACTGTACTGTAAAGAGGAGCTACTAGTTTCATCTTGCAATGGTTCAGGAAAGACCATAGTTTGTTGAAAATATTGTATCCTGGGGCCATTGTATCTCGACGAACCACTGCATACTATCAATTAAATAATCATAGTTCTTCCAAGAGGTTTTGACAACCTCATTGAAGCACCAGCTTTTCAACTTTAAATGAAAAGTAGCTCAGACACAGGAGTATAAATGAGTAAACTTATGAAAATTTGTGAATGGGCACGTTTCCTATTACGATATTTCTCTTGAATAATGCAATCAAATACTATAGTTTAACCTCTCTTAGTTTATATACAGGAAATTAGCCAATCGGTGACAGACCTATCTAGTTTGAACTAAAGTTGGCTGTATTTGAAATGTTTGTCTAATAATTGGATAAAGGATCTTTCGTTAAAATAAATAATGCATGTGGACAAAAGAATTTTGTTTGAAAGAATATTCCCTGAAGGATATTTTGCCAGGTTTAATTTAAAATTTGTGGCCAATTTTAAAGACTTAAGTGGTCAATATGGACTAAAATGTAATTGTATCTGCAAAACAATTGTTCACCGGACAAATGTTGACCAGATGGTTGCTGCTTTTCAACCATGAACTTAATCCCATCTAATGTGCATGGCCGCCTAGGACTGAAACAGTGTTTTCTTTTAAGCTTGTTGCATAAAAGAAGGTATTACATATAGTGAAGTTATTTAGAAAACATGCATCTACTGTATGATGTGATTAATCAAGCCCTTAATGAGATTGTCACCCATATTTTTTTCATCCATTTAAAACCAGGTGGTGACATATCTTTTTTCTGATCTGTATTTACTGATTATTATTTTTTTTCTATTCTATTTTGAGTACATGATTATGGAGGCTGCCATCTTGTCTGAGCTGTTAATAACAGCATTTAGAGATATACTTTACAGTAGCCACCGTGAGCCATAGACACAATGGACAGTAGATCACTTATTGACTTATATGGGAGATTTTTCAAGGCATGCTCTGTGACCTACAGTACAGACCAAAAGTTTGGACACACCTTCTCATTCAAAGAGTTTTCTTTATTTTCATGACTATGTAATTGTAGATTCATACTGAAGGCATCAAAACTATGAATTAACACATGTGGAATTATATACATAACAAAAAAGTGTGAAACAACTGAAAATATGTCATATTCTAGGTTCTTCAAAGTAGCCACCTTTTGCTTTGATTACAGCTTTGCATACTCTTGGCATTCTCTTGATGAGCTTCAAGAGGTAGTCACCTGAAATGGTCTTCCAACAGTCTTGAAGGAGTTCCCAGAGATGCTTAGCACTTGTTGGCCCTTTTGCCTTCACTCTGCGGTCTAGCTCACCCCAAACCATCTCGATTGGGTTCAGGTCCGGTGACTGAGGAGGCCAGGTCATCTGGCGCAGCACCCCATCACTCTCCTTCATTGTCAAATAGCCCTTACACAGCCTGGAGGTGCATTTGGGTCATTGTCCTGTTGAAAAATCAATGATGGTCCAACTAAACGCAAACCGGATGGAATAGCATGCCGCTGCAAGATGCTGTGGTAGCCATGCTGGTTCAGTATGCCTTCAATTTTGAATAAATCCCCAACAGTGTCACCAGCAAAGCACCCCCACACCATCACACCTCCTCCTCCATGCTTCACGGTGGGAACCAGGCATGTAGAGTCCATCCGTTCACCTTTTCTGCGTCGCACAAAGACACGGTGGTTGGAACCAAAGATCTCAATTTGAACTCATCAGACCAAAGCACAGATTTCCACTGGTCTAATGTCCATTCCTTGTTTTCTTCAGCCCAAACAAGTCTCTTCTGCTTGTTGCCTGTCCTTAACAGTGGTTTCCTAGCAGATATTCTACCATGAAGGCCTGATTCACACAGTCTCCTCTTAACAGTTGTTCTAGAGATGTGTCTGCTGCTAGAACTCTGTGTGGCATTGACCTGGTCTCTAATCTGAGCTGCTGTTAACCTGCGATTTCTGAGGCTGGTGACTCGGATGAACTTATCCTCTGCAGCAGAGGTGACTCTTGGTCTTCCTTTCCTGGGGCGGTCCGCATGTGAGCCAGTTTCTTTGTAGCGCTTGATGGTTTTTGTGACTGCACTTGGGGACACTTTCAAAGTTTTCCCAATTTTTCGGACTGACTGACTTCATTTCTTAAAGTAATGATGGCCACTCGTTTTTTCTTTACTTAGCTGCTTTTTTCTTGCCATAATACAAATTCTAACAGTCTATTCAGTAGGAGTATCAGCTGTGTATCCACCTGACTTCTCCACAATGCAACTGATGGTCCCAACCCCATTTATAAGGCAAGAAATCCCACTTATTAAACCTGACAGGACACACCTGTGAAGTGAAAACCATTTCAGGTGACTACCTCTTGAAGCTCATCAAGAGAATGCCAAGAGTGTGCAAAGCAGTAATCAAAGCAAAAGGTGGCTACTTTGAAGAACCTAGAATATGACATATTTTCAGTTGTTTCACACTTTTTTGTTATGTATATAATTCCACATGTGTTAATTCATAGTTTTGATACCTTCAGTGTGAATCTACAATTTTCATAGTCATGAAAATAAAGAAAACTCTTTGAATGAGAAGGTGTGTCCAAACTTTTGGTCTGTACTGTATGTAGAGGTCATTGTACAAGGATGGAGAAGATAAGCTTTAACAATTGCCTATTCTGAGTGGTGGATCCTGTGTTATCTATACAACGGTGTTACCTTTTATTGTAATCCTACCTCTGATGATAACTAGTGATGGACGAACATTGGCCGGGACATTTTGCGATCATGAATGCGCGTTCGCGGTCAAATGTTTTGTGAACGGCGCGTTTCCGGCGGACCCATTCACTTTAATGGGAGGCAAATCTGAAAAACCTTCAGGTCATATTTGCAGCCACCAAATACAAGCTATGAGTGCACAAATAGTCCCACAACATGGACAGTGAAATACCAAAGGGGGATCATTGGCAAAATTTCCCCCCAAAAATATGTATTTTAATCAGGGGCCATTTTTATGCATCTTAAAGGGAAATTCTCAAAAATGTGCCCTGCTCGAGCCTAGAAATTTTTTATTTCCTATCGGTTTGATGTATACAAATGTGCAGCACTCCACGTTTTTGTATCCTGCAGAGTCCAGTAAAATAATGCATATGTTAATGTAAAAAAAAATTCTACCATGAAACTGTATTGTGAATGGACGCCACTGTACGGCATCAGTCTGAGGCATCTGCTATTGCATACATTTTTGGCATGCATTAAATAGATGGCAAAAATAGCATGTGAACCCAGCCCTAGTATCAGAATAAGCACCAGTACACAACGGAGCAGCGTGGCGGAGAGATTGCCATGTACTGACAGAGTGCTACCTATTCCTGGTGGTCAGGGATAAGGACTGTGTTTCCCAAGGATCATTTTTTTACTGGGAAATACAGGGCACAGTATAATACACTAGAATCTGTATAATATAAAGATATTAGCCCTACCCCCGAATAATAATACAATCAGGTGGTCATTTATTATATAGAAATACTTTTATGTTAGGCGTATTTCTGACACAGATTGTGGTGCAAAAGTCCTTAGCACTGCAATCTCCATATTTTTCCCGCTCATGCCTGGTCTAAAAAAGGATGGCGTGGGCAGGGAAAGGCATACAGTTATGGCCATCCAGTTATTAGATACCACCACCATACATTGACCGGATAACACCTCTGTACATTAACCGGATAACACCGCCATACTGTGACCGGATAATAGGGTATAAAAGGGCACAGTACAGGGAATGACTAGAGGCACTGCACAGGGTGTGGTAAAAGAGCACAATGCAAGATATAAGGGGGCACAGTACGTAATTATGGGCACAATATGGGGTGGGGGGCACACTCACATGAGCCTGTGGCATTAGAAGGTCCTTATGGTGAATGGGGTTCATACACCACCATAATGAGAGGTAGAGGAGTGAGACAGGGGTGTGATTATGTGGCTAAAGATAAAAAATGCAACTGTCGGCCAGTAAAGGCCCATAAAATTAGGCAATAGGCATTCACCTGACAGCAAAGAACTTCGGATTCTATGGCTGGAGGTACATTAGGCAGTTACAGGATAAAAATGTAACTGTCAGCCAGTATAGGCCTAAAAAATTAGGCAATAGGCATTCACTTGACAGCAAAGAACTTTGGATTCTGTGGCTAGAGGTACATTAGGATAAAAATTTAACATATGGTACCCCTCAATCAGTATTTTGTGGAAGCAGGTGTATCACAGCCCTGAATCAGTATTTGGTGGAAAAAGATATATATCACCCCTCAATTAGTTTTTGGTGGAAACAGGTATATGGCACCCCTCAATCAGTATTTTGTAGAAGCAGGTGTATCACAGCTCTCAATCAGTATTTTGTGGAAGAAGGCATATAGCACTCATCAATCAGTATTTGTCGGAAACAGGTATATGGCACCCCTCAATCAGTATTTTGTGGAAGCAGGTGTATTGCATCCCTCAATCAGTATTTTGTGGAAGAAGTTATATAGCACCCCTTAATCAGTATTTGGCGGAAACAGGTATATAGCACCCCTCAATCAGGATTTTGTAGAAGAAGGCATATGGCACCCCTCAATCAGTATTTGGCGGAAGCTGGTATATAGCACCCCTTAATCAGTATTTGGCAGAAACAGGTATATAACACCCCTTAATCAGGATTTTGTGGAAGAAGGTATATCGCAGCCCTCAAGCAGTTGTAATTAGTTACTCCAATAGCATTTGTCCCTCTATCTAGCTGTGGTATCGCAGCAGAACCACACACCTATACTAGTCCTTAAAAATACTTTTGTGGCCCTATTATCTAGCGTTTGGTGTCCCTAACTAGAGTTGAGCGAACACCTGGATGTTCGGGTTCGAGAAGTTCGGCCGAACATCCCGGAAATGTTCGGGTTCGGGATCCGAACCCGATCCGAACTTCGTCCCGAACCCGAACCCCATTGAAGTCAATGGGGACCCGAACTTTTCGGCACTAAAAAGGCTGTAAAACAGCCCAGGAAAGAGCTAGAGGGCTGCAAAAGGCAGCAACATGTAGGTAAATCCCCTGCAAACAAATGTGGATAGGGAAATGAATAAAAATAAAAATTAAATAAATAAAAATTAACCAAAATCAATTGGAGAGAGGTTCCATAGCAGAGAATCTGGCTTCCCGTCACCCACCACTGGAACAGTCCATTCTCAGATATTTAGGCCCCGGCACCCAGGCAGAGGAGAGAGGTCCCGTAACAGAGAATCTGTCTTCATGTCAGCAGAGAATTAGTCTGCATGTCATAGCAGAGAATGAGGCTTCACGTCAGCCACCACTGCAACAGTCCATTGGCATATATTTAGGCCCAGCACACACACAGGCAGAGGAGAGAGGTCCCGTAACAGAGAATCTGGCTTCATGTCAGCAGAGAATCAGTCTGCATGTCATAGCAGAGAATCAGGCTTCACGTCAGCCACCACTGCAACAGTCCATTGTCATAAATTTAGGCCCAGCACCCAGGCAGAGGAGAGAGGTCCCGTAACAGAGAATCTGGCTTCATGTCAGCAGAGAATCAGTCTTCATATCATAGCAGAGAATCAGGCTTCACGTCACCCACCACTGTAAGAGTCAATTTTCATAAATTTAGGCCCAGAACCCAGGCAGAGGAGAAAGGTCCCGTAACAGACAATCTGGCTTCATGTCAGCAGAGAATCAGTCTTCATATCATAGCAGAGAATCAGGCTTCACGTCACCCACCACTGTAAGAGTCAATTTTCATAAATTTAGGCCCAGAACCCAGGCAGAGGAGAAAGGTCCCGTAACAGACAATCTGGCTTCATGTCAGCAGAGAATCAGTCTTCATATCATAGCAGAGAATCAGGCTTCACGTCACCCACCACTGTAAGAGTCAATTTTCATAAATTTAGGCCCAGAACCCAGGCAGAGGAGAAAGGTCCCGTAACAGACAATCTGGCTTCATGTCAGCAGAGAATCAGTCTTCATATCATAGCAGAGAATCAGGCTTCACGTCACCCACCACTGTAAGAGTCAATTTTCATAAATTTAGGCCCAGAACCCAGGCAGAGGAGAAAGGTCCCGTAACAGACAATCTGGCTTCATGTCAGCAGAGAATCAGTCTTCATATCATAGCAGAGAATCAGGCTTCACGTCACCCACCACTGTAAGAGTCAATTTTCATATTTTTAGGCCCAGAACCCAGGCAGAGGAGAAAGGTCCCGTAACAGACAATCTGGCTTCATGTCAGCAGAGAATCAGTCTTCATATCATAGCAGAGAATCAGGCTTCACGTCACCCACCACTGTAAGAGTCAATTTTCATAAATTTAGGCCCAGAACCCAGGTAGAGGAGAAAGGTCCCGTAACAGACAATCTGGCTTCATGACAGCAGAGAATCAGTCTGCATGTCATAGCAGAGAATCAGGCTTCACGTCAGCCACCACTGCAACAGTCCATTGTCATAAATTTAGGCCCAGCACCCAGGCAGAGGAGAGAGGTCCCGTAACAGAGGATCTGGCTTCATGTCAGCAGAGAATCAGTCTGCATGTCATAGCAGAGAATGAGGCTTCACGTCAGCCACCACTGCAACAGTCCATTGGCATATATTTAGGCCCAGCACACACACAGGCAGAGGAGAGAGGTCCCGTAACAGACAATCTGGCTTCATGTCAGCAGAGAATTAGTCTGCATGTCATAGCAGAGAATGAGGCTTCACGTCACCCACCACTGCAACAGTCCATTGGCATATATTCAGGCCCAGCACCCAGGCAGAGGAGAGAGGTCCCGTAACAGAGGATCTGGCTTCATGTCAGCAGAGAATCAGTCTGCATGTCATAGCAGAGAATGAGGCTTCACGTCAGCCACCACTGCAACAGTCCATTGTCATAAATTTAGGCCCAGCACCCAGGCAGAGGAGAGAGGTCCCGTAAAAGAGGATCTGGCTTCATGTCAGCAGAGAATCAGTCTGCATGTCATAGCAGAGAATCAGGCTTCACGTCAGCCACCACTGCAACAGTCCATTGTCATAAATTTAGGCCCAGCACCCAGGCAGAGGAGAGAGGTCCCGTAAAAGAGGATCTGGCTTCATGTCAGCAGAGAATCAGTCTGCATGTCATAGCAGAGAATCAGGCTTCACGTCAGCCACCACTGCAACAGTCCATTGTCATAAATTTAGGCCCAGCACCCAGGCAGAGGAGAGAGGTCCCGTAACAGAGGATCTGGCTTCATGTCAGCAGAGAATCAGTCTGCATGTCATAGCAGAGAATCAGGCTTCACGTCAGCCACCACTGCAACAGTCCATTGTCATAAATTTAGGCCCAGCACCCAGGCAGAGGAGAGAGGTCCCGTAACAGACAATCTGGCTTCATGTCAGCAGAGAATTAGTCTGCATGTCATAGCAGAGAATCAGGCTTCATGTCAGCCACCACTGCAACAGTCCATTGGCATATATTTAGGCCTAGCACACAGGCAGAGGAGAGGTTCATTCAACTTTGGGTAGCATCGCAATATAATGGTAAAATGAAAATAAAAATAGGATTGAATGAGGAAGTGCCCTGGAGTCCAATAATATATGGTTATGGGGAGGTAGTTAATGTCTAATCTGGACAAGGGACGGACAGGTCCTGTGGGATCCATGCCTGGTTCATTTTTATGAACGTCAGCTTGTCCACATTGGCTGTAGACAGGCGGCTGCGTTTGTCTGTAATGACGCCCCCTGCCGTGCTGAATACACGTTCAGACAAAACGCTGGCTGCCGGGCAGGCCAGCACCTCCAAGGCATAAAAGGCTAGCTCTGGCCACGTGGACAATTTAGAGACCCAGAAGTTGAATGGGGCCGAACCATCAGTCAGTACGTGGAGGGGTGTGCACACGTACTGTTCCACCATGTTAGTGAAATGTTGCCTCCTGCTAACACGTTGCGTATCAGGTGGTGGTGCAGTTAGCTGTGGCGTGTTGACAAAAGTTTTCCACATCTCTGCCATGCTAACCCTGCCCTCAGAGGAGCTGGCCGTGACACAGCTGCCTTGGCGACCTCTTGCTCCTCCTCTGCCTTGGCCTTGGGCTTCCACTTGTTCCCCTGTGACATTTGGGAATGCTCTCAGTAGCGCGTCTACCAACGTGCGCTTGTACTCGCGCATCTTCCTATCACGCTCCAGTGCAGGAAGTAAGGTGGGCACATTGTCTTTGTAGCGTGGATCCAGCAGGGTGGCAACCCAGTAGTCCGCACAGGTTAAAATGTGGGCAACTCTGCTGTCGTTGCGCAGGCACTGCAGCATGTAGTCGCTCATGTGTGCCAGGCTGCCCAGGGGTAAGGACAAGCTGTCCTCTGTGGGAGGCGTATCGTCATCGTCCTGCCTTTCCCCCCAGCCACGCACCAGTGATGGACCCGAGCTGCGTTGGGTGCCACCCCGCTGTGACCATGCTTCATCCTCATCCTCCTCCACCTCCTCCTCATCCTCGTCCTCCTCGTCCTCCAGTAGTGGGCCCTGGCTGGCCACATTTGTACCTGGCCTCTGCTGTTGCAAAAAACCTCCCTCTGAGTCACTTCGAAGAGACTGGCCTGAAAGTGCTAAAAATGACCCCTCTTCCTCATCCTCCTCCTCCTCCTCCTGGGCCACCTCCTGTTCCATCATCGCCCTAAGTGTTTTCTCAAGGAGACATAGAAGTGGTATTGTAACGCTGATAACGGTGTCATCGCCACTGGCCATGTTGGTGGAGTACTCGAAACAGCGCAACAGGGCACACAGGTCTCGCATGGAGGCCCAGTCATTGGTGGTGAAGTGGTGCTGTTCTGTAGTGCGACTGACCCGTGCGTGCTGCAGCTGAAACTCCACTATGGCCTGCTGCTGCTCGCACAGTCTGTCCAGCATGTGCAAGGTGGAGTTCCACCTGGTGGGCACGTCGCATATGAGGCGGTGAGCGGGAAGGCCGAAGTTACGCTGTAGCGCAGACAGGCGAGCAGCGGCAGGATGTGAACGCCGGAAGCGCGAACAGACGGCCCGCACTTTATGCAGCAGCTCTGACATGTCGGGGTAGTTGTGAATGAACTTCTGCACCACCAAATTCAGCACATGCGCCAAGCAAGGGATGTGCGTCAAATTGGCTAGTCCCAGAGCTGCAACGAGATTTCGCCCATTATCACACACCACCAGGCCGGGCTTGAGGCTCACCGGCAGCAACCACTCGTCGGTCTGTTGTTCAATACCCCGCCACAACTCCTGTGCGGTGTGGGGCCTGTCCCCCAAACATATGAGTTTCAGAATGGCCTGCTGACGTTTACCCCGGGCTGTGCTGAAGTTGGTGGTGAAGGTGTGTGGCTGACTGGATGAGCAGGTGGAAGAAGAGGAGGAGGAAGCCGAGAAGGAGGAGGTGGCAACAGGAGGCAAAGAATGTTGCCCTGCGATCCTTGGCGGCGGCAGGACGTGCGCCAAACAGCTCTCCGCCTGGGGCCCAGCTGCCACTACATTTACCCAGTGTGCAGTTAGGGAGATATAGCGTCCCTGGCCGTGCTTACTGGTCCACGTATCTGTGGTTAGGTGGACCTTGCTACAGATGGCGTTGCGCAGTGCACACTTGATTTTATCGGATACTTGGTTGTGCAGGGAAGGCACGGCTCTCTTGGAGAAGTAGTGCCGGCTGGGAACAACATACTGTGGGACAGCAAGCGACATGAGCTGTTTGAAGCTGTCTGTGTCCACCAGCCTAAATGACAGCATTTCATAGGCCAGTAGTTTAGAAATGCTGGCATTCAGGGCCAGGGATCGAGGGTGGCTAGGTGGGAATTTACGCTTTCTATCAAATGTTTGTGAGATGGAGAGCTGAACGCTGGCGTGTGACATGGTTGAGACGCTTGGTGACGGAGGTGGTGGTGGTGGTGTTGGTGGTACATCCCCTGTTTGCTGGGCGGCAGGTGCCAACGTTCCTCCAGAGGCGGAGGAAGAGGCCGAGGCGGCAGCAGCAGAATAGGCCGAGGCGGCAGCAGCAGAAGAGGTAGCAGGGGGAGCCTGAGTGACTTCCTTGGTTTTAAGGTGTTTACTCCACTGCAGTTCATGCTTTGCATGCAGGTGCCTGGTCATGCAGGTTGTGCTCAGGTTCAGAACGTTAATGCCTCGCTTCAGGCTCTGATGGCACAGCGTGCAAACCACTCGGGTCTTGTCGTCAGCACATTGTTTGAAGAAGTGCCATGCCAGGGAACTCCTTGAAGCTGCCTTTGGGGTGCTCGGTCCCAGATGGCGGCGGTCAGTAGCAGGCGGAGTCTCTTGGCGGCGGGTGTTCTGCTTTTGCCCACTGCTCCCTCTTTTGCTACGCTGTTGGCTCGGTCTCACCACTGCCTCTTCCTCCGAACTGTGAAAGTCAGTGGCACGACCTTCATTCCATGTGGGGTCTAGGACCTCATCGTCCCCTGCATCGTCTTCCACCCAGTCTTGATCCCTGACCTCCTGTTCAGTCTGCACACTGCAGAAAGACGCAGCAGTTGGCACCTGTGTTTCGTCATCATCAGAGACATACTGAGGTGGTATTCCCATGTCCTCATCATCAGGAAACATAAGTGGTTGTGCGTCAGTGCATTCTATGTCTTTCACCGCTGGGGAAGGGCTAGGTGGATGCCCTTGGGAAACCCTGCCAGCGGAGTCTTCAAACAGCATAAGAGACTGCTGCATAACTTGAGGCTGAGACAGTTTCCCTGGTATGCATGGGGGTGATGTGACAGACTGATGGGGTTGGTTTTCAGGCGCCATCTGTGCGCTTTCTGCAGAAGACTGGGTGGGAGATAATGTGAACGTGCTGGATCCACTGTCGGCCACCCAATTGACTAATGCCTGTACCTGCTCAGGCCTTACCATCCTTAGAACGGCATTGGGCCCCACCATATATCGCTGTAAATTCTGGCGGCTACTGGGACCTGAGGTAGTTGGTACACTAGGACGTGTGGATGTGGCAGAACGGCCACGTCCTCTCCCAGCACCAGAGGGTCCACTAACACCACCACGACCATGTCCACGTCCGCGTCCCTTACTAGATGTTTTTCTCATTGTTATGGTTCACCACAACAACAAATATATTATTTGGCCCAATGTATTGTATTCAAATTCAGCGGGATATAAATTTGAGGCCTAGTATTTAGGCGCTGGGTGACCGGTATGGATTTAGTGACAGAATTAGACTTGGAAATGCACAGAAGCGTGTGTGTGAAGTTATTCTGAATGACCCAATGTGCACCTTGAATATTATATACCCTTTTTGGGATAGATTTCAAATAGCTCTGATATAGCAGGAACCACTAAATTATGAAATTGCTAAATTGGGAATTGTACTTCAACCCAGAACAAAAAATGTGCTTTGACGGACACTAAATATCTTGCCCAGCAACAACAGTACAGCGGTAACGAGAGATTTAGCGGGATATAAATTTGAGGCCTAGTATTTAGGCGCTGGGTCACCGGTATGGATTTAGTGACAGAATTAGACTTGGAAATGCACAGAAGCGTGTGTGTGAAGTTATTCTGAATGACCCTATGTGCACCTTCAATATTATATACCCTTTTAGGGATAGATTTCAAATAGCTCTGATATAGCAGAAACCACTAAATTATGAAATTGCTAAATTGGGAATTGTACTTCAACCCAGAACAAAAAATGTGCTTTGACGGACACTAAATATCTTGCCCAGCAACAACAGTACAGCGGTAACGAGAGATTTAGCGGGATATAAATTTGAGGCCTAGTATTTAGGCGCTGGGTCACCGGTATGGATTTAGTGACAGAATTAGACTTGGAAATGCACAGAAGCGTGTGTGTGAAGTTATTCTGAATGACCCTATGTGCACCTTCAATATTATATACCCTTTTAGGGATAGATTTCAAATAGCTCTGATATAGCAGAAACCACTAAATTATGAAATTGCTAAATTGGGAATTGTACTTCAACCCAGAACAAAAAATGTGCTTTGACGGACACTAAATATCTTGCCCAGCAACAACAGTACAGCGGTGGGTAACGAGAGATTTAGAGGGATTTAAATTTGAGGCCTAGTATTTAGGCGCTGGGTCACCGGTATGGATTTAGTGACAGAATTAGACTTGGAAATGCACAGAAGCGTGTGTGTGAAGTTATTCTGAATGACCCTATGTGCACCTTCAATATTATATACCCTTTTAGGGATAGATTTCAAATAGCTCTGATATAGCAGAAACCACTAAATTATGAAATTGCTAAATTGGGAATTGTACTTCAACCCAGAACAAAAAATGTGCTTTGACGGACACTAAATATCTTGCCCAGCAACAACAGTACAGCGGTGGGTAACGAGAGATTTAGAGGGATTTAAATTTGAGGCCTAGTATTTAGGCGCTGGGTCACCGGTATGGATTTAGTGACAGAATTAGACTTGGAAATGCACAGAAGCGTGTGTGTGAAGTTATTCTGAATGACCCAATGTGCACCTTCAATATTATATACCCTTTTAGGGATAGATTTCAAATAGCTCTGATATAGCAGAAACCACTAAATTATGAAATTGCTAAATTGGGAATTGTACTTCAACCCAGAACAAAAAATGTGCTTTGACGGACACTAAATATCTTGCCCAGCAACAACAGTACAGCGGTAACGAGAGATTTAGAGGGATTTAAATTTGAGGCCTAGTATTTAGGCGCTGGGTGACAGGTATGGGTTTAGTGACAGAATTAGACTTGGAAATACACAGTAGCGGGTGTGTGTGAAGTTATTCTGAATGACCCTATGTGCACCTTCAATATTATATACCCTTTTAGGGATAGATTTCAAATAGCTCTGATATAGCAGAAACCACTAAATTATGAAATTGCTAAATTGGGAATTGTACTTCAACCCAGAACAAAAAATGTGCTTTGACGGACACTAAATATCTTGCCCAGCAACAACAGTACAGCGGTGGGTAACGAGAGATTTAGAGGGATTTAAATTTGAGGCCTAGTATTTAGGCGCTGGGTCACCGGTATGGATTTAGTGACAGAATTAGACTTGGAAATGCACAGAAGCGTGTGTGTGAAGTTATTCTGAATGACCCAATGTGCACCTTCAATATTATATACCCTTTTAGGGATAGATTTCAAATAGCTCTGATATAGCAGAAACCACTAAATTATGAAATTGCTAAATTGGGAATTGTACTTCAACCCAGAACAAAAAATGTGCTTTGACGGACACTAAATATCTTGCCCAGCAACAACAGTACAGCGGTAACGAGAGATTTAGAGGGATTTAAATTTGAGGCCTAGTATTTAGGCGCTGGGTGACAGGTATGGGTTTAGTGACAGAATTAGACTTGGAAATACACAGTAGCGGGTGTGTGTGAAGTTATTCTGAATGACCCAATGTGCACCTTCAATATTATATACCCTTTTTGGGATAGATTTCAAATAGCTCTGATATAGCAGGAACCACTAAATTATGAAATTGCTAAATTGGGAATTGTATTTCAACCCAGAACAAGAAATGTGCTTGAACGGACACTAAATAACTCGCCCAGCTACAGCACTAGGGACAGATTTAGCTGGATATAAATTTGAGGCCTAGTATTTAGGCGCTGGGTGACCGGTATGGATTTAGTGACAGAATTAGACTGGGATATGGCCAAAAAATAAACAGACTATTGCTGGTTAAATGCACTTGGTGTGACAGCTTCACCCTGATGTAGGCTTTAGCCAAAAAACAACCACACCATTGAGGGTTAAATGCACTTGGTGACAGGCGCAGCTTGCCCCTGATTTTGTATATGGCCAAAAAATGAACAGACTATTGCTGGTTAAATGCACTTGGTGTGACAGCTTCACCCTGATGTAGGCTTTAGCCAAAAAACAACCACACCATTGAGGGTTAAATGCACTTGGTGACAGGCGCAGCTTGCCCCTGATTTTGTATATGGCCAAAAAATGAACAGACTATTGCTGGTTAAATGCACTTGGTGTCACAGCTTCACCCTGATGTAGGCTTTAGCCAAAAAACAACCACACCATTGAGGGTTAAATGCACTTGGTGACAGGCGCAGCTTGCCCCTGATTTTGTATATGGCCAAAAAATGAACAGACTATTGCTGGTTAAATGCACTTGGTGTGACAGCTTCACCCTGATGTAGGCTTTAGCCAAAAAACAACCACACCATTGAGGGTTAAATGCACTTGGTCGCAGCTTGTGCTGGCGCACCACAAGACACAAAATGGCCGCCGATCACCCCAGAAAAATGAGACTGACAAACGGTCTGTGCAGCCTAAAAACAGTGAGCAATTGAGGATCAGCAGCTCAATGATCCACAGCTGCAGATCGATCAGTTAATCAAGTCCTTTGGAGGAGTTAATCTGCCTAATCTCGCCCTACTGTCGCAGCCGCAACCTCTCCCTACGCTAATCAGAGCAGAGTGACGGGCGGCGCTATGTGACTCCAGCTTAAATAGAGGCTGGGTCACATGGTGCTCTGGCCAATCACAGCCATGCCAATAGTAGGCATGGCTGTGATGGCCTCTTGGGGCAAGTAGTATGACGCTTGTTGATTGGCTGCTTTGCAGCCTTTCAAAAAGCGCCAAGAAAGCGTCACAAAAGCGCCAAGAAAGCGACGAACACCGAACCCGAACCCGGACTTTTACGAAAATGTCCGGGTTCGGGTCCGTGTCACGGACACCCCAAAATTCGGTACGAACCCGAACTATACAGTTCGAGTTCGCTCATCCCTATCCCTAACTGTCCCTGATCCAAAATGCAACCTCACCCTACACTGGCAAACACATAATGTAAAATGGCTGCCAGATCAGGTTCTGTTATAGGGTTGGGGGTGTGTCCATGTGCTGAAAGTCTCAATTGGCTGTCCTGCCTCACCTGATGGATGAGTCATGGGTCAAAGTTTGGCGCTATGCAAAAAAATATGGCATGGGCGGATATCGCCATCTCTAATGATAATGAGATGACTAATGAAATGTGATATATATAGACCAAGAAGTGGCGCCTATTGTTAGGCTTAGTGGACAGTGCAAAATCTGCTGAATTTTAGGATTTCTTTTTTAAAGAGAACAGTAAGAAAAAACAAAAATTTCACAAAAAAATCTTTAAAACAAAACCTGATTTAAATAATAGGAAATTTTCTTATGACATGTTCCCGATAAAATTGGTATAGTAATGTAGTTAATTATATTCAGAATTTCATGGACTTTCCACTATTTTCCTGTGGTTTGTATAGTCTTGACTTCTCTTATGGCATTATGAAATGCACCATGGGTGGGCTTATATTTTAGCACATCCCTAGACATAAGCATGAGTTTATATTTTGCATCTCTGGGTTTTCTCTGTGATCTAGGCTTGAGGAATATGTTCAATGACTCTTGGGGCTCTACTTGACTGTATACTGTGCAGGTTCTCTTGTCTTTAAGCAATATTCCCTCCTTGCTTAGCTGATGTCATGACTGCCATGAACCTGAATGGTGACTACCTCTCCATTCATATTCCATGTGTATGCAGCAGCCACCTTATCAGGCAGAATGGGGGTTGAGGACACCTTTAGCTATGACACAAATGTCTAAATGAGCATACCCCTTTAAGGCATACTTTTGGGATCATTTATCAAACTGGCGTAAAGTAGAACTGGCTTAGTATCTGCTAGCAACCAATCAGATTCCACGGTTCATTTTTGACAGCTCCTTTGGAAAATGAAAGGTGGAATCTGATTGGTTGCTATGGGCAACTAAGCCAGTTCTACTTTACACCAGTTTGATAAATGACCCCATGTGTCTTTCCTGTAACATAATTGTGCATACATATGCATCAAATTGAAAATGTAATAACATTTTTGAAATGTGATTTTGTGTGAATGTTACGCAAGTTGCTTGTATTAGAAGAAAAAATGATCTGTTTTAAGTACTGTTGTACAGTAAAGAAAATGTTCTGAATGCTAGTGGAAGACAAATGCAGACAGCTGAAATGAAAGTTCCGGACACCTCATTTTCACATTGCATTCATATGATAATGAAATAATTTCTAATACCCTCTGCACATTGTGATTTGTCCTAGACCAGCATCCAGATTGTGCATTAAAGACAATGAATTTAGTTGAACTAAATGTTACTTATACAGTCTAGCTATTAATCATTCATTTCTTCTGTTCTGTCAATTGTGTCACCAGTACCTGTAGCTATTATTTGCAGAAATTTTCATAGCTGGCCTGCATATGTCAATGTCTTCAGTCCCTTTGTGCTGCAAATTGCATCTGCTATTTGTTTTGCATCTCGCATTGACTGTCAATGAAACAATGAGTCATGTCTTTGCTGAGATAAATTTCTTTTTAGGTATGTTTCTGTCGCACCTGTTAGCATTATTTTTGATCGTTTAGTGGAACTGGTTGTGAAATCGTAAGTTAAAGGGACCCTCCTGTCAGAAAGGATTTTTTATTTATTTTTTACTCGATATTCATAGAAAACTTTTTGGGGCTATTTTTCTTTTTCTGGGAACATCCCACAAGTTCCTCAATTTTTGAGATCATCTGATTCGGTCATCTAGCTATCACAATTTAGCCCTTGTCAAAGTCACTCAAATCCTTATGCTTGCTTATTTTTACCTGTTCATCAACTTTAAAAACTAAGGAAAGAATTTATTATCCCCTCTGCACCTGGAAATTAGTGCCAAATAGTCACAAAGTTTGGTGTACATGGAATTTGCACAAAATTCTGTGACTTTTTGGGGGATTTACATACTGCTGGACACTTTTCCAAGCAGCGTCCAGTGTGGGGCCAGCAAGCTATATATATATATATATATACAGACGTGGACAAAATTGTTGGTACCCTTTGGTCAATGAAAGAAAAAGTCACAATGGTCACAGAAATAACTTTAATCTGACAAAAGTAATAATAAATTAAAATTCTATAAATGTTAACCAATGAAAGTCAGACATTGTTTTTCAACCATGCTTCAACAGAATTATGTAAAAAAATAAACTCATGAAACAGGCATGGACAAAAATGATGGTACCCCTAACTTAATATTTTGTTGCGCAACCTTTTGAGGCAATCACTGCAATCAAACGCTTCCTGTAACTGTCAATGAGACATCTGCACCTCTCAGCAGGTATTTTGGCCCACTCCTCATGAGCAAACTGCTCCAGTTGTGTCCGGTTTGAAGGGTGCCTTTTCCAGACTGCATGTTTCAGCTCCTTCCAAAGATGCTCAATAGGATTGAGGTCAGGGCTCATAGAAGGCCACTTTAGAATAGTCCAATTTTTTCCTCTTAGCCATTCTTGGGTGTTTTTAGCGGTGTGTTTTGGGTCATTGTCCTGTTGCAAGACCCATGACCTGCGACTGAGACCAAGCTTTCTGACACTGGCTAGTACATTTCTCTCTAGAATTCCTTGATAGTCTTGAGATTTCATTGTACCCTGCACAGATTCAAGACACCCTGTGCCAGACGCAGCAAAGCAGCCCCAGAACATAACAGAGCCTCCTCCATGTTTCACAGTAGGGACAGTGTTCTTTTCTTGATATGCTTCATTTTTTCGTCTGTGAACATACAGCTGATGTGCCTTGGCAAAAACTTCGATTTTTGTCTCATCTGTCCACAGGACATTCTCCCAGAAGCTTTGTGGCTTGTCAACATGTAGTTTGGCATATTCCAGTCTTGCTTTTTTATGATTCGTTTTCAACAATGGTGTCCTCCTTGGTCGTCTCCCATGTAGTCCACTTTGGCTCAAACAACGACGGATGGTGCGATCTGACACTGATGTTCCTTGAGCATGAAGTTCACCTTGAATCTCTTTAGAAGTCTTTCTAGGCTCTTTTGTTACCATTCGGATTATCCGTCTCTTAGATTTGTCATCAATTTTCCTCCTGCGGCCACGTCCAGGGAGGTTGGCTACAGTCCCATGGATCTTAAACTTATGAATAATATGTGCAACTGTACTCACAGGAACATCTAGTTGCTTGGAGATGGTCTTATAGCCTTTACCTTTAACATGCTTGTCTATAATTTTCTTTCTGATCTCTTGAGACAGCTCTTTCCTTTGCTTCCTCTGGTCCATGTCGAGTGTGGTACACACCATATCACCAAACAACACAGTGATTACCTGGAGCCATATATATAGGCCCAATGGCTGATTACAAGGTTGTAGACACCTGTGATGCTAATTAGTGGACACACCTTGAATTAACATGTCCCTTTGGTCACATTATGTTCTGTGTTTTCTAGGGGTACCATCATTTTTGTCCATGCCTGTTTCATGAGTTTATTTTTTTACATAATTCTGTTGAAGCATGGTTGAAAAACAATGTCTGACTTTCATTGGTTAACATTTATAGAATTTTAATTTATTATTACTTTTGTCAGATTAAAGTTATTTCTGTGACCATTGTGACTTTTTCTTTCATTGACCAAAGGGTACCAACAATTTTGTCCACGTCTGTATATATAATCTATGCCAGGAAACTGGTATAGATTATAGTTGAAATCTGCACCAAACTCCCTTGCTGGTGTACAGTAGATCTCCATTTGGAAGATAGGACCTGCACAGATTCTCCACAGTAATAAAAAGGTATACACCTCTTAATAATTCTGGTACATCTGATGCCTGCAAGGAACAGAATAACCCTGGCGTGTAATACACTGGTCTTACTAAATGTCCCCCTAACTGTTAAGTTGCTGCCTCATATATCCCACCATTTGACAGGTGCCATTGAGATAATGTTATTCACTTTACCATTCTATGGTTTTAATGTTTGCTGATTGGTACTGTATACATATCAATATTATGTTTTTATATATTCTAAATTCAGTGCAATATTATATTTATTTTAAAATAGATGCATTACATATTGTTACTTTTTAAATTGCTCTTAAGAAAGTTACTGTAGTTTTTCTGCGAGCTGGAATTTTCTGGGGAGTTAATTAAAATCTAATTCTGAATCATATATATATCAGAAAATATAGCTTGCATGCACATGAAGTGTAAGTCTGGAGATTTGTTTGGTTCATCAGATGAAATACATTCATATTTAAGAAAAAATCTTTGAATGCACTATGTTAAGATGAAAGTATTAATCTGCCACTATTTATTCAAGCAGTCTAATAATATTCAGTGATAT
Source organism: Bufo gargarizans (assembly GCF_014858855.1). Taxonomy (NCBI): domain Eukaryota; kingdom Metazoa; phylum Chordata; class Amphibia; order Anura; family Bufonidae; genus Bufo; species Bufo gargarizans. Next base: position 295,596,752 of record NC_058081.1, on the reverse strand, counting down.
CTGTATCGGTAAGGTTTTTACCATGTATTTTTCTAACCCCCGTGGATTCCTAAATGGTGACATCAGCATATTATATGCCAAAGCTATTAAAATAATATACAATACAGTTTAACCCTTGTTAACTGCCCTGTAGTAATGACCTTTAAATAGTGAGATCATCATTTCCAGTTAGACTCCTGGGACATCTGTAATAGCCTTTCTAACGTAATATCAATTTCTTCTAAGTTACACTAATGTTTAGAGGAAAATAGCTGGAGGGAAAGATCGAGATTAGAGGAACAGGGTTATTTTCCACCACTGCTGAAGATATAAGGGCTAGCCTGCGAAACAAACAGAACCTGGTGATGTTGCAATGAAGATACCATTATTTGACGTGTGCTAACTATTGTTTTTCCTGATATCATGAACAAATATTATAAATGGTCTTAACCAAGTACTGCTCAAATATAATATTTGAATGCCAAATGATGCATAGGATTCGAGCCTAGGCTTAAAGGGAGCCTGTCACCAGTTTTATGGTGTCCTAACTAAGGGCAACATAAATAAGTGACTGATTCTCTTAGCAAAATGCTGGGTCACCTTCTTTAATTGACCCAGTCAATCTGCCAACATCTTGTATTGAAAAGCTCCAGCTCATAATGATGAGTCATGAATATTCATGAGCTCCTGGCTCTCCCTGCCTACCTGCTGCTGATTGACAGTTATTTTTCATATGAATCAGAAGCAGGTGCGCAGGGGAGTGGCTATAGCTCTGAATTAAATATACGCTGGACTCCAATCAGCTTATTAGCATGCAGCATGTGGCATCTTTGTGTGTATATTATGAGGTAGCCATCTGTCACACCAGAAAGTGAATACATCTAAGGTACTTTTTAGTAGTTAATGATTGTATATAATTAGTTAGATTATAATCAAATATCCACACGACAGGTTCCCTTTAAAGAGGACCTTTCACCACTTGTGACATATCTGTTTTAATAGCTTCATGCATTCCCCATGTAATAACAATTCTGGAGCATCAATTCTTATGGCTCTATGTTGTGCCATTCCTTTATTATTTCCACTAGAAGTTATTAAATAATTGCCAGCAGTCTGCAGTAAGGGTACAGAGGGGTGGTAATAAGTTGGATGTGTGTACCTGCATAGTCATCACTGATTGGATAGTGTGAGACTGTGCAGGTACACACCTCCAACTTGTTACCACCCCTCTGTACCCTTAGTGCAGACTGCTAGAAATGTATTCATAAGTTCTAGTAGAAATATGGAATAAAGGAATGGCACACCATAGTCATAAGAACAGATGCGGGAGAATGCATGAAGCTATTAAAACAGACATGTCAGGAGTGGTGAAAGGTCCTCTTTAAGAGCCAGCACAATGGAAGATAAGTCATGCTCACACGTTGTGGATTTGGCTGCATTTCCTTCAGCAATGCATGTGAATGGCATGTATGAATGGATAGTCACATATTGTGGAAGAATCATGCACAGAATTATGACTGCACCATAAATTTTATAATGCGCATTGTGCGTCATGCTTCATTATTGACTCAGATTCTGCATCAAAAATCTCCATTGAACTTCAGAGATATCTGTGTGCCAGTCCACGTGCAAACCCATCCCAAAGTATTGCTCATTGACCCCTTTTTGCAAAATAAATATTAATTGCAAATACAAATGACTATTTTCTGCAATACCCCCTGTAATACACCATGTAATGTCTGTTTCCACCTTGGTTTGAATTTACCATGCAGTTCTAACATATCATCACTGTGAATATGCAGCCGAGTTGGGAAGGAGCTATGACTGAATTGAGTGAACACCTACATGAGAAGCAGTAGGAAAGATCAGGAGGGTTACCAGCCTTTTTGATTGTCTTTTGGACAATCAACCTACAATTGTTATACTATTGTTATACATAATTTGGAGGAGGAAGAGACGTAGGAGTTTCTAGGAAATGTAATTCTCAGGTGTAACAATGGCAGTTGGCAGCCGCCAGTGTGCAGCGCATCCTGCTATGTACCTCAGTCAAACTGCACACAAGGCTCCTCTTCTCCAATGCATTCTCCAGACCCGCTTTCCTGCACTGTCGCGGGCGGCGACAGCTTCAGTTGCACCATGTTTCTTTAAGGGTTCGTGCATGCCCCTGATTCCGCCTTCTCTCCAATCCTGGCCGGGTACCGCCTTTATAAGGGTGCTTTCCCCTTCCTGTGATGCCTGAGCAATATTGTAGTTTTCTACAGCAAAGGTTCCAGCTCGTAGTTCCTGTGTTTTCATCCTGCTTCCGACCTTAGCCTGTATCCTGACCTCATCTCTGCCTGATCCTCCTGTACCTCGCTGCTCTCAAGTGTATGATTCGGATTGTCGACCATGCCTCTGTCTGCTGTTCAGCTTGTTACACCTGCTGCACCTGAGCTATTCAGCTCTGCTGTTCTAACAGCTCCAGCTCTGCTAAATCACTAATTAAGCTCTGCTTCATCTGACTCTGCTGCTGCGCTCCTTCCATCCAGTGACAGCTCGCTCCACCTGCCTGTATCCCCAGCTGCCACTTACCCGGGACCACTCTTGCGGTAGAGACCTGGTGTCTCATCTGCAGCTAAGACCAGCTTCTGCATCTTGGAGCGAGATAAAGGGTGAAAATCAGGGAACACTTAGATTCCTCTCCCAAGTTTGGCCCAAAGCCAAACCGGTAAGTGGCACATCGGGTCTACACCCGTTGGAGCGTTACACCAGGTCTGACACTATGGTCCAGGAGTGGATTCACCATAGACTTCACAGGGAAATTTTCCCGAGGCCACCTGAGCACTCCTCACGGCCGGCCAGTGGAAGTTTTTGGGGATGTATTTTGTGCTGCTGGCGGCAGTATTTTATGATGGACTGTGGCATTTGGCTCTTCTAGGGTTTTATAATGTGCCACAATATGGTATTGCTGGCTCGCCTACTTGTGTTGGCCCTGCCTTCCATCAATTTGGACCAGACTACAAAACGGGACCACTTTAAGTATTTCTTCCAGGGCCACCATCATGCACAGTTCCCAGTCCGCCCCTGCTATTGTCACATGCAGGGCCATGCACTATGCTCAATGAAGATGGTTAGATGAACTGGAGGAAGACAACAAAGAAGAAAAAAACAAGTAGTTTATTTTGGCATATCAGCCTACTTTCTATATTTAAGAATGGCTTTTTATAAGTATATCTGCTGTGGATTGGCCAGTGATGGTCACAAAAGCTAGTTCGAAATTAGGTTCTGTTCTGCTGTATATTATCAATTTAATATCACAGCCGGGGCCTACTTTGGGATACTATAGTAATCTGGTGACACTTGCAGATATCTTTATTTCATGATAAATAAAAACAAGCTCAGCAAGGAATTTGAAGTGAATCTTATTTTACAGATTTTACAGAGAAATGGATATTAGCAATACAGCTAAGTTCTTTAGTGAGAATTTTAAATATAGGTATTGTATGGTATGCAGTAATTTCTATGCTGTTTTTATAACTTCTAACTGCACATTAAAGCAGGGAGAACTTAATGTGCTATAAATGAGAACAGCACTTAGAATCACTTTAAGTCAGTTTATCTTTTGTCATGTACTACTTATGGTCGGCACTTTCAAATAATGGTAAATGCTTATCATGCATACATAATAAAAATGGAAAGTGTATGTCCGCATCGGCACCAGAGAAAATAGAGCCGTAGTGTGTTCTAAAAAAAATATCTTCTGTAATCTTTTCAACACGTATTGTATGAATATGAGCATGGGTGGGAAGTATTTGCCCTCTGATAGAAAGGTATAAAGTATTTCTTTATAAATAAAAAATAAATAAAAATAGTCAGTATACAATTTATTTCTGTAAAGTTGTAAAAGAGAATTTTAATCCCTAAAACACAAGAAGCTTACAATACATAAAAATATGTAAAAATAGTGTCATTTTCTGGTGTAATGTGGCCATGTCATCCAATTGCTGACCACAGTGGTAATGACATACAGAAGTAACAATCCTCAACTTGATTCTTAATGAAGTAAACAATAGAGTGAAACTTTTAATTGCTTTTTAATGGCTTTTGTGATGTTATGACACTGACATTGAGAACTGCTCCATCTTGACCATTGCTGTGCTGGTCATTGGTTGTAACAATGACATAGCACCAGACATGTCATCACTTTGTAATGACCATAAGAGGTAGAGAAGAACTCCAGTGTATTTGGTATGGTGTAGGAATCGTATTTCATTAAAAGGATACATATGCAGTATTTTTCATTTTTTTTCTTTACATTCAGCACCAATTATAAAGAGGTTTCAAAACACTTCTTTAAAAAATCTTTTTGTCCATTTCTTTGTTAGGCATACTTTAGAAAAGCATCAGTGACACTATGTCCAACATTATAACTTCCCAGCCAGGCAGTTCTGAATGTCATATATCACTTGTTGCACAGTTATTACATGCTTTTGTATTGTGTGTGCATTGCCTGGATCAATAGAAATGATTGGGATTTATTCAGTATTGTATATTCATTGTTATATCTTTCATTCCTGTATAATACACATTAATTAGAAATTCAGGAATAAAGCTGAGCTGCCTTCTCACATTTTGCCTTGCTGTCACAATTTGAATATACAATGTCTGTGTGCCTTAAGCAACAAACATGGAAAAGCATCTAAATCTGGCCTTTGTGTGACAGCTTGTTAATATTTGTGCCATGTAGCTGCAAAAATAGCAAGTTTTGCTTTCATCTGCACTCTGCTCCTTTTCCTCAGGATTGATCATGTTTTTGTTATCTCACATAAATTCAAGGTCACGGTCATAGTTTAGGTTTCAGCTTGTTGTTTAGCATCAAATAAATGACTGAACCACTTTGGCTCAGGTTACGAAAAGAGGTCAAAGACTGTACGCTTGTAAGAAGGATATATCATGATATAACAATATAAAATTGCACTGATCTGTTACCTAGTGTTTGGTCTACAGTCTGTGCCCGCCGCCCACCCGCCCACCTGCTGTCCCCTGCGGACTCAGACACTGGATTACTTACCATGCCATCTGAGGACCTGGTTGTCAATGTCCTCTCTATGCTGCTGCAACCACGCTCCCTCTGGCCTCTTAAGGGACAGTCTGCACTCTCCAATTATTACCCAGCCAATGGCTGAGGGTCCCTTTTAAGTCTAAGTTCAGTTCATATTTAAGTTAACCCAGTCTGTATAATCTGTCGATACTTTAGTCCCCAGCCTGCCTGCCTTCCTTGTGTTTGCTTTATCCCTGCTCTGCCCTCAAGTCTTTTCTGTCTCTGCATTAGCTGCATGCTGCCTGGATCTCTAAAAGCTAGCATTCTAGTCTTGGTGACTGTTCAGACTATACCTGCAGTTTTCCTGCAGTTTTGGTGCATTTTATGTACTATGAGCTTCTGGTGCTGGCAACAGAGTTGCTTCCCTGCAATGAAGTCCAGATCCTTGTATAGGGGTTAAAGGGTAAATACCAGAGAGGCACTGGAGTAATACCATTAGTGTTTAGCCTAAGGCCAAACTGGTTAATTTGAACAGTGGGTTCGCACTTGATGATCTATAACAATTAGCACAGGCCATGGATCCCACTAGCCCATCCCAAGTGGACTTATCAAAGGTCCTCCAAGAGCTTAATAACTAGTGTGCAACTCAGAAACAAATACTGTTTTATCTAAATCATGTATCAACCTGATTGTATTCTCTCACTTCAACTGTAGCCGCATCGTAACAACCAACAAGCACTGCAACCTCTGCAAGTTGTCTTCTCTGGAGCTTCCAGACTCAGATTGTCTCCCACCCTAGGCTATAATGGTGATCCAGAGTCTTGCCATGGTTTTCTAAATTTATGTACAAGTGCTCCTCGAATTCATGTCTGAACAGACCCTCATAGTTTGTCATCCTGATGGAGAAGCCCTGGCATTGATGAATCTTTTAAGGGAGAGGAACAAACCATTTTCAAATAATCTTCAACTCTTCTTGACCTTTTTTGCAATTTTTTGAAGAACTGGGGTGTTCCTCCTCCACAACATCCTCACCTCCTAGTGCCTGAGTAAATCCTCTGTCTCCTGTTGCTACGGAATACGTAAAAGAAAATTTAGACAGAGGGGTCATTACAAAATCATCTTCTCCAGCTGCTGCCAGATTCTTTTTTTTCAAAAAAAATAAAAATATTCTCTTTGTCAATATATTGATTTAAGAGCTCTAAATAATATAATCAAGTACAAGTATCCATTACCATTAATCTCTAAATTATATAACCAGTTGTGTGAAGCCAAAATTTTTACCCAACTGGACCTGTACGGGGCCTACAATTTAATCTGAATCCTCCAAGTCGAAGAATGGAAAACTGACTTCAACACCCAAAATGGACAATATGAATAAGTGTAACTAGTAATGTCCTTTGGACTGAGTAATGACCCAGCAAAATTTCAAGAGCTCTTTAACCCCTTAAGGACCCGTACCGTACATGTACGGCGCAACCAGACTTGACTTTGGGTCCCCTGCCAGCACTGCTATTGGCTGGAACAACGCTCCAGCCAATGGCAGCGCTATAGCTGCACAGAGGTCTTGTGTCTTTCTGTGCTGCTTGTGGCGCACCACCACAACATTTTAACCCCTTTCCTGCTGAAAATAATTAGAAAGAAGAAAAGAAAAAGAAAGAACATCTGGAATAGCTGCACAGATTTTTTTTTCCATTTGCATCTGTTCCAGATCCCTAAACCACCACCCATCCCTGTCCCTCCCAGCCCCCCCTTCCCCCATCCTTTTTATATATATTTTTTTGCATTTTCCAGCTCTGCACCACTTTTTATGCATGCGAGCTGTGACTGCCAAGTGCTGTTCAGTGCGTCCCTGTCTGATCAGCACCTGCGGATTATTTGTGCAGATTTGTGCAGAATTTTTTTCATTTTTTGGGGGGGTAAAAAAGAAGAAAAAAGTAGTTAGGGCTTGTGACACAGTGAGAGTTTTTTTCTGGGGAAAACAGATATTTTCCTCCTAGCATGTGCTACTGGGCTGATTTACAGCCAGGTGAGGGCAAATACCGTACCGGATTTTAAGTGCCAGTCTGGGTTTTGGCAGCACCTGGCTGTCCTTAAATAGGTAGCAGGGCTCAGACGCCAGGTCTTTGTGTTGGGATCTGGGAGCCTTGTGTCTGGATAAAGGCTAGCTACCTGTTTGGCGTGAAAACAGGTTGGTGCTGCTATGGTCAAGGACTCTTTGAGGCAGAATTGCTGCATGGTGTGAATTACCACCAACACCGCAAGGTGACTTTTTGTTTGATTATGACTGCTTGTTTTGCCACTTGCCTAAAGTGTGAATAAAACACTGAACTGTTTGATCCAAAGAAGTTGCCTCTATATTGTATCCGCTAATGCTGTCTACCAGAGTGAAACCCCACAGGCTTTATATAAATATATATAGAGTTCTATATTTATATAGATATAGATATAAGTTACATTTTTAGCCAGTGTTCACTGTAGTGAATTTTTATACTATAGTTTTTGCACATACTCACGATCTGTGTGAGTGCGTGCTGCAGAGCAATCATGAGTAGTCTGCTCAGTAGCATCTGCACATTTTTATTTATTTTTTTGCTGTGAAAAAAGAGCTGCAGTTTGTGGATATAAAACGTCTACACACCCCTGTTAAAATGTCAGGTTTCTGTGCTGTAAAAAAATGAGACAAAGATAAATCATTTCAGAACTTTTCCCCCTTTAATGTGACCTATACACTGTACCACTCATTTGAAAAACAAACTGTAATCTTTTAGGTGGAGGGCAGAAAAAAATAAATAAAAATTATGTGGTTGCATAAGTGTATATATAACTGGGGCTGTAGCTGTGTTCAGAATTAAGCAATCACATTCAAAATCATGTTAAATAGGAGTCAACATACACCTGCCATCATTTAAAGTGCCTCTGATTAACCCCAAATAAAGTTCAGCTGTTCTGGTTGATTTTTCCTGAAATTTTCTTAGTCACATTTTACAGCAAAAACCATGGTCCACAGAGAGCTTCCAAAGCATCAGAGGGATCTCATTGTTAAAAGGTATCAGTCAGGAGAAGGGTACAAAAGAATTTCCAAGCCATTAGATATACCATGAAACACAGTGAAGACAGTCATCATCAAGTGGAGAAAATATGGCACAACAGTTAGGCTACATTTTGCAAAAACACATCTGAAGTCTCCCAAAAGCATGTGGGAAAAGGTGTTGTGGTCTGATGAAACCAAGGTTGAACTTTTTGGCCATAATTCCAAAAGATATGTTTGGCGCAAAAACAACACTGCACATCACCAAAAGAACACCATACCCACAGTGAAGCATGGTGGTGGCTGTTTTTCTTCAGCTGGAACTGGGGCCTTAGTTAAGCTAGAGGGAATTATAAACTGTTCCAAATACCAGTCAATATTGGCACAAAACCTTCAGGCTTCTGCTAGAAAGCTGAACATGAAGAGGAACTTCATCTTTCAGCATGACAACGACCCAAAGCATGCATCCAAATCAACAAAGGAATGGTTTCACAAGAAGAAGATTATGTTTTGGAATGGCCCAGCCAGAGCCCAGACCTGAATCTGATTGAAAATCCGTGGGGTGATCTGAAGAGGGCTGTGCACAGGAGATGCCCTCACAATCTGACAGATTTGGAGTGTTTTTGCAAAGAAGCGTGGGCAAATCTTGCCAAGTCAAAATATGCCATGCTGATAGACTCATACCCAAAAAGACTGAGTGCTGTTAGAAAATAAAAGAGTGCTTTTTTCCCTTTAACTAAAAGATTTCAGTTTGTTTTTCAATTGAGTTGTACAGTTTATAGGTCATATTAAAGGTGAAAAAAGTTCTGAAATGATTTATCTTTGTCTCATTTTTTTTACATGACAGAAATCTAACATTTTAACAGGGGTGTGTAGACTTTTTATGTCTACTGTATATATAAATTTCAGTTAGTGTGTGTTTAGTTTTTTCATGAACGCACCATCTGCGTGAGTGCATTTTGCAACCACTGAGCACCGATCATTAATGTCCAATACTGATTTGTGTCTGCTCAGTTTGCACTGCAAGTTGTTTCTTTGTGCAGAAAATACTTTTTTGTGCAGAAAATACTTTTTTTTTGCAGAAAATACTTTTTTTTGCAGAAAATACTTTTTTTTGCAGAAAATACTTTTTTTGTACAACTTTTTTCTCTTCTCCTTTTCTCTATATATTTCAAATTTAATACAAGCCCATTCATGTGTTAAAACACTGCATACACACCCCTCACACTAAATAAAGGTTTACACATTTCCCACCTCACACCCAAATAAAATAAAAATGGCCCGTCCATCCCAACAAGTGTACTCAGCTGAAGCGGCATACGCCATGCTTTCCTCCAATACTAAGTCTGCCAGTGAGGGAGAAGAGGATGCCACTTTCCTCTACTCCTCTACCCCCTTATCATCATCATCATCCGCTGATCAAGGACCCTCTAGAAGGTGCCCCAGGGTAGCAGAGGAGGCAGCCCCCCAGATTGTACATGGACCCCACCCCTTGACAATTATCAGCCCCAAATTCCTGAGTTTGTGGGCAACTCAGGAATTCAGATAGATTGTGCGGGCTTCACTGAGCTAGATTTTTTCTAAATCTTCTCTCTGAAGATTTAGTAAATTTAATGGTGACCCCCCAAAAAATGTATATGCCCAGCAATTTATTTCCCAGAACCCTACTTCACCATACGCTAGACCCCTAGGTTGGACCCCAGTAGATGCAGCAGAGATGATAAAGTTTTGGGGACTCGTGCTGCATATGGGCATAGTAAAAAAAAAACGTTAGGCAATATTTGAGTTCGGACATTTTTTAACAGACTCCAATTAACAGACAGACCATGACCCGGAAGCAATGTGAGTCAATTAGGAAATTCCTACACTACAATGACAATTCACAGTGCCTACCGCAAAACAACCCAACATTTGACCATTTGTTCAAAGTTAGGCGTGTCATTGACCACTTCAGCACCAAGTTTGCTGAGGTGTACAATACAGAGAAAAATGTATGTGTATATGAGTCCTTATTACTGTTCAAAGGAAGGATTAGATTTCGCCAGTACCTGCCTAGCAAACGGGCAAGGTATGGCATAAAAATATACAAACTCTGGGAGAGTTGCTTCGGGTACACCCACAAATTCTGCATTTACGAAGAGAAAGATTCGATGATAGAACCCCCAGAATGTCCCCCCATCCTAGGAGTTAGTGGGAAGATTGTGTGGGACTTACTGCACCCATTGCTGGATAAGGGTTACCAATTCTATGTGGATAACTATTATACCAGCATACCCCTATTCAGGTCTCTAACTGACAGAGGTATTGTGGCTTGCAGCACAGTGTGCGCAAAAATCAGAGGTCTACCTAGAAAGTAGGGCTCTCCTCAATGAGAACATGCTGGTGGTTAAGTACAAGGACAAGAGGGATGTCCTTGTACTGATCACCATTCACACTAATGCCAGCTGCCCTGCTCCTGTAGGAGGTACCACAACCACTACCCCAAACCAGTTTGTATCCTGGACTACAACAGGCACGTGGGAGGGATGGATCTTGCAGATCAACTTATGAAGCCGTACAGTGCCACACGAAAAACAAAAGCATGGTGCAAAAATCTGTCCGTACACATTGTACAGATAGCAATGTGCAATGCGTACATGCTATTTCATTCTGCAGGCCACAGAGGAACTTTTCTTCAGTTCCAAGACGTGGTAATCCAGGCCCTAATTTTTCAAAGCCAGGCCAGGGAGGGTCCCAGTACTTCTGGAAGCTTTGGTGCCCGTGTTCTACCAGTGCAACATTTTCCAGGTCAAGTCCCCCAGACAGCAAGGAAGGGAAGTACCCAAAAAAGATGCAGGGTGTATTCTAAAGGGGATAAGGAATGACACAATTTACCACTGTGAAACCTGCCCTGAAAAACCTGGCATGTGCATGCAGGAGTGCTTCAGAATCTACCACTCATCCATAGAGTATTAATTTATTTTCATCCTTTATGCTCCCTGTAATATTTCCACTTTATATCTCTGATTTAGCCCACCTTGCTTACATATCCACTTTCCAACAACCACTACATATTATTTTCTGTGAGACAACTGTTAGGTCAAAAGTACTCTTTTCACCCCTCTTTCCGAAATGGGGTCACTTCTAGGGGTTTTTAATTTCTGGGGAAATTCTCAGGAATTTATTTAATGCGACATGGCAGCTAAAATCCATGTCTGTTTATTCAGGCCTGCAAAAAACATATTTTGCACTTTGCCCAAGTGCCCAAATATTCGCCCAAATATCACAAATTCAAATATTGCTCCTGCAGGCTCATCACTATCTGTAAAATGCCTGATGGGTTAAAGTGCTAACTACATACCTTGAAAATATTCCTTGAGTGGTGTGGTTTCCAAAATTGGGTCACTTTTTGGGGGTTTCCACTGTAGGACCAACTTAGGGTGTCTTCACATGTGACATAGCTCCCAATTACCATTCCAAGCATTTCCTAATTCTGTAAAATGCCTGATGTGTCAAAGTGCTTACTACACACCTTGAAATTTTCCTTGAGGGGTGTCATTTCCAGAATGGGGTCATTTTTGGGGGGTTTCTACTCTATGGGTACCTCAGGGTGTGTTTAATTATAAGATGGCGCCTGTCAATTTTTCCAGTGAAATCTGCCTTTCAGAAGCCATTTGGTGCTCCTTTCCTTCTGACCCCTGTGGTACGCCCATATAGCAGTATACAAGAATATGGGGTATTGCTGTAATCAGGAGAAAAAGGGGAAATAAATTAGGGGGTGCATTTTCTCCAGTTCACTTTGTGAAAGTTAAAAACTTGGGCATAAAGTTCATTTTCATAGCCAATTCCATTAATCGCCTTTTGAGGAGAAAGTTCTCACTATACATCTTGAAATATTCTTTGATCGGTTTAGTTTTCAGAATGGGGTCACTTTTTGGGGGTGTCTTTTTATGCTACATAGCTCCCAAAAGCCAATCCTGCAAAATCTGTCCTCCAAAAGCACTATGGCGCTAATTCCCTTTTGAACCCTGCCATGCATCCATACATTATTTTTTGAGCACATATGGCATTTTGGCATATTTGGGGGGAAATTGGGAACAAAATGCCAAACGTTTCCTAATTCTGTGAAATGTCTGATGGGTCAAAGTGCTCACTATACACCTTGAAATATTCCTTGAGGGTTGTAGTTTCCGGAATTGTGTCACTTTTTGGGGGTCCACCTCAGGGTGTCTTCATATGTGACATAGCTCCCAATTACCATTCTAGCTAAATCTGCTCCCTAAAAGCCATATGGTGCTCCTTACACTCTGAAGTGGTTAATGGCATCTTCAGAGACCTTCTGTATGTTTGTGTTGTGGTATATCTAGATGATATTTTGGTGTTTTTTTTCTCCAGATCTTGCGACCCACCGAAAACGTATCTGGTTTGAGAATCAACTTTTTGCGAAATTTGAAAAATGCACTTATGAAGAATTTTCTTTTCCGTTTCTTGGCTATATCATTTCTAGCCAGGGTCTTCAGATGAATCCTGAAAAATGACCAGCTCTGTTAAACTGGCCCTTTCTATCTGATTTGATAGCAATTCAATTTCTTTTACATTTTGCTCACTATTATAGACAATTTATTCCTAATTTCTCTTCTCTCAAATCACACATCTCAGCCTTGAAGCAGAAATGACTTTATTGTCTTTAAAACAGTCTTTCTCTTTGGCTCCAGTTCTGCATCACCCAGATTCTAATAATAAGATTAATATTTTTTGTGAAAGTTGAATAGTTGATGCATTTTCTACGAGAGCTGTGGCAGTTCTAACTCAGAAATCTTCTTTTGGCAGGATGGTAACATTAGTTGTTGTTTTTTTTCACCACATTGGCGATCGAGAACTATTGGCCATCAATATGGCCTTGGAAGAGTGATGGTATCTTCTTGAAAGAGCCAGTCACCCAGTGGTGATTTTCACAAACCATAAAAAGCTGACGTATATCCAGTCTGCACAGAGGCAGCAACTTCCTAGCGTATGTTTCACTTTCTGGCACATGGACCCTATTGGCATATTGTGTACCAGCAATACTAATCAAAGTAGCACACAGTAATAATGCATTAAAAATAAAAACCATCTTCATTGAAACATTATGTGAAAAACACATATAATCAAAGGACACCGTCCAGAAGGTGAGTGCCTAATAGGGTCAAAATCTTAAAAGTAATGGACACTAAATACTACTAGTACAAGTTATATACATTAAAAAAAATCCAACCAATAAATAGACATAATACAGACCAAAATTAGACACACAGATACCCCAACACATGTTTTGTGTTGCTTCCTCAGGCACTCACCTTGTGGATGATGTGTCCTTTGATTCTATGTTTTTTTATCTAATATCCTGCTAATATTTTTATTTATTTATTTTATGCACTTATATAGCGCTACTATATTCCACAGACATTATCATCCAACTGTCCCCAATAGGGCTCACAATCTAAGGTCCCTATCAGTATGTCTTTTGAGTGTGGGAGGAAACTGGAGTACCCGGAGGAAATCCAAGCAAACACAGGGAGAACATACAAACTCCATGCAGATGTTGTCCTTGGTCGGATTTTAACCTAGGACCCCAGAGCTGCAAGGCACCAGTGCTAACAACTGAGCAACCATGCTGCCCAATATAAAGATGGTATTTATTTTTTATGTATTATTGCAGTGTGCTACTTTGATCAGTATTGCTAGTTGCATATAAGCACATGCACTTTATCCTTCACAGCCCATTTTTATAGGTTTAATATTGTCCATAAACTTTTTCTGTTAGTTTTTAATCTTCCTGATTAATTTACCATTCGTAAATTATAAAATTCAAAAGCTATTCAAATGCAAAATATTGTAATAATGGATAGTATGCATTAATTTTCCTCCTAGGAACTTGTTACCTACTGTGTTTATGTCTGGGTTATGCTCAATTTCATAACAATCTTGGGTCAGTAGATTGTCAAGGTAGATTGTGAGAAAATCCATGTGTGCTTTTGTGCTGCTGTTTAAATTTTTTTTATTGTCTGATATATCCTATACCACATCACAAACAAAACAAATGCATTTTCTACTATGAGGTGGCTGCTACCATCTTTCAAATGTTCTATATGTGAAACATATCAAGACTTGCCTGTTTTAAAAATAATTAGTGATGAGCTGCAGGAGCAATATTCGAATTCGCAATATTTCACAAATATTTTGTAGAATATTCGTCATATATTTGTAAATTCGCGAATTTGAGATTATATTCTTGATTGCGAAAATCGGCAATGTATTATTCGCGTAATGCACAAAATATCAGTGTGGGGTAGGCAACTTGTCTATTGGTTGATAGGGATGTTGCTAAGCTGTGACAAAGCCTTCTCATTAGCCCACAAGCTAGAAGAAGCAATATCTCGAAGTACCGATATTCGCGAAGAAAATTTGCTTTTTGAATATTCGTGCTCACTCTAAAAATAATAAGGTTCATTATTTTCTTGCTCCAGTTTTGGGATAAGGCTCAGTTTAAAAATAGGTATGTTTAATTAGGAGCTTAGCCTAGGCAAGCATTAGCCGGTCTCTTAGCTTCTTGTTTCTCAATAATGACATTTAACCCCAGCTAGCTAGGATGTGGACTAGTTTGACTGTAGAATTTGAGTTTAGAAATTCCATTTTATATGCAGTAAAAACTCAACTTTAAACAGATTTAAAGGGGTTGTTCATTGTCACAATAGTGATGCCTTTTCCAACACCTAGCACCCCTGCAATCCGCTGTTTTTGAAGAGACTGCTGTGCTTGTACAAGAGCAACTGCCTCTTCAGTGTTTACCTGCATACCATCTACTATGTAGAGGCATTGCAGTGTAATTACAGCTGTTGGTCCAACTCACATGAATGAAAGAGGAAACTGTAATAACACTGCACCGCCACTAATAGATTTTCCCCTTCTTGAACATGTAATGTCAACCTGAATGGGATGTGTGGAATATTTTCTTAATTGTAAAAATCCTTTTAACTAATATTATTATGAGCATTATTAGGAATATTGTTTCCACAATTCTAAACAGTTATAACAAGTGGTATCAAGTTAAAGTCTGCCTAAGTGGGTGTTATTATATCATGTATGTAACCCTATCAGTAACACATATGTATTACTGGAATTTTTGGCAATTGACATTTGGGTTCCCCATTAATGGTGACTCAAACACTAAACCTAATTGGGTTTTGAGCACTTGGACAATTGAAAGACATGATATATTGTATTCAACTGTTTTTGCCAAATAGTTAAAGTATACCTAGCCTTTCACATAATTTTTAAGAATAAAATGGCATACTGTATATGTAAACACGAGTGATATCACTAAATCTGACCATTATATTTGTATCTGGCATGTTTTAGTGTTTTCTTCTTGCTGTTGCATCTGAGTTATATCTGACCTGGTGAATGGAGACTTGCTTGTGTCATGTTTGCCTACAGACTAGACATAAAGACAGGAGATTGTGCTTCCTGTTTTTTACTGAGAATCACCCAACAGCATTATGAAATAAATTACAGAGAAGGACCTAACAGTAATGATGTGAATAAAGCATTTGGGTGAGATTAAGGCTTATTTTTAGCTGCTGAATCATGTCTGTCTCTTGTCTTCTTGTTTCTCTCTGCACTTCCTCATTCCCCCCTCCCTCCCCTTATCATAAACTTCTATGGGATGACATAATATTTCGGTGAGCAGGCAACTTGTATTGGTTTTAACATGGCAGATTTATTACAAAGTTAAGAGAGAAAGTGTTGAAAAGGGGAGAAATAGAAAACCACTGATAACTTTAGAACAGTGCATTTTTTTCTGTAATAAGATATATTATAAATTTTCTAATATATATTTGCCTGTACTATTGATTTATGCAAGGTTGTGTGAAAGTACAGTGACCGTTTAAATTCTTATGAAAAACCAAGACCCTCTGAAAATGTTAAATATTTTTCCTGACTAAAGCATACACAGGATTTTATTGAAAAACAATATAAATAATGCATCACTACTCAATGAGAATAAGCCCAAGGCATCTGCCTTGCATTAGCTGCTTCAAACATGTATGAGGAAAGGGTGTGCTGCATACTGTTATTGTGCTTCTCCATCAGTAATAAAGGGACATATGGCATTACACTGTAAATACTTCACTGCACATTCATTCTAAGCAACAAAGAGAAATGTTCCAAAATCAAGCTTTGAAATGCAGTGAAGACTCAACACATCCTAAGAGACATAAATGTGTAGCGTAAAATAATCATAATAGCAAAAATTCCTAACTGTATTAGACAACATATCATACCTTGTATCAGACAACATATCATACCTTGTATGGATTGGAAAATGTTAATCCTAAATCTCCATTATTGAGTTAATTCATACCCACTTTGATTTGTACGAACCTATAGTATGGACTATTTTAAGTCTATAGACCATATTGCATCTGTCTGATTAATTATGAGCAGTCGGACAGTTTTATGGCTTAAAAAGGGGGCAAATATTTGGCACTCACAATTTTTGCACTAAAAGTTTTGACTTTTTCAGGTTTTCCAGAATTAGGGCAGGGCCTTCTCATTCCACCAGAGCATTATGATTTAGAAATGGAATATTGGTATAGAATATAGCTGAAATATGGTGTAGATTTCAGTGTGGGCCATCAGGAATGCCAGTGATGCATTAACCCTGTGCACCCCCTGACATAATACATCATATGGGCAGAAGTGGTGCATTGAGTGGGATCATCATCTAATCCCGCTCCAGACGTGGCAGATGCAGATGCAGTTAACCCCTCAGATAGACAGTGGGAGGGGTGTTGAAATTGCATGGCTCTGATTGGTGCAAAGGCTTTCATGCCTTAGTGGCATGCCTGAAAAGCCATGCTGGAGGCAGAGCTTGACAGTCAGTATGCAAATTACCTAATTTGACACAAACTTGGTGACATTTTCATGTATATGTCTCTAGAAGCACTACTACATCTGTCCAATGTAGAATTACTTGTAGGCCTATGAAATTACCCTGTCTTTTGGTCTATGGTTCAATTTTAGAGGCTGGTTAGGAAGCTGTTGACATTGGATAATAAACATACTCTTTCAACTCTTCTTGGGGACCCTCAGTCTACAGGGGGAGGTGGGGGTGTTGCTTACTTGTGATTTACAAACCTTAGTTAGCCTTTCTTCTCTTCTTCTTCTTCATTTATTGGATACTACCTACTTGGTCCTTATCATTAAGGCAGTATCCCTAAAATGACTCAAAAAGTATTTAAGAAATGGTTAATTTCCAACTTTAAACATGCTACTAGGTATCTTTTAGAAACACTCCATGGGTATACACCTATCATATTACTGGAACATTGATTGCTCTCTTATTATTATTCTTTCTTAGTGGATGCACACGGGACAGAGAAGGTTTGGAAGGGATTGGTTATTGCTTACGTTTGATCTTTGTATTCAACTTTGTGTAAAGGCAGTATAGCTAGTTGTTACTATACTCTCTTATTTAGTTTATAGTGATGACATGTATCAACAGAGGTATTCTCTCATAAAACACTGCACTATCTCTGCAGTACAGTGGTGCCATATAGTGGTATTTGATAAACGTATAGCTCTGTAGCACCCCATGTACAATATACGATTTAAAGGTGCTGTGACACAAATATAAATAAAATCAAAACTGGCTTATTCTAAAGTTATTAGCCTACCATTGTTCCCTGTAGCAAATGAGTTTAATTTGTGGTTGGTTGCATCTTGTAATGGAGCTTTGTAATACAGGATGCACAAACTCAAAACACTTCTTTTCCACCCCTTCAAAAATTATTAGTCTATGTGCAGTGTCAGTTATATGTCACTTTCAGTGTCGTGGATGGATAAATGGAACAGGGGAGATAAGGCAGTTAAGACAGAGATAGATCGATAGATAGATAGATAGATAGTAATATGTCCTGCTGATGTCATATGTCCATGATGAGACAGCAGAAAATTCAGGGGTTGGCAGCACTACTCATCCCACTCATTTGGATACTTACTGACCAGGAAATGGCTTACAAGCCAAATGGTGCGCGCAGATAGGGATCCTGGCTGGGGGTCCCAACTCATCCAGACAATTCAATAATCCGCAGCACTCGCCGGTGAATGATGAAAATAGTGGTGATTTATTCACTCAAGCAGCCAGTATACAGCAATGTTTCGACCTCAGTTGGTCTTTATCAAGCAGTGAGTGACCATATCCCAGTGTGCCTTAAATAGTGTGTATAGGTGGATACAATAATGGGTGTATATAATTCCGCCCCCAGTGGGAGTATACTTCCATTTACACAAAACATTAACTAAACATTAAACAAATACTTAATTGTCATCAAAGTAATTAAACAGCATATATATCACCTGTGTATGAGAATCTCCATGCTATCCCTGCACTCCACGCTAGTCCCGGTAACATGCCAGACACTGGCGTCCCCTCCTTCACAATGCACATGCTCAAGCACCTGCTAACAGCACCTAGGCAACGGAGGCGTTCCCCAGCATCGGCCAATAAGAAAAAAGGCTGTAGATGACGTCACTAGTTGCCGATTCCCGGAGCAAATAAGAATATTCCTCTGCTAGGTGACTGGAGCCAATAGGAAAAATGGGTTTATCGTGACCTCAGCTGTTGCTGTGTGGAGGGGAGATTACTCCTCCCCTCAACACAGACTCAATGCAGGACAGCTAGCTCCGGTCGTCAGGGAGACAGGGACTCTCCATAATGAAAACGGAGCACTTCGAGCACATTACCTCCAGGGTGACAATCGGCAGCCACCACTTGCACACCCCCCTGTGTTCACTGTTCACATCCATTCCACCCCAGGAAACTGGCCACCGCTCCCGTCCCTACCACAGGACTGGACGTGTGTCCAATTATTTTGGGGATGTGGATACACAAACATGACCCCCGTGGTCCATAACAGCCACCCGTAGGGTCAAGAGTGCACCCACTCATGCATCAGCTAGAGACCACCCAGGAGACAACATGGTCCCCCCAGGGGTACAACCAGCGACAGCCGGCTGAACACCCAGTCGGGGTTCCCATGCATTCACCCCCAAGAAACAGATCACACCTCCATATTCAAAATATATGGAGTGGCGTATGTCATGTTATTTAGGGGGATTGTGGACACAAAAAATGCCCCACAGCTTCTCATAACAACCAGCCATAGGAACAGGATTGTGTCCATACATGCAGGCAGTCCAAACACACCTCTCCAGACAGGAGTAGCCAGACCCATCCCCAATTCCTTCAAAGCTGGGCATAACATCCCACAGTCTTCCAAATTGGTATCCAGATTCCCCTTTACCTTCGACTAGTAGCTGTAAATAGGTACCACGAGTTCAACAGTCAGGGATAGACCAGGATAAGCGCAGAGCGCAGAGGAACACATAGGGACCCACCATCCACTGGCTGGAAAAGGAGAAAAAAATGATTAAGGTTAATGTGTAAATGTGTTCATATCACCGTGGTCTATTAAAACCTAACACAACATACATGTTGGGCATAAAACTTAAGATACAGTAATAAAAAAGCTCCTATACACGGAATAAAGGGGTATGAAGCGAGGATCACAAAATCAGGCAAAAAAAAACAAATTAAAGTCCCTATTAAGACCCCTGGGCTCCAGGGTGTCTAGTCTATGAATCCATTTTAGCTCTAGACGTTTCAACAAGGTCTCTCGATCCCCTCCTCAGCTGTGAGATGTTATGTCCAGCCTTGAAAAAATGTTCCGGGACAGGGAGGTCCAAAGCAGATTTACGAATTTTAGACTTATGCTGTGTCAGTCTTTTTTTACATTCTTGGGTCGTCTCGCCCACATATAAAAGTCCACATGGGCACCAAAGTATATAAATCACAAAAGAAGAGTTACATGTAAAAAATTGTCTGATGCTGTACCTCCTGCCTGTCCTGGGATGTACGAAGGAGTTCCCTTTCACCATGCTGTTACAATGACAGCATCCGAGACACGGAAAACATCCCGTTTTTTTACTGGGTTGTAATTTGAGAGGGGTTTGATCAGCATGGACTAACCTGTCCTTAAGGTTCGGACCTCTTCTATATGAGAACAATGGCAGGTTCTGAAACTCTGGAATTCCCGGAAAAGCCTGTGTCAAAAGACCCCAGTTTTTCGTGATCACTGCTGCTACTTTACTGCTCAAGCATGTATATCTTGATACAAAGGGAATCCTGCTCAATGTTTTTTTGTTAGATGTACTATGTAACAACGCTTGTCTCTGTGTATCAAGAACCCTATCTTTATGCCTATCCACTAGTGGTGCAGGGTAACCCCTCTCTATGAATTTCATTTTAATTTCCTCTAGTCTGGTCAGTGATACTTCTTCCTCGCTGACAATTCTTTTAACTCGTAAGAGCTGAGTATATGGAAGTGACTTGACCATATCTCGTGGATGTGCACTATCGTACTGTAAGATGTTGTTCTTGTCCGTTGTCTTGATATGTATATCAGTAATTAACGAGCTGCCCTGTATATACTCTGATGTGTCCAAAAACTGTAGCTTTTCAGTGGAACTCACTCTAGTGAATTTTAGATTCTGATGTATGTTGTTCAAGTATTCATTAAACCCCTGCAGATCGGTCTCAGTTCCGGTCCACACAAAGAAAATGTCATCAATGTATCTCATCCAGCCCTTTACCTGATTGAAGAAGCTGGATGGATACACTGACATTTCTTCAAAATGTGTCCTATAGATGTTCGCGTACGATGGGGCCACATTGGACCCCATCGCAGTTCCCCGACTTTGTATATAAAACTCGTCCCTAAACAGGAAGTAGTTACAGGTCAGCACTATTTCGAGCAATGATAGAATGAACTCTGCCTTCTTCGGTGTATACTGAGAGTTTTGAAGGCTGTGTTTCACTGCCTCCAAGCCCTTGTCATGGTCTATGCTTGTATATAGGCTGACGACGTCAAACGATACAAGCTGATCTCCTTTAGTAAATGTCAGCGTTTCCAACTTACTGGCTGCTTGAGTGAATAAATCACCACTATTTTCATCATTCACCGGCGAGTGCTGCGGATTATTGAATTGTCTGCATGATGGGACAGCAGTCACATGACAAACCAGGAAGTAGCATTAAAGCATGGGGGAGAGAGAATAAGAGAATACTACAAATTGAGCAAATTTTTTAAAGAAAAGCAAATCCAAGCAGGATTGGGAGCTACAGTATTTGATGAAAATAAACTTTAGACTGAAAAGTAGTTTATGGCGCAGTCCCTTTAAGAGAAACTTTTAATAATGGATATAACATTATGGATCTCCCATAATCATTGAATAATATGTTTTTCGTCAAGCTACTCTCCATAGCACTGATAAGTGATGTTTCTCAGTTCCACAGTAACCATGTTGACAATTTTTGATTCCACCTATTTTTAACACAATTCTACTGAAAATGCAACTCATTAATATTTATGGGAGTGATAATTTGCATGATGGCAGTTTTCCCAATCTGTACATTTTTTCACACCTGCATAACAACTTTGCTGCCGTTTGATAATACAAAGATAGATTTGATGAAAGGTTGGATAATGAAATTCATTATCTTTGTACACATTTTCTTCTGCCTCAGCTTAAATAAAGTTCATATTGGTGATTCACTATTTAAAAGAGTTAGCATATTTAAATCTATATTCTAATTTCTTTGTAAAATATTTTATGCTCTAGATCTATACTGTTAAATAAAGATATGAAAAGTAGATAGCTCAGTAAAAAGTGAAGTCTAGGTAGAGATTGCACCTTTTCATTATTTCAAAGCTGTATAAAATAAAATATAAATTAAGGGGATAATTTACTAGACATATTTCTGGTGCAGATTGTGGTGCAAAGGTCCTTTTGCGCTGCAATCTCTGACTTCTCCCCACTTATGCCAGGTCTAAAAAGTGGGCGTGGTGTGGCCAGGGAAGGGGACGGGCCGGGAGGCCTGTCTCTTTCATCATTTTCTACGCCTGTTTTAGGAAGCTAAGAAGCGGTACATTTATAAGCGGCGGTGGATATGCCAAAGTTATTTGGATCCACCGCCAGTGCAGGGCCTTATTATGACCAGTGTCTAAAACGCCGGTCTTAATAAATCTGCTCCTAAGTGTTCAGTCTATTTTATCATATGAGAATAGCAGAGGGTCCACTGATTTGGGTCACCACCACCTTAATGTATTTTAAGCACGAGATACCAAATGTCGACAAACAGTGGAAGGCTTAAAGTAACTAATTCCAAAGTTAAATTTAATTGCTTCTATCAAAGAAAGCAACATTCTTTTTATCCATTCTCACCATGGCTTCTCTCTTTTCCCAGATTAATACCTTCCATTACTTCAAATTTTTTAACTATCTGAATTATGACCATTTATACCCTTTGGTGTTCTATCTAACAATTCAGTCATGCAAAATACTGCTTGTAAATCCGAAGTCTCTACATAAATGCATTGCTTTCTAATTACAATTCTATTCAAGGTCAGAGATAGATTGACTTACAATCTTATCTTTCTTTGCTATGCCTGTCATTCTTCCGCTTTCACAAAGTATATAGCGCTCTCATAATCCTTATTTGACTTATAGGACCCCTTAGGGAAAAATTTTAAATTTGCAAAAATATGCACGATAACTGAGTGGTTGGCCATGTTCCCTAAGGTCATTGGTTTGAATGTGACCAAGAACAACATCTGTATGGACTTTATATGTTCTCCATGTTTGCACTGGTTCTCTGGTTTTCTCACAGTCCATTCATACTAATCGATTAAATGTCGTCTTATGAAATTTACCCAAGAGTTTCGCACAAATGATAGACCTTTTAATGATATAAAAATTATTTAAAAAAACTGCTCCTGGGACACTGTTTGGAGAAATGACCATACCTTTGGTTCCACAACTAAATCAGAGCTGTTAGTGTATGAAGACTAGAGGAGTCCAGCTACATTATGCCACCCCACACCAAAATCTCAGAAGTAGGTGTTACCTTGAGATGACTACTCCATGGTGTTGTCCACATGGTCTCCAGGTCAATCTTGAGCTATCATTGTGTCCAAGACAAAAGTGGGACACGTTGTTAAAAAGAATAGACCTCCTTTACAACCTCTATTGCTGTCTAGCTGTGCACAATGATAGCATTTGAGAGTAGCAGTGTGAAATCAATGGAGAACCTGTAGCTGGACATCTGGTTTGTTGCCTAATATCATGCAAATGCTTTTTAATAGTTTGTGTACATACAGCCGCTCTAGGCTTGAGATGTGACATTCACAGTACAGAATGGATCATTACGCACCATTCTTATAATCAGATGATTCTTTCATGAAAATATCTGCCTTTGTACACCTCTTGCTGTCATTACAGTTGGTGGTTGTTATCACAACCACCGGACACACAATGTTGACCTTTCCTGACATTACAGCCTAGGCATGTAGCAATCTGCCAGAGTTCAAAGATTCTATCCATTTCAGTTTGCAACAAGTGATGATAGCTGTTGATGAACAAGGGGCATTGAAAATTTTTATTATCTACAGATCTTAGTGACACCTGCTACTTCCTCAGTTTTCTTATCTTTATGGCTTGTCTTTCTTGGAGTTGCACTTTGAATGTTGAGTGTACTTTCAATGTACACAGTACTATGTAGTGTGTGGAATTTTAAAACAGGTTTTCAGTTAAATACTTATATGCAGCTTATATTTTGCACCTTCTGTAAAATGTGTGGTGGCAAGGCCACATCATAGAAAATATAAGAATGTTTTATCATGTGCGCTAATTGCTTAATTAAAACGTGGCATCAAAGTGCCTGAGTTTTGGCATGGCATTAAAAACATAGTGAAAGAGGCTGATCTGACACATTTCACTGGGTACAAGTTAATCCTCTAGATGTACAAAATTCTCTTGTGGTTTGCAGATCAGTTAAATCAGATGTGTTTCAGGTCAAAAACTACTTTTCAAGCAAGTGCTATCAAAGTAGAAAAACATTTTTAAGACGGAAAGATCATTGATGTGAAATATAATATTTTTAAACACTTGTCACTTTCAAAACATAATTTGCCTCATTATTGCTATTCTTTTTCCTAAGACAATAGACAATTAATGTCAAGAGAGATAAGAAAAAGCAGCACCAAATTTTTAGTAATTATCTTAAAATTTGTACATTTGTACAGTAATATTTATTCCTAATGATAAAATGCCATCTTATTCATTCTTTTAAAGGGTTTTCCGTAAAGAATTATTTTTTAGGTGCATGTCATATACCCATTTATTGCATGAAGTACACCTGCACTGCATACGTGACAGGGAAATTGATATAGTTAATCCATCTGTTAGGTGCACGCCATATACCCATTTATTGCGTGAAGTACACCTGCACTGTATACGTGAAAGGAACATTTATATAGTTAATCCGTCTGTTAGTTAGGTGTACGTAATATACCCATTTATTGCGTGAAGTACACCTGCACTGCATACGTGACAGGGAAATTGATATAGTTAATCCATCTGTTAATTAGGTGCACGTCATATACCCATTTATTGTGTGAAGTACGCCTTTACTGCATACGTGACAGGGAAATTGATATAGTTAATCCGTCTGTTAGGTGCACGCCATATACCCATTTATTGCGTGAAGTACACCTGCACTGCATACATGACAGGGAAATTTATATAGTTAATCTGTCTGCTAGTTAGGTGCACGTCATATACCCATTTATTGCGTAAAGTACACCTGCACTGCATACTTGACAGGGAAAATAATATGGCTTATCCGTCTGCTAGTTAGATGTGTGTCATATACCCATTTCTTGCATGAAGTAAATCTGCGCTGCATACGTGACAGGAAAAATAATATAGTTAATCTGTCTGTTAGTTTAGCGGGTTACCTCAAAGAATGAGGAGAGCATCAAATAAGGGACGTGGCCCTGGTCGTGGTGCTGCTGGGGTTGGTGGAGCTCCTGTTGCAGGGAGAGGACGTGGTTGATCTGTGCCAGCTACACGCCCAAATGAAACACCTTCATCAAGTGCATGTAGACAGAAAGTTCAGCGTTATTTTGTAGGCCAGAATACCGGTGTATGAATAGTAAGGCCAGAACAAGTAGAGCAGATAGTAGATTGGGTTGCTGACAGTGCCTCCAGTTCCTTCACATTGTCTCCAACTCCTGTTGCCTCCTCCACCTACTCCGCTTCCTCTTCTACTGCCTCCTCATCTGGTCAGCGTGACACCTTCACCAGCAACTTCAGCACAGCCAGGAAGAAACAACAGCAGGATGTTTTGATACTCATCTGTTTGGGGAAAAACACACACCACACAGGAGCTGTGGACGGGCATGGAACAACATACCGATGAGTGGTTGGTGCCACTGAGCCTCAAGCCCGGCCTGGTGGTGTGCAATAATGTACGAAATCTCGTAGCAGCTCTAGACCTAGGTGGTTTGACGCACATCCCTTGCCTGGTGCATGTGCTGAATTTGGTGGTTCAGAGGTTCCTGAAATATTACCCCGATATGTCAGAGCTGCTGCAGAAAGTGCGGTCCATCTGTGTGTGCTTTCGGCGTTCTCACCCTGCCACTGCTCGCCTGTCTGCCCCGCAGCTTAGCTTCGGCCTTCCCGCTCGCGGCCTCATATGCGACGTGCCCACAAGGTGAAACTCCACTTTGCACATGCTGGAGAGACTGTGCAAGCAGCAGTCGATAGTGGAGTCAGCTGCAGCACGCACGGGTGAGTCGCGCGGTTTTGAGTACTCCACCGACATGGCCAGTGCTGATGACGCAGTCCTAAGCGTTACTATCCCACTTGTATGTCTCCTTGAAAAAATGCTTCGGCAATGATGGAAGAGGATGTGGAATAGGTGAAAGAGGAGGAGGGATCATTTCCCCGGTTATCAGGCCAGTCATTCACAAGTGGCTAGGAGGCTGGTATCCTTCACCAACAGAGGCCAGGTACACAATTGTCCAGTCATTGCACAGTATTGGAGTTTGAGGAGGAGGAGGATAATGATGAGGAGGGACCGTGTTCACAGCAGGGTGGCATCCAAAGCAGCTCATGGGCATCACTGGAGCGTAGCTGGGGGGATACAGAGGATACAGACGATACACCTCCCACAGAAGACAGCTTTTTGTTGCCTCTGGGCAGCCTGGCACACATGAGCGACTACATCCTGCAGTGCCTGCGCAACGACCCCCGAGTTGCCCACATTCAAACCAGTACTGATTACTGAGTGGCCACCCTGCTAGATCCCTGCTACAAAGACAACGTGCTGTCCTTAATTCCATTACTGGAGCGTGGTCAGAAGATGCGCAAGTACAAGCGCACGTTGGTAGACACGCTGCTGATGGCATTCCCACCTGACACCGGGGTCTCAGTGGAAGCACAAGGCGAAGGCAGAGGAGGAGGAAGAAGTCGCCAATGCAGCTGGGGCACCACCAGCACCTCAGAAGGGAGGGTTAGCATGGCCAAAATGTGGAAAAGCTTTGTCAGCACGCCACAACTACCAGCACCACCAGCTGATATGGAAGGTCTTAGCAGGAGGCAGCATTTCACCAACATGGTGGAGCAGTATGTGTGCACACGCCTACACGTACTGACTGATGTGTCTGCCCCATTCAACTTCTGGGTCTCCAAATTAGGCACTTGGCCTGAGCTTTCCTTTTACGCCTTAAAGGTGCTGGCCTGCTCTGCGGCCAGTGCATTGTCAGAACGTGTGTTCAGCAGGGCAAGGTGGGTCATCACAGACAAGCGCAGCCGCCTGTCCACAGCCAATGTGAACAAGCTCACGTTCATTAAAATGAGCCAGGCATGGATCCCACTGGACTTGTCCGTACCTTGTATAGAATAGACAAGTATAACAGCTGCACCCAGCCATTGCTATACCTCAGCGCACTTTCTCTTTGTTTTCTTGTTTATATTTCCCAATGTTTTGAGGTCTTCCCAAATTTAGAAAAAAAAAAATATTACTTTTTTAGAGCCATTTTAGTGCCCCAAAGTTTGGGTCCCCATTGACTTCAATTAGTTTCTAGTTTGGGGTAATGTTCGGGTCCCAAACCCGAACTTTGCTGCGAAGTTCGGCCGAACCCGGCGAACCCGAACTTCAAGGTGTGTGCTCAACCCTAGTCATAGTTAAGCTAGACTAATCAAATTTTTCTAATTTAAAGAGGACCTGTCACCACTCCTGACATGCCTGTTTTAAAAGCTTCATGCATTCCTCGCGTAATAACAATTATGGAGCATCTATTCTTATGTCTGTATTTTGTACCATTCCTTTATTATTTCTATTAGAAGTTATGAATGAATTGCTATTAGCCTTCAGTAAGGGTACAGAGGGGAGGTAACAAGGTTGGGGTGTGTACCTGCACAGGTTGACTCTATCCAATCAGTGCTGCCATTTTCAGCCTGTGCAGGTACACCCCACCCAAATGGTTCATTCCCGTCTGTACCCTTACTGAAGGCTAATAGCAATTAATTCATAACTTCTAGTAGAAATAATAAAGAAATGGCACATCATAGAGTCATGATAGTAGATTCTCCAGAATTGTTATTACATGGAAAATGAATGAAGCTATTAAAACGGGCCTGTCAGGAGTGGTGAAAGGTCCTTTTTAAATGAAGAACCTTTATTTACCTTAAGGCCTCATGCACACAATCATTTTTTGCATCCATGTCCAACCCACATTTTTGCAGATTGCACACAGATCCTTTAATTTCTATGGGTATGTCATCCATATGCTTTCCGCATTTATATGTCCATTCTGCAAATTATAGAACATGCCCTATTCTTGTCTGTTTGCGCACAAGAATAGTCATTTCTAGTGATGGGAGTGAGGTCAATGTGCATTGCACAAGGAAGGTATCTGTATTTTGCAGATCCGAGATTTGCAGACACAGTGTATGCAGGACGCCTTATACACGTTTCTAGTGAAGTATGCACTTACTGTAAATGTGACCATCAATATTGGTTGTTAAAGCTAGCTATTATGTTATTATGTTTAGGAGAGAATTAATATTGGCAAAGTTGTAATTGAATTATGATTACCTCTATCAGTCCTATAGTACTTTATCCTTAATTATTACATTTAATTCTACATGTATAGAAAATAAATAATCCAGCACAGAATCTGCTAATTCACATTGTCAGCAGAGACGCGCATATGAAATATTAGCATAGTAATTCATGGCTTCTGCTATGACATTTACAAAGGATTTAAAACATGGTGTATACATTGATCTTCATCTTGAAGGGCTTATAAAGTTTACTTTTGATGAACATGTACAAATAGCTCTTTGTAAAGCAAGTATTGTACAGAGAGAGAAAATGTATTACTTCAGATACTTCAATTAGCTCTGTGGCTTAATTGTTTTCTGGGGTCAATACGCTGAAAATACATGTCCTCATCCTCCCAGATTACTTGTACTGCTGTTTTTTTTTTTTTTGCTTGCAATGTACTGTATAAATAGGTAATTTCATTTCATTTTTGTGACTCATCGGTTCTATGGGATCGGAGATTTTTTATGTGATTCTACATATGCTGGGTCATAACACTGCCTGACTATAACTGGTAAGGCTAGTTTCACACATGCAGCCCGGTGTTAGGGCAGAGAATGCTGGGAACTGGACAGACAAACACAGCTGTGTGCAGGGTAATGGCCGAATCTCTGCCTGACCCCATTATAGCCAATGGGGTCCAGTGGGCAAGCCGCAGTATCACGCAACGCAGGATCCGGAGAACTCTGGCAGACTGTTTTCTACTGCCACATATGTGAAACTAGCCTAAGATAAATAGATAAAGAGAATTGATGATCAGTTTTTATATCTGATCCCTTTAGAGGCTCTCTGCTCTTGTCATAAAGCTGTAGACTATGGCTAGGTTCTCATCTTTGGACAAACTCCAAATTCTGTTCTGGCCCAAGAACTGAATCTCGGAATCGGCTGATCCAGTATATGCTTAAAGCTGCCGGAGCCTGATAGATCCAATTCAGCCTAATGGGGTTCATCTGGTTTCTGGCATTGATAGCAGCACTCTACTAGAGAAAATACTGCTGCATTTAGTGATATTGCATCCTTTTTTTTTTTACCAGCTCCTGCTGGGACTTTCACTGCAGATGTGAACCTAGCCTACGATGTTCATATCTTTTAATAGAGCATATGGAAATTGGATGTCAGTCAGGTGATCACTTCATAATCCTATGAGATCTTGAGTGGAAAGATGTCTGACAAATGGTTGCACATTTCCTCATGAACATCATACTCTATGACAACTTGAGAAGTTGATCTTACTGTATTGTTCTTCTACATGTTGTTCTTGAAAAAATATTTTAAATGATTAGACTAGAAGGCCTTAACTTTAGTACTTAAATTGAGTGAATTTTAGTTTGGGTTGGAAAGCCACTAATTCACCTTTTATCAATCTAGTCTTTAGATACATGTTTTGACATCCTCAGGTTATAGCCATATGGTTAGGTTTCCTGATGTTGTTTTAGAAGCCCAAATCAAAAGTGGATCATAAAAAATAGAGATTCTTGCAGACAGATAGCAATTCTCTTTATTTAACTCACTAATGGTTTTGGCTTTCAAAACTGCATCAAGAAACCTGATTGTGTAGCCATACCCTAAGTGACAAAAAATATGAACTTAATCCTCACAAAATCATTAAGCTTTGCCTAAAACACAAGAAATTCTGAAAAAATGGAAATAAAGTAAGCAAATATTGATATGTAATTTTTGGAACTATAATGGAAAAATATATCTAAATAGTATAGTCACTAAACACAAAACACATTATAATAACATCTTCTTTAGAAAGATTAGTTATGAAAATGTAAAGTTTATTTTTATGTTATTTTTCTTTTAATAAGCCCATGCTGCTGCTTCTAAATTGCTTACAAATAGAGTAAAAAAAGGCTTGAGACTTGCTATGTGCTATGGTGCAGTGAAGCACATGGGCAGATGCCGTAACATATTTATAAAAGGCAAGCTGCTCACAATGATGATCTATAGATAATGAGCCATGACAAGTCTGGAGTTGATGAAGCATAAGCTCATAGCAATAGAACACAAGGAAGTCCAAATTTTATCCTAAAAATATTTCTCTATGCTAAGCACAGCAGCAAACAAATCCTTTCTGCAGCATTTTAGTGAGGGAAAAGAGAATTATAGTGTTTAAGGGGTTTATTCTAAAACCTTCAAAGTTTAAATGATCATTTGATTAAGGGCTCGTGCACACGAGTGTATGTATTTTGTGGTCTGCAAAAACGCATCCTCAAAAAATACGGATAAAGTCCTTGTGCATTTTGTATTTTGCAGAACAGAACAGCTGGCCACTAATAGAACAGTCCTATCCTTGTCCGTAATGCAGACAATAATAGGACATGTTTTTTTTTTTTGCGGAACGGACATATGGAAACGGAATGCACACTGGGTAACTTTTTATTTTTTTTGAAGACCTATTGAAATGAATAGTTCCGCATATGGTCCGCAAAAAAACCGGAACGGACACTGAAAGAAAATAGGTTTGTGTGCATGAACCCTAAAGGGGTTTAGGGAACATTCACAAGTTCGCAAGTTCTTCCTGTTCTAGCTTAAATGCCGGCTGTTGACCGCACAAAAACCATTGCATACAGCAGCATTTGTCCATCTGAAGCCCATAATTTATGCTGAAAAGCAGTCAGATCACTTGTATTAAAGTCAATAGGGATGTGGTGGTGAAAGGCAGAATTTGGCCCTGCCAGATCAGGTAAATCAACAAGTTATGTGTACCCCAAAATGATGTCATAAAAACTACAACTTGGAAGGCTATGAAAAAAAGGGGGGAAAAATGTTTGGTCACCATGGCCCAAAACAGGCTGGTCACTAAGGGGTTAAAGCATGTAAAATGAAGCTCGCCCTGATACCAACATGTGGCTGGTCCATCCCAACTTGAATTTTGCAATCTTACTTCTTCTGGAAAAAAGAAAGATTGTGATACACAAGTTTGATAAGCACAATAAAACCCTTGTGTAGGATTTATCCTGTTGCAGCAGTGTTTCACTATTGGAGATGCATGTCTCTGGTGATTCTGTGAGAGGCCAAAGAGGTTTCCTCACACTATACCGCTGTGCAACATTAGCACATCATACATTAAGTGTCACTGGCTTAGTATATCAGGACATTGCATGGATGGCAAGGGCAATACCTCCTAGCCTCTTCCCGCCTTAAAATGGCCACTTAAAGGTTCAGTAGCTTCTTTTCAGCCTACCAAAAAATGTAGATACAATCTAGGTTAATCATTCCTTTAAAAGTAAACATTAATGTTAAGAAAATAAAAGTATCCAGTGGACTTCGATCAGAATTTCAGGGAAAATCCCATTCACCACGACGCTGAAATTCCTCATGCTTCATGATAACAAAACAATTTTCCCTGAAATGGTGTAAAAAAAAACATACTCACCTCATCCATTTGAGCGCAAAGAGGCTGCCGTGACCTTCTTGATTGAAGATCCCACTCAATATCTCGTGCCCGGTGACATATGACATCCCCACGCCAGCAAGCGTGATGACATCACCACGCATCGCATGAGATTTCGCACAGGATCTTCAATCAGGATGCCCACAGCGGCCTCATCACGTTCAAACAGATGAGGAGAGTAATTTTTTTAACCTCTGAAAGGCCTCCATTCTTACATCAGATGCCGCAATCCGTGACAAATGTGGCATCTAAGGTGTTCAATAATGGGGGGCAGCTTAATCACCATTCCGCGTCATTGCGTGCGCTACTTACCAAGAAATGCGCTTCGTGATTAAATAATTTATCACAAAGCAAATTATTTTGTGAAATTTGGCAAAGCAGCTGAATCAAAGTTTTCATAACTTTGCTCTAATCTAGTAAACATAATAAAAAATCAAAACATTCTACTACATCACTTAAAACATATACGGGTCAGAGCAGTTTCTCCAAGGTTAAATAGAAGAATATGTGCTATACTGTATGTATCAACTGATTGCAGCCAGGTAATAACTATTAGTTACAGTACTTATCTTGCGCCGAAAGGTAGTCTGCTTAGCAAACAATACTATATCTCTGCATAGCAACTTCATGAATTAAAGTGCACATTTCATGACAGAAACAATGGATTTTGTGACCATTTAGCCATATCAAATGATTAATGATAATAATTAATAATAATAATAATGTTATTAAACTACTTCAATTCATCTCTGATTGTGAAATGTGTATCAGCTAATAATGCACCTGACACAATTCATCTCCAGACCATGAATTTTCCATTTAATTCTCTTACTGTAGCCAGTCTGATAGACAGAATTTCATTTTCTTAATATCCTTTTGTGAATGTCTCTTTAATATCGATAAGAAAAACTGATGTTAGAGCTTATATCCGTTTTAATTCACAAAATGTAATAAAGAGAAAATAAAAAAAAAGTCGTCTACGTGAGGCACTGGATGACCAGGGCTTGTGTGATATTAAAGGAAGTCTGGCCGATGCTCTTGAGATGTGACTTTAGATTGTAGGCTCCAGCTAGAAAACATTCATTCTTATATGTTATGCACACGTCAGGATAAATATATTCTAAAGAAAATGCACAAATGTCGTCTCTGATATCATATTCTAATTTTATATGTGTACTAATTATACTTGTATTTTCTACTTAAATGCTAGTAAAATATTGCGGTCTAATGGCATTCATTTTATATCTACCATGCTTCGAACCAGCAAGATAAAGTAGTCTGACAGAAGGGGTAGTAGCTTATCACTGCTTCACTGACCAATCTTGTAATCTCATATGGAGTTTTGTAAAATGCACAACCACAGAGATAAATCACAAATACTAACAAAGAAAAATCCCCAACCTGCTCTGGAAACACAGAATTCCATGGTGTTCTTGTCATTTTGTTACTAATTTCATATTTTTGTGATTTGATGTTTGTCTATATATATATATATATATATATATATATATATATACTGCAGTTTTCCATATATGAGGATTCAAGGAATTATTTATTAGTCATCCAAAATGTATATTCAACATTAGTAATGCTAATAAATTCATAAATTAAATTTCTTTGCTGACGACCAGGAAGTCTTTAATTCTGCAATATTTCATTTAATATCACATACATATACTATAGCTTTAAAGGGATTAAATAAATTTTTCTGATGCAGAGCTCTAAAGAACCTTCATGGCTATAATGGTAGCTGATGACATTCTAGTAGCTTGCACCCACCACTAGAGGGAGCTTAAGAGCTTATTGAATGCAGTAGTGCTGCACATTTTAACTAAATAATTTTACATTAAACATCTCAGTGCTCCTTAGTATTTAACTATATGACTGTGTGAAGGGAATAGTTGCATGTCTTCTGTGTTTTGTACCCACTCCTGCTTTTGGCTATCAAATCATAAACCAATTCCGATGGGACGATGCAGGCCTTAAGTTACAGCTGCTACATGGAGAGGATCCGTTGTGCATCTAATGTTTCCTTCCTTCTGACAGATCAGAAGACGGGTTAAATAAATGATGATGTCAGCCAAGCCAAAAAGGCTAAATAGTGGCCCAGCCATGAAGTGTGGAGGGTGGGAACAGCATGAGAAGTCCACAGAGTGGCCCTATGGCATAGTGGTGAGGTGGAAGCAGCATGAGGCGACTACAGATTGGCCCAATGACAGAGTATGGAGGTGGCGGCAGCATCAGGAGGGGACCACAGAGTGGAGCAATGACAGTGTGCAGGTGGCGGCAGCATCAGAAGGCCACAGAGTGGCACAATTACAGAGACTGGAGGTGGCAGCAGCATGAGGGGATCACAGAGTGGCCAGATGACAGAATGTGGAGGTGGCAGCAGCATGAGGAGGCCACAGAGTGGCCTAACGACACAGTCTAAAGGAGGCGACAGCATGAGAAGGCCACAGAGTCGAACAATGACAGTGTGGAGGTGGCAGTAGCATGAAGAGGCCACAGAGTGGCGCAATGACAGTCTGGAGGTGGCGGCAGTAACAGCATCAGGAGGAGGCCATAGTGTGACACAATGACAGTGTGGATGTGGTGGCAGCATGAAGAGGCCACAGAGTGGCACAATGACAGAGACTGGAGGTGGCAGCAGCATGAGGAAACCACAGAGTGGCCCAACGACACAGTCTGAAGGTGGCGGCAGCATGAGGAGACCATAGAGTGGCCCAACAACACAGTCTGAAGGTGGCAGCAGCATGAGGAGACCACAGAGTGGCCCAATCACAGAGTCTGAAGGTGGTGGCAGCATGAGGAGGCCACACAGTGGCATGGTGACTTAGTGTGGAGGTGGCAACAGCATGAGGAGACCACAGAGTGCCCCAATGACTGAGTGTGGAGGTGGCAGTAGCATGAAGAGGCCACAGAGTGGCACAATCACAGTCTGGAGGTGGCGGAAGCATGAGGAGACCACAGAGTGGCCCAATGACAGAGTCTGAAGGTGGTGGCAGCATGAGAAGGCCACACAGTGGCAAGGTGACAGTGTGGAGGTGGCTGCAGCATCAGGAGACCACAGAGTGGCACGGTGACAAAGCAGGGAGGTGGGTGGCAATACCAGTACCCGATGAAGATGGTGGGTGAAAGAAAGGAGCACTTGTCATCAGATGTGTGGCATCAGGCGGGTGGCAGCATCAGAATAGGAGCTGAGGCAGGTAGCTAATGTTGGTGTGGCACCATGGATGATCTAGTCTGATGCATCAGGAATTGGTGGGTGGAAATCCTGGCTGATCCACACCTGATTCATCATGACAAAGGCCAGTCTCTCGACATTTTGGGTGGACAGGCGAGTTCTTCCTGGGATAACTATGGCGCCTGCCGCACTAAACACCCGCTCTGATGCCACACTACTGGCCGGGCTGGACAGCTTTTCCAGGGCAAACTCTGCTAGTTGTGGCCACAAGTCCAGTTTGGCTGCCCAGTAGTCAAGCAGATCTTCAATGTGGGGTGTCAGGGTGCTGTCCAAGTATGCCACTACCTGCTGGTTCCTGTCCTGCTCCAGGTATAGCTACTGGTGAGTAGTTTTTTTCACTATGCGGGTGAAGGAAGCTGTTCATCAGCGACTATAGACTCAGGTTGCTGCTGATGGAGCTGGTACTGCTCCTGCCATCCCACCCCTACCCAACAGCCATGGCAGTGGAATGTGAGTGCAGAGCCCCCCCCCCCCGATCACACCTGCAAGAGGATGGATGATGGTGCAGATAGGCAGCAGCCAACTGACTACATAGGATGTCTCTATAGTAGTTCAGTTTGTCCTCCCTCTCAGCGGGTGTAAAAAAGGCCCCCATTTTGGACCAGTAGCGAGGGTCCAACAAGGTGGAGAGCTAGAAGTCATCAATCTGCCGAATGGTGACAATTCGGCTGTCACTATCCAAGCAAATAAGCATGCAGCAGGCCATTTGCGCAAGTGACTCCGAGGAATTCCCTGCCTCCATTTCCACTGCATACTGCCACAGAGTGCCTGGGTCATCTGCCTCGTCTTCGTCATCTCCCTCTTGCTCCTCCTGCTGCTCTTGCTCCTCCAGTCCTGTCATCTGTGTAAAAAAAAAACACCCATTTCACTACACATTGCTTGTACTCCAATGGGCTCCTCCTCCTCCTCCAGTTCAGCCCCCACAGGGCTGATGTGGCTGTGAGATCTAGGCGCCACGTCTCCAGTCCCCTGACCAGCCAGACTTAGCAGCATCTTTTCCAGGACATGAAGTAGTGGAATGATGTAGTTTGTCCCATAGCCCTGGCAACTGACAAATAACGTTGCATCCTCAAAGGACCTGAGCAAACGGCATGTGTCACGCATGAGCTGCCACTGGCTGACATCAAAGTTTCACAGGGGAGTACTCCTGTCCACTTGGATCATCAGGAAATCCTTTATGGCCTTTCTCTGTTCGTACAGGCTCTCAAACATATGGAGGGTGGAATTACAATGCGCGGAAACGTCAACTTGGACGGGAGCACATTCAGCTTCTGCGCCGTTGAATGAGTGCACGTATACTGTTGTCTCTTGGCAATCGCTTCAGTGATCGATTGCTGATGGCATGAGTGATGATGAGTAAGAGGAGGAGGAGCAGGAGCATCAGGACCAGCAGATGATGGGAATGACAGACAGCTCCTTTCGGCTGAGGTGGTGGAGCCTTGACTGCCTAAAAACGGGTGCGTGCCACTGGGTGATGCAGTGGTTGCTGTGGCAGGCTGGACCAACACAACAGAGCCACTGTTCTCCCACTTTATGGTGACACTGCATATGTTGAAGCAGGACCATGGTGCCAACATTGGTACCCTGGCCACGCTTTACCTACTGCCCAAAGATTTTATATATGGCCATGTTTACCTCCTCCTGCGGCTTAACAAAAAACTGCCACACCGCCGAATAGGAGTCTGACCGTGCGATACCCCAGCTCCAACGCCACTCTCCTCATCACTTATTGCCTGCCTAGTGGAGGAAGCGTTGGATGTCTCCTCCAGATCTTGGCTGGGGAAGAGCTGCTGACTGTCCTTTAGTAGTGATGGATGAACATCGACTGGGACGATTCGCGAACGCGATCAAATGTTTAATGGCAGACGAAACTGAAAAAACATCAGGTCATATTTGCAGCCACCAAATATTTACTAGAAGTGCGCTGATAGTCCCACAATATGGACAGTGACATACTAGAGGGGGATCAATGAAAAAAATGACCACAAAAAAATTAGTATTTTAATCATGGGCCATTTTTATTCGTCTCTAAGGGAAATTCTCAAGAATGTGCCCTGCTGGAGCCTCTGAAAATTTTAGTTTAGGCTACGGGAATACATACCCTAAAAATTAGGCATTCACCTGACATGAAAGAAATTGTGATTATGTGGCTCGAGGTACATTATGCGGTCACTAACAATTTTACTGTAGCCCACTGGAGTACAGGCTCCAAACATTTGGCTTGAAAATATCAAGTGATTATGTGGCTGGAGGTATATTGGGTGGCCATTGGATATCAATTTTACTGTAGGCCATGTTTAAAAGAAATAAAAATATAAAATTGGATTAAAAACATGGATAACGAAATCCCCTCTCTTGAATAAACCCCAAATGATAATAGGTAAAATTCGATAACACGTGATCGTCACAGGTGTTGAATTCCTGCGAGGCCCCGTCAATTAGACATTCACCGTACAGAAAAGATGAAGTGATTATGTGGCTGGATGTATATTAGACGGTCATTGGATATCAATTTACTGCAGGCCAGTGGAGTACAATCCCCTAACATTAGGCATTCACTGGACAGAAAAGATCAAGTGATTATGTGTCTGGAGGTATATTAGACGGTCAATGGATATCAATTTTACTGAAGACCAGTGGAGTATAGGCCCCAAACATTAGGCATTCACCGTACAGAAAAGAACAAGTGATTATGTGGCTGGAGGTACATTAGGCGGTAGTGATGAGCGGCATAGGCAATATTCGAATTCGCAATATTTCGCACATTTTTGGCCGTATATTCACCATAAATTCGCAAATCCGAGAATTTGTGATCTCCAGTTATTGTTTACTTGATTGTAAATATAGGCAATATAATATATTTGCAATAAATTCACAGTAAATTTTTGATAAATTCGCGATTACAATATTCAACACTATACGCGAATACGAATATATAGCACTATATAATAAATATTAGCAAATTCTCAAAGTGGTGATATTCACGATTAAAATTCACGATTAGAATATTCGCGCTCAACACTATTAGGCGGTTACCGTATAAAAATTTTACTGTTGTCTATGCCGCTCATCACTACCCCCTAATGTACTTCCAGCCACATAATCACTTCTGTACGGTGAATGCCTAATTTTTGGGGCCTGCACCCCACTGGCCTGCAGTAAAATTGGTATCCAATGACCGTGTAATATATACCTCCAGCCACATAATCACTCGATCTTTTCTGTATGGTGAATGCCTAATTGTTGGGGCCATGGAGGAATTCAACACCTGTGATGACCACGTGTTATTGAATTTCACCTATTATCATTTGGAGTTTATTCAAGAGGGTGGATTTCGTTAGCCACATTTTTAATCCAATTTTATATTTTTTGTTATTTTAACATATGTATTTGTACTGACCTACAGTAATATTGTTATCCAATCACCGTCTAATACAGGCATGCTCAACCTGCGGCCCTCCAGCTGTTGTTAAACTACAACTCCCACAATGCCATGCTGTAGGCTGATAGCTGTAGACTGTTCAGGCATGCTGGGAGTTGTAGTTTTGCAACAACTGGAGGGCCGCAGGTTGAGCATGCCTAGTCTAATATACCTCCAGCCATATAATCACGTGATGTTTTCTGTACAGTGAATGCATCAAGAGATCATGTGGCTGGAGGTATATTAGAAGATCATTGGATAATAATTTTACTGCAGGCCAGTGGAGTACAGGCACCTGTTTCGCTGTGGGTAGAAATTCCTCTGCCAGCGCCCGCTACAACAGAATGCAACATCTCTAACAGCCAGGCCTGGAAATGCTGCATTCTGACATCCATCTGTGATGTTGATAACATGTCCACCATTTTATGTTTGTACCGTAGGTCTAAGTACGTTGCCACCCAGTACTTGTCCTTGCCCTTTATGCTTTTTATACGTGGGTCCCTCTTCAAACACTGGAGCATGAATCGCCCAGGAGAAATGTTAAAGCCTGCTCTTCTTGCTCCTTCTCTGACTCCTCTTCAGACTCCTGCTGACTTGTCTCAGAAGGAGTAGCCTCCCTTATGAATTCAGTTAGCATTGCGATTGCCTCATCTTCCAGCTCCTGTTCCTCGACGGCTTGATCAATGACACAACACAATGCACACTCCAGAAAGAAAGCGTAAGGTACGATGTTGCTGATGGCGCCCTGGCTGCGACTGACCTGTTTGGTGATCTCATTCAATGGCCACAGAAGTTTGTATGCATCGCGCATGAGCAGCCACTGGCACGGTGAAAAGAAACCAAGATCCCAGAACCTGTCCTGGCTGCAGAGTTCGTACAGGTAGTCATTAATGGCACATTGCTGCTGGAGCAGCCTATCAAACATATACAAAGTGGAGTTCCAATGCGTCGGGCTGTCACAAATCAGACGTCTGACGGGCAGGTGGTGTCACCGCTGAACGTCAGCATGGTGAGCCATGGCCGTGTAAGATCTAAAATGGACAGAGATTTTCCTGGCCTGCCGCAAGACATCCTGGACCCTGGGGTATTTGGCAACGAATCGCTGCTTAACTAAGTTCAGGACATGTGCCAAGTGCCATGTGCCATGTGTCATTTTGCCCTGTTTCCGCATGCTCAGCAGATTGGTACTGTTGTTGCACACCACTTTACCAACTGATAAATTGACGTGGAGCGCCGGGAGTGTGGCTTTGTGGGTTCTGACGGTGTTGCTCCCACTGGGCTCGGTGATGAGAGGCCAGGTGCCTTCTTAAGGTGGTCGTCCCTAGGTGAGTGTTGGGCTCACCGCGATTTATGCGTTGACAGCACAGGCTGCAGGTGGCAACACTATTGTCAGCAGCTAACACGTTAAAAAAAAAAAACACTGCTGAGCCATGTGTCGGCATCCTGGGAGTGCCAGATGTGACCATGCATGGTGGATGGCTTGCTTAAGATACATTTGCAGTCTTCTTTTTGCCTCCGGTGCACTGCAAGTTTTGCCTGCTTCGCCTCCTTCTAGCCCCAATCTGCTGCTCCGTCTCTCCCTCTGAAATCCCCTCTTCTTCTTCTCTTGTGGGCACCCACGTGACATCCATCAACACGTCATTTTCATCACCTTCACCACCACTGAAATTAGAGATCTCAGAATAGGCAGCAAGAGTGGGAACTTCTATACTTGGGCTGATCTGGGTACTGTCATCAGACAGCTGAGTGGCGACCATTGTTACCTCCTTTTTCTGATCCCATGCCAAGAATGGCTGCGTATCGGTAAGGTCTGGGAATGGATGGGAAAATAATTTCTCTGACTTGAGTGGAGGGGTTATGGTGGTGGTGGTGTTGGTGTCTTTGGGAGTGCACACAGAAGACAGTGAGGAGGGTGCAGATACAGAGGATGAGCAGGGTGCAGAAGCAGAATGCTGAGTGAGCCACTCAACCAACTCTGGTGCGTCCTTTAACGTAATCGCACGCCCCTTCTCAAATTTCGCACTTAGGCTCCAGCCTGGTGCACCTGCCCGACCCCCACCAACCCTGCGGAAGTGCCTACCTCTTCCTCTGCCTGTCATTTTCAAAATGACCCTGTGACAAAGTCCCTATAGAAGAGCAGTATTTGTGGAATCAGGTATATTGCAGACCTCAATCAATATTTGTTGGAAGCTGGTATATCAATCCTCTCTATCAGTTTTTTGTGGAAACAGGTATATAGAACCCTTTAATGAGTATTTGCTGGAAGCTGGTAAATCAAACCCCTTAATCAATATTTGGTGGAAACTGGTGTATCGCAGGCCTCAATCAATATTTGGTGGAAGCCGGTATATCAATCCCCTCTATCAGTATTTTGTGGAAATAGGTATATAAAACCCCTTAATGAGTATTTGCTGGAAGCCAGTAAATCAAATCCCTTAATCAATATTTGATGGAAGCCGGTGTATCACACCCCTCTATCAGTATTTTTGGCAAGCAGGTATATTGCACCCCTTAATCATTTTTTGGGGGATCAACAGGCATATCACACCAGTTGGAATTAGTTATTCCAATAGCGTTTGTCCCTCTATCTAGCTGCAGTATCTCAGCACAACCGCACACAACTGCTGCACAATACAAATGCTCTAATATACTTTCTATGTTAGAGGGTATATTATAGGTATATCACACCCCTTAATCAGTCTTTTTTGGGGGGAAAACAGGTATATGACACCAATTGCAATTAGTTACTTAAAATAGCGTCTGTCACTGTATCTAGCTGCGGTATCTCAGCAGAACCGCACACAACTGCTGCACAATACAAATGCACAGTTTGTCCTTCTATCTAGCTGTGGTATCTCAGCAAAACCGCAAACAACTTCTGCACAATACAAATGCACTGTAATGTACTTTCTATGTTAGAAGGAATAGTATAGGCATATCACACCCCTCAATCAGTTTTTTTGGGGCAACAGGTATATCACACCAGTTGCAATTAGTTATTCCAATAGAGTTTGTTCCTCTATCTAGCTGCGGTATCTCAGCAGAACCGCACACAACTGCTGCACAATACAAATGCACTATAATATGCTTTCTATGTTAGAAGGTGTATTATAGGTATATTGCACCCCTCAACCAGTTTTTTGGGGGGAGGCAACAAGTATATCGCACCATTTGCAATTTGTTATTCCAATAGCGTTTGTCCCTCTATCTAGCTCCAGTATCGCAGCAGAACCGCACACAACTGCTGCACAATACAAATGCACTATAATATACTTTATATGTTAGAAAGTATAAGTATATCACACCCCTCAGTATGTCACACTTATTGATAGCACACCTATACCATTCCTTAAAAGGAATTTTGTGGCCCTATTAGCTAGCATTTGGTGTCCCTAACAGTCTGTCCCTGCTCTACACAGCAACCTCTCCCTACACTGGCAAAAAACAGAATGTAAAATGGCTGCCAGATCGTGTTCATTTATAGGGTAGGTGGTGTGTCCATGTGCTGAAACGTCTAAATTGGCTGTCCTGTCCCACCTGATGGATGTGTCATGGATCAATGTTCAGCGCTATGCAAAAAAATATGGCACGGGCGAATATCGCCACATGTTCACATGTTTGGCGAATCGCGAACGAGTAAAGTTCGCCGCAAAATGACCGCTGGTCGAACCGCAAGGCCATCTGCAACTGCACTGTAGAGCGGCAAATGTATTTTTTTTTGTGCTAATACACGTCACAAAAGGCTTAACAAGAAATAACTGCACCACAGAGCGGCAAATGTATTTTTTATTTTTCGGCTGAAACACCCCAAAAAATCCTTTGCTTCAGATTACTGCAGGCATGCTCAACCTGCGGCCCTCCAGCTGTTGTAAAACTACAACTCCCACAATGCCCTGCTGTAGGCTCATAGCTGTAGGCTGTTCAGGCATGCTGGGAGTTGTAGTTTTGCAACAGCTGGAGGGCCGCAGGTTGAGCATGCCTGGATTACTGCACCACAGAACGGCAAATGTATTTTTTCTTTTTGTGCTAAAACACCACACAAAATCCTCTACTACAGATAACTGCACCGCTGAGCGGCAAATATATTTTTTATTTTTCTGCTAAAACATCCCGCAAAAGCCTTTACAACAGATTACTGCAACGCAGAGCGGCAAATATATTTTTTCTTTTTGTGCTTAACAAGAAATCACTGCACCGCAAAGCAGCAAATGTTTTTTTTTTTGCGCTAATACACATCACAAAAGGCTTAACAAGAAATAACTGCACCACAGAGCAACAAATGCATTTTTTCTTTTTGCGCTAATACACGTCACAAAAGGCTTAAAGGGAGTCTGTCACCAGATTGTGACCTTATAGACCGCTTACATAGCGCTCTAGCATAGCAGTCTATGATTCTAATGGTACCTTTGATGTGTGCTTCTGAAGTTCCCCCAAGGCAAAAACGGACTTTTATTCAAGGGATCGCAAGTGCCCAGGGCGGGGTTCACCTTGTTGGAGCCCAGGCTGTTCTGCCTCTTTTCGCCATATCCCCGCCCCAGCCTCTTCCTCTGCCCGCCCCGCTTTTCCTTTGCATCCTCTTTCT
The DNA here is from genome assembly GCF_014858855.1 of Bufo gargarizans. Classification (NCBI taxonomy): domain Eukaryota; kingdom Metazoa; phylum Chordata; class Amphibia; order Anura; family Bufonidae; genus Bufo; species Bufo gargarizans. The sequence goes on along the minus strand of NC_058081.1, from coordinate 295,554,043 downwards.
CTGCAGCCGGATCCCGCGCCTGCGCTATCCATTGCTTGACCGGGGCATGCGCACGGCGATGCCCATTGTGGGCACGGCATCGCAGTAGCTACTACGCATGCGCCGGCCAACGGCGAGAAACAGCGGCGAGGAGGCGGACCAGATACACCCACAATGGGCATCGCAGTGCGCATGCCCCGGCCAAGCAATGGATAGCGCAGGCGCGGGATTCGGCTGCAGAGAAGGAGGACGCAAAGGAAGAGCGGGGCGGGCAGAGGAAGAGGCTGGGGCGGGGATATGGCGAAAAGAGGCAGAACAGCCTGGGCTCCAACAAGGTGAACCCCGCCCTGGGCACTTGCGATCCCTTGAATAAAAGTCCGTTTTTGCCTTGGGGGAACTTCAGAAGCACACATCAAAGGTACCATTAGAATCATAGACTGCTATGCTAGAGCGCTATGTAAGCGGTCTATAAGGTCACAATCTGGTGACAGACTCCCTTTAAAAAGAAATAACTGCACTGCAGAGCGGCAAATGTATTTTTTCTTTTTCTGCTAAAACACCCCACAAAAGCCTTTACTACAGATAACTGCACCGATGAAAAATATAATTTTTCTTTTTGCGCTAAAACACATCACAAAAAGCTTTAAAAGAAATAACTGCACTGCATAGCGGCACATATATTTTTTATTTCTACACTAATACACAAAAGGCTTAACAAGAAATAGCCGCACCAATGAGCGGCAAATTTATTTTTTATTTTTTCACTAATACACGTCACAAAAGGCTGTAAAATAAATAACTGCCCCGCTGAGCAGCAAATATATTTTTTCTTTGTGCTAAAACACCCCACAAGAGCCTTTACTACAGATAACTGCACCGCACAAGGGCAAATAAGACATAGAAATATTGCCTTGTAATAAACCCTATTCATGCCTGTATCAAACAGCACTTGCACCCTAATAGGAACGGTTTGCTGGAATTACAGAGCTGTACAATGGTAATTTGGACCCCCAGTCAGTGCAGCAAGGTGTAATCAAATTGTTCCTGTCACCTCCCCGACTGAACCCTGTTCATCAGAAATGCTGTGGAATGATTCCTCCCTATACTTTCCCTACACCTTAAATAATCTTTCCCTGCACTTGTATATCTTTTTTTTTTTGCACAATGAAGTTTTTTCTGTCCCTAGCGCCTGCATACACATCTCTCCCTGCACTAAGTACACTGGTGAATGGCAGAATCTAAGATGGCTGTCATATTTTTAGGGCTATGCCATCACAGGGCTGGCTGGTTGCTGATTGGCTGCATGCATGTCAGTATGTATGATCCCGCCTTCCCAAAGTTCCTCTCTCCATGTCCTCACATGTGCAGCAGCCATTTTAGGAAAAATGTGATTTGTCACCACGAAGCACAAGGAAATCTTTCCTTTTTTTTATTATTATATTTTTTTTTTCATTTTCAGCATATACAAATACAGAAAAACAAAAGGGATAGCCAATAAGGGTGCAAAAATATGCACACACAAATGGTACATGATTATCGTTAATAACATCGAGATTCTATCCTTATCTTGTTTCATTTCACATAAAGAAAAAAGAACAAATAAATAAATATGTAAAGAGAATATATAACCCCCCCCCTCCCCCCCATGGTTGTCTTGGAAGTTTCTATAGAAAGATTGATTTCATGATCTCATATCAGGGATTTTAGTCATCTTTCGTTCGTTTATTTTTTTAGTTCTGTATTTTGGGATCTTCCTTCCTTTCTCCTTTCTCCTTTTCCCCCCTCTTTCCTCCTATACATTTGCAGTCCCGATTTCATTTTCTCTTGCAGGCATAGTCATATCTCTGCACCCTCTCACATAGGTTCTTCCACTCTTCAATATCCGCCCCTCACTCTCTAGCCACTACAACCCGCGCCAGCATTAAGCCTTTTTCCCATTTCATTTCACTTTTTCTGTCCAGGCCAATTTCTCTAATATACCCAAGCACCGCTATCGAGATCTCCAGTGGCGCAGTACACCCAGTTGCTCTGGTAAGCTCCTGAAATACCTGGGTCCAATAGACCTGCATAGGAGAACAATACCAGATCATATGGATACAATCTGCATTGTCCATTCTGCACTTCCAACATCTAGAGTCCTTTGTACATCCTACTCACCACCCAAGGAGTTATATAGGTTCGGTGGAGAATAAAAAACTGTATCAACCGGAAGTTACTCGACATAGTAATCCTTTTTATACTTTTATAAATACAGTACATCCCCAATCTAAAGTATTAGAAATTTTTCCTTAAATTCTGAACAAATTCCACTTTGTCAGCTTCGATTCGCTCATCTCTACCTATAATCTAAATAAAATGTTTTCAAATATCTGGCCACTATGGCTGAATTGTAAGTTTGCTCACAACTGGCAGTTTGCACAATAATATTTTCTATAGATGGCAAATGGAAACTTCAGAATGTGATAGTGTTGGTTAAAGGGGTTATCCATTGATTCATGTAAAAAATAAAAATCAGACATCATGACAATCTCTAACAAAGCTAGAACCAGCCCTGTACCTCACATGGATCCAGAGATCTCCCTGTTCATTGCACCAATTTCTCTGCTAGATTACTGCTGTATCACAAGCTGGCAGCTCAGGGGGCATGTTCTTTTTCTTTATCTTGCAGCTCTCTCCCTATCACAGCTTAGGGGGCGTGTAATTTCTTCTGCAGCTCTTCTTGGATCAATGTTCAGGGGTCATATTCTTTCTTCTGCAGCTCTCTCCATATTACAGCTCAGGAGACATATCCTTTCTTCTGAAGATTTCTCCCTATCACATCCTATGTGCATGTAATTTCTGCCATAGTTCTCTCCCTATCACAGCTCAGGGGGTATGCCCTTTTTGCAGTAGCTCTCCCCCTATTAAAGTTTAAGAGCATATCCTTTCTTCTGCAGCTCTCTCCTTATCACAGCTCAGGGGGGATGTCCTTTTTTGCTGCAGCTCTATACCTATAAGGCCTCATGCACACAAACATATTTGTTTCCCATGTCAGTTTCATTCATTTGAGGCCTGTATACAGAACCAGTCACTTCATTCCTTTTCCGTAGGTCCTTATGGATGTTTCGCAAAAAAGACAGAACATCTCCTTTTCTTGTCTGTTTTGCAGACAAGGATAAGCATTGTTACAATGGATCCAGAAAAAAAACGGATGCAACATGGATGTCATCTTTATTTTTTGCGCATCCGTGCTTTGCGGACAGCAAAATACAAACGGTCGTGTGCATGAGCCCTAACTGTCACAACTTTGAACAGAATATATGGCTGATGAAGGATAGAAGTATGGATATGTGTTCCCTTTAGCTAGGTGGACATAACAATAAGGGAAAGAACAACCAGCAGGTGGTGCTATTCAACTACATGTTTTTGAACAGCTGTAAAGCCTCATTCACACGTCAGTGTTTTGGTCAGAGATTTTTCCATCAGTGATTTTGAGCCAAAACCCGGTGTGTCTTTAAACACAGAAGAGGTGCAGCTCTTTCCCTTATACCTTATCTTTGTGGAAGCTCCAATCCCAAGAATAGATCTTCAGAATGATCATCTCGGAAAAACCCTTTAATACCGTACTATATTTTTAATTACATACAATACATGCAATTGCACAAGTATTCAGAATCAGGTGCTGGTTTGAAAAATGTAGATTATATAATATATATACTTTTTTTTTTTGGGTGGGACAATGATTTTAAGTAGTCCTAAGCAATTGTTTTATTACCTGATACAGACTGGGATAACAGTTTGCACAGGATATAATTATAATTCAATGTCTTTCTAAGGATAAAAAAACGGAGAGGTTAAGTGCACAGCTATATCCTATTTCTTTGCATGCACTTTTATCCTTAAACCATTTAGATTTTTGTTAGATAGAAGTGTGTTAGTAATCAGTAAGTAGTTGTGTAACTAATGTTCTATAAAGCTGTCTGTAAATAGATCTGTCTCTTTCTGTATCACAAGATGGTCAGATTAGGCTCATTCACACTTTAGAACCAATTTGTTCTGTATACTTTAATGGACAACTTTACTGCATCTTTTTTATGTGCTGCCTGTGATTTTTTTTCGGGCACCTGTTTGATGATTTCCTTTGCAATTTAGCCTATTATCCTCTAAACAAGCCAAAATTGAAATGTGATTCCATTATTATGTTTTAACATTTCAGATTAGACTCTAATCAGAGTCACCAGCCAAGTTAATAAGTAGTCTTTGACAGTTGCCACGTACAGTTTTTTTCCTAAGGTAAAAAAGGGTCTGCTGTCCTTGAATCCCTTTCTAAATATATTCCTCATAAAACCTGCCTATCTTAATATGTCTCAAAGTGGAAGTTTAAAATTTATTAGAGAGTTGTATGTAATTTTTATAATGTTGACACTTATGAAGTCTATGGACAAGGGACAAGGGACAATGTGAATATATTACAAGATCATTTGATAGGAAAGATGTCACAGTCTCAGACTCATTTTAGTGATGAGAATAATGGGAATGGTATTGAATAATATACTGTGGATTATGTTAATATCATTTGCATATTGTTTTCTTTCAGGGCTAATTAAAGTGAAGAGCTGTTCTTTGAATACAGTACCTGAAGCATCGTAATCAACGTTCTTGAGGTAAGTATTATAAATGCTCTTGCAATATTAAATCTATAGTTGCCATAAAATTTTTATTTTAGTATTTTCATTAACATAGACTTGGCTGTTAGAACTGATTTTATAGAAAAATTAAGTCCCTGGGCCACAAACAAAATAATGTCCCCATTAGTCATTTTTAGTTTGGGCCAAAGCTTTCAATTTTCATACTGTAATGCCATCATATTTCCTCTATAGTGACCAGTAAATATGATAAGATACAGTCCACATAAAACCACCACATAGTGTCAATCATTCCTAGTCTCAAGGCCACTTTGTGAAAGAGGAATCTGGCCATTTGTTCTGTTTGCCAATCCAGAAAACCAGCTGTGTTGGTGTCTTTTCAGCTGGTATGGAGGTCCGGATTGTTCCACAAGGGATAGCAATTTGATTTTGTAACATGTCCCTTCAGTTTCACATCATTTCAGACCATAGTGAGATCAGTTACTGATGTTGGCCCCTCAGTTGGCATTTCAGTTCTCTATAAAAGAGTTTGATGACTTCAGACCAGACCTTATTGTATTCGAGCATTCATATGTGACAAATGTCAAATTTTTAAATAATGCTTTATTACTGAATACTTAGGATTCAACTAGCTCTTCTGTTCAGTTAATGGACTGTAGAATCTTTACTTATAATGATTATATTAAATTACATTTGTTTGTATGAACACATTGCTAATACAGAAATGTGTAACTTTATCAAATTACTATTTTGTATTAATCATATTTTTAAATCTTCATTCAATTTTAATGCTTTTGAAGTCTTTTTCATAAAACTAAAAACTCTGGGAATATTATTATTAAATGGATTAACATGAGCGATTGGATTAACTTCGAAGTTTGCTGTAGGTAATTTCAAGGTTTTGTAATTCTACTTTAAGAGCATCTCTTGCTTTAATCATTTGCATGGTAGGAAAAAAAAAATCAAATGTCTGAGATCAAGGACCAGAAAGTACATCAAAGGCTTTACAAATCTTTACTTGTAAGTCTTGAGTAGAAGCTGTCTATCTTATACCACATGGATAACATTCATTGCCGTTTCTTTGGATAGTTATACTCATGCTTGCATATTGTTGTTCTACTGGAAATGAAAAACTTACATGGCTATAATAACAATATAAAATAGTTAAAGATGCTGCAGATTCTTGCATTAACATTTGGCATTTCACAAAGCTCTACTAATGTTCCACTTTTAGACAGACAACTCAGGGGTGTATAGCAAGAATGGGAGTTAGAGTTGTGTACCCCACCCTTTTTGGTGGGTCTGGGGGAATATCAACATGCCATTCTGCCTTGGCCAAAATGTTTAAATACATAGCTATGGCAGCTGACTTAAAGGGGTTTATTTTTACTGATGAGCTATCCTTAAGATAGGTCATCAGTATCTGATCAGTGGAATTCCAATACTCAGGACCCCTGCAGATCAGCTGTTTCAGAAAGCAGCAGTGTTCCTGTGAGTGCCGTGTCCTTCTCTCAGCTCACCAAGCACTTTGCCATACATTATATGGCAATTGTGCTTGGAATAGTTGCTCAGCCTCATTCATTCAAGTGGGCAGAGCTTCTCCTAGGCCACTTGACCAATAAATGTGTTGTCACTGGACTAGGAAAAGCAGTGATAAGGATGTGGCACTCACAGGAGCGCCCCTGCCTTCTTAAAATAGCTGATTGGCAGCGGTTCAGAGTGTTGGACACCCACCGATCACATACTGTTGACCTATCTTTCTTCATTACAGTATATGCATAGTGGGCACCTTTGTAGCTATACTTTTATTTTAATTGGCTCTCTCGTGAACTACAGATGCATAGTTCATAGCATTGGCCAAGCTAAACACCTCCACACTAGACTGTTAATGTAACATGCCATGGCACTGTATGGTAAATGCATAATGCAGTCGTTCGCATACAGTATTTAGTGAATAAGTGGTGCCCTACACAAATATCCCAGAGCACTGTGTTAATGGTTTGCTTGTTTAATACTATATCTGTATAATACAGTGCACAGATTTTTAATTGTTTGTGGTATTATATTCTATACCAATGTCTTATGTTTGTTGTTAAAGAATAGTATAACAGTTTATACAAATAATATATATGTTGCAGGGAAATGATGAAAATGGAGATTTGATCAAATCCCTAAGGGAAATGATGAAAATGGAGATTTGATCAAATCCCTTAGCGAAATGATGAAAATAGAGATTTGATTAAATCCCAATGGAGCTGATCAATTCATGGAAGATGTTTAAAATAACATCTCTGTGGGGTGATTTCCCTAAAGAAAGTAAGTGATTTGGTTAAAATCCTTTAACTGTTTTAGTGAAAAGATTAAATAAACAAGTAAGGAGTCCTGGAAAAAAAAGAAAGCTGTCAAAGGACCTTTGATTACCTCATAGACATGTGACCAGTAATGTGACCAGTAATATTGCTATGTTACTGGTCACATAGTGATGATGTCATCAAAGGTCCTTTATCCCATAGCTCTCACAGTTCGCTGATAAAAGGCCCTAGCGATATAAAGCCCTAGCGACGCCCCTGATTCTAGGTATATACTATTCTGAAAGGGGGGACACAGACAGGCATATTTCTGTGGGGGCACACTCCTGGCCATGGGTTCAGACATAGAAAAAAAATCAAATCCTGAGCCAAGTTGTATCTGAAGAACAGTTTAATGAAACTATCAGGACGTTTTGAATAAGCGGCATGATAAAGAAAAACCTTTGAGGACTTGCGAATGAATAGAAGAAGCTATTACAGTTATTGAGCAATTTAAATTAGCACCACTACTTAAACTACCATGGACACATAAACAGTACTATTATGGAAAAAATGCAATGTTATGGAAGTAGGTACAAAAAAAATCTTTGATTTTGAAGAGAAAGTCTGACTCAAATCCAAATATCTAAACAATATTATTTTATATTATTATTATATTATCAAAAATATTAAACTTTTCACAAAAACAGTTAAGGGATTTGATGATCAAATTGCTTACATTCCTTAGGGAACATCATCTTCCGAGAATTGATCATCTCCCTTAGGGATTTGATAAAATCTCCATTTTCATCTTAGGGATTCGATCAAATCTCAATTTTCATCATTTCCCTGCGACATATACATACATAAAATACATATGGTATATAGTATAAAAACAACAAAATCTTAGTGCCAAAACAGAAAATGTCCCAGTTCATTAAGCAAGCTATGTGAAAACTGTTTGACAACCCAGATGATCATTAAATGAATACTAGGATCTATAAAAAAAAAGTTATAATAGTAACTGTGTACAAAATATACTGGCCTGCAGATAGCTGGAAAAGTCAACGTCATAAATAATGCTTCAGTGCATGATTGATGAGTTCTGGATTAAACTGCTCATCTATATAGCTGTTTTTCCAGATGACTCAGCATGGGAAATGAATATGAGAATAAAGAGCCAAATGAAGCTGACTTAGCTTATTAAATGCAGAATCTAGGTGTTTTGATTCTGAACATGGACAAACCTTACTGGGCCCTAGGCAGCAACAGTAATAATCAAAGAATTTTTTATTATTTATTTATTTTTAAGTAAATCAGAATTCTATAAAAGCAAATGTGTTTTATGCACGTTGTTTTAAGTGTCCTTGCCATAAGACTACAATGCATTGTCTTGATATATAACTTTAAGACCATGCTATAGAATGTACTGTACAGTACCATGATAAATAATGTATGTTGTCCTCACTGTTGGGAATATAAAGTGGTAAGAAAAGGGGAATAGTGGCTGTGGCACAAATTATAGCTCAAGTCTAAGTCAGTTCCTGGCTAGATTTGAGTTTCTGGTGCATGGAGGGCCATTGATGCACCTAATCTATTAAGAGGCATATGCGTATGGGAATGCCAGTCTTGATAAATGTCCCTCGATGTGTCTAGAAAGCTTTATTAATAAATTGCAGTCTTTGGGCTTGGACCCATATTGTTTAATGGATTAGGCAGTGGCTGAGGGACAGGCAACAGAGGGTTGTAGTCAATGTAGTATATTCAGACCAAGGTCTTGTTACCAGTGGGGTACCTCAGGGATCTGTTCTGGGACTCATATTGTTTAATATCTTTATCAGCGAAATTGCAGAAGGCCTCGATGGTAAGGTGTGTCTTTTTGCTGATGACACAAAGATTTGTAACAGGGTTGGTGTTCCTGAAAGGATACACCAAATGGAAAAGGATTTAGGAAAACTAGAGGAATGGTCAAAAATCTGGCAACTAAAATTTAATGTTGATAAGTACAAGAATATGCACCTGACATAAAAACCCAAGAGCAGAATTTAAATTAAGTGATGCAGTCCTAACCTCAGTATCTGAGGAAAGGGATTTAGGGATCATTATTTCAGAAGACTAAAAGGTAGGCAGACAACATCATAGAGCAGCAGAAAATTCTAGCAGAATGCTTGGGTGTATAGGGAGAGGAATTACCAGTAGAAAGAGGGAGGTGCTCATGCCGCTCTACAGAGCACTAGTGAGACCTCATTTGGAGTATTGTGCTCAGTACTGGAGACCATATCTCCAGAAGGATATTGATACTTTGGAGAGAGTTCAGAGAAGAGCTACTAAACTGGTACATGGATTGCAGGATAAAACTTGCCAGGAAAGATTAAAGGACCTTAACATGTATAGCTTGGAAGAAAGATGAGAGAGGGGATATGATAGAAACTTTAAAATACATAAAGGGAATCAACAAGGTAAAAGAGGAGAGAATATTGAAAGGTAGAAAAACTCCTACAAGAGGACATAGTTTTAAATTAGAGGGGCAAAGGTTTAAAAGTAATATCAGGAAGTATTACTTTACTGAGAGAGTAGTGGATGCATGGAATAGCCTTCCTGCAGAAGTGGTAGCTGAAAATACAGTGAAGGAGTTTAAGCATGCATGGGATAGGCGTAAGGCCATCCTTCATATAAGATAGGGCCAGGGGCTATCAATAGTATTCAGTATATTGGGCAGACTAGATGGGCCAAATGGTTCTTATCTGCCGACACATTCTATGTTTCTATGTTTCTACATACTGTTGAATGACATAATTCTTGCCATATATCTAGCTAACGTCCCCACTTGGACCAGTTCTCTGGTCTGTGCCTCCTAGTCCCTCTTGACACACAAGAAATGACAGCTCAGTCTCTGTGAGAGGTGGGTTACCACACTAGCCAGTGATTGGCTGAGTGGTCATTTCCTGTTGAGAAGGATGAGAAAGCAGTGTCTGGCAGCACACCATGGAAGCCTCCAAACAGCAGTGTTGGGGGATTAGTGGGGGTGAGTGTGACCAGTTTTATTTTTTTCAGTAACAGAAGGTAGCAGCACTACAAGTCCCAATGTTGGGTAAAGATCATACCAGTAATCCAGGTACCTAATTTCAGGTCCAGTTTTGAGATGGTACCTGGGGAAGGAGATCCAGGCTAGGGGGCCCCTTGAAATAGCAGAACTTAACTTGGCTAAGTCAAAACGTTGCATTGTATGCTGCTGGTCAACCCCTTCATGACTGCCATACAGCTATATACGTTCTATATGCACATACCCCGCGCAGCTAGCACGTATATAAATGTTATGGCAGCTCTTTAATCCAAGCACTGCAAAACGCTTGGATTAAAGCTTCTGCCCCATGACTGCCGCTGTCACAGACAGCACACAGTCCAGTAATGTCAGCAAGGGACCAATCAGAGGTCCCTTGACAGAGATTGATCTGATTGGTTAGTCTGTGCAGACTAACCAATCGGATCGCGGCAGTGTAAAAGTGCCTGTTTCAGCCTCTCATCAACAGTCTGCAGATGAGAGCCTGAAATCAGGTTCTAGCCCCTAATCTGGGAAATAGTTATTAAATAAATAAAAAAAAATATAATAATAATAATAATAAAAAACACCAAAATGCTATGTTTAAATCACCCTCTTTCACAATTTTACATATACAATATATAAACAATAAATAAATATTACATATTGCCACACACAAAAAAAGCACAAACTATTTAAATATTTAAAAATATCTCCTATGCGATGAACGCCGTAACAGAAAAAAAAAAAAAAAAACTTTCATTTTGCCTTATATTAGTCACCTTGTCCCAACAAAAATTAGGATCGGACTGTTCTATTATGGTCCAGACGTTCCATCGAATGTGGAATGCATGTGGCTTTTTTGGTGTGTTTTTTTTTTTTTTTAACGTGGTAAACGAGTATGGCAATACTTTTTTATGGTATTGAAATCGAGTAAAAATTTTGATATCATGACAACCCTAGGTAAGATGTATCTTTTTATTATACCGTAATTATATGTATTTTAAATTTGGCGACGAAAGTTTTTAATTTGGCTCCTAAATTTTTGTCTGGAGCTCTGGGTGTTTTTGTAAACCGCAGAATCAGGGCAATAAATATTCAGTTTTGTTTGGCTGTTAACCCTTGATGTGTTAAAGAGAAAAATGGATAAAAATGTGAAATCTGCCCAAAAAGTGAAATTTACAAATTTCATCTCCATTTTTCTGACATTTTTGTGGAACACCTAAAAGGTTAACAAAGTTTGTTAAATCAGTTTTGAGTACCTTTAGGGGTGTAGTTTCTACAATAGGGTCATTTATGAAGGTTTCCTTTATGTAAGCCCCACAAAGTGACTTCAGACCTGAACTGGTCCTTAAAAAGTGGGTTTAGTACATTTTCTTTAAAAATTTTAAGAATTGCTTCTAAAATTCGAAGCCTTCTAATGTCCTAAAGTAAAGTAGACATATGGGGAATGTTAAGTACTAAATATTTTCTGAGGTATCACTTTCTGTTTTAAAAGAAGAGAAATAGAAATTTTGAAAATTGCGCATTTTTCCCAATTTTTTGTAAATTTGGATTTTTTTTTTATAAATAAGGGTGAACTATATTGACTCAAACATCATGAAGTACAATGTGTCACGACAAAACATTCTCAAAATGGCTTGGATAAGTAAAAGTGTTCCAAAGTTATTGCCACATAAAGTGACACATGTCAGATTTGCAAAATTAGAAGTGGTCACAGGTGCATCAATTACCCTTGGTCATGAAAGGGTTAAATTAAAAACATTGGATTTCTATAACTGAAAAGTACTGCGGATTCCTTAATTATTCAGTTTTTTTTATTTTCTCAATGCATTCTGATACAGTCTAAAATAATAAAATCAGTCAATCTTTAATCTACTGATCAGCCCAAGTAGGGTTCATTCAAACATGAATAGACTGTACTGTTTTGAGTAACTCCTGCTCAGGCTATATGATTACAAAGGGTGGGGTGCTTCTGAGGTCTCCCTCTTAGGCATGAATCTTCAGTGTAGCTTGTTATAAAGCCAAGTATATTGGCTTTAAAAGTGACTAAAAATGCAGCTGTGGTCCCAATCTAACCTGAATTAGAGCAGTTTGGAATGCGAACTGCCTATATTGTGCTTACAGCTCCCACTTCAGCCTGCATGGATGAAAGGGGGGCTAGAGGGGGATGATCAAGCAGCCTGGAGGGAGAGGTGATGGCTCAACGACATTTCCTCTGTATATACCCTACTGTTATCAAACTGCATACTTGCTTTCTGACTGTCACATATGAGGGTTGGTCTTTTTTTTTCCGGAAAGGAGTGAGAAAATGAGTGCTTGCTAATCTATTTAGCCATTTGACCCCTAAGATACTGCTGTCACTACTATGTATTACACTTGAGTGTTTTTTACAGAAAAAAAATGCAAACATAACTTTTCTCCCATATACAATGTTTTATTGTTGAAAAAAATTAGAAATACATTGCAAATCCATAAAAACCCATAGTATAAACATGATACATTACTTATCAGTCACAGTAAACACAGTAAAAAAAAAAAAAGTGAAGAACAATATGAGAATTGATGCTTTCTATTCATCTCATCTACCAAAAATAGAATAAAAAGCATTTGGAAATGGCACCAATAAAAAATATAAATCATCCCATAAAAGAGCCCACAAACAAAAACTAAAAATGCTATGTGGTCTTAAAATGCAGTGACACAAAACAATTTTTTAGTGTAGAGAAGTAAAAGTAGAATGTAATAAAACTAATATACATTTGATATAATAGTAATCGTATTGCCCCACAGAATAAAGGTATCATGTTTATACCACACAGTGACACTGTAAAAATAAATCCTAAAAAAACTATGTTGAACTTGTTGTTTATATTCTCCCTACCAAAAATTAATAAAAGTTATTTAATACATTATATAAACACTAAAATGGTTTACACATAAACTACAATTTATCCAGAAAAAATTGAGGCATCATACAACTAAATTAAAGAAAATATTTAAAAAAGTTATTAGTGTTGGAACACGGAGGAAATATGTTACTGGTCCTTAAAGGGGATTTTCTGATTAGTAAGGGTCTGAAACCCAGAACTCACGTTAATCAGCTATTCGAGAAGGCACCAGCTTTCACAGTAGCAGCACAGAATGGAGTGGAGCTTGGATGCATCAAGAGTATATCCTAATTTGCATATTAAGAAAAAGTATCATAACTTAGGAATTGAGTCTCAGATGAACAAAAGAAAAATGGTGTTTTAATCAGGTGAATCACAGCTTTGTGTCCGTGCAGACAATTTAATAAGAAGGTGTGACGAAGACCGTCAAATATGTTGAGCCAGCGAAATATGGTATGGTCACTGGTTACCAAGGCGTGATGTTAAGCCCTCCTGAAGGAGCAGCTAAGGCCAGCTTGATACAGTTTACACAGACACCTCCTGTCCACGCGTGCACAGAGAGGTAACAAGCTGAGAGAGCATTTTCACTGCCCCAGTGAAACAGCGCTTTCTCAGCCCGGGTATACTGCCACCAGCTTCTTGTTTGATATAAGCCCAGTCCGCTAACAGGATTATATAGGGTGAGAAACCAACCCGCAGTAGCTTATAAACACGGGCGTGGGGATTCGTGATCGAGATACAAGACAGCACAAGATTAAATTATGTATTTAATCGCCTTAAGGGCTTACTAGAAATAACACTATACACACAGAAAATGTATAAGGTTGTCTGAGGTTGAAAATACAGATGATGGGGTACAACAGGGTTAAGCAGAACAATAAGTCAGTTTACCAGGTATATGAGTCCTTTGAGTTGTGATGAGTTCTTAGCTTGAGTCACATGGGAGGCAGTGATGTCAGCAAGTTGCAGGGGAACTGGGGAATGGCCTAGACCCCCTGCAGGGAAGTTTTTCCTGTTCCATTAGCTGGGTTCCTGGCTGGCTGAATGGAGGTGAGAAATTGTAAACAAAGGTGGCCTACAAGAAGCGCCCTTTGGCTGGGCTTTGAAGCAGGGCCCCCTGTAGAATTCACTACCTCTGCTATCTGACAGCAGATGGCTGGTGTGGGAACATGGCTGACTTTGAACAATAATCTATAATCCTCACAGGAGGTCATTGGTGACAGATTCTCTATGAATTCAAAATGTACAATAAAAAGTGTCATTTTCAGGAGGGTTTTTCTGATTTTAATGTGACTGATAGGAGGTTAATTAGTGCTGAGGCTGCTGTAATCACTGGACAGTATCAGCTACTTCCCTCTATAGGCAACTGACAATTTCCTCTATGTATGGTTTTTAAAGGAAATCTGTTACCCTGATGTTGGACCAGTAATACATGATTAGTGCTGTAGATGGAGTCCATATCACAATTTTTTATTCTCCTACTGCACCCCATTTCCCCTTATGTCAGTCTACAGAAGAACATTGAAATATATTGTCAGGACTGATGTGCATGGGCACAGGAATCTTCTCTATTATGTTAGCAGAGCAGTTCAGACTATGTATTTTAGTGCAGCTTTGAGTGCTGACAGGGGGGCTAACTGGGAGCAGTATGAAAGAAAAAAAAATCATGATTTGGACTCCTTGTACTCACTGGTACTGCTTCTGTATCACTGTAGATAATAGTCCAGAATCGGGGGGCCAGATTCCCTTTAATTCTTTTAGTTCTTTTAGCTTTGTTTCTTTTAGTCTCTCTCCATGTGATGATGTCAAGCATATATATCAGAAGTAGTCAAAGACTCCAAGTGCCTAAACTCACACTCCAAGGCCAGCTGGCACCTTATTTTTTTTTACCCCAACTTGAAGCTCTAAAAACCCTTGGCACACTTACTTTTTAATCTCTTCTGTAGACTACCTTTCTTGATGTTGGCTAAAATGATGGCATCGTAGTTCTGTACCGTGTGTCAGTCTACAGAACTATATATAAGTCAAAGAAGTAATAAAATTGCCTAAGGGCAATACTAGGGCAGTGTATGGCATTAATAGGGTACTGTATGCCAATATTCACATAGGCACAGCTAAAGCATAGCCAGAACTTGAAGAAAACAAATAAACAGATAGTATGCCACAAAAAAAAAAAAAAAGTAAAGCATTCATTTTGGCTTACTAAAAAGTAATAATATTTGCATTTTAGAAAATTCTACCTTTTCTACCGCTGACTATTCATCTTTTATAATATTTTAACCATGTGTTTCACACTATATCATGTAATTATTCAGTGTGTTTTAACTCATTTAAAGGTCAAAAGGATTTTGCAACCAACCTAATTAAATAATGTACTATAGCTCCATCTTTAGTTTTTCCATTACATTGTTTAGGGTACTGCTAAAGACACAAATTAATTAGATACCTTAAATCTCTCTTCAGAATCTCACCTGTCCCTGAACTCTAAATGTGTTTCATCAATCCATCCACCTCAGCTCAATATAATTATTTGTAATCATGATCTAGTCTATAATGCCTGACATTAATCCTCAGTGTTGCTCATAATGGCATTCAAATTGTCATTGATAAGTTCCATCTCCAGTGTTCTTATTATTATGCAATACCTCTTCCTTCAAGAAATCTATAGAGAGCACAGAAGCTTAGTTAATCAGATACCCCACCAACCATTTAATCTTCAAGCGTTGCCTATTTACTGTCAATGGGAATAAGTGTCTTTTTACTCTGGATCAAGGATTAGAGTAATAGCAATTTGAATTGACCTTTCTGTAAAACTACTTGTTTTGAGCATCCTGCATATGACAGGACAAGCTGCTCTGAAGGTCTTCCCATTTAGTCATATGGTTCCTATATAAGATTGTTTGGTGGTAGAGCACTTAGTAGCTTTTGCTCAAAACCCTGTTTCTTCACTTTCTTCATGGAATCATATGGTTCCTCCCATGTTGTTTATTCTATTTTTTTTTTTTCAAACCAAGAACATTGCTTGGTTAATTGGGGGAATTTATCAAGATAGCATTTTATGAACCATGCTTAATAGGAAGTACACTGGAGAAAGATATGAGGCTCAGAACAATAAATTTGGCACAGCTGCTTGAAGGCTGTGTGTCAGAAAACTAAATGAGCTACAGTATGGACTGTCATAGGTTTGAGTTATAATTTACACCAGTTTCTGGTGTAAATTATATTAAATATGTGAGGCTGTGACATATCACACTCCCTCCCACTAATCCTTTTTCAAATTTGTGGCTGTGAATGATATAAAAACCCAAAACACATAGCATCAGTCACTCTGATAATTGTGGCTCATCTTATACTGTCTGTCTAAGGCTACATGCACACGACCGTATGTATTTTTGCAGTCCGCAAACCGGAGATCCGCAAAATACAGATACTGGCAGTGTGTAGCCTGAACTCTCCTTGGTGCCTATTATAGAAATGGCTATTCTTGCCCGGAAAACGGACACGAATAGGACATGTTCTATTATGCAAGGAACAGCCGCACAGATGCGGACAGCTCATGGATGACGTCCACGCACGGACGTGGACCAAAAATACGGTTATGTGCAAGAGGCCTAAATTTATACTGTCTAAGAATCAGCTAGCAGAAGTAAATCTGCCACATAGTACATAATATATTATTTTTATATATAGTTTCATTTACCATTTATGATATTTGCTTTTGTTATTAATTGCATGATATATTGAGTTATTTTAAAAAAATCTTTTGAAATTTTGACCAATTTTTTCTTATAATCTTTATATGTTTTTTGGCACATTTTAAGTCCATTGTTTTATAAAAAGATACTTTTAAGCAGCAAGGTCAAAAAAATAATGCGTTAACATTTTTACAGGCTTAAACATTAAAGTTTGCGCTGGCACAGGATTCAGTTAGTAAATGCACCAAATGAAATTGTTTCTCTCTTAAAGAAAAATATGAAATCAATGCCGCTATAACTTTCTCTTTTTCCAGACATTGTAAACCTTCGTTTTTATGGGTTTATTGAACAGTAAATCACCATTACGTTTTTGCCACAGTACCTCATGAAGTGAAGAAGTGGGAGCTTTCAAGTGAAATAAATGAGGTTGCACTGAAATAGGGCACTGCTTAGATTGCTACTTGCAAATTGAATTTAGATATTCTATTTCTGATTATTATTTGTAACTTAAGGTAAAAGATACATTTAGGGACTTTGTTGTCACACAGCAGTATGATTACCCTCAGCCTCAGAATTGACTGCCAATTTTGTCCAATGAGATTTCAGTACTATGTGTCACGAACTATGGATCCGACCGCTCCGGATCCCACAGCTGTGACGTAGTGGTCTGTGACGGAGTCTGCGCACACACAGAGACCTCACGTGACCGGGGTATTACCATTCGGCTAACACCCCCCACTACACTTCGGTAACTGCCACCACGTGGGTTCCCGGCCCACGAGCCGACTATCCGGGTCATTCACTATCACACAGATCAGTGGATGAACCGGATATTACTTACTGACCAACCGCAGTCAATCACCCCCAGCTACAATTCCTAAATGCAATTTAACTAACTACCTGGTAACGTCTCTTCAAAGGCAAGGTACGTTGTTCAGCAGCTTAGAATATGGAAGACTTGGCTATTTAGATTTTATAATCTTTAATAAGAGGTAAAAAGCAGTGCATACAAGTCTAATGAAAATGACTATAAAACTACAGAATAATAATAACGATATAAATAATCACGACAGTTCAAATGAAAGGGAAAAAGATGAAAAAATACTTAGTTTCTCTGGAGGGTTTCAGATGGTCGTTCATATGTCCTTTTTGAATCCTTGCAAACCCCTTTTCAGTATGTATCAGGGGAGACCCTCAAAGTTCTTCTGATACAGGGATATGCCGTCAATGTCCAATTAAGTGTCTGGTGATGTTCCATGGGTCTCTCTCCTCTGTCCTTGTGCACAGATTTTTATGAACTCTCCATGGGCAGGAGACTTACTCCTGTCAGCCAATGGCAGCAGAGTGACTGTGAAGCCTAGGGATTGGCCCCCAAGTGTTTTATGACCCCATCAAAGTTCAGTTCCTACAATGAGGATTATACTTAAGCCCGTATCTCCTTGATACATCGGCATATTTTTATACAGAATACATATTTGCGATCCTTATTTATTTACCTACAGAATGAGACCACACACGGTAATGCTGGGACCTGTAGTTCTTCTACCACCCATAGGTCAGCTACGGAATCACATCCTCTAGTCATATTTGATACCCAATTAACCACAATACTCTGTAGAGCCTGGATCTGGTGTCAGAAAGGGCATAAGTTGATTCATAAATGAAATATGAAAGTGGACTGGTTTTATGCCCAGAGCTAATTAAGGGCTATTAGCTCTCCTCAAACCAGACCTGGAAATTAATGACGTCACGCTCCAGCCAGGCTTGACAGCAAGCTGATCTTATCTTATAGGACAGGATGAGCTGGGCCTGGTATAGCCTTTATGACCTTTTATAGCTGGCCTTACAGAGCAGTGGTAATAAAAGTGTCCATCTATATGATAGGTGACCCAGGCTTCAGGAAGATGAGAGTTCACAGTTTTTTTACATATGCCAGAAGCATATAAGATGGCTACCCAGAGGAATTTTGTATGTATGCCGACACACTATGGTCATATGCAGAATGAATGGTGAGGTGAGCATGACTCCATTCAACTCTAAAGGAGCAATGGTAAATCTTGCAATGTACTGTGGATATGTCATAAATGAAGTTAGTGACAAAGGTAATTTTAGGTAAGGCGCTTGACCAATTTAATTAAGAGTATAGGCTATCGCACTTTGCTCTCAGCTTGTTGCTTTCTGTTTTTACAGCTAAATATCATTATACACCTATTATATTTTAGTTATTAAAGTTATTTTTTAGATTCTGATATTGATGACCAACCAAGAACAGATTATCAGTAGGGTTGAGCGACCCGGAACTGTAAAGTTCGGGTTCGTACCAAACTTTAGGATTTTTGGATCCCGGATTTTCGGCGATTTAAAGGCAATTTTTGAAAGGCTGCAGAGCAGCTAATCAACAAGCGTTTGACTTGTGTGCCCTTAAAAAGCCATCACAGCCATGCCTACTAATGGCATGGCTGTGATTGGCCAGTGCAGCATGTGAACCAGCCTCTATATAAGCTGGAATCACGTAGCGCTGCATATCACTCTGCTCTGATTAGTGTAGGGATAGGATTCTGCTGCTGTGAGGGAGAGAATAGGACAGAATCTTTAATCTGAAGTGCTTGTTAACTCAGCGATCTACCTATATTTTGTTTTGTGGGTGCAGTGCACAATCTTTTTACCATGCCCTAAGCCCACTGACCCAGAAAAATAACTTTTATCTGTCTGTTAGTTAGGTGGGCGGCGGCGGCCATTTTATGCAAGTTCTGTGCACCAGCAAAGCATATTTGCATTTGTGACAGTCTAATAGAAGCTTGAAATAGTGCAATTATATTCTGGTTTAAAAAAAAATCACCCATTTTTTGCAAGACCCTACATCTGTGACCTTTGCAGCATTTGTCTGTGTGCAATTTAAGCTTGAAATACTGCAATAATTTTCTGGGTTTCTAAAAACACAAATTTTTGGCAATACCCTCCATCTGGGGCCTATGCCACATTTGTCAGTGTGCAATTTAAGTTTAAAATACAGCAATAATCCTCTGTGTTTTAAAAAAAAACACCCTTTTTGGGCAAAATACAAAATTTTACAGCCCTTGCTGCACCTGTCAGTGTGAAATACAAGCGTTAGATGTTACTGTCATATTCTGTTATAAAAAAAACACCCATTTTGGGCTAAATACTAAATTTGCCGCGTTTGCTGCATCTGTCATTGTTAAATGCAAGCTTGAAATACTGCAATAATTTTCTGGGTTTAAAAAAAGCACCCCTTTTTGCCAATACCCTCCATCTGGGGCCTATGCAGCATTAGTCAGTGTGAAATTTAAGCTTGAAATACTGCAATCATTTTCTGGGTAAAAAAAAAAAAATACTTTTTGCACAATAGACACATTTTTACAGCCCTTGCTGCATCTGTCAGTCTAATATACAAGTGTTAGATACTACTGTAATATTCTGTAATTAAAAAAACACCCATTTTGCGCAAAATACTAAATTTGCGGTGTTTGCTGCATCTGTCATTGTTATATACAAGCTTGAAATACTGCAATAATTTTCTGGGTTTAAAAAAGCACACCTTTTTGGCAATACCCTCCATCTGGGGACTATGTAGCATTAGTCAGTGTGAAATTTAAACTTGAAATACTACAATAATGTTCAGTGTTTTGAAAAACACACTTTTTAGGCAAAAGACAAAATTTGCGGCCTTTGCTGCTTCTGTCACCTTTGCTGTCAGTCTGAAATACACGCATTAGTGCTGTTATCTTCTGTTATAAAAAAAAACACCCATTTTGGCCAAAATACCAAATTTGCAGCCTTTGCTGCATCTGTCAGTGTGAAATACATGAGTTAGATACTGCTGTTATCTTCTGTTATAAAAAAAACACCTATTTTGGGCAAAATACTAAATTTGCAGCCTTTGCTCCATCTGTCAGTGTGAAATACAAGTGTTAGATACTGCTGTTATCTTCTGTTATTAAAAAAAACACCCATTTTGGGCAAAATACTAAATTTGCGGAGAATGAGGAGAGCGTCTAATAAGGGACGTGGCCCCGGTCGTGGTGCTCCTGTTGCAGGGAGAGATCGTGGTCGATCTGTGCCAGTTACACGCAAAAGTGAAACACCTTCCTCAGGTGCAAGTAGGCGACAGAACCTTTAGCGTTATTTGGTCGGGCCTAATGCGGCTCTAAGAATGGTGAGGCCAGAACAAGTACAGTGTAGTAGATTGGGTTGGTGACAGTGCCTCCAGTTCCTTCACATTGTATCCCACCCAGTCTCCTGCTGAAAGATCAGAGTTAGCACCTGCAGCCGATGTCCATCAGTCTTTCACCTCACCCCCTAGCAAATCAGCCAAGCAGTCTGAACCCCAAGTCAGGCAGCAGTATCTTCTGCTTTTTGATGACTCTGCTAGCAGGGTTTCCCAGGGCCATCCACATAGCAGCATTCCATAGAAGTGGAAGAGATTGAGTGCACTGATGCCCAACCACTTATGTTTCAAGATGAGTGCATGGGAGGACCACCGCAGCACATCTCGGATGATGACGAAACACAGGAGCCAACTGCTGTGGCTTTTTGCATTGTGCAGACCGACAAGGAGGGCAGAGGTGAAGACTGGGTTGAAGATGATGTGGAAGATAATGAGATCCTCGACCCCACATGGAATCAAGGTCATGCAAGTGACCTGTGTAGTAGAAGAGGCGGTGGTCACACAGAGCCACCAACACAGCAGAAGAGGGAGCAGGGTGCAAAAGTGAAGCGGCTGTCCCCTAGACAGTAGGCCTGCTACTGCCCAACGCAGCAAGAGACCGAGCACACCTAAGCCAGCTTCAAGGAGTTCCCTGGCGTGTCAGTTCTTCAGACAATGTGCTGACAAGACACGAGTGGTTTGCACACTGTGCAATCATAGGCTGAAGCGACGCATAAACGTTCTCAACCTAAGCACACCTTGCATGACCAGGCATCTAAGTGCAAAGCAGGAGCTGCAGTGGAGTAGACACCTCAAAAACCAAAAAAGGTCTCTGGCTCCTCCTGCTTCCTATTCTGCTGCAGTCTCGGCCTCTTCATCCACCTCTGGAGTGATAGTGGCACCTGCCACCCTGCAAAACAGAGGATCTGCCAGCAGCACCACCACCTGGGTCACCAAGCATCTCCACAATGTCCCATGGAAGCGTTCAGCTGTCCATCTCCCAAACACTGGAGCGGAAGAGGAGGTACCCCTACAGGGATGTTCGTTTTTACTGCTGCAATTACCCAGGTTGGGTCTGCACTTTAATTGTCGACTGTTGGAGCAAAAAAAGTAAAACATAGTCAAACACAGCCATCAGTCAATACTGGGTAACAGCAGAGAGAATATCAATGTCAGACATTCAAAAATTCATCAGGATATGAGCAGAGTCAGAATTAGGAGATAAATAAAAGTGACAGAACAGTAAGTAAAAGAAAAATCAGGCAGTCCAAGTCAATATCACTAGAGGTAAAGAAGGGTTAACTCATTACTGACTGCCAATTTGTCTTTTTATGGCAGACACTAATGGACTTTTGGCTAGGCTGCCACCATTTTATAAAGGCCTGATCTAAGTGCTTAACGGATCTTCATTGTAGCACAGAGCAGCAATGTGGCTTTTACCAGCAGAAGTACCAATCCAGTTACTTTAACCCCTTAAATACCACAACCAATATCGACCATGGCATCTTCTAAGCAGTTTAGAGGGAGCTCCATCTGTCAGAAATCAGCACCCCCATGAATGAGATCCTAAGGTGCTGGTGTCTTAGCATGACAGCTGCAGGCCTAATGAAGGCCTCCTTATCTGCCTGCAGTATATGGACTATAAGTCTGTATCAGAGGAAAATGCCTATCAGTATAATACTGACAGTCTAATACACTGTACTGCATTAGCAGTACAGTGTATTACAGAATCAATTAGCAGATTGCATGTCAAATACCCCTTGTGGGACTAATAAATTGAAAAAAAAATGTTAAATAAAGTTTTATAAAAAAAAAAAATTTAAACTAAAAATTATTTCACATTCTTGGTATTTCCACTTGCAAAACAAACATACACATTACACATTTATCATTACATTTATCCTGCATGGGGACGGATAAAAAAAAAAAATGTCAGCATTGAGATCAAAAGGTATTATGTACCCCAAAATTATACCAATGAAAATCAAACACAACTAAATAAAATAAAAAATAATAATTGGGTTTTGGGATTAGGCAAAGCAAAGGCTTTTTTTTAAAAGTGGTTTCTTGATGCAAAAGTAGTAAAATGTAAAAAAGAAACTGTTATAATCATACTGACCCAGAGAATCAAATTATAATATTATTTATGACAACAAATAAACCCCTTAAAATTTATAATGTAGAAAATCAATGGTAATATTGGTATTTTTCCCATTCTCCCTCCAGAAAGAGTTAATAAAAGTTTATCAGTAAGGTATGTGTACACAAAATTGTGCCAATAAAAACTATAACTTGTCCCTCAAAATAGACAGAAAAGTAAAAAAGTTATTGCTCTTAGAATGTGAAAATGAAAATACAAAACAAATTTCTTGGTCATTAAGGCCCAAAACAGGCTGTTCACTAAGGGGTTAATTCATGAAAGTAGTCAGAAGAAACAAGCAACAAAGAACACTAAGTTATAGGATAAAATAACTGCCATACATAGGCCTCATGCACATTTTTTCACGGTCCGCAAAACGGGGTTCTGTTGTTCCGTGATCCGTGTCCATTTTTTTTCCCGTGTGTCTTCCGTGATTTTTGGAGGATCACCAGACATGAAGGAAAGTAAAAAAAAAGTTGTTTTGGTGTCCGCCTGGCCGTACGGAGCAAAACGGATCCGTCCTGACTTACAATGCAAGTCAATGGGGACAGATCCGTTTGACGTTGACACAATATAGTGCAATTGCAAACAGATCCGTCCCCCATTGACTTTCAATGTAAAGTCAGGGTATATTTTAACTTGAAGCATCCCCATCACCATGGGAACGCCTCTATGTTAGACTATACCATCGGATTTGAGTTATATTGTGAAAACTCAGATCCGACAGTATATTCTAACACAGAGGCATTCCCATAGTGATGGGGACACTTCAATTTAGAATATACTAAGAACTGTGTACATGACTGCCCCCTGCTGCCTGGCAGCACCCGATCTCTTCCAGGGGGCTGTGATCCTCACAATTAACCCCTCACGTGCCGCACCTGAGGGGTAATTGTGCGTACCATAGCCTCCTGTAAGAGATCAGGTCTTGCCAGGCAGGTTTTAAATTCATTGGTGGCCAGTGCGGCCCCCCCTCTCCTCCCTCCTCCTAATTAAAATCCTCCCCCATATACTATGGCCCCAGTTGTGCCCCATCTTTATATTATGGCCCCAGTTGTGCCCTCATACATATACTATGACCCCAGATGTGTCCCTATACATATATTATGGCCCCAGTTGTGCACCCATACATATATTACGGTCCCAGTTGTGCACCCATACATATATTATGGTCCCAGTTGTGCCCCCATAAATGTACGATGGCCCCAGTTGTGCCCCCATAGATATATTATGGCCCCAGTTGATGGCAGCGGAGAGTTCCGATCGGAGTCCCAGTTTAATCGCTGGGGCTCCGATCGGTAACCATGGCAACCACAACGCTACTGCAGTCCTCGCTGCCATGGTTACTTAGCAATTTTAGAAGCATTATACTTACCTGCGCTGTCTGTGACCGGCTGGGCACTCCTCCTACTGGTAAGTGAAAGGTCTGTGCGGCGCATTGCTTATAGCACAGACCTGTCACTTACCAGTAGGAGGAGCGCCCGGCCGGCCACAGACAGCGCAGGTAAGTATAATGCTGCGATACGTCCATGTGAAAGTAGCTTACGGACACGGATCATGGACGCGGATGACAATCTTGTGTGCATCCGTGTTTTTTCACGGATCCATTGACTTGAACCGTTGTCCGTCAAAAAAATAGGACAGGTCCTATTTTTTTGACGGAAAGGAAACCCGGATCTCGGACGCGGATGAACAACGATGCATTTTCCGAGTTTTCAACTGACCCATTGAAAGTCATTGGGTCCGCAGAAAATCACGGAAAATGGAACAACGGACACGGATGCACACAACGGTCGTGTGCATGAGGTCATAGAGAAATAATGTACACCTAAATAGCATGCTGGAGGCTTTGTTTGGTTACCAAAGCTGCCCCCGATTGGTCTGCTGGACAGGTTTTTGAATTGGCTGGTCAGCTGTTCCACCTGATTAGCTAATGGCTAAGCGCTACTATTTGCTGGACAGCTCATCATCCACAGCATGGACTGGGCATAGCTGGCAGGAGAGATCATCACTGAAGCACATATAGATAACTAATTTATAGGTATTTTACTTACCAATGTATAGTATGTGAAAAACTTTATGATATTATATAAATGTGATAAGTGTGCTACATAGTTTATCTGCACATAATTACCTAGCAGATTTGTATTCAAGATTTACTGAAATACATACTTGCTACTTCTGTAAAGTTTCATAAAATAAATACATTGTTTAGCTTTTCAGATTTTCCCACTTATAATATTTTCTCAGTAGGAAACATATTGCTTTGAAATTGCCTACTGGAGCTTTCTTGTAATTTGTGACCTTTCATCCCAGGTAAACTCATATGCTTGTGATATCGAACCGGTTTCATTACTATTTCACATCCAGACACTTTTTCTGGGTTTTAGTGTATGAAACTGAAACATTAACAATGATATTACATTTCAAATGGGTATCATTCAGATGTGATTTTATTTGCTCGAACCTTTCCTGTGTACCGTGCCTTGGAAAAAACTGCACCTAAATAATAACAATAATAATAATAATCATATAATAAGAGGATTTGACAGTAATTCCCAGTATTAGAGCAGAGTTCTTACTAATTTTGCTACTTGAAGGCCTTAAATACAATATAAGTGTAATAAAGTAGGTATATAGAAAACATATAGATGCTTTAGTGCCCCAAAAAAAATCACATTTTTAAATTTCCTATTTGCTTTTTAAAAAGCTGGAATCTGATTGAATGCTATTGGTTTTACATGTACTCTCTGTTAAAATACTTTTGCCTAGGCTATGGATACCTTCGGGGCAATTTTGTTATGATTGCATTTTACTCATTTTGGCCAAACATTTTTTTTTTTCAATTGGTCTATATTAAAAATGTTAAGCTGTTTTTGAGATACAAAGTTTAAAAAGCTGATGGCTCATGTGAAGCCTTATCTCTGATCTCCTGGCCTCATAAAACTAATTTAAGTTTGATAATAGTTTACTAATAATGAGTGCTTATGAGGTCAGGAGATCAGAGATGAGGCTTCACATGAGCTTTCAGCTGATGAAACTCAGAAGCGACAGTTTGCAAATAGACATATTTTTAACCCTTGCATCTCAAAAATGGCTGAACAGTTTTAATAAAGACAGTTCAAAAAAAGATTTGTAGTATGAAATAGTAAAATGCAGGAAAAAGCAAAAATAATCCCAAAAGTATTCATAGCCTTTAAATATTAAAATATATTACACAGAAAATGTGACTATTTAAAGATATACCAAATTTACAAAAAAAAAAAGTCCACCTGAGTTGCTTTAGGCCATGATTTTAAAGTTTACTACTTGTCAACCATTTTAGGGTGTTAACCATAAATTTATATTATATTATGGTTATTCAGATATGGTATATGTTTTATTTATTTTTTGTATTTTTATACCAAGTTTGTGCCATTGTTTCCATAATTTTCACTTTTGGATTCACTTTGGAGTCTAGAGTCTAAAGGGTTGCCCAGTAGAGTATGTGAATTAATGTTATTGCCACTATATCCTGCATTTTAGGAGGACTAGTTGAGAGCTAATCTCCTGATAAATATGAAATATCAGTCATTGCAGTTGGAATATAGAAAAAAAAACCATACTAGAAATAAGACACATAGGAGGACATTTTTCACGAATGGTTTTCTCATACATCAGTCTTGATCACTCTGCACCAGAGTTAGATGTGCCTAATTTATTAAGAGCCAGGTGTCTCCTAATAAATTACTCACATCTCTTGCATTTTTTGCTCTAGAAACTGATATCTACGACAGCTACAGGCTGGCATGAACTTCAACTATAACTTGTACTAGTTTCTGGCGTAAGTGTAGTAATTCCAGTGGTCAGCGCAAAGCCCAACGTCTCCCGGAAAACCCCGCCCTTTTCTTATCACTTTAGAAAAGTGTCAAGAAACAAAAAAAAAAAAAAAAGTCCTATGGCAAAAATATGGCATGTGCCATAACTTGCAATTTTTTTTTTTTTATACCACATTAGTGTTGTAAACTGTTTGGTAGATGCCCCTCATAGTGCAATCAATTTATAATGACAAGTTCAAAGACTTAGAAACAGTATTTAGGTTACAGATATTCTTTAAAACTAGTCATAAGATTGCATAAGTTTTCTACTTTTTTGCTCTTAACCTCTTTACTTTATTGAAGAAGTATTTGGAGAAAATGGGAAGTAGGCTTGAGTGAAGTCTCCCGCGACTTTGGGTGAAACGAAGTTTGGCTCCATGGAGCTAATACATTTTAATGGAAGTGTTTGACCGAATCAACTTTGGATCGATGATCCGAAACTCTATTCGCTCAACAATACTGAGGAGTAAAGGTATTTTCATACTATAATAGCCGTATAGGATTTTCCTCCTATGCATAGGAACTTGGTATCATGGTTTAGTACATATTATATACAGCATTGCTATGGATAAGGTCACTTGTGCACTTCAAAATAGTTTTGTGTTCTACTCTGGGTATTTAAAGAAGGGTAACATACATATTCCCAGTGACGTGGTGAGAAACTAGTACTTGTTAAATAATCACAATAGCTAAAGCTGGCAAAATGTGACCTTGTTGGAAGCCTTTAAAAAGTGTCATAGATGTTGGACAATTTCCTTCTGGGGAATGCTGACCAAGAGCAACATCTGCATGTCCTCCACATAAGTGCATGTATTTTCTCTTGGTACTCCATCTTCTCCCCACACACCACTAAGATGCTAATTTTGAGGTTAGATTGTAAGTCCCATTGGGGACAGGTGAGGGATGATAATCTATGCACAGTGCTGAGGAACATGTTGGTGCTATATAATTGAGTAAAATAAGTAAATTAGTCAGGAACCAATAATATGCTGACACTGTGACTGAAGACTATGCATGTTTTTTCTGATGCACATCTAATGTTTGCATCAAAATATGCTAATATATATACAGTACAGACCAAAAGTTTGGACACACCTTCTCATTCAAAGAGTTTTCTTTATTTTCATGACTATGAATTAACACATGTGAGATTATATACATAACAAAAAAGTGTGAAACAACTGAAAATATCTCATATTCTATTTTCTTCAAAGTAGCCACCTTTTGCTTTGATTACTGCTTTGCACACTCTTGGCATTCTCTTGATGAGCTTCAAGAGGTAGTCAACTGAAATGGTTTTCACTTCACAGGTGTGCCCTATGAGGTTTAATAAGTGGGATTTCTTGCCTTATAAATGGGGTTGGGACCATCAGTTGCGTTGTGGAGAAGTCAGGTGGATACACAGCTGATAGTCCTACTGAATAGACTGTTAGAATTTGTATTATGGCAAGAAAAAAACAGCTAAGTAAAGAAAAACGAGTGGCCATCATTACTTTAAGAAATTAAGGTCAGTCAGTCCGAAAAATTTGAAAAACTTTGAAAGTGTCCCCAAGTGCAGTCACAAAAACCATCAAGCGCTACAAAGAAACTGGCTCACATGCGGACCGCCCCAGGAAAGGAAGACCAAGAGTCACCTCTGCTGCGGAGGATAAGTTCATCCGAGTCACCAGCCTCAGAAATCGCAGGTTAACAGCAGCTCAGATTAGAGACCAGGTCAATGATAGCAGCAGACACATCTCTAGAACAACTGTTAAGAGGAGACTGTGTGAATCAGGCCTTCATGGTAGAATATCTGCTAGGAAACCACTGCTAAGGACAGGCAACAGGCAGAAGAGACTTGTTTGGGCTAAAGAACACAAGGAATGGACATTAGACCAGTGGAAATCTGTGCTTTGGTTTGATGAGTCCAAATTTGAGATCTTTAGTTCCAACCACCGTGTCTTTGTGCGACGCAGAAAAGGTGAACGGATGGACTCTACATGTCTGGTTCCCACCATGAAGCATGGAGGAGGAGGTGTTATGGTGTGGGGGTGCTTTGCTGGTGACACTGTTGAGGATTTATTCAAAATTGAAGGCATACTGAACCAGCATGGCTATCACAGCATCTTGCAGCGGCATGCTATTCCATCCGGTTTGCGTTTAGTTGGACCATCATTTTATTTTTCAACAGGACAATGACCCCAAACACACCTCCAGGCTGTGTAAGGGCTATTTGACCATGAAGGAGAGTGATGGGGTGCTGCGCCAGATGACCTAGCCTCCACAGTCACCGGACCTGAACCCAATCGAGATGGTTTGGGGTGAGCTGGACCGCAGAGTGAAGGCAAAAGGGTCAACAAGTGCTAAGCATCTATGGGAACTCCATCAAGACTGTTGGAAGACCATTTCAGGTGACTACCTCTTGAAGCTCATCAAGAAAATGCCAAGAGTGTGCAAAGCAGTAATCAAAGCAAAAGGTGGCTACTTTGAAGAACCTAGAATATGACATATTTTCAGTTGTTTCACACTTTTTTGATAAGTATATAATTCCACATGTGTTAATTCATAGTTTTGATGCCTTTAGTGTGAATCTACAATTTTCATAGTCATGAAAATAAAGAAAACTCTTTGAATGAGAAGGTGTGTCTAAACTTTTGGTCTGTACTGTGTATATATATATATATACAGACGTGGACAAAATTGTTGGTACCCTTTGGTCAATGAAAGAAAAAGTCACAATGGTCACAGAAATAACTTTAATCTGACAAAAGTAATAATAAATTAAAATTCTATAAATGTTAACCAATGAAAGTCAGACATTGTTTTTCAACCATGCTTCAACAGAATTATGTAAAAAAATAAACTCATGAAACAGGCATGGACAAAAATGATGGTACCCCTAGAAAACACAGAACATAATGTGACCAAAGGGACATGTTAATTCAAGGTGTGTCCACTAATTAGCATCACAGGTGTCTACAACCTTGTAATCAGCCATTGGGCCTATATATATGGCTCCAGGTAATCACTGTGTTGTTTGGTGATATGGTGTGTACCACACTCGACATGGACCAGAGGAAGCAAAGGAAAGAGCTGTCTCAAGAGATCAGAAAGAAAATTATAGACAAGCATGTTAAAGGTAAAGGCTATAAGACCATCTCCAAGCAACTAGATGTTCCTGTGAGTACAGTTGCACATATTATTCATAAGTTTAAGATCCATGGGACTGTAGCCAACCTCCCTGGACGTGGCCGCAGGAGGAAAATTGATGACAAATCTAAGAGACGGATAATCCGAATGGTAACAAAAGAGCCTAGAAAGACTTCTAAAGAGATTCAAGGTGAACTTCATGCTCAAGGAACATCAGTGTCAGATCGCACCATCCGTCGTTGTTTGAGCCAAAGTGGACTACATGGGAGACGACCAAGGAGGACACCATTGTTGAAAACGAATCATAAAAAAGCAAGACTGGAATATGCCAAACTACATGTTGACAAGCCACAAAGCTTCTGGGAGAATGTCCTGTGGACAGATGAGACAAAAATCGAAGTTTTTGCCAAGGCACATCAGCTGTATGTTCACAGACGAAAAAATGAAGCATATCAAGAAAAGAACACTGTCCCTACTGTGAAACATGGAGGAGGCTCTGTTATGTTCTGGGGCTGCTTTGCTGCGTCTGGCACAGGGTGTCTTGAATCTGTGCAGGGTACAATGAAATCTCAAGACTATCAAGGAATTCTAGAGAGAAATGTACTAGCCAGTGTCAGAAAGCTTGGTCTCAGTCGCAGGTCATGGGTCTTGCAACAGGACAATGACCCAAAACACACCGCTAAAAACACCCAAGAATGGCTAAGAGGAAAAAATTGGACTATTCTAAAGTGGCCTTCTATGAGCCCTGACCTCAATCCTATTGAGCATCTTTGGAAGGAGCTGAAACATGCAGTCTGGAAAAGGCACCCTTCAAACCGGACACAACTGGAGCAGTTTGCTCATGAGGAGTGGGCCAAAATACCTGCTGAGAGGTGCAGATGTCTCATTGACAGTTACAGGAAGCGTTTGATTGCAGTGATTGCCTCAAAAGGTTGCGCAACAAAATATTAAGTTAGGGGTACCATCATTTTTGTCCATGCCTGTTTCATGAGTTTATTTTTTTACATAATTCTGTTGAAGCATGGTTGAAAAACAATGTCTGACTTTCATTGGTTAACATTTATAGAATTTTAATTTATTATTACTTTTGTCAGATTAAAGTTATTTCTGTGACCATTGTGACTTTTTCTTTCATTGACCAAAGGGTACCAACAATTTTGTCCACGTCTGTATATATATATATATTGACTTAAACAATTTCACAGTTTGCAGGCATATCGTGTATTTTTATCAACTATAGATAAGTACCATATTAGCTATTTTTTCTTTGTCATGCAGTGCATAACATAACTGAAAAGACCTCTACTGTTACCCCAAGGATTTTCTGCCAGCCATGTTATACTGTACATGACAGGCAGAAAATGAAATAAAAATATAAAATATGTTTTCACCTAATGACTTGTGCATTCAACTGTGATATAGCTCACACCACTCTGATATACTAGTGCATTGTGATAAAATGGTCCTCAGCTTGAGCACCAGGGAAAGTAGCAAGCCTCTGACAGCTTATATTCAGTCACTGCAAAATGCCCTTTACTACCAAATAAAAATAATCTAGGCATATTTTGTGTAATATCAGAGATGCCAAACCTCATTCCAGCTCAAATCATTTTAAGAAAAAGGAATCAATGCTATTTAGGATTACACAAAGGACTTTTTGGTAAGCAGTTGGTCTGCATAAAGCAACTAAAATCTAGTGTTTGTCAATGAGGTGTCAGCTTTGATTTGCAACTGTGCTAGAGGAAGTATGTAATTGCTGACTATGAAATGAAAACTATTACTATAAGCGGAAACTGCACCATCCTCCAAGCATCATTTTCTTAATAATGGCTTAGGAAGATTGATTTGTAGTATTGATTTAATGGAAACTGAGGCACACAGCATTAAGATTTAGAGTTAAAAAACATATTTTTATGTTATGTATGTATAAAAAAAAAGGCAAGTATAGATGTATGTTGCTGAATGAGTGTTTTTGAGTGATGTCACCACTAGTGTTGATCACGAATATTCGAATTGCAAATTTTAATTGCGAATATCGGCACTTCGAGAATTTGCTAAATATATCGCTAAATAGAATATCGCTAAATATATTTGTAATTGCGAATATTCAATTTTTCGAAAATACCAGTTCATGCAAATTTTTATGCAAAATTTGTATGCAAATTTTATGCAAATTTTCGCAATCAAGAAAATAATGCTTGGAGATCACGAATTCTCGAATTCTCGAATATATGGCGAATATTCACCCAAATATTTGCGAAATATCACGAATTCGAATATTGCCCCTGCCACTCATCACTAGTCACCACCACCTAGTAGAGATATATACCTATCTGACCTGTCTTATCTATAATACTTGTGAATGTCTGGTAAAAAACTATTGTATTGAAGGGGTTGTCTAAGTATTTAAAACGGATGACCTATGCTCAGTGCCTAAATGGTGGGGGTCTGCCTTAGAGCACCCCCAACAATCAGCTCTTTGAAGAGACCATGGTGAGTGAGGCCACAGTAAGTGAGTGGCCCCTTACTAGGTCATGTTCATCTGCCGAGTCCCATTCAAGTAAATGGGCTGAGCTGCAGTAACAAAAACAGCCTTTATCGAATAAACAGTGCTGTGCTTGATAAGCTGCGAGCAGTCCATGGCTCTCATCGGCATCTGATCAGAAAGCTGCCGGCTGTTGGACCCCCACCAAACAGATAACTGATCCTGAGTACAGCTCATAATTTCTTTACACTCTCTTTAAGGGTCCATTCACACGTCCGTAAGTGTTTTGCGAATCCGCAAAACACGGACACCTACAATGTGTGATCCACAATTTGCGGACCGCACATCACAAACACTATAATATAAAATTCATTTTCTGGTCCACAATTGCGGACAAGAATAGGACATGTTCTAATTTTTTCAGGAACGGAATTGCGGATCCCGAAAAAACGGATGTGGATCCCGAAAATGCGGATGCAGATACCAGAAATGCAGATTCACATCTGTTCCAGCCCCTTTGAAAGTGAATGGGTTCGCAAATTGCGGAACAAATGCAGACCCAAATTATGGACGAGTGAATGGACCCTCATTGAGTGCTAAAGTAGTGCTGTTATTAGGATATTTAATGGGGTTTTTTTTTAAACAGTTTTATGCATATGAGGAATTTTAGGATGATGTTTTTAGTTGTTATGAATTAGGGGGCTCAAGGAATTCTAGCAGCGATATACAACAATGATAAAAGAATGTGAGACGTATAAGTTGACCATTTGGTGATACAATTTTATAATCATAAATAAATAAAATACAGCTACTGTAAAAGATATACAGGTTAATACATAAATGTATCAAACTACTATATCAACTAAAATTTAGCATATTTTATCTGACTATAAATTATATGTCGATCACTCTGATACTTGCAGCTAATCCAAATAAAGTAACAAGGATAAAAAAATAAAAATAAAGGAAAAATCTACTGTATTTGTCAGTTGCTGGATAATGACTACACCGATTCTGAAATGCTTTTTCTGATTGTTCTAAACAAAGTCTTGACATAACAGAATACATCTTAAAGTTAATACAACCTGGCTTTAGAAAATCAGAATGAATTTAAATATTAACTAGAAGGAAGAGTGTGAAGAGCAGAAGCTTTTGGCAGATTCATGCATTTTTAGTAAAATATATTTATGAAATTCATGACTTTTTTCTTTAATATAATATTTTAGAGCTGTTACTAAAGTTTGCATTGTAAAATTCTGGAAAATAAAAATTGTGCAAGCGTAACATTTAATAAATTACGCAATAGATAAAAAATACCATAGGGCTAGTTTGTAGATACCCATTTAATATGCTCCAACACATGCAGACTATAATAATACAGTAGTATTTGTATTGTGTCTCTCTTCACGTTACCATTATATTAACATTTGCACATTTTGCAATACAGAAACCAAATCAGCCATAATGTTAAAACCAGGCAAAGTAAATAACATTGATTATTTTGTCACAATTTCACCTGCTAAGGGGTAAGACATATTGTATTAAGCATCAAGTGAACAGTCAGTTCTTTAAGATAATGTGTAATGGTAGCAGGAAATATTGGAAAGTGTAAGAATCTGAGAGATTCTAACGAGAGACAGATTTTCATAGCTAAATGACTGGAGTAGAGCATCTCCAAGAGGTAGATTTTGTGGGATTTTATTGGTACTTGGTGGTTAATACCCAAGAAAACAGTTTCAAGGATGGATAACTGAAGTGATAACAGATAAATGAACAACTGGGTTATAGGTGTCAATTGCCAAAGGCTCATTGATGTATGTGGGTAGCAAAGGTTGTTCCATCTAGTTTGGTGCACCATCGGTGGTGTCCTAGACTGCTGCCTAACCCTCATTCCAACCCTGATATTCAGTTTTATGTGCTTTGGAACTGGCAGTGTGTCTCTTTATTTTGTCTTCTGGGATAAACTATTTTGGAGCTTCTGTCCTCAGTTCCAAACATTATTTGTCACGACCAGAGGTTTCCATAACCTTGCATTAGTTTACAGCCACACAGCATGCTTTATGACATTGAGGCAATGAGCAGGGTATTATGGGCTAGATCCGTACAGTCTACATATATCATAATAGATTATTAAAATACAATAAGACCCCTTCTAGGTGAAGATATTGGCGAATTATGGAAATAATGGTACCGCATAGATTGTAATGCAATATTTTACACCTGATTTTAGTTTTTCCATGAGTGTGCAGAATTGAGAATGTTACTCCATTTATAAAGCTGTCTCTCTGTTATAGCATTACTTTACTTTTCTTTAAGAATCAGTTCTTTGAGAGCAGAATCATGTTGCCATACCATTATGACTTTTCGCAAACTTTCAGTGCCAGTTTTATTCCACATTGTAGGCATTGGAGAAAATGCAGAAATCCCCCTTCTGCAGTAAAAAAGAACCCTAAGTAATATTAACAATTAAAAGTACCAGTAATTATTGGTGTTTTTAAACCTACACCATAAATACCTGCCTCTGTATATACATTATTCCTCCTACCAGCTTTCATTATCGTTTTGCCATTTGCAAAGAAAATAATAGATCGTTTTCTGTATGATACATTGCCTCCTTTAATGACCCTCATATGTGGAACTAATGACAAAATACATTGAAAATAAAATAGATTTTTCCATCTGTACTTGTAATGATACATCACAACCCTATACTTATATGCTATCTGCTATTTCAGAGTAAATGCATGTAAAAAGTGCATTTCATCCATCTTTATCTCATTACTCATTCTGAATACAGAATAAATGTATGTGTGTATTAATAGGTTGCACTGCTTCATGGGGATTACTGGTATTTCTGTGCATTTCCTAAATCTAGGTCAGTCAAAACAGGTATATGACTCATTCTATTAAGCGCATCTTGTATTTTAATTGGATACATTTAAAATATCTATTTGCAAAGTAAGCACTAAAAAGCCTTGGTAAACCAGACAAATAATGGGATCTCAGATGGAGCCCATCATTCCATCGGAGGGCAGCACATCATATTCAGACTGTAACACCTGGAGACTACAGGTGTTATTTTTTGCCAGCCTTGATATATTCTGTGCCGTCAAAGGATGCACTTAATTTATAATGAGGCGCAGGCCTCTTCATAAATTAGCTAATCCTCCAGCACTCTATGCATCTAAACTAAAATCTACGCCAGCTCCTAGCTAGAGTAGATTTTAATCATCATTTATGCCAGAAACTGGTGTAAATGACAGTGAATGTGTCAGAGATGATTGTTCGAGCAACATGACCCCACCCTGCCCCCACCACTCTTCCATTTCAGAAGTGGTGAGGGCAGTGTAGAAACGCCATTTACACCAAAATTTAGGCAAATTGAAGTCCAAAGAGTTGCAAACTATGGGTTTGTGACTTTTTCTTACACCAGTTTCTGGCATAGGGGGTTATGGTAAATGACCCACTACATGTTTTAACACACACTTAATCCATCCCTAGAAGTAGGGCAGCCAGTCAGCAGAGCCTACAGAGGTTAGAGCATGCGAGTAGGCTGTTTTTGGCAAAAACCACCCGTTATTGTTTTTTGCCCAGGGGCTTGCACCACCCCTAATCCAGCTCTGGTTAGAATGGCCCGCAGAAAACCTGCACCTATAAGACAATAGGGCATATCCTAGCCCCCCATTGTCTGATTAGACATCTCCTTTAAGTTAGTTGACAGGGTCTTTTCTGTAGCATTACCAGTAATTAGCCGGCACCGTACACCAAGTACTATTTTACATTTCTTGTATTTGAATGGAAAACTGCCCCAATAAAACTCTATCAGTATTATGCAATATACAGTGTTTACCTTTTCAGATGTCTCTTCTTTATCAAAGTCACTTGAGAAAATATAATTATTTTTATATTAAAATAAAGACATGCTGTCATATAATTATTTTAAACATAACCAAGCACAGTAAATTGTAATTATATTGAATTACTGCTCATTAATACTACAAAATATGGACACAATTATCATTAAAGTGGAATTATTGGCTTGTAGTGTCAGTGAAACATTATATCTGATTTTTCAATTAGGAGAGAGGTTTGCTTTTTGGTAACTGAAAAAACACAATCGAGTTAATATCCAAGAATTGCTACTCTCTGCTCCATTCTGTTAAGGGTGGTTTGATTTTATGTTGCACTTGTAAGTTCACAGCTGTATAAGGCTGCTTTCCCTCTCGCGTTTTGGCTTTCCGTTTGTGAGATCCATCATGGGCTCTCAAAAACAGATCAGTTTTGCCCTAATGTATTCTGAATGTAAAAGGATCCGCTCAGAATGCATCAGTTTGCCTCCGGTCAGTCTCCATTCCGCTCTGGAGGCGGACACCAAAACGCTGCCTAAAGCGTTTTGCTGTCCGCTTGACGAAACTGAGCCAAATGGATCTGTTCTGGCACACAATGTAAGTCAATGGGGACGAATCCGTTTTCTATTGTGTCAGAGAAAACGGATTCGTCCCCATTGACTTAAATTGTGTGCCAGAACAGATCCATTTGGCTCAGTTTCGTCAAGCGGACAGCAAAACGCTTTAGGCAGCGTTTTGGTGTCCGCCTCCAGAGCGGAATGGAGACTGACTGGAGGCAAACTGATGCATTCTGAGCGTATCCTTTTACATTCAGAATAC
Organism: Bufo gargarizans; assembly: GCF_014858855.1. Lineage (NCBI taxonomy): Eukaryota > Metazoa > Chordata > Amphibia > Anura > Bufonidae > Bufo > Bufo gargarizans. The sequence continues at coordinate 295,517,082 of NC_058081.1, read as the reverse complement.
ATTAGGGCAAAACTGATCTGTTTTTGAGAGCCCATGATGACTTTCAATGGTTTTCAAGACAGATCTGTCTTGGCAATGTTACAGATAATACAAACGGATCTGTTTGTATTATTGTAACTGATCCGTTTTTGCAGATCCATGATGGATCCGCCCAAAACGCGAGTGAGAAAGTAGCCTAAGGCTTACTCCTTCCTAATCTGTCTTCCCTGCCCTTTATTCACAAGCATATGCCCAAGGCCCAGTGCCTTATTATAAGATTTTCAGATTTATATTTGTTACATTACATTCTACCAGTGTAAAATGTATAATGACATGTAAAAAGTAAATCTCTCCTTACGATTGAATCAAACCAACCAGATCAACTATTCAATTTAATAATGAGCTTTCTACGTATATCCATCAGTGTTTTTTTCAAATGTTCATGTATAATTACAATAAATTGAAAATCCGTATAACATATCCCTGATAGAAATCATAGTCATAGTATATGGCAAGTTCTGGTATTAGGTTCTCATTAAGCTGGCGTACAGCACATATTGTGCAATGGTATATTAAATAATTTAATAAAGCTTATTCTTTTGGGTCTCCCCCCTATTATCCCTGCTCCTTTCACCATCATGTTCACGATCACACGTATGTTTTCTTTGACTAGAAAAGCACGATATGAGTTGTGGCTGGTATCAGTGCTCAGCTCCATTGAAGTGAATGGGACTGTGAGCTGCAATGCCAAAAACTCCCTATGGACAGTTGCACTGCTGTTTTTGTACACATATTTTTCTGATTCAGGACAACTCCTTTAAGTCTACTTTCACACTCGCATTTTGGCTTTCAGTTTCTGAGATCCGTTCAGGGCTCTCACAAGCGGACCAAAACGGATCAGTTTTGCCCTAATGCATTCTGAATGGAAAAGGATCCGCTCAGAATGCATCCGTTTAGTATCCATTTCTCTTTGGAGACGGTCACCAAAACGCTGCTTGCAGCATTTTTATGTCCATCTGATGAAACTAAGCCAAACGGATCCGTCCTGGCACACAATGTAAGGCTATCTGTTTGTATTATCTGTAACATTGCCAAGACAGATCCGTCTTGAACACCATTGAAAGTCAATGGTGTGCCAGAATGGATCCATTTGGCTCAGTTTCGTCAAGCGGACAGCAAAACGCTTCAGGCAGCGTTTTGGTGTCCGCATACAGAGCGGAATGGAGACTGACCGGAGGCAAACTGAGGCATTCTGAGTGGATCCTTTTCCATTCAGAATACATTAGGGCAAAACTGTTTTGGACCGCCTGTGAGAGCCCATGACGAATCTCACAAACGGAAAGCCAAAACGCGAGTGTGAAAGTAGCCTTAGTCAATGGGGACGGATCCGTTTTCACTGACACAATCTGGCACAATAAATAAACAATTCCGTCCTCCATTGACTTTTAATAGTGTTTAAGACGGATCCGTCTTGGCTATGTTAAAGATAATACAAACGGATCCGTTCTGAACGGACGCAGACGGTTGCATTATCTGAACGGATCCATCCATGATGGATCCGCACAAAACGCGAGTGTGAAAGTAGCATAAGCCTGTTTTACACAAGCCAATGAACAAGACAATTATAATTGACCCCTGTAAATGAGGCAGCAATCAGCCAAGAAATTAGCAAAAGTTTGTTTGTCGGCTGATTGGATCATTTTTGCAAACGTGGAACAGTTCAAGTTATGTTTATCTATGTGCCCCTCACAAAAAAAAGATAAGGAGAGATCCATATCTCCAGTTTAGTGGTTCAAGTGACTCCCTTTATCTTTATGAAATTAATTATAGAAATATGACACTATTTGTATAATTTTTTTTTACATTATCCTATAATTTTCACACTGGCCATTAGGCCTAAAATATGTTAAAGGAGGTTGTCATGTGAAAATATTCTAAAGTTTTGAAACCAGCACCTGGATTTGAATACTTTTTGAATTGCGTGTAATAAAAAATTTAGCATAGCCACTGAGTTACTCAATACATTCTGTATAGCACCACCTGCTATTTGTTTTGTTTTTCTTATTCTGTTGTCCTGCTCACTGAGAAGGTCGCACATGCTCAGTTTTATCCTTTATCTGCCTCCTGAGCTGTGATAGGGAGAACTGAGACACACCCTCTTAGCTGCAGCAGAAAAGACCCTCCCTTTGAGCTTTCAGTTCGATATAAATCTAGCAGAGCAATGAATGGGGAGATCTCTGGACCCATGTGAGGTACAGGGCTGGTTCTAGCTTTGTTAGAAAGAGATTGTCATGTGCTATATAGAGTTGAGCACGAATTTTCAAATAGCTATTTTTTATTGCAAATATCGCCTCTTCGAGAATTTGCAAATATTTCGAATATAGCGCTATATATTCGTTATATCGAATATTCAGCATTTTTTTCCATCTGAACACATGATTCCTCTCTGCTTCTTGCTTGTGGGCCAATGAGAAGGAAGCAATGTCAAGTTCACAACAATACTTAGTGCACCAATCAGTAATCTGTAGTCAGACCTGCTAAAATGTGAAGTTGCACGTAGTATATATATATACATTTTCTGATCGCTGCCAATTAGTGCAATCGCGAATATATTGGAGCACTTGACTCTATCTGCATATAAAGCTATTCTAATTTTCTGCCGGGCCAACCATTTTCTCCAGTCTCAGGAAACTTATACTAGCTTGAGAAATGTAGCCAAAGTGACCCACGCCTGTATTTTGCGTTACAAATTCGCAATACGCAATTTTTACATTACCGATTTTTCGCATTCAATAAAATAATCTTGAATTTGCAAATATATAACTAACGAATATTCTACAAAATATTTGTGAAATATCGCAAATTCAAAAATAGCCCCTGCCGCTCATCACTAGTGCTATATGATGTCTTATTTTTATTTTTTACATTACTCATAAGATAACCCCTTTGAGACTTCCAATCTTTTGAGAGCAACTATATGAGCCATACAGGGAGTGCAGAATTATTAGGCAAGTTGTATTTTTGAGGATTAATTTTATTATTGAACAACAACCATGTTCTCAATGAACCCAAAAAACTCATTAATATCAAAGCTGAATATTTTTGGAAGTAGTTTTTAGTTTGTTTTTAGTTTTAGCTAATTTAGGGGGATATCTGTGTGTGCAGGTGACTATTACTGTACATAATTATTAGGCAACTTAACAAAAAACAAATATATACCCATTTCAATTATTTATTTTTACCAGTGAAACCAATATAACATCTCAACATTCACAAATATACATTTCTGACATTCAAAAACAAAACAAAAACAAATCAGTGACCAATATAGCCACCTTTCTTTGCAAGGACACTCAAAAGCCTGCCATCCATGGATTCTGTCAGTGTTTTGATCTGTTCACCATCAACATTGCGTGCAGCAGCAACCACAGCCTCCCAGACACTGTTCAGAGAGGTGTACTGTTTTCCCTCCTTGTAAATCTCACATTTGATGATGGACCACAGGTTCTCAATGGGGTTCAGATCAGGTGAACAAGGAGGCCATGTCATTAGATTTTCTTCTTTTATACCCTTTCTTGCCAGCCACGTTGTGGAGTACTTGGACGCGTGTGATGGAGCATTGTCCTGCATGAAAATCATGTTTTTCTTACCTTGCAGACTTCTTCCTGTGCCACTGCTTGAAGAAGGTGTCTTCCATAAACTGGCAGCAGGACTGGGAGTTGAGCTTGACTCCATCCTCAACCCAAAAAGGCCCCACAAGCTCATCTTTGATGATACCAGCCCAAACCAGTACTCCACCTCCACCTTGCTGGCGTCTGAGTCGGACTGGAGCTCTCTGCCCTTTACCAATCCAGCCATCTGGCCCATCAAGACTCACTCTCATTTCATCAGTCCATAAAACCTTAGAAAAATCAGTCTTGAGATATTTCTTGGCCCAGTCTTGACGTTTCAGCTTGTGTGTCTTGTTCAGTGGTGGTCGTCTTTCAGCCTTTCTTACCTTGGCCATGTCTCTGAGTATTGCACACCTTGTGCTTTTGGGCACTCCAGTGATGTTGCAGCTCTGAAATATGGCCAAACTGGTGGCAAGTGGCATCTTGGCAGCTGCACGCTTGACTTTTCTCAGTTCATGGGCAGTTATTTTGCGCCTTGGTTTTTCCACACGCTTCTTGCGACCCTGTTGACTATTTTGAATGAAACGCTTGATTGTTCGATGATCACGCTTCAGAAGCTTTGCAATTTTAAGAGTGCTGCATCCCTCTGCAAGATATCTCACTATTTTTGACTTTTCTGAGCCTGTCAAGTCCTTCTTTTGACCCATTTTGCCAAAGGAAAGGAAGTTGCCTAATAATTATGCACACCTGATATAGGGTGTTGATGTCATTAGACCACACCCCTTCTCATTACAGAGATGCACATCACCTAATATGCCTAATTGGTAGTAGGCTTTCGAGCCTATACAGCTTGGAGTAAGACAACATGCATAAAGAGGATGATGTGGTCAAAATACTCATTTGCCTAATAATTCTGCACGTAGTGTATACATAATAGACAGGAGCTGATCCCATTGGCGTTTTCTAGGCATGCTCTGTGACCGGTGCAGAGGTCAGGATGGAGTAGGTAAGCTGTGATATTACCTATCGTGAATGGTGGAAGTTGTGTTATCTTCATAGAAGTATTACTTATAATGATAATAGCTACTGAACAGTTACCTGTACAAGACAGTAAATCCTGACCTTTTTTTTTGTCAAATATCTTTTTATTGATTTACACAAACAGAAGGATGCAGAACATGAGTAATACATAAAGATCACAAAATTCTGGTATAAAGGAAGTGCACATGTGAAGCTAGTGGTTTTAATACACTGTCTCCTACGAGAGATTTACTTTTATTGGTGTGTAGTGAGTTAGACTTCAGACAGGATAAACTAGCAATCTAGCTTCGGACAATATATGTTGTGGAGTAAGGGAAGAACATTGATCCCTGTAAGCAAACATTTGCTGATAATCAAAAACAAGTAATCAAGACCAAGGTCATAGGACATGGGTCGCTCAAAAAAGAAAAAAAAACAATAAAAAAAATGTCTAACATAAAAACATGATTCAAACAGTAGGTCATTTTCTGATTACATATTTAGGACCCACATCTGGTAGACATTTATAGCATATACTGTAGATACATCCATGTTTAGAATACTTCTATAAATAAGCTTTTGTCATAATTGACAGACCTCATCTGTGTATGATCGCACAATCTTTCATAGCTGAGTGTTCTTCCCTGTAGCAAATTCTATAAATCTTGACTAGATGGCACAGAATATGTTACAGCCTGACTCAACACTGTGTGCACAAACTGCATACACTAGATCTGTGTCTGGTACTATGTTTTTATTAATTTGATGTATTTTACATTGTATTTTCCTGTGTACTATTTTATGTTGTGCATCACAGATTTGTAAGGAATTACTCTCAAGGGTTCCACAGCAATCTAGGTTAAGTATCTTGCCCCAGGTTCTTCAGCCTCCTGCAGCATCTACGCTGCTTCTTCATTATCTATTTCAGAGCCCTAGTGGCAGATCCAGTCATGTGCAGTCCCTAAGCCTCAGCAAAAAGAGGTTATTTTTGGTTTCTCCACCCTTGCAAATGCCTTGAGGTTATAATTACTGGTCCAAACAATTATATTTCTTTAGTTTAACAAAAAGAAGTACATTTTTATGACTCTATAATGAGATATGCTGCCAATCTAACTTGCTTGTCTTGCTGCTGTACTAATGCAGCTTCAGTCTCTCCATCTCTGCTCTCTCTATATGTATTTTTAGATTATAATCCAATTTAGTTTCCCAGAGCAAGATTCCACATGGTTGAAGAATCCTTGTTGTGCATGTATTTGAACATAATGACACCAACATGTCTGTTTGTGTAATACACTGGATAAAAGCTTTTTATATACGTTTTTGTGAATTTCTTACAGCCCATTATTTACATTCAACTTGATATGTTTCATGTTTTAGTGATGCATAAAATGTCAGCGTTATATATATATATAAACATTTCAAAATGTGCCACAATATAATATATCATTGAATGACTTAGCAGATATATCAGTAGGTAACCATGCCCACAAATCTCTCTGTTTGTACACCCAGCATTGTCAATTAACAGTCAATTCTTGGGAAGAGAGATAATCGGAAGATTAATCTTTGAAAAAATAAGCTTATTGACTGTCTGGGGAACAATGGACACTGAGCCTTATACAGTTTTTACCTACATAATTTACTTGTAGTAATCAGCAACCCAAAATTGCAGTTTTTTAACAATTATATATGCAGTGTACTTCCAACAAGTTGTAGTTTTATAAGGTGCACTTTGTAAATACATTTTTTTATCAACTCAACAGTTTTATCAACAGTTTTTTTTTCACCATTCAAGCAAAAATAATTTGCCAAAAGTCACCAACTGTGTAAAAAATGAACTTTTCGCATTGTGCTTGCCAAAAGATAGAAAAGTAGTCATGGTTTACCAATAAGGGTAAGGCTACTTTCACACTGGCGTTTCAGGGTCCGCCTGTGAGATCCGTTTCAAGGCTCTCACAAGCGGCCCCAAACGGATCAGTTTGGCCCCAATGCATTCTGAATGGATGCAGATCCATTCAGAATGCATCAGTTTGGCTCCGCTCCGCCTCCATTCAGCTCTGGAGACGGACACCAAAATGCTGCAAGCAGCGTCTTGGTGTCCGCCTGGCGGTGCAGAGCCAAACTGTTTACATTGACACAAATATGGTGCAATTGCAAACAGATCCGTCCCCCATTGAATTTCAATGTAAAGTCAGGACGGATCCGTTTGACTTCACTTAGACTTTAGACTTTTTTTTACTAAGTGTATGCAGACTAATCCGTACTGAACGGATACCATCTTTTGCATTTATAGGTGCCTGCTCAGATCAGTCATAGCTATATTTTTCCTACTTTAGAACAGTCAAATAAGAATAAAAGTATTAAGGTGTATATATTTTAATCAATTTTCATAAAGTTTTTTTTCATTTTAGACTGATATATGAAACATCCGAGTTAAAAATTAGCTCCATTGTACTAACATTGAGCACTAAAAACTTTGACTGCTTCATACACTATCTCTGGACCCATAACAGCTGAGAGGAAGGAGATCCACAGTCTTAAATGATATTGTTTCACAGTCTTAAAAGATATTTTTTTGCAACTCCATTGGATAGTGAATGTCTGTATTCTATGCACTTAACTTTTTACACTTTCTAGAACCTAAGAATTTTGTAGCATCACAACTGCCTAATTTAAGATAATCATTATGGTAGAACTAAGGGGCACATTTATTAAGACCTGCTTTTTAGATGCCGGTCTTAATAAAGTCCTAAGCCTATAGTGGTTCCGCCAAAGTTATTAAGAGGCACAGGCCTCTCCATAACTTCGGCGCATCCGAAGCCATTTCTAAATTTAAGACAGCTTACGAGCAGTCTTACATTTAGACCTTTTTTCTACACCTGAAACAGGCATAGAAAATGGCAAATGAGACGGGCCTGCCAACTAGCTGTTGCGCTGCAATCTGCATCTGAAATACACCTAATTTAGACGTACAGTGAGGAACAGAAGTATTTGAACACCCTGCAATGTTCTCCCACTTAGAAATCATGGAGGCGTCTGAAATTCACATTGTAGGTGTATTCCCACTCTGAGAGACAGAATTGAAAAAAAAAACATCTGGAAATCACATTATATGATTTTTAAAGAATGTACTTGTCTTGCACTGCTGAACATAAGTATTTGAACACCTGAGAAACAGCAAGAATTCTGTCTCTCAAAGACCTGTTATTGTGCCTTTAATAAGTCCACCTCTACTCCACTCATTAATCTAACTTATTAGCAACTGTCTGAGCTCTATAAAGACACCTGTCCACCCCACAGTTAGGCCCCTTTCACACGGGCGAGTATTCCGTGCGGGTGCGATGCTCGAGTTGAACACATTGGACCCGCACTGAATTCGGACCCATTCATTTCTATGAGGCTGTTCACATGAGCGGTGATTTTCACGCATCACTTATGCGTTGCGTGAAAATCGCAGCATGTTCTATATTCTGCGTTTTTCACGTAATGCAGGCCCCATAGAAATGAATGGGGTTGTGTGAAAATCGCAAGCATCTGCAAGCAAGTGCGGATGCGGTGCGATTTTCACGCATGGTTGCTAGGTGACAGTCTATTCACTGTATTATTTTCCCTTATAACATGGTTATAAGGGGAAATAATAGCATTCTGAATACAGAATGCTTAGTAGGTGATCAATTGAGGGTTAAAAAAAAATAAAAAAAATTAACTCACCTTCTTCTCTTGATCGCGTAGTTCCCGGTCTCTTCTTTACTTATTTAATGATGAGCTGTGGGCTAAAGGACCTGTGGTGACGTCAGATCACATGCTCCAATCACATGGTCCATCACCACAGTGATGGACCATGTGATTGGAGCATGTGATCTGACGTCCTCACAGGTCCTAGCCGGTAGTTCATCATTAAAGAAGTAAAGAGACCGGGAACTACACGATCAAGAGGAGAAGGTGAGTTCATTTTTTAATAGTTTTTTTTTTTAACCCTCAATTGATCACCTACTAAGCATTCTGTATTCAGAATGCTATTATTTCCCCTTATAACCATGTTATAATGAAAATAATACAATCTTCAGAACATCAATCCCAAGCCCGAACTTCTGTGAAGAAGTTCGGGTTTGGGTACCAAACATGCACGATTTTTCTCACGCGCGTGCAAAATGCATTACAATGTTTTGCACTCGCGCAGTAAAATCGCGCGTGTTCCCTCAACACACCCGCCTCTTATCCGGGCCAAAAATATGACGCCCGTGTGAAAGAGGCCTTAGTCAGACGCCAATTACTACCATGGGCAAGACCAAAGAGCTGTCAAAAGACACCAGAGACAAAATTGTGGACCTCCACAAGGCTGGAAAGGGCTATGGGGCAATTGCCAAGCAGCTTGGTGAAAATAGATCAACTGTTGGAGCAATTGTTAAAAAATGGAAGAGGCTAAGTAAGGAATAAAAAAAAATAGAAAAAATAGAAAAAATAAAATAGACATATTTGGTATTGCCACGTTCGGCTCTATAAATATATCACATAATCGACCCAGTCCAATAAACACCATGAAAAAAATAAAATAAATAACTATCAAAAAAGCCATTTTTGTCACCTTACATCATAAAAAGTGCAACACCAAGTGATCAAAAAGGCGTATGTCCCACAAAATGATACCAATAAAACAGTCACCTCATCCTGCAAAAAATGAGCCCCTACATAAGAAAATCAATAAAAAAAATTAAAAAACGATACTCTTAGAACATGGAGACGCTAAAACATAATTTTTTTGGTTTCAAAAATGCTATTATTGTGTTAAAGCGAAATAAATAAATAAAAGTATACATATTAGGTATTGCCGTGTCTGTAAAAAACAGCTCTATAAAAAAATTACATGACCTAACCTCTCGGATGAACACCGTAAAAAAAAACTGTGTCAAAACAAGCAATTTTTGGCACCTTACATCACAAAAAGTGCAACACCAAGTGATCAAAAAGGCGTATGTCCCACAAAATGGTACCAAGAAAACTGTCACCTCATCCCACAAAAAATGAGCCCCTACATGAGAAAATCTCTAAAAAAAAAACAAAAAACTATAGCTCTCAGAACATGGACACATTAAAAAAGAATTTTTTTGTTTCAAAAATTCTATTATTGTGTAAAACTTTAATAAATAAGAAAAAGTATACATATTAGGTATCACCACGTCTGTAACAATCTGCTGTATAAAAATGTCTCTTGACCGAACCCCTCAGGTGAATGCAGTAAAAATAAATAAAAATTGTGCTAAAACAACCAATATTTTGATCACCTTGCCCCATAAAGTGTTATACTGAATGATCAAAAAATCATATGTACTGGCACCTTATCCCCTAGTTTACAAAATGGGATCACTTCTTGGGAGTTTCAACTGTAAGGGTGCATCAGGGGGGCTTCAAATGGGACATGGCATCTAAAAACTATGTGGAGTTTCTTTTCTTCTGTGCCCTGCCGTGTGCCCATACAGCAGTTTATGACCACATGTGGGGTGTTTCTGTAAACTGCAGAATCTGGGTAATAAATATTGAGTTTTGTTTGGCTGTTAACCATCGATGTGTTAAAGAAAAAATTGGATTAAAATAAAAAATCTGCCCAAAAAGTGAAATTTAAAAATTTGACCTTCATTTTCTTTTAATTCTTGTGGATCACCTAAAGGGTTAACAAAGTTTGTAAAAATAGTTTTTAACCACTTCAGGACACAGGAAGTACAGGTACGCCCTTATATCCTGGTACTTAAGGAAACCTATACGCCCTGTGTATTTTTGATCACCGCCGCTCGGCTTCCGGTGCCTGCTCAAATCATTGAGCAAGCATCTCGGCTAAATGCCCGGGGCGGGGGTCCGGTGACCAGACCTGCAGTTTGCGGCTTTTCTAAGTTGCGGCGGCGAGCGGTGCCATCGGATCCCTATGCGGCTGCAGGGGGGACCCGATGTCATGGAAGGCAGCACGATGTCTAAGGAAGGCATCACGCTGCCTTCCGATGATGTGCCTGTGAGATCCAGCCCCCTGGATCTCACAGGCCCCGGAAGCTGTATGAGTAATACACCCAGTATTACTCATACAGCCAATGCATTCCAATACAGAAGTATTGGAATGCATTGTAAAGAATTAGACCCCCAAAAGTTCAAGTCCCAAAGTGGGACAAAAAATTAAGTGAAAAAAGTTGAAAAAATAAAGTTTTCCCCCCCATAAATTAAGTTTCAAGTAAAAATGAACAAAAACGTAATTTTCCCCAAATAAACTTTAAAAAAATTAGTAAAAAATAGGGGGGGGGGAGTATACATATTAGGTATCGCCGCGTCCGTATCGACCGGCTCTATAAACTGATCACTTTACCTAACCCATCAGATGAACACCGCAAAAAATAAAAATAAAAAAATCACAAAAAGTACAACAGCAAGTGATCAAAAAGGCGTTTGCCCACCAAAATAGTACCAATCTAACCATCACCTCACCCCGCAAAAAATGAGCCCCTACCTGAGACTATCGCCCAAAAAATAAAAAAACTATGGCTCAGAATATGGAGACACTAAAACATCATTTTTTTGTTTTATTGTTTTAAAAAAAGCTGCTATTGTGTAAAACTTACATACATAAATAAAAAGTATACATATTTGGTATCGCTGCGTTTGTATCGACCGGCTCTATAAACATATCACATGACCTAACCCCTCAGATGAACACTGTAAAAAATAAAAATAAAAACTGTGCTAAATAAACAATTGTCACCTTACATCACAAAAAGTGTAATAGCAAGCGATTAAAAGTCATATGCACCCCAAAATAGTGCCAATCAAACCGTCATCTCATCCCGCAAAAAATGAGACCCTATCTAAGATAATCGCCCAAAAACTGAAAAAACTATGGCTCTAAGAATATGGAGACACTAAAACATGATTTTTTTTGGTTCAAAAATGATATTATTGTGCAAAACTTACATAAATAAAAAAGTATACATATTAGGTATCGCCACGTCCGTATCTATAAAAATACCACATGACCTAACCATTTAGATGAACACCGTAAAAAATGTAAAATTAAAACTGTGCTAAATAAACAATTTTTTGTCACCTTACATCACAAAAAGTGTAATAGCAAGTGATCAAAAAGTCACACGCACCCAAAAATAGTGCCAATAAAACAAAAAATTATGGCTCTCAGACAATGAAAACAAAAAAACATTTTTTTTTTCTTCAAAAATAAAATCATTGTGTAAAACTTACATACATGAATGAAAACAAATATACATATTAGGTATCGCCGCGTCCTTGACAACCTGGTCTATAAAAATACCACATGATCTAACCTGTCAGATGAATGTTGTAAATAACAAAAAATAAAAACGGTGCCAAAACAGCTATTTCTTGCTATCTTGCCTCACAAAAAGTGTAAAATAGAGCAACCAAAAATCATATGTACCCTAAACTAGTACCAAAAAACTTCCACCCTATCATGTAGTTTCCAAAATGGGGTCACTTTTTTGTAGTTTCTACTCTAGCGGTGCATCAGGGGGGCTTCAAATGGGACATGGTGTAAAAAAAAACTGTCCAGCAAAATCTGCATTCCAAAAACCGTATGGCATTGCTTTCCTCCTGCGCCCTGCCGTGTGCCCGTACAGCAGTTTACGACCACATATGGGGTGTTTCTATAAACTACAGAATCAGGGCCATAAATATTGAGTTTTGTTTGGCTGTTAATCCTTGCTTTGTTACTGGAAAAAATGGATTAAAATGGAAAATTTGCCAAAAAATTGAAATTTTGAAATTTCATCTCCATTTGCCAATAACTCTTGTGGAACACCTAAAGGGTTAACAACGTTTGTAAAATCAGTTTTGAATATCTTGAGGGGTGTAGTTTCTAGAATGGGTCATTTTTGGGTTGTTTCTATTATGTAAGCCTCGCAAAGTGACTTCAGACCTGAACTGGTCCCTAAAAAATTTTTTTTTTTTTGAATTTCAGAAAAATTTCAAGATTTGCTTCTAAACTTCTAAGCCTTGTAACACCCCCAATAAATAAAATATCATTCCCAAAATGATCCAAACATGAAGTAGTGAATGTAAAGTAATAACTATTTTTGTAGGTATTACTATGTATTATAGAAGTAGAGAAATTGAAACTTGGAAATTATCAATTTTTGAAATTTTTGGGGTAAATTTGGTATTTTTTTATAAATAAAAATGAATTTTTTTAACTTCATTTTACCAGCGTCATGAAGTACAATATGTGACGAAAAAACAATCTCAGAATGGCCTGGATAAGTCAAAGCGTTTAAAAGTTATCACCACTTAAAGTGACACTGGTCAGATTTACAAAAAATGGCCTGGTCCTTTAGGTGAAATAAGGCTGTGTCCTTAAGGAGTTAAGTAACTTGAGGGGTGTAGTTTCTACAATGGGGTCATTTATAGAGGTATCCACTATGTAGGCCCCACAAAGTGACTTCAGACCTGAACTGGTCCTTAAAAAGTGGGTTTTGGCAATTTTCTTAAAAATTTTAAGAATTGCTTCTAAATTTCTAAGCCTTCTAACGTCCTAAAAAAATAAAATGACATTTCCAAAATGATGCCAACATAAAGTTGACATATGGGGAATGTTAAGTGATAAATATTTTATGAGGTATCACTTTCTGTTTTAAAAGTAGAGAAATTGAAATTTAGAAAATTGCAAATTTTTGGAAATGTTTGGTAAATTTGGGATTTTTTCATAAATAAAGGTGAAATATATTGACTCAAATTTCTGACTATCATGAAGTTCAATGTGTCATGAGAAAACAATCTCTGAATGACTTGGATAAGTAAAGGCGTTCCAAAGTTATTACCAAATAAAGTGAGATATGTCAGTTTTGAAAAATTAGGCCTGGTCAGGAAGGGGGCAAATGGCCCAGATGGGAAGTGGTTAAACCCCATACACCACTGCCTGTGATAGTCTTGTTTGGGCTCACTGGCTAAGTTCCCAGTTCTTGTCCTGTGCTGATTTGGATTGCTCATGTTATTTCCTCTGCTTTTCCTTTGACCACAGTCTCAGTCTTGGTTTTTACTGTGCATCCTGTCTGCTTCTGACCTTGGCTCATCTTTTGACTACTCCCTGTCTCTCATTTTTGCACTCGGTTGTCCTCCTGGTTCTGACCCACTTATGTTTGACTCTGTCTTTGTATTGTTTGTCTCTAGGTATTTGTCTGTTTTTGCACTTTAGTAGCATAGGGACTGTTGACCAGTTGCGATTTTGAACTTCCAGTAGGTAGGAATAGCAGGCTGTGTTCTAGGTTAGTGCTCACTATGCATGCCTGTCCCTACCTACAGATGTAACAGCACTCCCCCAGATCCTAAAAGAATGTAATGATAACTCTCTTTAATTGTAATATTTTCTGTGCTAAAAAATTTGGCATATTGAAGTGTTACAAGCCTAGCTTGGCAGAACAACAACATGTTCCATGTAAATTTTAATTCATGACTGCTTTTTTGTTAAATGTTGCTATCTAAACTAGTGGACATTATACAGCCACTAACAAATGGTTGAATTAACATGCAGAACATATAGTACTCATGTCAGCCTATAATATAACAACAAATCATTTTTGTCAGAGATTAATGTTTCACTTCACTTTATTTGCATGAAGAGTCTACAATGAATTGCAGACACATAGTTCTGTGGCAGAGAATAGATTAATGGTGCCTATTATTTACTCGCACTTCATAAGATAAAGCTAGTATACTAGACAATCCTATAACTAAAAAAGCTTGTATTGCAATTTCATGTTACGTTGTGTTAATATTAACTGAGAATGATTTATCTATACTAATGTAGCTGTTAAAGGTATCAGCTTTAAATCACAGCAAACATAAAGTATTGAACCATTTCTGAAATGTTTCTTGTAGCTGTAGTAGTTACAGTAGCAGAAAATGCAACCAGGCTTAGCACCTCAACAAACGACGGGTCTTCTTGCCTTTTAAAAGTACTAACTTTGTACAGAAATGGAAATTGAAGCTCATATGCCTTTATTTAAAAGAATTACCAAAACCATGTAGCCAAAATGTTTAAAGGGACTCTGTCACCAGTTTCTGACCCCCACTTTTAAAAATATGGTTCTGTGCATGGAGCCCTTGTGATTCTTATTGTGGTCTTATAAGCTAAATCTGCAGGCTCATTTAGTTAAAAAACCTTTTATCTAACCTGTCAGTCATCTTGTTAAGGTGCCCAGGGCGTTGCTCATGGCTTGAAGATGCAGCACGCCGCAGTTCGTGCCCAGCTCCTCCTCTGCTCTCATCAGCGCCGCCTGAAAATACTTAGATACGCCTCCGGCTCTCCCTCACTCCCCCCTCCTTTTTTTCTAAGATCCCGCGCGTGCGGCAGTGTTCGCGTTATCGGGAGGTTGAGCGAAGTGCCCGCGCATGCGCACTTCGCTCAATGAGGCTGAACGGAAAAGTCCGCAGGGGCGCATCAGGCACAGGCCTGTGCGCACGCGCGGGATCTTAGAAAAGAAGGAGGGGGGAGTGAGGGAGAGCCGGAGGCGTATCTAAGTATTTTCAGGCGGTGCTGATGAGAGCAGAGGAGGAGCTGGGCACGAACGGCGGCGGCGGGCGGCATCTTCAAGCCATGAGCAACGCCCTGGGCACCTTAACAAGATGACTGACAGGTTAGATAAAACTTTTTTTAACTAAATGAGCCGGCAGATTTAGCTTATAAGACCACATTAGGAATCACAAGGGCTCCATGCACAGAACCATATTTTTAAAAGTGGGGGTCAGAAACTGGTGACAGAGTCCCTTTAATATATAGTACTATATCCTCCTCTATGGTTGAGTTGCCATTGGGCCCCATGAGACAGTGGCCCCGAGGTGTACAGATTTTTATTTTTTAAGAATTAAGGCACATATACATGCAACAACTGAGCAGGCAATTATTGGGAAGGAATGATCCCTTCCCAATAATTTCCTGCTAGTCATTGGAGGTGAAGAGCTACATTTATATGCAGCAATCACATCCTTTGTATGGGGATGAGCAATGGCTACTGCAATCGCTCATCCTCAAATAGATTCCTTGTTTCTGGGTAACAATTGTCTGTTTACACAGGATGATCTGCTGCCCAGAAACAACGATTTAGGTGTGTGCATAAACGATTTCATCCAGCAAACAAGCATTTTTCTCATTCATAAGGTGATCTGTGACCTTTACATGAGCCGTTTATCAAGAACAAGCGTTCGTTCCCAATAATTGTCCCGAAAATAGCCACATGTACATCCAGCTTCTCTGGAAAGTAAAGTATATATCGTGCAAAGTTCATTTATTTCATTAATGCAACCGAAAAGGTGAAACTAACATATGAGATCGACTCGCTACATGCAAAGCGAGATATTTCAAGCCTTTATTTGTTATCATTTGGATGATTATGGCTTATAGCTTATGAAAACCCCAAAGTCACAATCTACAGTGCGACATGAGCCTCGAATTTTGAACCTTTTCAAAATATTCAAATTTTAAGTTGCATTAATGCAACTCCTTTTAAGTTACATTAGGGAAATAAATAAACTTTTGCACGATATTCGAATTTTTTTAGTTTTACCTATATACAGAAACACGAAAAAGTAAAACTTTAGATTTTTTGATACTTAAGCCACTATAAGTACTGATAAAAAAAGAGCTATAGAGAAATCATATAAGCTATTAAGTATATAATTTGGTATATTTGGAAGTGTGTAAATATAAACTGAGAAACTGCCCATAATAAAAAAGAACATTCAATAATCTTTTATTTCTACTTTGTAATCCATGGCATGTATTATGTTTTTCGTGACTTTGGCTTTGAAAAACCAGTGCTTAATTTGATTGACCTGTCATATTATTAATAACAGTGGAAAACAGAAAATGAATCACTTAAATTATCTCACACAGTCAATTTGCATTGTAATAGCCTACCATGTTCGTTCTTGTAGGCCAAATTTAATAAATATGTGTTCTCTGGATAGTAGATAAATGCATTACTTGCAAATAAATGTGGATTAAAATGACTTCTGTTTATATGTGCTAGCACATCCCTTGGAATATTTATGTCTTGTCCCACAGGTGCAATATTGCGAACAGGATATCAGATTGAAAGGAATTTATGCACAGAACAGTGTAAGGGTATGAATACTTTATGCTTAGAGAATGAACCAGAGCTGTATGTATCAAATCATCATGTAGAGTGCACAGTTTTATTGAATATGGAATTGACTTATACTTTAAAATGCTAGATTCACACATCTATTAAACCAAAAGTGAAAAAATATTAAAAATATAATGTAATAATAATTTACTATAGAATATGAGCTTTCTCCAGAGAGTAATGATTCATGGACTGTTCATATAATGGACAATGTCTGTCTAATATACATGCCATGTTCTGCAATATTCCAATACTTTATCCTGCAAACAATAAAACATTGAAATTGAAACCCCAAACCACTTGTAGAAGTTTACTGTATCCTACTGGTTCACAGGCACTGTGTAATGCTCCATTTTCCCTGCAGTGGCTTTTTTATATTGTTAATCCACTGATAATTAGAGATGAGTGAAGTTTTAAAACTTCAATTTGGCAACTTTGCTTGCGTTGGCCCAAAAATTCAATTTGTTATGAGTTAATAGTGATGAGTGGCAGGGGCAATATTCCAATTTGCGATATTTCACGAATATTTAGTAGAATATTCGTCATTTATTCATAAATTCAAGATTATATTTTTGATTGCAAAAATCGTCAATGTAACATTTGCGCGTGAAATACAGGCGTGGGTCACTTATGCTACATTTTTCAAGCTGGTCTAAGTTTCCTGAGACTGGAGAAAATGGTTGGCACGGCAGAACATTAGAATAGCTTTAAATGGAGATAGAGTGCTCCAATATATTAGCGTTTGCGAATTTTTGGCAATAGTAAGGGGTAGGAAACTTTTCTATTGGTTGCTGGGGATGTTGCTAAACTGTGACAAAGCCTTCTCATTGGCCCACAAGCTAGAAAAAGAATGGGATGATCACCTGATGTGTACTGTGTTAAAAAATATATATTCGATTTTACAAACCTATAGCGCTATATTCTAAATATTTGCGAATTCTCGAAGTGCCGATATTTGCGATTAAAATTTGCTATTCGAATATACTAGTGTCACGGCTGTTTAAGGGTAACCAGAGCATACACAGTAAGAAGAGCTACTGACCGGACCCCAAACTAGGGAAGAGAAAGGGTGACCCCTGTCAGACCCTCAACACTCTCCCTATGCTGCTAAAGCACATGCCCGGATCCAAATGGTGGAACGAGGCATGCCCACGTACCTTAGACTGATAAGCCCTGTAACCCCTACAATAGTGGAAGGGGCACGGCCACCGATGCCCTGCTCAGAATATGGAGGGAACCGGGGCCACCTCAGATCCAGTCAGGAAAACAGCAGGTACACAACAAAGTCTGCACACTTAGCTGATGAAGCTGCAACCGCAGAGAAGACGGATCCAAGGGCCGCTGGCAATATCCGGAGTGCTTGCAGCAGCAGAACACAGGTCCAGGGAACTAGTAGCTAAAGAAGTGAAGATACTCAAGGCAGAGCTACAACTGAAAAGAGAAATATAATCCACGCCCTGCAATAGGAGGAGGGGTGATTTAAAGGCAGGGAAATCAGGAGAGACAGCTGGGAGTAAAGACCTCACAACAGGGGCGGAGAAACAGAACAGTGAGAACACCTCCAAACTCTAAGTGACATCATCACAGGGGTGGAGACACAGAGCTGTGAGAACGTCTCAAAGCTCTGGTAGTGACAGTACCCCCCCTCTACGGGTGGACTCCGGACACCCAGGACCCACCTTCCCAGGATGAGCCCTATGAAATGCCCTGATAAGGCGAGTGGCTTTAATGTCCGACATCGGAACCCACATCCTCTCCTCAGGACCATAACCCTTCCAATGAACGAGGTACTGAAGAGAACCGCGGACAATGCGAGAGTCCACAATTCTGGAAACCTCAAACTCCAGATTGCCATCAACCAAAATCGGAGGAGGAGGCAAAGAGGATGGTACCGTGGGATGGACATATGGTTTTAAGAGAGATCTGTGAAATACATTATGTATCTTCCAAACCCGTGGAAGATCAAGGCGGAAGGCAACAGGATTGATGACTGACAAAATTTTATAAGGCCCAATAAACTTGGGACCCAATTTCCAGGAGGGAACCTTCAGTTTAATATTTCTTGTAGACAACCACACCAGATCACCCACATTCAGGTCCGGACCAGGCACACGTCTCTTATCAGCCACACGCTTATACTTCTCACTCATCTTTCTGAGATTACTCTGAATCTTTTGCCAAATGGTAGACAAAGACGAGGAAAATCTCTCCTCCTCAGGTAAACCAGAAAGAGCCCCTCCCGAGAATGTCCCAAACTGCGGATGGAACCCATATGCACCAAAAAATGGTGACTTATCAGAAGATTCCTGACGACGGTTGTTCAAAGCAAACTCAGCAAGAGGGAGAAATGAACACCAATCCTCCTGGTTCTCTGCCACAAAACAGCGCAAATATGTCTCCAGATTCTGATTGAGGCGCTCAGTCTGACCATTCGACTGCGGGTGAAAAGCAGAAGAGAAGGACAGCCGAACCCCCAGGCGAGAACAGAAAGCCTTCCAGAACCTGGACACAAACTGCGTGCCTCTATCGGAAACAATCTCAGAGGGAATGCCGTGCAATTTAACAATATGATCGACAAAAGCTTGCGCCAACGTTTTAGCATTGGGTAAACCAGGGAAAGGAACGAAATGAGCCATCTTGCTAAAACGGTCCACGACCACCAGGATCACCGACTTCCCCGAGGAACGAGGAAGATCCGTGATAAAGTCCATGGACAGGTGTGTCCAAGGACGGGAAGGTATGGGTAACGGGAGAAGGGAACCTGAAGGTCGTGAACGAGGGACCTTAGCGCGAGCGCACGTCTCACAAGCCGCCACAAAACCCTCCACAGACTTACGAAGAGCCGGCCACCAAAATCTCCGAGCAATGAGATCTACCGTGGCTCTACTCCCGGGGTGACCAGCAAGAACTGTATCATGATGTTCCTTAAAGAGTTTGTGACGTAGCTCAGGAGGCACGAACAACTTCCCGGAGGGACAACGGGCAGGTGCCTCAGACTGGGCAGCCTGGACCTCGGCTTCCAAATCGGAATATAGAGCAGAAACAACTACCCCCTCCGCCAAAATGGGACCCGGGTCCTCGGAGTTTCCTCCCCCCGGAAAACAGCGAGAGAGAGCATCAGCCTTCACATTCTTGATCCCAGGGCGGAAAGTAACAACAAAATTGAATCTGGAGAAGAACAGAGACCATCTGGCCTGTCTCGGATTCATACGCCTGGCCGACTCCAAGTACGCCAGATTCTTATGGTCGGTAAAAACGGTGATAGGGTGCCTGGCCCCCTCCAACCAATGGCGCCATTCCTCGAAAGCCAACTTGATGGCCAACAACTCCCTATCTCCCACATCATAGTTTCTCTCTGCCGGGGAGAGTTTTCTAGAGAAAAAGGCACAAGGTCGCCATTTGGCAGGAGAGGGGCCCTGGGACAAAACTGCACCCACACCCACCTCGGAAGCATCCACCTCAACAATAAAAGGTAAGGAAACATCGGGATGCACCAAGATGGGAGCAGACGCAAAACTCTCTTTAATCTTAGAAAAGGCTGCAAGCGCCTCCTCCGACCAAGAGGAAAAATCCGTCCCCTTTTTTGTCATGTCAGTAAGGGGTTTGACAATAGAGGAATAATTCAAAATGAACTTTCTGTAGTAGTTAGCAAAACCCAGAAAGCGCATCAATGCCTTCTGATTTTCAGGAAGCTCCCACTCCAGCACAGCACGGACCTTCTCCGGATCCATGCGAAAACCAGAAGCAGAGAGGAGAAAACCCAGAAATTGAATCTCCGATACCATAAAAAGACATTTCTCCAGCTTGGCATACAGTTTATTTTCCCGCAATATCTGCAGGACCTGAAAAAGATGATCCTGATGGGTCTGAACATCAGGGGAAAAAATCAAAATATCATCAAGATACACCAATACAAATTTCCCCATTAAATGATAGAAAATACTATTAACAAAATGCTGAAAGACGGCCGGAGCATTCATCAGGCCGAAAGGCATAACGAGATTCTCAAAATGCCCATTAGGGGTATTAAAGGCCGTTTTCCATTCATCCCCCTCTCTGACCCTGACCAGGTTGTACGCGCCTCTCAGATCCAATTTGGAGAACACCTTGGCCCCAACAATTTGGTTGAAGAGGTCCGGGATTAGAGGAAGGGGATAGGGATCGCGAATCGTGATACGGTTCAGCTCCCTAAAATCTAAGCAAGGTCTCAGAGAGCCATCTTTTTTTTTAACAAAAAAAAAACCCGCAGCAACAGGCGACTTTGAGGGACGAATATGCCCCTTCTCGAGACTCTCGGAGATATAGGTTCGCATTGCGAGTCTTTCCGGTTGTGAGAGATTGTAGAGGCGTGCCTTTGGCAGCTTGGCGCCGGGAATGAGGTTAATGGGACAGTCAAACTCCCGGTGAGGAGGTAGCTCCCGAACACCGCTCTCGGAAAACACATCCGAGAAATCAGAGAGAAATGATGGCAGAGTTTTAGTAGACACCTCTGCAAGAGTGGCTGTGAGACAATTCTCTCTACAAAAGTCACTCCACTCATTTATTTGCCTTCCTTGCCAATCAATAGTGGGGTTATGTCTAGTGAGCCAGGGTAGCCCCAAAACTAGAGGAGAAGGCAATCCGTTAAGGACAAAACAAGATATCTCCTCCACATGAGTGTCACCTACAGCTAGCCGGATATTGTGAACAATGCCTTTCAGAGATCTCTGCGAGAGTGGGGCAGAGTCAATAGCAAAAACAGGTATATCCTTTTCTAATGTACAAACCTGAAAACCATGCAAGGCTACAAATTGAGTGTCAATAAGATTGACGGCCGCTCCACTATCGACAAAAATCTCACAAGGAATGACTTTGCTCTCTAGCGCCACCCTGGCAGACAGGAGAAAACGGGAACTGCAGGTCAAAGGAAAAGCATCAATTCCCACATCAACTTTGCCCAAAGTAGCAGATGAAGCAGAACTTGATGATCTACCTCTTGAGGTTTTTCTCTTATTATCTCTCTTAGAACAGGTCAGGAATCTCCTAGACGGACAAACATTTGCCAAATGACCTATGCCCCCACAACAAAAACACACCATATTCTGAGGACTAAATCCTCTTTTATCAGGGGCAAGTCGGCCTAGCTGCATGGGCTCCTCCTCAGAGGGGAGCGAGACAGGATGAGACCCCTGCATACTGAATGAGTCCGCACCATTGCCCCTAGACTGACAATGGCTGGACGGAGAGGTCTTGTTTCTTTCCCTTAGACGCCTGTCAAGGCGTACCGCTAATGACATGGCAGACTCTAAGGATGTTGGTCTCTCATGGAAAGCAAAGGCATCTTTCAAATCCTCTGAGAGACCATGACAGAACTGACTTCGGAGTGCAGCATCATTCCAGCCTGAATCAGCTGCCCATCTCCGAAATTCAGAACAATAAAGCTCCGCAGACAGTTTGTTCTGGCATAGAACACGTAAGTTCGATTCTGCCAGAGCAACACGATCCGGGTCATCATATATCTGCCCCAGGGCCACAAAAAACCTTTCCACGGATCGAAGGGAAGGATCCCCTGATGGCAGCGAAAAAGCCCAAGTCTGAGCATTACCTCTGAGCAGGGAGATGACAATCCTCACCCTCTGTTCCTCATTACCAGAGGAGTGGGGACACAAACAAAAATGCAGTTTACATGCCTCTCTGAAGCGAACAAAATTCTCACTGCCCCCGGAGAACGTTTCCGGAAGTGAGACCTTTGGCTCGCAACAGACTCCATGAGCCGGAGCAGAGCCCAATGCTTGTAGCTGAGTCAGAGATTGACGGAGATCCGCTACTTCCAAAGAAAGACCCTGCATGCGGTCAACCAGGTCAGAAAGTGGATCCATGTCAACAAGGACGGTTTTGGTGGATTATAATGTCACGGCTGTTTAAGGGTAACCAGAGCATACACAGTAAGAAGAGCTACTGACCGGACCCCAAACTAGGGAAGAGAAAGGGTGACCCCTGTCAGACCCTCAACACTCTCCCTATGCTGCTAAAGCACATGCCCGGATCCAAATGGTGGAACGAGGCATGCCCACGTACCTTAGACTGATAAGCCCTGTAACCCCTACAATAGTGGAAGGGGCACGGCCACCGATGCCCTGCTCAGAATATGGAGGGAACCGGGGCCACCTCAGATCCAGTCAGGAAAACAGCAGGTACACAACAAAGTCTGCACACTTAGCTGATGAAGCTGCAACCGCAGAGAAGACGGATCCAAGGGCCGCTGGCAATATCCGGAGTGCTTGCAGCAGCAGAACACAGGTCCAGGGAACTAGTAGCTAAAGAAGTGAAGATACTCAAGGCAGAGCTACAACTGAAAAGAGAAATATAATCCACGCCCTGCAATAGGAGGAGGGGTGATTTAAAGGCAGGGAAATCAGGAGAGACAGCTGGGAGTAAAGACCTCACAACAGGGGCGGAGAAACAGAACAGTGAGAACACCTCCAAACTCTAAGTGACATCATCACAGGGGTGGAGACACAGAGCTGTGAGAACGTCTCAAAGCTCTGGTAGTGACAACTAGCTCACCACTATTAATTTATCACGAATCACTATAAATCAGATATACCCATGCCACTCTTCCTTAGGGTACGGCCACAGAGAGCAGCTTTGCTGCAGGTGGGTTGCGGCCATTTAGTGGTGAAGAACTGCATAGCCAATTAGCCCACAGCTGCCATTCATTTAATAATGAAGACTACACTGTATAGATCTTTTTTCTTGTTAATGGCCATGTAGCATCTTTGATGCACCTTTAAGCAGGGCTATTGCTGGTATGGAGTTTGGCTGGTTAGGTAGCCGTGCAATATGCAAATTATTGTTGTTCTGGCCTGCAATCTCCTGCAGGTTATATGACAGTAAACACAGAATATTAATCAGCTCTGGCATACCCACTTCTCCAACCCCAGTGGTCTCCTGCCCTACAGGTGGGAGCAATTCTTCTGCCATCTGCTCTTTCTCCTCTTCCACATAATCTAATATCGATAAAAATATGTAATCAGGAACATCCAGCTCCTCCTCTCTCTGCATCTTGTTGACTTTTCTTGAACATGGAGACTAAAAAGTATGATTTAGAAGAAGTAAAGCCAAGAAAGATGAGGATGGTCATCATTAAGACCCGGACCCCCTAAGGACAGGAAGGTATTGGTTGGAACGCTGGCAGTGGAATAATAAAGGCTTCCATTTTATTGGTATTGGATTGCATGTCTTAGTCTATGGCTGATGTAAGAATAAGTAAATGTACGAATAAATACATAAAACTGATGCAGCATCAATCTCACTTTACTCTCCTGCACTCTCCATCTCCAATATTATATCTGTAAAGAATAAATCAAGGCAACTGGACGTACTGTAGATTTCTTGAAAACTTTTCACTCGTTCTTCCAACGAGCTTTCTCAATTCTGAGTGATTGTAGATGTCTAACCCCCCCACCTCTATTCAAGCTTTTTTTTTGTACAATCACTCAGAATTGAGAAAGCTCGTTGGAAGAACGAGTGAAACGTTTTCAAGAAATCTACAGTACGTCCAGTTGCCTTGATTTATTCTTTACAGATTTATACCATGACCTGGATAAATTAGAACCTTCACAGACATCTCCAATATTGTTCTATTAACCATTTTCAGCAGCACTCTCCTTAACTTATGAATGCTTACCACGTTTCTCCCTATGCTCAGCTCACAGGACAATTGCAGGATGAGGTTTTTTTTAGGGCTGTGATATCATGGGGGATGGCTACCTGTGGATTGGCTAGCCGCACGACATTATGGGTGATCTAACATTTCCAGGTGTCTTACTTTCACTTTGCAACATGTGCAGCCACCATTTTAGGCAAAACGGATTCATTATCATAAGCACAAGGGAATTCAGATTCTTTGCGAATAGAAGCTTTACTAAACTTTTGACTGAATTCCACATTAAATTCTTTGCTTTGCTCAACACTAATAATAATATTTGTTCATGGGGTCCAGTGCTGCTCACAACTTAGTTTTCTAAACTAGACAATGAATTTAAAGGGATTTGTCCTGCTTTAAGATAAGATAAGATAAGATGCCTTTATTGTCACTGTACAATACAATGTAATACAATGTACAATACAATGAAATGTTGTTTGGAGCAATCCTAGATTCCATGGACAGAGGAACAAGAACTGACATTTAAACTAAAGCATTACACTAGAAAAAAAATAAAACATTGCACTAGAAAGCATTACTATTCACAGTTCACAGCATATATATAGCAAGAGCAAAGTAGGAAGTGCTTATGAGTATATACACTGATTCAGACACCACTGCAGACAAGATGTCATCATGGGGTCATGAATGCAGCAGTCACTGTGGTATTTTCTATCCTAGGAAGGGGCAATAATCTCTGAGCATTTAGGAGACTGATTGCTTTGGGGTAAAAGCTGTTCTTCAGCCTAGTGGTGCGGGCATGTAGGGCTCTAAGACGCCTACCAGAGGGTAGGGGAGTGAAAAGGCTGTGGCCGGGGTGAGATGGATCCCCGCAGATAATTATTGTCCTGTTGCTGCAGCAAGCAGTGAATATATCATCCAGTGATGGTAACTGAGTGCCAGTGATTCTGCCAGCCATTCTGATGAGGCGCCTGAGGGTCTTCTTGTCCTCAGAGGAGCAGCCGGAGTACCACACTGTAATGCATTATGTGATCACAGATTCTATGGTGCACCTGTAAAAATTGACAAGCAGCTGTTTTGAGAGTTGTGCTTTCTTCAGACTCCTCAGAAAATAAAGCCTCTGAAGGCCTTTTTTGGTTATTTCTGTTGTGTTTTTTATCCATGACAGGTCCTGACTAATATGAACTCCCAAGAATCTGAAACTTTGAACTATGTCCACGTTTCCACCATTAATGCTAATGGGATGGTGTCCATTTTGTTTCTTCTTCCTAAAATCCAGAATTAGCTCCTTTTGTTTTCTTGGTATTGAGTATGAGGTAGTTGTTCTTACTCCATCTCTCTAGGTTCTCAACCTCTTTCCTGTTTTATAACTCCTTTTAAATTTGGCCAGTACTGCACACTATTTAAACAATAAATACATCCACTTCTCCCTCCTATTCCAGTCCAGCCCCGGGGTCCAATCCACACTAATACCTGTCCCTGACCTGTAACCTTCCAGATGGTATCAAATGCAAATCTGTGGCCAATCAATGGTCTTAACTGTGGCATGTCTCATGCACATTATCCACCAGTAATGTGCCGTCTGGGGGCACAATATTGCTGAGGCCAGTGATTGTTGTCAAGTATGTCAAGTAATCCTAAACACTTAAATGGGTTGTTCTTTCTCACCATTTCTATGGCGATATATGACTAAGCACTGGCCCTAGGTGGTCAGGCTTACAGAAACAGCCAAGTGGGCAAGTACTCTATTGTAGTGAAAGGAACTATGCAAACAGGGCAGCAGAACAAGCTAGGCTGCTTTCCTGGAGAGCTGGCTCTTTGTCCCATCTTGCCGTCGAAATGGTGAGATGGGACAACCCCTTTAAGCTTAATCGAAGTTGAAACATTATTAACATGGCATAACAAATTGAACTTAGGTCACTTTCACTGATCCACAATTCTGTATACATTTCTACGACATTTTGTTCAGCTACAGGACCTAGACACTATGTTTGTGCCAAATCAAATGTAGATCACCTTATATCAACATTAAATTTTTAGTTTTTAGACAACTACCCAATTAAAGGATCAATTAATCATCTATGAGTTTCTGCAGCAAGAGTGAATCTAAGCAAGCATCTCTGTCCACCCAGCTCATCTTATAAGCCATGGCGCATTCATTATCATATTGCAGTAGAAAACTTGCAACGCCCCCAGCTCAGATTATGCAAATAATGGAAAATGAGCCTACCTTTTTGTACTTCTATGTATTATTCATGGTGCATCCTTTGAGTGACAGTGGATGATGCACTTGGGGAAAGGAGACCTTTTTAGAGCAGTAACGCTTTACTTTATAAAAGGCAGATATTTTTAAACATAATTTCATTATGAGATTTTAAAGATTACCTAAACACATGCCATGCCAAAAGTTTGGTACAAGTACACTATAACAAGGCATAATTCCTAGTTCTCATAGAGTAAGATTTGGGGTATATTTCTTTTCCATTCTCCCTCTTTTTTTTCTCCCACTAGGATTTACTATTAACTTGAATGCAGTTTTTTTCTAGCAAATTCCTATTGGAGTTTCTTGGAATTTTTTATGTATATCTGCAACAAAGGATCTGTCTCCTAGAGGCAACAATTTTATATGTGAAATTATCAAAATTACTGGTATTGGTATGGTTAATGTGTAGGATTTTATTTACAGCACCGGCAATATAGATGCCCTTTTAGCACTGAACAATCGCACCACCAGTTCAGCTTATATGCAGTTTGCAGTTGCCCTCAAGGGAACCTGTGTCTTTGTGACAGGTTCCTGTAAGAAGTAAAATTTTCAAATGACTAAAAACTCATTATATTGCAATGAAGCAAGTGTTAGTTTCCAATCTTCCATTTGTCCCAAACAACATTTTTTATCTGCGGTTATGCCTCCCAGCCCTTTAGTATTTGTGAAAGTAGTGAAAAACATTTTTTATGCTTTTTTTTATCACTGTGACAAATGAAACTTTCATGCATTTTCATTGCTTTAATAGACTGTAAGGCTGGCAACTGAATAGGAGGGTGTTGAGAAAAAACACCTTGCAGCTCATCAATTGCTTACTTCACTTTTGTTGCTTACAAACCTGGTGTTTAAGATGTAGTTGCCATGGTAAACCATCTGGACTTGAATGAAAAGATTTAAAGTGGTGGTTGTAGAGTGACTCACAGCGT
Source organism: Bufo gargarizans (assembly GCF_014858855.1). Taxonomy (NCBI): domain Eukaryota; kingdom Metazoa; phylum Chordata; class Amphibia; order Anura; family Bufonidae; genus Bufo; species Bufo gargarizans. Next base: position 295,489,486 of record NC_058081.1, on the reverse strand, counting down.
GTGGTGTAAATCTTATGCTAAGTTAATGCTTAGAGCTGTCTTGTTTGTAGCTTAAACGTTCAAGTTAATCAATATTACTTACATCTTAGGCAGCTGACAAGGAAATAAGTTATGATATTGACATGAAAATAGATGCAAAATATTTTGTTAAAAGTTTTATTATCTCATTTAGGGTGGGGTCACACATAGGTTTTAGCTGCAGTTTTTCTGGAAGTTTTTGTGGTAGTCTTTTCTTAATCTTTAACTTTTTATTGTAAATTTTTAAAGATCCAAAATAGATACAGCACATCCAATTGCACATTTTTTATTCCATATGTGGTGATATGTATGCCTAATACAGCAGATACTTAAATATAAAACAAACATTTTGCTTTCGTTACTTTTCTGCCAAAAAATAAACCAAATCAAATAAACAGAGGGAAAGAAAAAAATAAAATTATATATATATATATATATATATATATATAAATAGGCTTTGTAGAAGTCTTTTGAGCCAAAGCCAGAACTGGGTTGAAAGGAATAAAAAATATAAAGGAAAGACTGATACTTCTCCTTCCTGCTGGATCGACTTGCCACAAAAACCGATATGTGAACCCACCCTTATTGGCATTTTTTTAAGTTACTAAAAAAATGTGTTATAGATACTAATATCACAGCATATGTTAAGGCCTAAAATGTGTGCTAGGATGGGGCAATTTTCAACAATGAGAATCATAGAACTCTTCTTTCTGATAATTGCCCCATGTAAAGGTGCTGCTGATCACTGAACACACGAGCACTTGTTCTTTGGGTCATCGCATCTTTAATGCGGGACCTTAAATCATTGTTTGTCGCACATTGCCCTCTGTAAATACAGATAAATACTGACAAACAATGAATCTGCGTGAGGATGAATGATTGCAGTACAATTCACTGCTCTCTATACAGAGGGGATGATTGCTGCATGTATTCACCTCTGATTAAGGCCTCTTTTACACGACCGTATGGCTTTTTCAGTGTTTTGCAGTCCGTTTTTCATGAATTCGCTGTTCCTTTTTTTGTTTCTGTTGTGTTTCCGTTTCTGTTCTGTTTTTCCGTTCAGTTTTTCCGTGTGGCATATATAATATACTGTAATTACATAGACAAAATTGGACTGGGCATAACATTTTCAATAGAAGGTTCCGCAAAAATGGAATGGATACGGAAGACATACAGATACTTTTCCGTATGTGTTCCGTTTTTTTTGCTGACCCATTGATTTGAATGGAGCCGCGGAACGTGATTTGCGGGCAATAATAGGACATGTTCTATCTTTTAGGTTACATGCACACGAACGTTGTTTGTTTCCGTATCCTTTCCGGATTTTTTTTGCGAATATGCGGACCCATTCATTTCAATGGGTCCACAAAAAACGTGTGCTGTCCGCATCAGTATGTCCGTTCCATTGCCCGCAAAAAAAAGTGAATGTGATATTTTTTTTTTCTAGTTTGCGGACAAGGATAGGCATTATTACAATGGATCCGCAAAAAACACGGATCCGCAAAAAAATAAAGATGCCATACGAACGTCATCTATTTTTTTGCTGACCACAAAACACATAGTCGTGTGCATGTAGCCTCAATGGAACGGAAAAATGGAAATACGGAAATGGAATGCATACAGAGTACATTCCATTTGTTTTGCGGAACCATTGAAATGAATGGTTTCGTACACAGAACGCAAAAAATGGCCCGTAAATGGAAAAAAAAAAACGGTCGTGTGAAAGAGGCCTAACAACCAGGTAATTATCAGGAATGTATAGTCTATTCCCAATAAGTGTCTCTCAAGTGGGTCATGTAGGAAGACTTTTAGGACCAGAAATGAGAGAATCTTTATAAAACAATATATATATCACTTTAGGATTCCAAGTTATAAGACTGGCAAGTTAGTTCTAGTATGTGTAGTTAGTTAACACTGAGGGATAATGCTTTCAAAATATTCAAAATAAATTACAAAATTCTTTTTCCCCTCAGTTTTCCTTCATTTTTTTTCCAGTGTTTTCTGCAAATCTGTTAAGCAATTTCATTTTTGCCAATCATGAAATACGTTTTTGGTGCATTTTTCGCGTATATGATAAAATAAACCGATAAATATCTCTCAGTATTCTCCTAGCAACCATAGTGAAAAACAGACAGTTTTTTTTTTCACTAACCCATTGACTTGAATGGACCAGTCCTATGTGAAAAACTATTCTCATGAGCACATACCCATTGAAATGAATGGTTCAGGGTTCTGACCAGATGCTGGATGGAACAAATCCGGTCACAAAACTTGTTCATGTGAAGTTTGCATTATCTTGGCAAATGCAATAGTCATTGCATATGGAAAGTTATGTAAAATAATGTACACTTATAGCCATAAAGCTATTCTTGTAGAAGCAGACAAATGATAAAAACTGGAAAAAGACTAGATGTCAGAATTTTGCGTGTGACATTCGGCCATCATAAAGACATAATAGATGAAATAGAGGATTCATGTTGCAGCTTTGTTTTATTATAAGATTTGAATGTTTATTTCTAATGACAGCTAGTTATGTGATACTGTTTCTGCTTTAAGGAAATGTCATGTTTCTTTCTGAAAGCCTTATGAACTTTTCGGGCACATGGAATAAAGCAGCATGTGAAGATTGTCTCCATTGTCACTCTTCTGGGCACATTACAAAACATCTGACACTTCTGCTAGTTGGTCTGTCAAACTGTCAGAAGGAAAAATGAGACAAGAGAACAATATCAAAACAGGCGTAGAGTATACATATATTTGATATATAGCAATTCAATTTTAACTGTATAAGGGTACTTTCACACTAGCGTTGTTAGAATCCGGCAGGCAGTTCCGTAAATCCGTATGCAAATGGTTATTTTTTTTTCTTCTGGATCCGTTAGACTTATGCATTTAAATAATGGATCTGTCTTTCCGGTATCATCTGGAATAACAGATCCGGTATTAAATTTTTTTAAAGCTAGAAAGAACTGCGCATGCACAGACGGGAAAACCGGATCCGGCGATACGTCAATTTCCGGAACACTTGGTACCAGATCCGGCATTAATACATTTCAATGGAAATTAATGCCGGATCCGGCAAGTGCGGTAGTGTTACAGGACTTTCCCTGGAAAAAATACCGCAGCATGCTGCGGTATTGTGTCCGGTCAAATACCGTACAAGGGACAGGACGGAAGACATCCTGATGCATACTTTCCATTCAGAATGCATTGGGACGAAACTGATGTGTTTTGTTTCCGGTATTGAGACCCTTTACCGGATTTCAATACCGGAAAAGAATAACGCTAGTGTGAAAGTAACTCATATGTATTAAAGAACTGATCTTCGATATTGAAACTTTTACATTTTCATCAAGGTTTTTCCTTCTTTAAGAAATTATTTATTAAAGGGCATCTGTCAGCAGATTTGTACCTATGACACTGGCTGACCTGTTACATGTGCGCCTGGCAGCTGAAGGCATCTGTGTTGGTCTCATGTTCATACAGTATGTGCCCACATTGCTGGGGAAAATTATATTTTAATGTATGCAAATAAGTCTCTAGGAACAATGGGGCGTTGCCATTACACCTAGAGGCTCTGCTCTCTTTGTAACTGCCGTGTGCGTCCACAGCACTTTGATGCATAGGACAGTGCAGTGAAAACGTCATACACATAGCTCTGTCAATCAAAGTGGCGAGGACGCAGCAGAGAGAGCAGAGCCTCTAAGTGTAACGGCAACACCCCTGTTGCTCCTACAGGCTCATTTGTATATATTAAAACATGATTTTTCTCAGCAACTGGGCACATATGAACATGGGACCTACACAAATGTCTTTAGCTGCCAATCGCTTATATAACAGGTCAGCCAGTTTCATAGGTACAAATATCCTGACTGATGCCCATTAAGGTCACATGATAGAATTTAATTCAATAGTTTAAGACTAAATGTTACAAGAATATTGCATTTGTGAGCCTAACCAAATAATATATGGCCTGTGCTGTAATGATCAAAAACATCCACCTATCACCAGTGGTAATTTAAGTTACAATGGGAATATCTTAGGGTGCAGCCACATGTGACGTGAACTCTGCTGATTCCACACTGTTGTTCTACAGATAAAAATCTGCAGCAATTTAGTAGCAGCAAAGTGAATGAGATCTAAACAAATCTCATCTATTAGCCGCATAAAAATCCACCATAGATCTGCAGTGCAGTTTTTGAATCTGGAGCATGTCAACTGATGCTGCAAATTTCCGCACTTTGCAATGCTTAGGGTGAAATCTGCAACAAATCGGCATCAAAATCCATGACAAATCTGCATTAACACTTGTAGATTTTGCACCCAGCTTCCTCACTGCTTTTGCCATGGCAAAATCCACAGCAAAAATCTTTCTTGATTGGCCATATCCTACATGCTCCAGTTCTCTTTTGTAATTCTATTGGGGGCAAGTTAAGTCAGTGAAGCAGGAGCTCTATGTTCTGTACCGCACCCTACCAGCACTAGAATGAGCAGCTCATTGGGACACCAGAACAGGGTAACACCATGTTACTTTTACCATACACTGAGTGTAAAGTACGAGACCCTGAAGACACTTCTGTCTGATGATGATTCACCAGATTCCAACAGCTGTGTCTAACTTGTATGTAACAATTCACATTTGTCTTTATGAGATATATGGTTATTTTTACTTAATCCTTATTATTTCTTATTTTTGGTTGACATTTTAAGGGTTTTAGAAACAGTTACTTGTTATGGTCTCAAATGACAATATTTTAATTAAATTAGCTTTTTCAGAATGAACATTATATAACATCTTAGTAAAACAAATGCAATGCACTTCTGTTTATATGTATACTTCCATATAGCCACCGCTCTGAACCTGCTGCATATGTTGAACTCTGCGCAGAGGCTAATATTACTATGAAAGCCAATTTGACAGTTGTTTAACCTATGGTATTCTCTGCAGCTCTGTATGATGGAGTGAAAGCTGGATAATAAAGATGAGGTTCAGAAATAGTGCAGATGTATTAAAAATCATGGTGCTCTCAAAGCCTCCATAAAGACATACAGTACAACTGTTCTGTATTTGCATATAAAATTGCAATGCCATAGAAGCACTGTATGGACCCATACATTTCTATGGGATGAATGCAGTATTATGGAGCTATATTACACGAATCTATAGTATGGGTGTATTATAAATACAGTGGGTGGTGTGGCAGTCGCAGCACTATGAAGTGCCTTTTGCGCTGTAGCATTAGAAGAATTTTTAAATCTCTGACTTTTAGTCTAACCAGACTTTCTGTTACTCTATAATTCCTCTAGCGCCTTTCTATGGAAAGCATAAGATGGTGGTTCAACTGTTCAATCTTGTCATTCAACATAAAATGGTGGATATATTTCTCTCTTCAGTTTCAGTATCTGTACTCTCACTTTAAGTTATTTAAGCACTTTATGATCTCTCTGAGAGGTATATATGAGGTCTAACTAATAGTTCACTTGCTGAATTTGGTTGCAATTTGCTATATGCAGTTAGCAGTAACTATTTGCAGATTGGCTGAGTATGATCTGGTATGGTTGTATGCAATTTGGATTGCAATATGGAATTTGAATGGTTGCAATGGTTTGCATGGTATTTGTAGTTTTCAATTGCTGGAATTGTAAGTAAACACACATATATCTGGTTCAATATACAGTTCTAATCACTATATTAACAGTAGGAACATTATAAAAGTGTTTTAAATACCTATTTTGGCCTCTCTGCTTCCATAAAACATAACTCTTAATAGAGTGAATGTCTGTTCAGCTTTTCTACTCTGGTGTAATGATTTCTAGCAGCTCCTGCTAGGGAATTCCCCACAAAGTCTGTGTGTGAGGCTGGCTGTGATTGGCCAAGACTCCTGCTGTGTGTGAAGCTGGCTGTGATTGGTCTAGACTCCTGCCCAGCAACAAAAGTTTAACTCTATGCTTTCTGGTGTTTCTGCTGTGTCATTGATCTTACCTCACATCCATATAATGAAACTTAGAGGCATATAATTTTTTCTGCTTGTGTGAACACAATATATATAACAGTTATATGACATCCGAACATAAAGTCACTGTAAATATCTCTGCCCTTGTCTTTAACACACAAACATAGAAACTTTATTAAAGTTATTAGCAGGTCTAGCTGTATAAACATATAAGCTATATTAGCAACCTAGAACAGGTCTTAGCTGGTCAGCTACAGGTGGAGATTTTTTCAAAACAGGTGCTTTCCTCATCGGTCTTGATACCCTCTACAATGTCGGAGGATGCACCACATTTATGACAAGGCGCAGTCCTCATTATAAATTAAGCGCATCCTCTAGCAGTCCATGCGCCTAAACAGATTCTATGGCAGCCTAGCTTTCTGGCTTCATTTACACCATAAAACTGGCTTTAAATGAAGAAAAAATTTTCTCCACTGTTGGCCATGCCTCTTTTCAACCCTTACCATGCACCCTGTTGGAAAGGTGTGGTGTAAAAAGAGGCACTTGGGACTATTTAAAAAGTCACAAGCGCACAGCTTGCGAGTTTTTAAAGCCATTTTTCTGGCACAAGGAAGAAGATAAATCTCCCCCAATATTTTTACAAATAAAATAGCCATAAAATAATGCATTAAAAGTAACATACATGCATCAATTAATCTCCCCCATTCTTCACTCCAAGATAAACCAAATGGATGCTTGTTAAACTCGTAAAACAATGTTCACATACTGCAACTTTTTATTATTCTTTTGTTAAATGTAATGTAATCTCTAATGGTGTTCAGGCTTAAACCAGATCAATAATGTGCTAGTCACAAATATTGGCATCTGGAGTTTTTCTGTAAAGGGCAGGAAATACTGCCCTGCAGGGTTAATTCAGTTATTATAATTATACCTAACTTGTGAAAATCAGTTACAGCGTTCCAGAAAAATAAAACTTTTATTATTTATGCAAATAAGGGCTTTAGTTCACCTTAGCGCCTCAGGCTCCTTTCACACTAGCGTTTGGGGCTCAGCTTGTGAGTTCCCTTTGAAGGCTCTCACAAGCGGCCCCGAACGCATCCGTACGGCCCCAATGCATTCTGAGTGGATGCGGATCCGCTCAGAATGCCTCAGTCTGACACCGTTTGGCCTTCGCTCCGCTCAGCAGGCGGACACCCGAATGCAGGCGGACACCCGATGGGGACGGATCCGTTTGAAGTTGACACAATATGGCTCAATTTCAAACGGATCCGTCCCCCATTGACTTTCAATGTAAAGTCTGGACGGATCCGTCTGACTAACTTTCACACTTAGAATTTATTCTAAAATATAATGCAGACGGATCCGTTCTGAACGGATCCCATCATCTGCATTATAGGAGCAGATCCATCTGTGCAGACAACAGACGGATCCGCTCCGAACGCAGGTGTGAAAGTAGCCTCAGCTTTACAATGCCTGCCGCACCCCATGGTGCACTGAATCAGTCATTTGCATAAACAATACAAGTATTTTTCTCTCTGGAATGCCATAACTGATTATGAATGTAATAAATGAATGTGTGAAGCAGATATAAATGGGTGGGGTACATGCTTTGAAAAGGACAAAGTATAGGAGAGCATAAAATGGCCATCACCTTTTATCCCCATACTGTATACCAAAATGCTTTTAATATATGTCGCCTACCATGCAATATACAGTATCTGGTTTAATAGTATTTGTTGAAATGAATTGAATTTGATCCAGATTTTAGGAAAAACTCAATTTACCACAAAACCAAATTTCCTTGTGTTTCTTAGTAACAAATCTATTTTTCCTAACATGGCGGTGAAAAAAAATATATACCTTATCCATTTGCTAGTGCAGTGTTTCCCAACCAGTGTGCCTCCAGCTGTTGCAAAACTATAACTCCCAGCATGCCCGCACAGCTAAAGGCTGTCCAGGCATGCTGGGAGTTGTAGTTTTGCAACAGCTGGAGGCACACTGGTTGGGAAACACTGTGAAAGTGGAGAGGCCGTATGGCTGTCTTGATTGAAGGAACTGTGCAAAATCTCCCGCATGGTGATGTCACTACTAGGGTTGAGCGAACCCGAACTATAAAGTTCGGGTTCGTACCGAACTTTAGGATTTTTGGACCCCTTACCCGAACTTTTCAGTAAAAGTTCGAGTTCGGTGTTCGGCTATTTTATGGCGCTTTTTGAACAATCAACAAGCAGTTAACTCTGTGATCTTAGAAGCCATCAGAGCCATGCCTACTAATGGCATGGCTGTGATTGGCCAGTGCAGCCACTATATAAGCTTGAGTCACATAGCGCTGTGAAGATACGAGTCGCATATGCTGTGAAGATACGAGATGTGCAGCATCTGAAACTACGGATACTGGAAGCCTGTGCTAGCATTTTTCCTGCGGTGTTGCTAACACAATGGGCAGAACATTGAACACATTTTATAAGTGGTCAGAAACTTGTAAATAACTCATGAAAGAATAACGTTATGTTAAAACCAAGCACACCATTGTTTTTCTTGTGAAATTCCCAATAAGTTTGATGTGTCACTTGACCCTCTTCCTATTGAAAAAACAAAAGTTGGATTCAAAATGGCCGACTTCAAAATGGCCGCCATGGTCACCACCCATCTTGAAAGGTTTCCCCTTCACATATAATAATGTGCCACAAACAGGAGGTTAATATCACCAACCATTCCCATTTTATGAAGGTGTATCCATATAAATGGCCCACCCTGTACTTAATATTGCAGCCTTTGCTGCACCTGTCAGTGTGAAATACACGCATTAGATACTTTTGTTCTATTCTGTTATAAAAAAACACCCATTTTGGGCAAGATCCTACATTTGAGAAATATGAAGAGAGCGTCAAATAAGGGACGTGGCCCCGGTCGTTGTGCTGCTGGTTGAGCTCCTGTTGCAGGGATAGGATGTGGTCTATCTGTGCCAGCTACACGCACAAATGAAACACTTTCCTCAGGTGTGAGTAGGCGTCAGAGCCTTCAGCATTATTTGGTTGGGCCCAATGCGGCTCTACGAATGGTGAGGCCAGAACAAGTACAGGCGATAATAGATTGGATTGCTGACAGTGCCTCCAGTTCCTTCAAATTGTCTTCCACCCAGTCTCCTGCTGAAAGATCAGAGTTGGCACCTGCAGCCAATGTCCATCAGTCTTTCACCTCACCCCCTTGCAAATCAGCCAAGCAGTCTGAGTCCCAAGTCATGCAGCAGTCTCTTCTGCTTTTTGATGACTCTGCTAGCACGGTTTCCCCGGGCCATCCACCTAGCTCTGCCCCAAAAGTGGAAGAGATTGAGTGCACTGATGCCCAACCACTTATGTTTCAAGATGAAACATAGTGAGTACCACCACAGCATGTCTCGGAAGATGACGAAACACCACAACTGCTGTGGCTTTCTGCAGTGTGCATACCGACAAGGAGGGCAGGGGTGAAGACTGGTTGGAAGATAATGTGGAGGACAATGAGGTCCTCGACCCCACATGAAATCAAGGTCATGTGAGTGTCGTTCAGAGGAAGAGGCGGTGGTCGCACAGAGCCACCAGCACAGCTAAAGAGGGAGCAGGGTGCAAAAGCGGAGGGGCCGTCCCCTAGACAGTACGCCTGCTACTGCCCACCGCAGCAAGGGACCGATCACACCAAAGCCAGATCCAAGGAGTTCCCTAGCGCGGCAGTTCTTCAGACAATGTGCTGACGACAAGACACGAGTGGTTTCTACGCTGTGCAATCAGAGTCTGAAGCGAGGCATAAACTTTCTCAACCTAAGCACACCCTGCATGACCAGGCATCTAAGTGCAAAGCACGAGGTGCAGTGGAGTAGACACCTCAAAAAACAAAAAAGGTCTCTGGCTCCTCCTGCTTCCCCTTCTGCTGAAGTCTCGGCCTCTTCATCCACCTCTGGAGTGACAGTGGCACCTGCCACCCAGCAAACAGATGATCTGTCAGCAGCACCACCACCTGGGTCACCATGCATCTCCACAATGTCCCATGGAAGCGTTTAGCTGTCTCCCAAACACTGGAGCGGAAGTACCCGCACGTGGCCTTTGAAGTGCTGTCATTCTGTCTGGTGGAGAGTTTTAAAAGCCTTATGGTGGTGGCTGTCCCACAGTACGTTGTGCCCAGCCACCACTACTTTTACAGGTGTGCCATCCCTTCCCTGCACAACCAAGAGGGGACAAAATCAGGTGTCCTATGCACAACGCCATATGTGGCAATGTCCACCAAACTATGGATATGTGGACCAGTAAGCACGGTCATGGACACTATATCTCCCTAACAGCACACTGGGTAAATGCAGTGGCGACTGGACTTGAGGTGTTTGGCGCATATCCTTCGACCACCGAGGATTGCAGGGCGCTTCAGTCTGCCTCCTGTTGCGTCCTCCTCCTACTCCGCTTCCTCATCCTCTACCGCCTCCTCATCCGGTCAGTGTAACACCTTCATTACCAACTTCAGCACAGCCGGGGGTAAATGACAGCAGGCAGTTTTAAAACTTATCTGTTTGGGGCACAAACCCCTCACCCTGCAGGAGCTGTGGACGGGCCTTGAACAACAGAATGATGAGTGGTTGGTGCCAGTGAGCATCAAGCCCGGCCTGGTGGTGTGCGATAATGGGCGAAATCTCGTAGCAGCTCTGGGACTAGCCGGTTTGAAGCACATCCCTTGCCTGGCGCATGTGCTGAATTTGGTGGTGCAGGGGTTCCTTAAAAATTCCCCCGATATGTCAGAGCTGCTGCATAAAGTGTGGGCCGTCTGTGTGCGCTTTCGTTGTTCTCATCCTGCTGCTGCTCGCCTGTCAGCGCTGCAGTGTAACTTCGATCTTCCCACTCACCGCCTTATATGCAACGTGCCCACAAGGTGGAACTCCACCTTGCACATGCTGGCCAGACTGTCGAGCAGCAGCAGGCGATAATCGAGTTTCAGCTGCAGCACACACGGGTGAGTCGCTCTGCACCAGCACTACTTCACCACCAATGACTGGACCTCCATCCAAGACCTGTGTTCCTTGTTGCTCTGTTTCGAGTACTTCACCAACATGGCCAGTGCTGATAATGCTGTTCTCAGCGTTACTATCCCACTACTATGCCTCCTTGAAAAAATGCTTCTGGCAATGATGGAAGAGGATGTGGCACAGGAAGAGGAAGAGGGATCATTTCATAGGGTTTCCAGCCAGTCATTCACAAGTGGCTCCGAGGGTGGGTTCCTGCACCCACAAACGCCAGGTACACAATTGTCCAGCCAGGGCAAAGTTCTGGAGGATGATGAGGTGGAGGATGAGGAGGAGGAACGGTGTTCACAGCAGGGTGGCACCCAAACCAGCTCATGGCCATCACTGGTGCATGGCTGGTGGAATACAGAGGACACAGATGATAAACCTCCAACAGAGGACAGCTTTTCGTTGCCTCTGGGCATCCTGGCATACATGAGTAATTACATGCTGCAGTGTCTCCGCAACGACGCGCTGCTAGTGGCATTCCCACCTGACAGCGGGGGGACAGTGGAAGTACAAGGCGAAGGCAGAGCTGGGGCACCACCAGCACCTCAGAAGGCAGGGTTACCCCTGCTCTACCTAGTAGACAGGTAACATTTCACTAATTTGTCTGATACATATTCGGGTGTGATATACCTAGTAGACAGGTACATTAAATTAATTAATTTGTTACATATTCGGATGAAGTTAACCAATTTTTAGGTGTGATATACCCCTGCTCTACCTATTAGACAGGTAAAAACATTTCACTAATTTGTATGTTACACTTTCGGCTGGAATTCACCAATTTTTGGGCGTGATATACCCCTGCTGTACCTAGTAGACAGGTAAAAACATTTGACTAATTTGTCTGTTACATATTCGGGCGAAATTCACCAAGTTTTGGGTGTGATATACCTAGTAGACAGGTAAAAAAATGTCATTAATTTGTCTGTTACATATTCGGATGAAGTTAATCAATTTTTGGGTGTGATATAACCCTGCTCTATCTATTAGACAGGTAAAAACATTTCACTAATTTGTCTGTTACATTTTTGGCTGAAATTCACCAATTTTTGGGTGTGATATACCACTGCTACACCTAGTAGACAGGTAAAATGTGCGGTATACCTAGTATGCTCTGCATAAATTTCAAAAAATTTTGTCTGTTACATTGTCAGGTGACATTTTAAAATTTTTGCCATATACAAACCCCTGCTCTGCATAGGTGACAGGGAATTAAATTTCAAAAATTCTTCTTTAATTGACACGTCCCCCCTCCTTTCATTCAATGCTTAAACTTTAACAACTTGTCCCACATTTGCTCTTTAATAATTTGTTTCACTTTTACGCTCGATCATATTTAGGCTACTTTCACACTAGCGTTCGGGCGGATCCGTTCAGAACGGATCCGCCCATAATAATGCAGACGGAGGCTCCGTTCAGTACGGATCCGTCTGCATTATTTTAGCAAAAAAAAGCTAAGTGTGGAAATAGCCTGGGACGGATCCGTCCAGACTTTCAATGTAAAGTCAATGGGGGACGGATCCGCTTGAAGATTGAGCCACATTGTGGCATCTTCAAACGGATCCGTCCCCATTGACTTACATTGTAAGTCTGGACGGATCCGCACGCCTCCGCACGGCCAGGCGGACACCCGAACGCTGCAAGCAGCGTTCAGCTGTCCGCCTGTCCGTGCGGAGGCGAGCGGAGCGGAGGCTGAACGCCACCAGACTGATGCAGTCTGAGCGGATCCGCCTCCATTCAGACTGCATCAGGGGTGGACGGCTGCGTTCGGGTCCGCTCGTGAGCTCCTTCAAACGGAGCTCACGAACGGAATACCGAACGCTAGTGTGAAAGCAGCCTTAATTTCATCCATTGACCTCCTTCTGATGTGGTCTCCCTTTCTCATGCTCCTTCTCCGGCGTGAAACCCTGATTCGCCGCAAACCGTGATCAACATGGTAGGCGCAGAAAAGAACATTGAAAGTTGATATTCAATTGAGAGCAGATATTCAATTGGATCACAGGGACGTGCGACATCGTGGAGCAGTACATGTTCACATGCCTACACGTACTGACTGATGGGTCTGCCCCCTTCAACTTCTGGTTCTCCAAATTGGGCACATGACCTGAGCTTGCCTTTACACCTTGGAGGTGCTGCCCTGCCCTGCCCTGCAGCCAGTGTATAGTCTATAAGTTTGTTTGTTTGGGTTATCACAGGTTATATTTCCCAATGTTTTGGGGTGTACCCTAATTTAAAAATAAAATTAAAACCAAAAACCAGTGTAGGCTACCTCCTCCACCGCCGCTTCCACCTACACCGCCACATACACTGCCTCCTCAACCTCCTACTCCATATGGACCTCGTCCTCATAGATCAAGATTATTATTTTTTATTTTTACGTATTTTAGGTTAAGTCATTTCCCTATCCACATTTGTTTGCAGAGCACTTGCCATGCTCTTAACCACAACCCTTTCCATGACATTTTTAGAGACATTTTAGTGCTCAAAAGTTCGGGTCCCCATTGACTTAAATAGGGTTCAGCTTCGGGGTCAAGTTCGGGTCCCGAACTCAAACTTGTTTGTGAAGTTTGGCCGAACCCGAACATCCAGGTGTTCGCATCACCTCACAGTGTGAGATTTCACTCAGTTTCTTCAATGAAGATAGCCATGATGGCCTCTCCATGAGCCAATGGATTAGATGAGTATGTTTTTTTGTTTTGTTTTTTACCCTGATTAACTTGATAAACACGGCATCTAGGGGGCTCATTGATGTAGGCAGCACAATCGCCATTCCCCATTAGAGATGGCCTTGCAGTTTGCCCGGCAATCGTTTCACAGCAAACTTTGTCTGCAAGTTCACGGCGGCTCCCATTCATTTTAATTGTAGGCGAACCTGAAATACCTTCAGCTCATATTTGCAGCCAAGAAATAATTAATAGAAGTACACAAATAGTCTCACAACATGGATAGTGACATAACAGATGTATTATTCAAATTTGCGATCTCCATTCATAATTTTTTTCAATGCAAAATATCGGCAATATAATTTTCGCGTATGCTCAAATGCACTATACAGTACCCAAATGCACTATAAAGAAAGTATATTGGTATATAACACCCCGCTTCAATCAGTTTTTTGGGGGGATGACTGGTATTTCACACCAGTTGAAATTATTTGTTCCAATACCGCTTGTCCCTCTATATACCTGTAGTATCGCAGCAGAACCGCACACAACTGCCGCACAATACAAATGCACTATAACATACTTTCTAGCATAGAAAGTATATTATAACATTGTACAAGGAATGCAATCCATTAGAATATACATAAAGATAAAACTTAACCTTTAATAATGTTACCATGAGGGTCCATTCACACGTCCGTAAGTGTTTTGCAGATCTGCAAAACACGGACACCGGCAATGTGCATTCCGCAATTTGCAGACCGCACATCGCCGGCACTATAATAGAAAATGCCTAATCTTGTCTGCAATTGCGGACAAGAATAGGACATGTTTTATTTTTTTGCAGAAACTGAAGCACGGATGCGGAAGTGCGGATCCGCAAATGTGCATGCGGACAGCACATTTCGGCCCCATTGTAAATAAATGGGTCTGCACGGACTGCACGGATACAGATCCATTTTGCGGACGTGTGAATGGAAAAGATATCCCTCAAAATGAAAATAAATAAAATTATTAAAAATTATTAAAGTTAAGCAAAAAGCATAAATGTGGTAGGCAATAACATGTGCTCGGCTGCACTAAATCAGGTGCTCGGTAGGCCCAAATGAGAAACCATATATCCTACTACAATCCAGTGTACATCCATGAATCCCGGAAGGAAAGCAAAAAACATCTATCCCTGGGCTAGATGATGATGTGGTCTTGAAGGACAGGGTGGGCAAAGAACTGTCCCTGATATTGCCCTACAGGGGGGTGCTATCTGGCCCTGAAAGCCTAACCACAGACCACCCGCCCTGATAAGAGCGACCCCGCCCGGAACCTTACCCTATATAAAAATGGCCCTAGTAAGCCCCTAGCCCCTAGGCCCCTGACTTCCAGGTGGTCACTATATAGATCTGTGTTTTTGACTCATTATAAAAGTATATTATAAGTATATCGCACCCCTCTGTGTATCACACCTATCGATAGCACACCTATACTAGTCCTTAAAATTACTTTTGTGGCCCTATTAGCTAGATTTTGGTGTCCTTAACAGTCTGTCCCTGCTCCACAAAGCAACTTCTCCCTACACTGGCAAAACACTGAATGTAAAATGGCGGCCAGATCAGGTTTATTTATAAGGTAGAGGGTATGTCCATGTGCTGAAACGTCTCAATTGGCTATCCTGTACCACCTGATGGATGTGTTATCGGTCAAAGTTCTTCACAATGTAAAACAATATGGTGGATGCGAAAATCTCCATATGTTCACATGTTCGGCGAGTCGCGAACAAGCAAAGTTCGCCGCAAAACGACCGCTGGCCGAACCGCAAGGCCATCTCTAATGGTGATATCTGCCGGCACCATATTCTTTTTCATTGCGCTGAACTTTGACCCATGACACATGGGACAGGACAGACAATTTAGATGTTTCAGCATATGGACACACCCCCACCCTGAAAAAGATCTGGCAGCCATTTTACATTCTATGTTTCGCCAGTGTAGGGAGAGATTGCTTTTTTCGAGTAGAGACAGGCTGTTAGGGACACCTAACACTAGCTAATAGGGCCACAAAAATTATTTTAAGGACTGGTATAGGTGTGCTATCAAAAGGTGTGATATACTGAGGGGTGTGTTATATTTATAATATACTTTCTAACATAGAAAGTATATTATAGTGCATTTGTATTGTGCAGCAGTTGTGTACGTTTCTGCTGCGATACCACAGCTATATAGAGAGACAAACGCTATTGGAACAACTAACTGCAAATGGGTGTGATATACCTGTTGACCCCCCAAAAAATGATTGAGGGATTTGATATACCTTCTTCCACAAAATATTGATTGATGGCTGCGATATACCCGAAGCCCCAAATAAACAGGGTGGTGTGATATAACTGTTATGGCAAAAAAAAAAAATTTGAGGGTTGTGATATAGCTGCTTCTACAAAATACTGATTAAGGGGTTTCGATATACTTACTTTCACCAAATATTGATTAAGTCCTGAGACATACCTGCCTCCACAAAATATTGAGTAAGAGGTTCAATATACCTGCTTCCACCAAATATTGATTGAGGGCTACACTATACCTGCTTCCACAAAATATTGATTAAGGGGTTCGATATACCTATTTCCACCAAATATTGATTGAGGCCTGCGATATACCTACTTCCACAAAAAACAGATTGAGGGCTGCGATATACCTGCTTCCACAAAATACTAATTAATGGGTTTGATATACCTGCTTTCACAAAATATTGATTAAGGGGTTCGATTTACCTGTTTCTACCATATATTTATTGAGGCCTACGATATACAGTTGCAGGAAAAAGTATGTGAACCCTTTGGAATGATATGGATTTCTGCACAAATTGGTCATAAAATATGATCTGATCTTTATCTACTGTAAGTCACAACAATAGACAATCACAGTCTGCTTAAACTAATAACACACAAAGAATTAAATATTACCATGTTTTTACTGAACACACCATGTAAACATTCACAGTGCAGGTGGAAAAAGTATGTGAACCTTTGGATTTAATAACTGGTTGAACCTCCTTTGGCAGCAATAACTTCAACTAAATGTTTCCTGTAGTTGCAGATTAGACGTGCACAACGGTCAGGAGTAATTCTTGACCATTCCTCTTAACAGAACTGTTTCAGTTCAGCAATATTCTTGGGATCTCTGGTCGTCACCACCTGTGATGAACACGTGTAATTGAATTTTCTCATGCTCGCCCACACATGTCCGCCACCACACAGAACAAAGAATGGTCCTTGTATTATGTATAAACAGCAGCATAAAAGGCCTTTTCTGTCAGGTGAATGCCTAATTTTTGAGGCCTGTACTCCAGTGGCGTAAAGTAAAAATGTTATACAGTGACCGCCTAATGTACCTCTAGCCACATAATCACATGTTCTATTCTGTCAGGTGAATGCGTCATTTTTGGGGCCTGTACATCACAGCCAGTTAGAAAAAAAAAGCTCAAAGCCAGGGAGAAGGAGACGCCCATTGAAAAACAGGGCTGTCTCTTCCATCCTGTACCAATGCTATTGATTAACATGCAGGGTGCCATAATGTACATAATAAAATAAAATCAAATTTATGTGAGATCTAAAGCAAACTTTGTCTTTCTTTAATACTTGGTGGAGTTTTTTGTCTAGTTAATGTTCATATCTGATGGGAGTGTTAATAAATATAGTAGATTAACCACTGCGGAAATGTGCTACAATTTTAAATGGTGTCATGTCTCAAGGGAGCAATTTGTAAAACAAGTTGCATATACTTTTGTGTAACGTTATAGAAGCTTATTCTCTGTCTCCTGTTTCACATAGATAATGGATGTTGCAGGCCATATGCTTGTTGCTGACATGTGACTAAGGGACAAATTCAATAATAAATGAAGGAGATAATCTTTTTAAAAGCAGAACAGGTATACCTCTGACATCCTATATGGTAATCATTGTCCACTGTGATTCTATTGTTATGCTGCGCAAACTAAAGCAAAATAAAATAGGCAAATAAAAATTTGATAAGTTCATAATACAATTTCATAGTTAAATCATAAGAAAAAAACACCAAGTGATGAGAAATGATTATGATTAAATAAAGGCCACTGTGGGATGTTTTTACTTTTCATTAGTTTTTTTTTCTCCCAAGAGCCATAACTTTTTAGGTTTTTGCTTCACAGAGCTACCGGCATATGAGGCTTTTTTTTTTTTTTGAGGGATAAGTAGTACCGTCTAATGACATAATATCATATTGCATACAATATACTGGGAAGCTGAATAAATACAAGATTACTAAGGAGAAAAAGGCAATCGTGCCATTGTTTCAAAAGTTAAGTTTTTACTACATTTAGTGTGTGGTACAAAGCAAAAAAAAAAAAATGCCTATTCAATCATTTTGATTTTTCCATTATGCGATCTAACGTAGATATAAATAAGTTTTGATTTTGATAGTTTTTATATTTTCAGAGGCACTGAATATGATTTAACTGAATATGATTTTTATTTATTTTTTGTCTATATGTTTTTATTTATAACAGACTTGAACATTTGATTATTGGATTGTTTATACCATAAACTGCAATCAAATAGTATTGCAGTCTATAATACGTTCCCCATGTAACTATTAAGTGCTACCTTAGACCAGTGTTTCCCAACCAGTGTGCCTCCAGCTGTTGCAAAACTACAACTCCCAGCATGCCCGGACAGCCTTTGGTTGTGTGGGCATGCTGGGAGTTGTAGTTTTGCAACAGCTGGAGGCACACTGGTTGGGAAACACTGCCTTAGACATTAGTGAGTATAGGCCACTACATTTATCGTAAAGCCACTTTGATAGGGCCGTATTTAGATCAGTGTTTAGCATCAGTTTTGTATGGGGAAAAAACAGGAATGGAATCTACAGGACAGAATAATGAAAAGATTTACACCCATTAGGTTTGGAATCCACACCTTTTATTGATGTAGAATATTGACCAAATATTTGAAGAAAATACACTTGAGTGTCTTTTCTAATTTTAGAGGTACAAAATTAAAAAAAATCACCCATAAAATGTATGTATTACCTCTCCCAAAGAAACTGAATTTTACTTAGTATTAAAGATCAGCAAATTTCTTACAATTTGACCCAAATTTAATGTGCCCCAATTCCCTGGAAAAGTGTCTCGCTTTGGTCGAATTGTTGAATTTCACCCATCTCTACTTGCTTTCCAAAATATTTCTGCAAAACAGTCATAAGGGCCATAATAGTTTATTTCTGTTGTCACCTTATATTTCAGAAATGGAGACAAAAGTCAATGTAAAGAAAATTGCTAATAAGTAAACTTTTGTTAATTTGTAATGTTTAAACCATTTTCCTGGGAGACTTTAATTAGTATAGCTGTACTGTATGTTTTCTTCTTTATTATTTTCTAACAATCCTAAATAAACCTCCCATTGTTTATAGCCATACTGTTTATTTCACAATGCTGTTGTAAAGGAGCAGCTGTGGATAATTACTAATGTTATGTGTCGAGCACTGACTATTATGTTGTGGGTGGCTCTAATGATCATACAAAATGTCTGGACCTCTGGTGCTTTAATACTTATGGGGTGTCTTGAACTAATCAACTATTAGTGCCTGTGCTGGAAATCAGTATACGTCATATGAGGTTTTTTTAAACAGTGAATATAGTACACAATATTTAATTTTAGCGGCTAGTAGGTCATTCTAGGGACATATACTATATACTACATTGAACACAATTTGGTTCTGTTGAAAATGTGCTTTCTAGGTCAAATTAGTCATTTTGTTGTTACTGAATTGTCTTTATTCATTTTTGATTTTCCAAAACACAGCTTGTACTTTTTTGCAGTTTGCTGGGAAGAGTTTTCAAAGTATACATTGCAGAGAAGGCTACATTAGAAGAGATTTGCTATAAGTTTCGAGAGGGCAAAACATAACTATACAGTCAACTGTAAAAAGACGAAGAACTAACAGCAGCATGCAGACCGCAGCTAGACACTACTCAGGATGTACACCACTATTCAAAGGGGTATTCCTATCTGGGACATTGATGGCTTATCACTAAGATATGCTATTAAAGTCAGACAGGTGCAGATCGCTTATATCTCCAGCATGGGACCCTCGAAGTGAACCGAGACCCTCCAACCATCGTTATGGGACTTCTGAAAATAGTCAATTTCACTTGCCTGGCTATTTCTAACAGTACCAAAGTAGTAAATGGAGAGATGAACACCCTTGCATGGTGCACACTCCATTCACTGCTATGGAACTTCATAAAATAACCAAGTTCACTCACTCAGCTATTTTTAACACTCCCGTAGTGATCAATGGAGAGCATGCCACACATGTGCAGTGTTTCTCTCCTTCACATTAGGGTCCTCCTTCTCTAGAGAAGAGTGGGTCACAGAGGTAATATCTCCACCTATCTGACATTGATGGTCTATTCTAGCGATATGCCATCAATGTTGCAGATATATATATACACAGTACAGACCAAAAGTTTGGACACACCTTCTCATTCAAAGAGTTTTCTTTATTTTCATGACTATGAAAATTGTAGATTCACACTGAAGGCATCAAAACTATGAATTAACACATCTGGAATTATATACATAACAAAAAAGTGTGAAACAACTGAAAATATGTCATATTCTAGGTTCTTCGAAGTAGCCACCTTTTGCTTTGATTACTGCTTTGCACACTCTTGGCATTCTCTTGATGAGCTTCAAGCGGTAGTCACCTGAAATGGTTTTCACTTCACAGGTGTGCCCTGTCAGGTTTAATAAGTGTGATTTAGTGCCTTATAAATGGGGTTGGGACCATCATTTGCGTTGTGGAGAAGTCAGGTGGATACACAGCTGATAGTCCTACTGAATAGACTGTAAGAATTTGTATTATGGCAAGAAAAAAGCAGCTAAGTAAAGAAAAACGAGTGGCCATCATTACTTTAAGAAATGAAGGACAGTCAGTCCGAAAGATTGGGAAAACTTTGAAAGTGTCCCCAAGTGCAGTCACAAAAACCATCAAGTGCTACAAATAAACTGGCTCATATGCGGACCGCCCCAGGAAAGGAAGACCAAAAGTCACCTTTGCTGCAGAGGATAAGTTCATCCGAGTCACCAGCCTCAGAAATCGCAGGTTAACAGCAGCTCAGATTAGAGACCAGGTCAATGCCACACAGAGTTCTAGCAGCAGACACATCTCTAGAACAACTGTTAAGAGGAGACTGTGTGAATCAGGCCTTCATGGTAGAATATCTGCTAGAAAACCACTGCTAAGGACCGGCAACAAGCACAAGAGACTTGTTTGGGCCAAAGAACACAAGGAATGGACATTAGAGCCGTGGAAATCTGTGCTTTGGTCTGATGAGTCAAAATTTGAGATCTTTGGTTCCAACCACCGTGTCTTTGTGCGATGCAGAAAAGGTGAACGGATGGACTCTACATGTCTGGTTCCTACCGTGAAGCATGGAGGAGGAGGTGTGATGGTGTGGGGGTGCTTTGCTGGTGACACTGTTGGGGATTTATTCAAAATTGAAGGCATACTGAACCAGCATGGCTACCACAGCATCTTGCAGCGGCATGCTATTCCATCCGGTTTGCGTTTAGTTGGACCATCATTTATTTTTCAACAGGACAATGACCCCAAACACACCTCCAGGCTGTGTAAGGGCTATTTGACCATGAAGGAGAGTGATGGGGTGCTGCGCCAGATGACCTGGCCTCCACAGTCACCTGACCTGAACCCAATCGAGATGGTTTGGGGTGAGCTGGACCGCAGAGTGAAGGTAAAAGGGCCAACAAGTGCTAAGCATCTCTGGGAACTCATTCAAGACTGTTGGAAGACCATTTCAGATGACTACCTCTTGAAGCTCATCAAGAGAATGCCAAGAGTGTGCAAAGCAGTAATCAAAGCAAAGGGTGGCTACTTTGAAGAACCTAGAATATGACATATTTTCAGTTGTTTCACACTTTTTTGTTATGTATATAATTCCAGATGTGTTAATTCAGAGTTTTAATGCCTTCAGTATGAATCTACAATTTTCATAGTCATGAAAATAAAGAAAACTCTTTGAATGAGAAGGTGTGTCCAAACTTTTGGTCTGTACTGTGTATATATATATATATACTGATTATATTAATAATATTAAGTATATGACTACCTAGAAATGAATGTGTGGTAGCTTTATTATCTCACTGTATCTTCTTAAACTGCAGATAAACGAAACTTTGATATAAAAGACTAGTTATTATTTTTGTGTCTTTTGTAGTAAATTTTATAAAACAAAACTTTTAATTTAACTGTTAAAACCATACATTAGCAATCATATTCATAGTGATTGTAAACCAAAAGGTATAACTGATCGTTATACAGGGTAACCAAATAGATTGTGCCACTAAAAGATAATAAACTATCAAGAGAAATGGTAACACACCACTGGATTCATGTCTATTTCTTCATCAAGTTCTTTAGTGGACGATGCAATCGATCAATTAGAGTCATCAGTATAAAGTGTGATCTGGTCCATGGTGGCTATAGTAAATAGCATAGAGACTGTGTGTGAACTGTCCCTTAGAAGCATCCTACTGTGACTTTTAAAAATCTTGAAGAGGACAACCATGTAGTGTTGACCCTGTTGAACCTTAGTGTCATACAGTCAAAAATTCTATGGGGAATTCACCAATTTTGCCATCCTCATCAGTGGGATTATTGAAGCCAATTGTAATAAAATAGTTTGTCCCATGTGAGGTATCTGGGCTAGTCCACGTTAGCCAGTCAGCATGCTGACTAGCTAGTTTAGGCAACTGTCTTAATCAACTTCATATATCTTGAGTGATTTATTGATCCTTTTTTTGCCTATGTAAAAACATTTAAAGTTAATATCTATTAAAATCTAAGTGATTTTAAATTGCACAATTTCATGTTCCATTTTTTTCAACAGGTATATTCACATAAAAGCCAACAAGATAAATCCAGAACCTGGTGAGTGCATTTATTTCAGATTATTTTAACAACATATTACTTTTTATTTTATTTTGATTGCAGTCAAATTATTTACAAAATCATAAACTATTCACAAACAGGAGAAAATCTTTCTGACCCAATTATTATCTTTTTGCTTGTGATAGAAACTAGTTGCAATGCAGTCACTTGACACTATTACATTTCACCGCAACAGCTTTGGATTTTATTTATCTCTCTAATCCTCTTTAATAATTCAAACAGCTTGTCTGCAAACTGTGCATACCCAGAAAATATTCATGAAAAGCACAGTTGTATGCTGTGTTTACTTAGAAATATGTATGAACTTATTTAGCAAAATGTAGCCGCATAAACATAATTGTGACCTATTTTGCTTTTAATATATGTTTGTTGTAACTAATATGCTTGTCCTGTAATTTTATCTAATTGTTTACATCAAGGGATATTGATGCCAAAGGGGTAGCAAATCGCTAGGATATGACATTGCTACATACCCTTGGCAGGTGTCTTACCTCTGGGACTCCTATTGCTCTTCAGAATAAAGATGCAGAAACCCATTTGGTGATTTCTTTGCACTTCTTGGGTGTAGCCCATCACGTGTCTATCCCTCTCGTGCATGAAAATGGGGCTTTGTTTCAGAGCATTGAGTAGACCAGTTCTATGCAGGAAAAACTGTGCTATCAAATCATATGTTTGCCAACCATTTAATACATGTGACTATTATCTGGATATGGAGTATACAATGTAAACTATAATATGACACATACAATGTGGACTGCAAGGGAAATTTCCATTACTTACACTTGCTATGACTGAAAACAAAGGGTTTGTGAACGATATGCTAGATAGAATATATAAAAACTGGGCACACCTAGGAATCTGGGTCACTACGTTTTACCACTGAAGAAGGGGACATTTCAACCCCGAAACGCGTCTGGTAAGACCCCCCATTTGAACACTAGTGCACTACCACAATACGGTGAAAGAATAATAGTTTGAAATCCTGCGTGAGAGGTGGTACCAAGACGGAGTCCGTATTCAAACCGGTGGGCTCACGTGCCACCAACGCGGCAAACAAACAGCTTGCAGGACGCAAGAGATCGAAATTCCCGGTAAGACTGTTCTGACATTTAAGCCGGCTCAACTAATACAAGCCACAATACCTACCTTTAGCGGGACGCCGCTAAGCTAGTAACACAGCAGGACACCGCTGCATATAAGTCTGGGCAACATCACGCTAGACACAATTTGATTCAGTGATTTTGTTTCAATGGCCTAATGTTGAAGGCTGTAACTGTCTGTTACACGGAATGAGAAGACTTTACTCTTGTTTGCTGCTGCCAATCGGAATGAACTTGAACTTATCTGCTGCTATTGCTAATTACACTGCCATACTTGGTTAGTGCTATTTTATGAACTGTGAATTATTTCTTTTTCTTTTTAATATTAGTAGTCTATATTTATTGCCGTATCGATTTCATGTTGTCTATCACAGGTGGTACCCTTTTTTAACCGTACACATTATTGAATCCGATTTTTTAGCCGCTTGTGATTTTAAATATACTTATGCTATTGTATCCAACCCCATTAAAACGTAGTGACCCAGATTCCTAGGTGTGCCCAGTTTTTATATATTCTTCTTAGGTAATTTTTTAGTAGTTGGGTGATACTACTGGAGTGTGAGCACCCTGGTTGGTGGACCAGCAACCCTGTGCGTCCTACTACCATTTAATGATATGCTAGATAGCATGAATCATGTAAATGTACCCATTAGTGACCACCAATATACACCAGTGCAGAGTGAGTGCTCAGCTCTCACATGAGAGCTGGCCCTTGCTCTAAAAGCCTGTACCAGCAGAACACTGATCTAGGCCATTTAACCCCTTAGATGCCACAGTCAATGGTGATCACATCGTCTTAGTGGTTTAGATGGAGGAAGCTCCCCTCTGTCTCTCATCAGCACCCCGCGAATGAAATCACAGGGATAAAATGTCTTCTCATGGAAGCCTCGGGTCGAATGGAGGATCCAGGCCTGCTTGCAGTGTTTTCCTGGCAGGCTGCCCCTCTCTGGCTTAGCCTGTTGGTGACTATCAGTATAGCAATGACATTAGATTACACTGAACTGCAGAAGTAGTAAAATGTATTTTAAAAGCAATCAAAAGATCACCTGTTAAAGTTTACTTTTGGAACTAGTAATAGTTTAAAAACAGTTAAAAAAAGTTTTATTACATTTAAAAAATCTCCAAATTTGCCATTGAAAAAAAAAAAGCTTTTCAGTAGGAACAAAATATAAAAACAAATTCTCCTCCACATAAGTAGTAGGTGTGAGTCTCTCTCTCTCTCTTGTTTTTTAGAACTCATATATTTCTCAGTTGTTTTTTTTTTGTTTTTTGTTTTAAATTAGGAGTCTTTGGAGATCTTAGAATGCTGTATACCAATTTTCCTGGCAATTAGAGCATTTATGATTTGGGTAGAATTTTCCAAAAAATTCTAATTTCGAAAAAATTGCTCATCTCTAGTGGGCATTATGTAAGATTATGTATGCTAGCTGCCTGTAGTTACCAATAACCACCTGATAACTGGTTGCTTAGGTTTTCTGAAGTTAGACTCACAGTAATCAGCTGATTGGTGGGCAGGCTTCATTGTAAATCCCTGGTGATTTTTCTATGCTCATCTGATATTTTTTAATTTTTTATATTTCATGATTAGGGTTGAGCGAATTCGAACTGCAAAGTGCCGGTTTATATCGAACTTTGCCAGTTCAGGTACCTGGACCCGAACCCGGACTTTTCCACTGAAGCTCGGGTTTGGATTCGGTGTTCGGGTGATTCATTATTTTCCGTTATAACATGGTTATAACGGAAAATAATAGCATTCTTAAGACAGAATTCGAAATAAAATGGACATTGAGGAGTTAAAAATAATAAAATAAAAACTCACCTCATCTACTTGATCGCACGGCCTTGATCGTGCACGTCTTCTTTCTTCAGAACTTGTAAAAGGATCTGCAGTGACTTAATTCTATCTTCATTCAGCAGGACCTATGGTGACGTTACCGCAGGTTCTTTTGCAGGTCCTGAAGAAAGAAGACGTGTGCGATCAAGTGAATGAGGTTATTTTTTTTAACCCCTCAATGATTATTTTATTTAGCATTATGTCTTAAGAATGCTATTATTTTCCGTTATAACCATGTTATAACCAAGTGAAGTTCGGGTCCCCATTGACTTTAATGGGGTCCGGGTTCGAGTTCGGGTTCCGAACTCGAACTTGGACCTGAAGTTCTTTCGAACCTGGCAAACCCGAACTTCACCGGTTTCGCTCATCCCTATTCATAAAAAATCTAAATTAGTCATTTTAACTTCAAGTATGGATTGCTGTGCTTGTTTTAACACTGTTGTTAATAACTTAAGGACTTACTGGAGCATCTATTCTTATGACTCTATGCTCTGCTACTCTTCTGTTATTCCTACTACACTTTTTGGATGCATTGCTAACAGTGTGTAATAAAGGTCCAGCTGGTGTTACCAGGTTGGGATGTGTCCATGCAGAGTCTGCCTGACTAAGCAAAGTCAAACAATGCAGGGCCACACCCCAACACCCCATTGAACCTTTGTAGACTGCTAGTAATTCATTCATAAACTTCTAGTACAAATAATAAAGGAATTATAGAACATAAAGACATAATAAAACATCCTCCAGAAGTGTTATTACATGAGGAATGCAAGTGGTTATTGAAACAGATATTTCAGGAGAGTTGACAGGTCCTCTTTAAATCAACTCTGTAAATTATGACAAATTTGCTTTATGTCATGAAGTGATAATGTATTCCTGCAAGCAGCAGTTACTAGATTTTGAACCCAGTATATAAAGTGAGAAATAATAACTCTTTAAAGAACATCAACACCGAGCACAATATGATCACACTAGTATTTTTCATGGTGTTATCTTGCCTGACCAGTAATATGGCAGAGTCCCAGCTGGAACCACACAGCCTGGCTGCTAAAAGGAAATTAAAGCCAGGATTTAAAATTGCATGCCCACTCTCCATGCTGCAGGAGGTGATGCCATGTGTGCAGTTCTAGAGGTTTAGTTCAATACCCATACCTTTTACAAAGTTATTTATATGCTGCTGGCAGTGAAATTAATATAAAAGCTGTGTCACTATATTGAAAGTAATGGCTAAATAGTAGAAAAATAACCAAATCCAGACTAGGAAATGAAACGCTGGCATCAGCTATAGTAATATTGTTATCTATGTGATATTACAGAAAGATATCCTAAAGTGACTGCACACACTCAAAATAATCCAGCAATGATAGGATAATAATAAAATCTGAAACTGTCATGTCAGTTTAAGGTAGAGTAAGCAAGACTTACTTACCTTGGCAGGGGGTAATTATATAGAGTTAGGTCATCGAAATAACCTTATGCCTGGCTGCTACTTTGGATATTATATATTTTTTTTATGTATATCCAAGGGCATAAATCTTAATCCCTTATCAAGGCTTTTTTAGGTCTTTATGCTATTGCATTCTAAGAACCATAACTTTTTTATTTTTTGGTTGGCTTTGTTTTCTTCTAGATCTAGGTCAAATTTTTGGGTACATATAACCTGATTATTTCTTTCTGTGAAAAAGAAAAAAAGTTCTACTGTTGTTACCTTGAGGGCTCATGCTCATAACCGTATCAGTTTTGCAGTCCACAAATTGCGGATCTGAAGACACGGGTCATGGCCCTGTGTATGCTGCCATTTTTTTTCCAATTCAATAGAAATGTCCTATTCTTGTCTGCAAAATGAACAAGAATCTTCTTTGCAGAGCTGTGGAACGGACGTGTGGATGCAGACAGCACACGGTGTGAATAGGGTCCGCATGCAATCCAGAAAAAATGCATATTGAATGCAGACCAAACATAAATGGGGTAATTTAATACCCCTTGTGCTTGCGCATGATGCACCTAAGTTAAGTAAAGGCGCTGGCCTCTACCTAACTTAAACGCATCCACCGCCAGCCTAAATCTACGTCAGCTCCCTTGGTGGGATAGATTTAGATAATTTTCTATGTCTAAGACAGGCATAGAAAATAATAAATTAGATGGCCCAACCAGCCTGCCCCCTTCCCAGCCTACACCAGGCCCTCCTTTTTAGACCTGGCATGAGCGGGGAAAATTTGCAGATTCGGCCGAAAATCCCCTTTATATCTGCATCAGATATATGCCAAAAATTGGCATATATATAATAATAAATTACACGTGTGCACCTGTCATATCCGTAAGACTTTATTCTGTGGTTTACTATGACTATCGCGCATATGTACAGTTTTATGTTCTACCTCTTCTCTTTGAATAAGAATGTGTAAAAAAAACTTTTCTGCATTTCCATCATCTGACCTGTGGGAGGGATTGTTATTTGAGGGATGTCTTGATGTTTTCATTGTTTTTGGGGTATATTCACTTTTTATTCCCATTTATGGATGGGGTGCTGAACAAAAAATGGTAGCATTGTTTTTATTTTGGTTAGCTTTTTTTTTTTTACAGCATTCACAATGTGAGTTACAAAACCTGATAGTTTTATAGACTGGGTTGTTACAGACATGGCAACACCAATTATCTATATTTTTATTTTATTTTTACTGTTTGACACTAGAGTTGAGCGAACACCTGGATGTTCGGGTTCGAGAAGTTCGGCCGAACATCCCGGAAATGTTCGGGTTCGGGATCCGAACCCGATCCGAACTTCGTCCCGAACCCGAACCCCATTGAAGTCAATGGGGACCCGAACTTTTCGGCACTAAAAAGGCTGTAAAACAGCCCAGGAAAGAGCTAGAGGGCTGCAAAAGGCAGCAACATGTAGGTAAATCCCCTGCAAACAAATGTGGATAGGGAAATGAATTAAAATAAAAATTAAATAAATAAAAATTAACCAAAATCAATTGGAGAGAGGTTCCATAGCAGAGAATCTGGCTTCCCGTCACCCACCACTGGAACAGTCCATTCTCAGATATTTAGGCCCCGGCACCCAGGCAGAGGAGAGAGGTCCCGTAACAGAGAATCTGTCTTCATGTCAGCAGAGAATTAGTCTGCATGTCATAGCAGAGAATGAGGCTTCACGTCAGCCACCACTGCAACAGTCCATTGGCATATATTTAGGCCCAGCACCCAGGCAGAGGAGGGAGGTCCCGTAACAGAGAATCTGTCTTCATGTCAGCAGAGAATTAGTCTGCATGTCATAGCAGAGAATGAGGCTTCACGTCAGCCACCACTGCAACAGTCCATTGGCATATATTTAGGCCCAGCACACACACAGGCAGAGGAGAGAGGTCCCGTAACAGAGAATCTGGCTTCATGTCAGCAGAGAATCAGTCTGCATGTCATAGCAGAGAATGAGGCTTCACGTCAGCCACCACTGCAACAGTCCATTGGCATATATTTAGGCCCAGCACACACACAGGCAGAGGAGAGAGGTCCCGTAACAGAGAATCTGGCTTCATGTCAGCAGAGAATCAGTCTGCATGTCATAGCAGAGAATGAGGCTTCACGTCAGCCACCACTGCAACAGTCCATTGGCATATATTTAGGCCCAGCACCCAGGCAGAGGAGGGAGGTCCCGTAACAGAGAATCTGTCTTCATGTCAGCAGAGAATTAGTCTGCATGTCATAGCAGAGAATGAGGCTTCACGTCAGCCACCACTGCAACAGTCCATTGGCATATATTTAGGCCCAGCACACACACAGGCAGAGGAGAGAGGTCCCGTAACAGAGAATCTGGCTTCATGTCAGCAGAGAATCAGTCTGCATGTCATAGCAGAGAATGAGGCTTCACGTCAGCCACCACTGCAACAGTCCATTGGCATATATTTAGGCCCAGCACACACACAGGCAGAGGAGAGAGGTCCCGTAACAGAGAATCTGGCTTCATGTCAGCAGAGAATCAGTCTGCATGTCATAGCAGAGAATGAGGCTTCACGTCAGCCACCACTGCAACAGTCCATTGGCATATATTTAGGCCCAGCACCCAGGCAGAGGAGGGAGGTCCCGTAACAGAGAATCTGTCTTCATGTCAGCAGAGAATTAGTCTGCATGTCATAGCAGAGAATGAGGCTTCACGTCAGCCACCACTGCAACAGTCCATTGGCATATATTTAGGCCCAGCACCCAGGCAGAGGAGGGAGGTCCCGTAACAGAGAATCTGTCTTCATGTCAGCAGAGAATTAGTCTGCATGTCATAGCAGAGAATGAGGCTTCACGTCAGCCACCACTGCAACAGTCCATTGGCATATATTTAGGCCCAGCACCCAGGCAGAGGAGAGAGGTCCCGTAACAGACAATCTGGCTTCATGTCAGCAGAGAATCAGTCTTCATATCATAGCAGAGAATCAGGCTTCACGTCACCCACCACTGTAAGAGTCAATTTTCATAAATTTAGGCCCAGAACCCAGGCAGAGGAGAAAGGTCCCGTAACAGACAATCTGGCTTCATGTCAGCAGAGAATCAGTCTTCATATCATAGCAGAGAATCAGGCTTCACGTCACCCACCACTGTAAGAGTCAATTTTCATAAATTTAGGCCCAGAACCCAGGCAGAGGAGAAAGGTCCCGTAACAGACAATCTGGCTTCATGTCAGCAGAGAATCAGTCTTCATATCATAGCAGAGAATCAGGCTTCACGTCACCCACCACTGTAAGAGTCAATTTTCATAAATTTAGGCCCAGAACCCAGGCAGAGGAGAAAGGTCCCGTAACAGACAATCTGGCTTCATGTCAGCAGAGAATCAGTCTTCATATCATAGCAGAGAATCAGGCTTCACGTCACCCACCACTGTAAGAGTCAATTTTCATAAATTTAGGCCCAGAACCCAGGTAGAGGAGAAAGGTCCCGTAACAGACAATCTGGCTTCATGACAGCAGAGAATCAGTCTGCATGTCATAGCAGAGAATCAGGCTTCACGTCAGCCACCACTGCAACAGTCCATTGTCATAAATTTAGGCCCAGCACCCAGGCAGAGGAGAGAGGTCCCGTAACAGACAATCTGGCTTCATGTCAGCAGAGAATTAGTCTGCATGTCATAGCAGAGAATCAGGCTTCATGTCAGCCACCACTGCAACAGTCCATTGGCATATATTTAGGCCTAGCACACAGGCAGAGGAGAGGTTCATTCAACTTTGGGTAGCATCGCAATATAATGGTAAAATGAAAATAAAAATAGGATTGAATGAGGAAGTGCCCTGGAGTCCAATAATATATGGTTATGGGGAGGTAGTTAATGTCTAATCTGGACAAGGGACGGACAGGTCCTGTGGGATCCATGCCTGGTTCATTTTTATGAACGTCAGCTTGTCCACATTGGCTGTAGACAGGCGGCTGCGTTTGTCTGTAATGACGCCCCCTGCCGTGCTGAATACACGTTCAGACAAAACGCTGGCTGCCGGGCAGGCCAGCACCTCCAAGGCATAAAAGGCTAGCTCTGGCCACGTGGACAATTTAGAGACCCAGAAGTTGAATGGGGCCGAACCATCAGTCAGTACGTGGAGGGGTGTGCACACGTACTGTTCCACCATGTTAGTAAAATGTTGCCTCCTGCTAACACGTTGCGTATCAGGTGGTGGTGCAGTTAGCTGTGGCGTGTTGACAAAAGTTTTCCACATCTCTGCCATGCTAACCCTGCCCTCAGAGGAGCTGGCCGTGACACAGCTGCCTTGGCGACCTCTTGCTCCTCCTCTGCCTTGGCCTTGGGCTTCCACTTGTTCCCCTGTGACATTTGGGAATGCTCTCAGTAGCGCGTCTACCAACGTGCGCTTGTACTCGCGCATCTTCCTATCACGCTCCAGTGCAGGAAGTAAGGTGGGCACATTGTCTTTGTAGCGTGGATCCAGCAGGGTGGCAACCCAGTAGTCCGCACAGGTTAAAATGTGGGCAACTCTGCTGTCGTTGCGCAGGCACTGCAGCATGTAGTCGCTCATGTGTGCCAGGCTGCCCAGGGGTAAGGACAAGCTGTCCTCTGTGGGAGGCGTATCGTCATCGTCCTGCCTTTCCCCCCAGCCACGCACCAGTGATGGACCCGAGCTGCGTTGGGTGCCACCCCGCTGTGACCATGCTTCATCCTCATCCTCCTCCACCTCCTCCTCATCCTCGTCCTCCTCGTCCTCCAGTAGTGGGCCCTGGCTGGCCACATTTGTACCTGGCCTCTGCTGTTGCAAAAAACCTCCCTCTGAGTCACTTCGAAGAGACTGGCCTGAAAGTGCTAAAAATGACCCCTCTTCCTCATCCTCCTCCTCCTCCTCCTGGGCCACCTCCTGTTCCATCATCGCCCTAAGTGTTTTCTCAAGGAGACATAGAAGTGGTATTGTAACGCTGATAACGGTGTCATCGCCACTGGCCATGTTGGTGGAGTACTCGAAACAGCGCAACAGGGCACACAGGTCTCGCATGGAGGCCCAGTCATTGGTGGTGAAGTGGTGCTGTTCTGTAGTGCGACTGACCCGTGCGTGCTGCAGCTGAAACTCCACTATGGCCTGCTGCTGCTCGCACAGTCTGTCCAGCATGTGCAAGGTGGAGTTCCACCTGGTGGGCACGTCGCATATGAGGCGGTGAGCGGGAAGGCCGAAGTTACGCTGTAGCGCAGACAGGCGAGCAGCAGCAGGATGTGAACGCCGGAAGCGCGAACAGACGGCCCGCACTTTATGCAGCAGCTCTGACATGTCGGGGTAGTTGTGAATGAACTTCTGCACCACCAAATTCAGCACATGCGCCAAGCAAGGGATGTGCGTCAAATTGGCTAGTCCCAGAGCTGCAACGAGATTTCGCCCATTATCACACACCACCAGGCCGGGCTTGAGGCTCACCGGCAGCAACCACTCGTCGGTCTGTTGTTCTATACCCCGCCACAACTCCTGTGCGGTGTGGGGCCTGTCCCCCAAACATATGAGTTTCAGAATGGCCTGCTGACGTTTACCCCGGGCTGTGCTGAAGTTGGTGGTGAAGGTGTGTGGCTGACTGGATGAGCAGGTGGAAGAAGAGGAGGAGGAAGCCGAGAAGGAGGAGGTGGCAACAGGAGGCAAAGAATGTTGCCCTGCGATCCTTGGCGGCGGAAGGACGTGCGCCAAACAGCTCTCCGCCTGGGGCCCAGCTGCCACTACATTTACCCAGTGTGCAGTTAGGGAGATATAGCGTCCCTGGCCGTGCTTACTGGTCCACGTATCTGTGGTTAGGTGGACCTTGCTACAGATGGCGTTGCGCAGTGCACACTTGATTTTATCGGATACTTGGTTGTGCAGGGAAGGCACGGCTCTCTTGGAGAAGTAGTGCCGGCTGGGAACAACATACTGTGGGACAGCAAGCGACATGAGCTGTTTGAAGCTGTCTGTGTCCACCAGCCTAAATGACAGCATTTCATAGGCCAGTAGTTTAGAAATGCTGGCATTCAGGGCCAGGGATCGAGGGTGGCTAGGTGGGAATTTACGCTTTCTATCAAATGTTTGTGAGATGGAGAGCTGAACGCTGGCGTGTGACATGGTTGAGACGCTTGGTGACGGAGGTGGTGGTGGTGGTGTTGGTGGTACATCCCCTGTTTGCTGGGCGGCAGGTGCCAACGTTCCTCCAGAGGCGGAGGAAGAGGCCGAGGCGGCAGCAGCAGAATAGGCCGAGGCGGCAGCAGCAGAAGAGGTAGCAGGGGGAGCCTGAGTGACTTCCTTGGTTTTAAGGTGTTTACTCCACTGCAGTTCATGCTTTGCATGCAGGTGCCTGGTCATGCAGGTTGTGCTCAGGTTCAGAACGTTAATGCCTCGCTTCAGGCTCTGATGGCACAGCGTGCAAACCACTCGGGTCTTGTCGTCAGCACATTGTTTGAAGAAGTGCCATGCCAGGGAACTCCTTGAAGCTGCCTTTGGGGTGCTCGGTCCCAGATGGCGGCGGTCAGTAGCAGGCGGAGTCTCTTGGCGGCGGGTGTTCTGCTTTTGCCCACTGCTCCCTCTTTTGCTACGCTGTTGGCTCGGTCTCACCACTGCCTCTTCCTCCGAACTGTGAAAGTCAGTGGCACGACCTTCATTCCATGTGGGGTCTAGGACCTCATCGTCCCCTGCATCGTCTTCCACCCAGTCTTGATCCCTGACCTCCTGTTCAGTCTGCACACTGCAGAAAGACGCAGCAGTTGGCACCTGTGTTTCGTCATCATCAGAGACATGCTGAGGTGGTATTCCCATGTCCTCATCATCAGGAAACATAAGTGGTTGTGCGTCAGTGCATTCTATGTCTTTCACCGCTGGGGAAGGGCTAGGTGGATGCCCTTGGGAAACCCTGCCAGCGGAGTCTTCAAACAGCATAAGAGACTGCTGCATAACTTGAGGCTGAGACAGTTTCCCTGGTATGCATGGGGGTGATGTGACAGACTGATGGGGTTGGTTTTCAGGCGCCATCTGTGCGCTTTCTGCAGAAGACTGGGTGGGAGATAATGTGAACGTGCTGGATCCACTGTCGGCCACCCAATTGACTAATGCCTGTACCTGCTCAGGCCTTACCATCCTTAGAACGGCATTGGGCCCCACCATATATCGCTGTAAATTCTGGCGGCTACTGGGACCTGAAGTAGTTGGTACACTAGGACGTGTGGATGTGGCAGAACGGCCACGTCCTCTCCCAGCACCAGAGGGTCCACTAACACCACCACGACCATGTCCACGTCCGCGTCCCTTACTAGATGTTTTTCTCATTGTTATGGTTCACCACAACAACAAATATATTATTTGGCCCAATGTATTGTATTCAAATTCAGCGGGATATAAATTTGAGGCCTAGTATTTAGGCGCTGGGTGACCGGTATGGATTTAGTGACAGAATTAGACTTGGAAATGCACAGAAGCGTGTGTGTGTGAAGTTATTCTGAATGACCCAATGTGCACCTTGAATATTATATACCCTTTTAGGGATAGATTTCAAATAGCTCTGATATAGCAGAAACCACTAAATTATGAAATTGCTAAATTGGGAATTGTACTTCAACCCAGAACAAAAAATGTGCTTTGACGGACACTAAATATCTTGCCCAGCAACAACAGTACAACGGTGGGTAACGAGAGATTTAGAGGGAATTAAATTTGAGGCCTAGTATTTAGGCGCTGGGTCACCGGTATGGATTTAGTGACAGAATTAGACTTGGAAATACACAGTAGCGGGTGTGTGTGAAGTTATTCTGAATGACCCTATGTGCACCTTCAATATTATATACCCTTTTAGGGATAGATTTCAAATAGCTCTGATATAGCAGAAACCACTAAATTATGAAATTGCTAAATTGGGAATTGTACTTCAACCCAGAACAAAAAATGTGCTTTGACGGACACTAAATATCTTGCCCAGCAACAACAGTACAGCGGTGGGTAACGAGAGATTTAGAGGGAATTAAATTTGAGGCCTAGTATTTAGGCGCTGGGTCACCGGTATGGATTTAGTGACAGAATTAGACTTGGAAATGCACAGAAGCGTGTGTGTGAAGTTATTCTGAATGACCCAATGTGCACCTTCAATATTATATACCCTTTTTGGGATAGATTTCAAATAGCTCTGATATAGCAGGAACCACTAAATTATGAAATTGCTAAATTGGGAATTGTACTTCAACCCAGAACAAAAAATGTGCTTTGACGGGCACTAAATAACTTTCCCAGCTACAACAGGACAACGGTAACGAGAGATTTAGAGGGATTTAAATTTGAGGCCTAGTATTTAGGCGCTGGGTGACAGGTATGGGTTTAGTGACAGAATTAGACTTGGAAATACACAGTAGCGGGTGTGTGTGAAGTTATTCTGAATGACCCTATGTGCACCTTCAATATTATATACCCTTTTTGGGATAGATTTCAAAGAGCTCTGATATAGCAGGAACCACTAAATTATGAAATTGCTAAATTGGGAATTGTATTTCAACCCAGAACAAGAAATGTGCTTGAACGGACACTAAATAACTCGCCCAGCTACAGCACTAGGGACAGATTTAGCTGGATATAAATTTGAGGCCTAGTATTTAGGCGCTGGGTGACAGGTATGGGTTTAGTGACAGAATTAGACTTGGAAATACACAGTAGCGGGTGTGTGTGAAGTTATTCTGAATGACCCTATGTGCACCTTCAATATTATATACCCTTTTAGGGATAGATTTCAAATAGCTCTGATATAGCAGAAACCACTAAATTATGAAATTGCTAAATTGGGAATTGTACTTCAACCCAGAACAAAAAATGTGCTTTGACGGACACTAAATATCTTGCCCAGCAACAACAGTACAGCGGTGGGTAACGAGAGATTTAGAGGGAATTAAATTTGAGGCCTAGTATTTAGGCGCTGGGTCACCGGTATGGATTTAGTGACAGAATTAGACTTGGAAATACACAGTAGCGGGTGTGTGTGAAGTTATTCTGAATGACCCTATGTGCACCTTCAATATTATATACCCTTTTTGGGATAGATTTCAAATAGCTCTGATATAGCAGGAACCACTAAATTATGAAATTGCTAAATTGGGAATTGTACTTCAACCCAGAACAAAAAATGTGCTTTGACGGGCACTAAATAACTTTCCCAGCTACAACAGGACAACGGTAACGAGAGATTTAGAGGGATTTAAATTTGAGGCCTAGTATTTAGGCGCTGGGTGACAGGTATGGGTTTAGTGACAGAATTAGACTTGGAAATACACAGTAGCGGGTGTGTGTGAAGTTATTCTGAATGACCCTATGTGCACCTTCAATATTATATACCCTTTTTGGGATAGATTTCAAATAGCTCTGATATAGCAGAAACCACTAAATTATGAAATTGCTAAATTGGGAATTGTACTTCAACCCAGAACAAAAAATGTGCTTTGACGGACACTAAATATCTTGCCCAGCAACAACAGTACACCGGTGGGTAACGAGAGATTTAGAGGGAATTAAATTTGAGGCCTAGTATTTAGGCGCTGGGTCACCGGTATGGATTTAGTGACAGAATTAGACTTGGAAATACACAGTAGCGGGTGTGTGTGAAGTTATTCTGAATGACCCTATGTGCACCTTCAATATTATATACCCTTTTTGGGATAGATTTCAAATAGCTCTGATATAGCAGGAACCACTAAATTATGAAATTGCTAAATTGGGAATTGTACTTCAACCCAGAACAAAAAATGTGCTTTGACGGGCACTAAATAACTTTCCCAGCTACAACAGGACAACGGTAACGAGAGATTTAGAGGGATTTAAATTTGAGGCCTAGTATTTAGGCGCTGGGTGACAGGTATGGGTTTAGTGACAGAATTAGACTTGGAAATACACAGTAGCGGGTGTGTGTGAAGTTATTCTGAATGACCCTATGTGCACCTTCAATATTATATACCCTTTTTGGGATAGATTTCAAATAGCTCTGATATAGCAGAAACCACTAAATTATGAAATTGCTAAATTGGGAATTGTACTTCAACCCAGAACAAAAAATGTGCTTTGACGGACACTAAATATCTTGCCCAGCAACAACAGTACAGCGGTGGGTAACGAGAGATTTAGAGGGAATTAAATTTGAGGCCTAGTATTTAGGCGCTGGGTCACCGGTATGGATTTAGTGACAGAATTAGACTTGGAAATACACAGTAGCGGGTGTGTGTGAAGTTACTCTGAATGACCCTATGTGCACCTTCAATATTATATACCCTTTTTGGGATAGATTTCAAATAGCTCTGATATAGCAGGAACCACTAAATTATGAAATTGCTAAATTGGGAATTGTACTTCAACCCAGAACAAAAAATGTGCTTTGACGGGCACTAAATAACTTTCCCAGCTACAACAGGACAACGGTAACGAGAGATTTAGAGGGATTTAAATTTGAGGCCTAGTATTTAGGCGCTGGGTGACAGGTATGGGTTTAGTGACAGAATTAGACTTGGAAATACACAGTAGCGGGTGTGTGTGAAGTTATTCTGAATGACCCTATGTGCACCTTCAATATTATATACCCTTTTTGGGATAGATTTCAAATAGCTCTGATATAGCAGAAACCACTAAATTATGAAATTGCTAAATTGGGAATTGTACTTCAACCCAGAACAAAAAATGTGCTTTGACGGACACTAAATATCTTGCCCAGCAACAACAGTACAGCGGTGGGTAACGAGAGATTTAGAGGGAATTAAATTTGAGGCCTAGTATTTAGGCGCTGGGTCACCGGTATGGATTTAGTGACAGAATTAGACTTGGAAATACACAGTAGCGGGTGTGTGTGAAGTTACTCTGAATGACCCTATGTGCACCTTCAATATTATATACCCTTTTTGGGATAGATTTCAAAGAGCTCTGATATAGCAGGAACCACTAAATTATGAAATTGCTAAATTGGGAATTGTATTTCAACCCAGAACAAGAAATGTGCTTGAACGGACACTAAATAACTCGCCCAGCTACAGCACTAGGGACAGATTTAGCTGGATATAAATTTGAGGCCTAGTATTTAGGCGCTGGGTGACCGGTATGGATTTAGTGACAGAATTAGACTGGGATATGGCCAAAAAATGAACAGACTATTGCTGGTTAAATGCACTTGGTGTGACAGCTTCACCCTGATGTAGGCTTTAGCCAAAAAACAACCACACCATTGAGGGTTAAATGCACTTGGTCGCAGCTTGTGCTGGCGCACCACAAGACACAAAATGGCCGCCGATCACCCCAGAAAAATGAGACTGACAAACGGTCTGTGCAGCCTAAAAACAGTGAGCAATTGAGGATCAGCAGCTCAATGATCCACAGCTGCAGATCGATCAGTTAATCAAGTCCTTTGGAGGAGTTAATCTGCCTAATCTCGCCCTACTGTCGCAGCCGCAACCTCTCCCTACGCTAATCAGAGCAGAGTGACGGGCGGCGCTATGTGACTCCAGCTTAAATAGAGGCTGGGTCACATGGTGCTCTGGCCAATCACAGCCATGCCAATAGTAGGCATGGCTGTGATGGCCTCTTGGGGCAAGTAGTATGACGCTTGTTGATTGGCTGCTTTGCAGCCTTTCAAAAAGCGCCAAGAAAGCGTCACAAAAGCGCGAAGAAAGCGACGAACACCGAACCCGAACCCGGACTTTTACGAAAATGTCCGGGTTCGGGTCCGTGTCACGGACACCCCAAAATTCGGTACGAACCCGAACTATACAGTTCGAGTTCGCTCATCCCTATTTGACACAATAAATAATTTTTCTTAACCATTTTTTTTAGTTTTTTATTTCCCTTCCATAGATGGCAGACCTGGGGACCATTGTTAGGCATCAGGCTGGTATTACAATCCATCAGGAACCCACACTAACATTACAGGGGTCAATATGATTGAAAGTACAACTAACTGTCAAACCCCTTATCACTGTTCTCTATGCACACACTCACTAGGCATGGTGAGAGAGGGTGAGCCCACGCACTGATATCCCAAGGGACAGCTGCACTGCCTTTCCATGTCCTAATGGAGAGTGGCACATCCATTTGTGAAAATGCTGTACAGTGACGGAAAGCAGTTAATTATTCTTTTATAATCAGTTTACATATTCTATCGAATTAGAGACTTGTTAAGAAGACTATCTAAATATAGCACTAGCCCTAAGCAGATTTTCCAATATACCTGAGTATAAGCATAGTTACAGCATACAATGCTACACTATTGCTTAAAACACCATTTAACTTCATTCTAACCAAACTGGTTCATAATAAGGTGTCTTATGCCTTATGCCTAGGGGGGAAAGTCTTCCCAGAATATGTTATATATATTGAATAACTCCCTTATTCTATTCCTTAACCTACATTGTGTTTAAATCCACTATTTGCCTTTTATTCTACCATTCAACTGACCTACTTTCACTCCAAGAGAGATATTCATTGGATAGACTTGCTTATAAAATCTATGTATATTTTTATTGTGATTATTTTCATTGTCATTGTTTTAGTTATTGTAAGGATTAGCATTATGTTTAGACATGAGCGAATTTTTCAAAAATTTTATTTGCCGGTTCACCGAATTTTTCGGGGAAAATTTGGTTTGATCTGAATAAATTTATGCTTAAAAACTGCTATTTCCTGGCTGTTGAGAGCCTTTATATTGGTCTAGAACACTGTACCTTGTAGTAACACACATAGGGAGTCTGCTTTGGTAGTTAAATCATACTGTGAATCTGTATGACATACAGATGACAGGCGTCGCTCTTAGAATCACAGCATGTACTTTACTTATTTGGGTGGTCACGGGGCCAAAACCGACCAAATAACTCAAGTATCAACTTAAAGGTATCAGCCTTAAAGGTAGATGTTAGTGTCAAAAAGAAGCGCACTCCTTTTACACCCTCGTCAGCTGATTCCACATAGATGTCTACAGATCCTGTTCTATTAAACGTTTAATCAAGTAGAGCCCCCCCTACAGAGTTGGGAGGGTGTCAGCAGTAAGTTTGTGTTGACGTCACTGATTCATTTTCCCCATTCTCTGATCCATCAGAACAATTACCCAGAAAAAACGGATCCTGTCTCTGGAGCATACGCCTTCACTTGGTCAGCATTTGCTCAATAATCCATCAGTATTGCTAAAGGCAAAAAAAAAAAAACAACTGAGTGGATCTAAAAAAGAGATTACACGTGAAGTTGGGAGGGTGGGAACAGCATGAGAAGTCCACAGTGTGGACCTATGACATAGTGGTGAGGTGAAAGCAGCATGAGGAGACCACAGAGTGGCCCAATGACAGGGTCTGGAGGTGGCAGCAGCATGAGGAGACCACAAAGTGGCATGATGACAGAGTCTGGAGGTGGCAGCAGGATCAGGAGGCCACAGAATGGCAAGGTGACACGTGGAGGTGGTTAGCAATACTAGTACCTGCTGAATATGGTGGGTGAAAGAAGGAGCACTTGGCATCAGATGTGTGGCATCAGGCGGGTAACAGCATCAGAATAGTAGCTAAGGCAGATAGCCAGAAGAAACAGGTCTCTTCTGTCAAATTGTTGGTGTAGTACTGAAATATGCCCCTATACGCTTTCACCAGAAATAACTGCAGAAGTGACCTGAGAATATATTTTTCTTGTTGGGCTGAAATTGGCCACAATAGACTTTGACCAGAAAAAAAAATCAAAGATTGAAGTGCATATATATCTTTTTGCAGTGCTGAAATATGCCCCTATACACTTTCATTAGAAATAACTGCAGCAGTAAACTGAGAATATATATTTCTTGTTGCACTGAAATTGGCCACTAAACGCTTTGACCAGAAAAAAATGAGTGAAGTGCATATATATAATAATTGCAGTATTGAAATACTCCCCTATATGCTTTCACTAGAAATAACTGCAACAGTGCAGTGTGTATATATTTTTATTTTTTTTACTGAAATACCCTTATACACTTTCACCATAAATAACTGCAGAAGTGACCTGAGAATATATATTTCTTGTTGGACTGAAATAGGCCACTATACACTTTAACCAGAAAAAAAATAAAGAGTGAAGTGTGTATATATTTTTCTTGTCATATGGAAATACACCCCTATACGCTTTCACCTGAAATAACTGCAACAGTGCAGTAAGTATATATTTATCTTTTTATACTGAAATACGCCCCTATATGCTTCCACTAGAAATAACTGCAGAAGTGAAATGCGCATATATTTTTCTTGTAGTACTGAATAAGATACTAAGATATAAGTCTCTAAGGGCTTTTTAACATAATACTTGCAGCCCAATAACAAAAAGCTGGAATGACAGAGCTGTCTAATGACTATTGGGATCCCCAAATAATCGTTCCCTTCCCTGCAATTGTAAATCATTTTTCTATCAATGTCCCTAGCGCCTTCTGTCGTCTCTCCCTGCACTAAGATGCTTAAAATGATTTCTCCCTATCCTTTCCCTTCACTTATAAATAGTTCTTTCTGTCTTTTTTTCCCACAATGAGGTTTTTCCAATTGTTGTCCCTAGCACCTTCACACGTCTGTCCCTGCATTCTGAATGCTGGAAATGGCAGAATCTAAAATGGCTACTGTATTTATAGGGCCGTGACATCCAGGGCTGACTGGCTGCTGATTGACTGCATGCAGGCATGTCAATCTGGGTGATCCCGCCTCCCCAGAGTTCTATGCCCCATGTCCTCAGTCCTCACACGAGTAGTCGCCATTTTAGGAAAATTGCAATTTGTTACCACAAAGCATGAGGAAATTCTCATTTGTTGCGAATCAAATTTTTCCTGAAATTCTAAACAAATTCCACTTCGTCAGCTTTGATTCGCTCATCTCTAATTATGTTTAATGTACCATTTTTTATTTTCTAATATTTATTTAACAAATTTTAATATCATCACAAACATTCATTTTGCTCAAAATACCATGATTTATTTCTTTACTCCTACATTTTTCACGAGGATCCTCTCTTTGTGTATTTCTGTAAGTTTTGCATTAATTTAGTCAATAACATAGGCTATTCATGCACCCTGAGTTAATCATTATTCATTGGCATTTTGTCCCTCGGGCAGATTAGCTCTGCAGAAGTAGTTTAATGTATCCTTTAGTTAATTAGAAGTCATAGAAATACAAGAGTGTACATGTTTAATAGCAAACATTTAATTACAATTGACATTTTATTTGCTAAAATGGATCATGATTGGACTTTATGGTCAAGATATAATTTTGCATAGTTTGCCTTAGCTTGTGCATTTAAAGGAACATGACATTTAATATACAGAGCCTATACAAATAAGTATTTTAGCAGAGCTGGCACTATAATGCAAAATATGCATGCAGACATTTCTGGGAGTTCTCAAATCTAGAAATACCGTACGTGTAAAAGAGTAGAGATTATAGGAGAAGACATTTTCTGAATCTCTAGGCTGCTTACCAGTAAAAGAGGTGGACAGATTAGCTAACACTATCTAAGAGTAAGGGCTCGTTCACATGACCGTGCCGTTTTTTTGCGGTCCACAAATTGCGGATCTGCAAAAAAATGCAGCCCGCGTGCCTTCTGCAATTTGCGGGACGGAACAGGAGGTCAATTATAGAAATGCCTATTCTTGTCCGCAAAATGGACAAGAATAGGACAGGACATTTTTGCGGGGCCATGGAACGGAGTAACAGATGTGGACGGCACACAGAGTGCTGTCCGCATCTTTTGCAGACCCATTGAAATGAATGGTTCCGTATATTGACCGTATGCGGAATGCAGTAAAATGGTCTGTATACAGAATACAAAATACGTTCGTGTGAATGAGCCCTAAGACCTAGTGACTTTGCCCACAAACCATATTGAGCAGCCAAATATTTCAGCATTGCAATGCTTCTGTACATCGCTGCATAATGAAAGTGGAGAGTAAAGTGTTAAAAAGTGAAAGTAGGAAGCCTGAGAACGCAAGATCCCCCTTAATGCTGTGCAGCCATCACAGCTCTATAAACCCTCATCCCATGTGGTCTTTGCCATTGTCCTATGAGCTGAGCATAGGGAGAGAGGTGGAAAGCGCTCATGCGTTAGGGACAGCATTGCTGCAATAAAACAGAGGCCATGCTTGATCCATACACCGTGTTCTACCATCTTGTCTTAACCCTAATAATTTTAAAATCAAAATACCACTATATCGGTTCAAAGTAGGGAGAAATCCCAGACCTTATGAAGGGATACACATAGGATACTCGTCATCCCTCAATTTTATTGCTTTGAGGAAGGTTTTCCCACCTCAATGCTGTGTACCATCTCTGGTACCATCACACAGGAGGACAGTGACTGCTCCCCGCCAGGGGGATCTGGAGCACATCCAGATGATGACGGCATCTGAAGGGTTAAAAGTCTGTGACTGGCATTGCTGCTGGTCACGGACATTAGTTCGGGTGTCTGCTCTTTAAAACAGCATACACCCGGTGGCCATGGCCATTTTTAAATGCCCGGCTGCCGACTTAGCAGTCTGGAAAGGGTTAACTTCCAAGCTACACTGAGATGTAATTGGGAAGAATATGATTAGGCAGGGTGGCCTAGGTATACAGAGTTTATAGTGATTTGTAACAAATTATTTGTATTTTCTTGGCGAACTTCAGCAAAGCTGCCAAATTGAATTTTTCTAAACTTTGCTCATCTCTAGTCACATTGCAACCTGTAAGTTGACCTAGCAGTCTCTACATATTTGGATTTCTTGCATCTGTCAGGTTGTGGTCGCTTTCATGCTGCAATGCACAGTACAGTGACATTATGATGCTGCAATGTTTGAGCATGTGGCATGTCTTATGGCCAAAGATATAGCCCCAGCCTTGGTGTGACATTATTTGCACATGCCTCATGCATCCAGTATTCATGCAGGGGAATTCCATAAATGAATAACATGAACAATGAATTCCATAATATGAAATATATGCATACCTTGTAGATAAATCATTTTGTAATTTTATCTTTTTTTAACTTCTTGCTGGGAATATAGTGAGCTGATTTATCAACAGGACAGAATTTTGAGTGTGTCTTTAAATATGTCTTTTTGTGTAAAGGTAATTGCCTGTATGCAAAATTTTTGAAAATGTTGCTTAAAAATTGTTGAATGCGGCACAGTTGCACAATCACATTCTGCCATATTTCCCCCTCTATGGCAGTTGAGAATAGGGGTCAGCTAACACATCATTTTGTGCAACTTTTTGCAACTAAATAAGGTCAGTGTACATGTATGACACACACCCAAATCTTCTGGACTACGTAAACTGTCATTCTAGGTGCAAAGCACGAATAGGCCAATCGCTACATATCCATAGCTTTGTTGTTTTGTGAGGAAATGTCACAGTTCACTCCAAAACTAAATCAAAAACACTTTTCAAAATCAGCCCCGTTGTCTTTTTTCCTTTTCATTTGCAATATTTGAAAGATCTGACAATCCTTTGTACTGTCAGACTAGCTCTCCTCCAAGTGTCTCTGCCAGTATTTCTCTAGGTCACCAAAACAGACACAGACCTTAGGTTCTTACTGCTGTGTACGAATGGAGCAGGATCCTTGGATCTTCATCTCACTCAGTGCAGGCTTTTCTTTTATCTGATTGCACGTCTGGACAGAAGAGGCTGAGGACATTTTCACAGAGCTATGTAGCCATCAGATTCATGTCTCTAATTGCTGTTTTGCCCAGTTGAACCTGCAAGAGACATTGTTTTCATAAGATATGAAGGAAGGTTGGCTTGACAGCAGAGAACATGT
This sequence comes from Bufo gargarizans, assembly GCF_014858855.1. Lineage (NCBI taxonomy): Eukaryota > Metazoa > Chordata > Amphibia > Anura > Bufonidae > Bufo > Bufo gargarizans. The sequence continues at coordinate 295,444,675 of NC_058081.1, read as the reverse complement.
TGCACTGGAGAGCGAGTAGAATTTAAAGTAAAAAATTAAGATAAATAGCCAATCTGTCAAATTTTAGATACATTAATACACCTTACAGGCTTGCATTATCTTTTAAAGGATTTTCCAATTTGCATTAACATCCTTAACAATATTTATTTATGAAGGTAGATGTAATTTTGTAATGTATTCCTTTTACCTATCTTGCTCTCTGGGCTGTGGTCTCATGACCATGTCAATGCAGCGCTTTCTTATTTCCTGTGATGTTATATGTCCATAGATGAGGGGCAGTGATAGGGGAGTATCTATGTCACTAGATGGGTGGGAGGAGCTATAAACTATCTGGGTGTTAGGGGCAGTGATAGGGGAGTGTCTATGTCACTAGCTTGCTGGGAGGAGCTATAAACTAGCTGGGTGTTGTTAGGGGTGGTGCTAGGGGAGTGTCTATGTCACTATATGGGTGGGAGGAGCTATAAATTAGCATAGTGTTGTTAGGGCTGTGATAGGGGAGTGTCTATGTCACTAGATGGGTGGGAGGAGTTGCAAACTAGCTGGGTGTTGTTAGGGGCAGTGATAGGGAAGTGTCTATATAACTAGCTGGGTGGGAGGAGCTATTAACTAGCTGGGCAATGTTAGGGGCAGTGATAGGGGAGTGTCTGTCACTATATGGGTGGGAGGAGCTATAAACTAGCTGGGCGTTGTTAGGAACAGTGATAGGGGAGTGTCTATGTCACTAGCTGGGTGGGAGGAGCTATAAATTAACTAGGTGTTGTTAAGGGGGGTGCTTGACCTGTGGCAGAGAAAGGAGAAGTACATCATGAGTTTGGTTGGATACAGCAACAGGAAGTGCTATATACGAGATATAAACCAATGGAATTATTTACATAGTGAAAATGGGTCAGGAGAGTCCACATTGAAAAAGAGAAAGCACATGGAATATGTACATAAGGTTAAGAAATTACACTAGCATAAGTGTTAAATACCCTAGCAGTTCATGAAAACCTAAAATGTAATAGGTTTTTTATTCAATATTACATATGATTATTTAACATCTACCCCTTTATAATTCCATTTACCTACACATGCATAAAAGTACGTAAATAAATATATGCACGCTCACAAGTAATTGTCACAATTATAAAATCATTATCTTAAAACCTAGCCAAGCAGCCTAGGGTGACCAAATATTCTACCTACTGTTACTTTAATAGCAAAAAGTAATCTAATGATCCTGTGGCGTTAATTTAAAGCATACCGGGGAAAATGTTTTCCTGCAAATATAATTGAACAAGTTGCAGAATGCGGCTCTCATGGTTTGAGCTGGATTTAGAGGTGACACATTGGAAATAATATAGTGTTCATAAAGATTGGGCCTGTGTAACAGAAAGGATTACTTAATACCTTTTCTAGAGATGCTGAAATTGTTTTCTAAGAGCTTCTCTGGAGATCAGGAGAACATTTACTGGAGGAAATACACAGTTAAGTGTCATCAGTAAAAAAGCATTGTGCTGAAAATCAAACTTGATACCTGTGGCTGTGTGCACATATAGGATTGCCTAAAAAGTGAACAGAGACGTGCCCAGTAATATCTTCTTACAAACACAGAAAAAGGCGAGGGATGTAGTGGGAAATGATACTAGCAGATCGCTTCATCAACATTTGCTAGTGGTAAAATTACAGCTTACCATAACTGTTGTGCAGCCTCAGTGAGGCAGATATACAGTACTAAATAGGGGGGTTATTCATTATAGGTCTACAGCAGTTTTCTGGTATAGAAAAATCACAAAGCTTGTTGCAATTGCTGGTTTGCAAGAAATTTGTGATTTTCTTTTTAGCTTTCTCTGATACCCTTGCCACTTTTACAATGAAAGTAGATGGGGTGTGAATGGGATGAGGTAGGGCGTGTGCCGGAGGAGGCAGGCCACTGTGCGGCCCAACTTAAAGGGAACCTGTCACCAGTTTTATGGTGTTCTAACTAAGGGCAACATAAATAAGTGACTGATTCTCTTAGCAAAATGCTGGGTCACTTTCTTTAATTGACCCAGTCAATCTGCCAACATCTTGTATTGAAAAGCTCCAGCTGATAATGATGAGTCCTGAATATTCATGAGCCCCTGACTCTCCCCGCCTACCTGCTGCTGAATGACAGTTATTTTCCATATGAACCAGCAGCAGGTGGGCAGGGGAGTGGCTATAGTTCTGAATTAAATATACGCTGGACTCACTGACATCACGCTGGACTCAAATCAGCTCATTAGCATGCGGCATCTTTGTGTGTATATTATGCGGTAACCATCTGTCACACCATAAGTAAATACATCTAAGGTACTTTTTAGTAGTTAATGATTGTATATAATTAGTCAGATTATAATTAAATATCCACATGACAGGTTCCCTTTAATTGATATTGTGTCCACTAGAAAACATGTGCACATTACACCACACATCTAATACAGCTCCTGACTGGAGTAGATTTCAGCTCTGGTGGATGGACAGCAGATTTTTTAAGAGGCATGCACCTCTGCCGCTAGTGAGGCCTTCACTACAACTAGCATGTAAAAGCCGGTTTATAGTAAATGACTTCCATAATGTCTAAGGTTTAGACAGTGTAAGCCAGACAGATTTATCACATTGTCTGATTCTGGATGATAAATCTAGCATACCTTTAGAAAGTGTAGCCTAACTCTACACTTCCTTTTTTTAGTTGACTATTAGTTGTGGCTCATTTTAGGTGCATCTTAAGCCATGCACATTTATGTCAGGTCACATTACTTTGCTGCTAAACCAAATCCCCTTGTCATACGAGTTGAAAAAGACTCTAAAAGTGTGTAAAGTACAAATGTGGTGCAAAGCATGAATGCCAGTTTTTTAATGCAAATTGTGCCAGAATTGTGGTGCATTTTGATTGCGGTTGCATGATGACTGCAGTATCTCACAATTTTACTGCACATGTAGAAAGGTTACATGTGATTTACCGAGCACTAGCTATTGTACAGTATTCAGGACTGAATTAATGTGATATACTACTCTGTACACTGGACATCACCACTTGGCATCACTGGATATCCTGTCTTCTTTTATAAAATAAATATGTTCATCTCAACTACTATATTAATACAGGTATGTTAGTTATCATGTCTCCCATCATTCTAGAATGATCATTCTAATTTACATAGCCTGTTTTTGATCAGAGAAACATGTGCATACTTTATCCTGGAAAGCCCATATGTACCCATTAAAACACTGCTGATATACCGTATCATTTGTTGAGATAGGTAAGGCTGAGTTTACACAATGTTGTGCAGCATTTTGTTTTATATTTTTTTTCAAAAATCACTGCAGTTTGTAAAATTGCACTTCAACCACAATGTGTGGAATACATGCTTAAAGAGATTGTCCAGAATAACAGAAAAATGGCTGCTAATAAAACAGTGCCACACATATCCACAGGATGTATCTGGCTTTTTAGCTCAACCCTACTCAGTTCAATGGAGCCGATCTACAATACCAGAAATCACACCTTTTTACATCATTTTCTTTAGCAACTGGCCAATATATATATATATATATATATACAGTACAGACCAAAAGTTTGGACACACCTTCTCATTCAAAGAGTTTTCTTTATTCTGAAAATATGTCATATTCTAGGTTCTTCAAAGTAGCCACCTTTTGCTTTGATTACTGCTTTGCACACTCTTGGCATTCTCTTGATGAGCTTCAAGAGGTAGTCACCTGAAATGGTTTTCACTTCACAGGTGTGCCCTGTCAGGTTTAATAAGTGGGATTTCTTGCCTTATAAATGGGGTTGGGACCATCAGTTGCGTTGTGGAGAAGTCAGGTGGATACACAGCTGATAGTCCTACTGAATAGACTGTTAGAATTTGTATTATGGCAAGAAAAAAGCAGCTAAGTAAAGAAAAACGAGTGGCCATCATTACTTTAAGAAATGAAGGTCAGTCAGTCCAAAAAATTGGGAAAACTTTGAAAGTGTCCCCAAGTGCAGTCACAAAAACCATCAAGCGCTACAAAGAAACTGGCTCACATGCGGACCGCCCCAGGAAAGGAAGACCAAGAGTCACCTCTGCTGCGGAGGATAAGTTCATCCGAGTCACCAGCCTCATAAATCGCAGGTTAACAGCAGCTCAGATTAGAGACCAGGTCAATGCCACACAGAGTTCTAGCAGCAGACACATCTCTAGAACAACTGTTAAGAGGAGACTGTGTGAATCAGGCCTTCATGGTAGAATATCTGCTAGGAAACCACTGCTAAGGACAGGCAACAAGCAGAAGAGACTTGTTTGGGCTAAAGAATACAAGGAATGGACATTAGACCAGTGGAAATCTGTGCTTTGGTCTGATGAGTCCAAATTTGAGATCTTTGAAAAGGTGAACGGATGGACTCTACATGCCTGGTTCCCACCGTGAAGCATGGAGGAGGAGGTTTGATGGTGTGGGGGTGCTTTGCTGGTGACACTGTTTGGGATTTATTCTAAATTGAAGGCATACTGAACCAGCATGGCTACCACAGCATCTTGCAGCGGCATGCTATTCCATCCGGTTTGCGTTTAGTTGGACCATCATTTATTTTTCAACAGGACAATGACCCCAAACACACCTCCAGGCTGTGTAAGGGCTATTTGACCATGAAGGAGAGTGGTGGTGTGCTGCGCCAGATGACCTGGCCTCCACAGTCACCGGACCTGAACCCAATCGAGATGGTTTGGGGTGAGCTGGACCGCAGAGTGAAGGAAAAAGGGCCAACAAGTGCTAAGCATCTCTGGGAACTCCTTCAAGACTGTTGGAAGACCATTTCATGTGACTACCTCTTGAAGCTCATCAAGAGAATGCCAAGAGTGTGCAAAGCAGTAATCAAAGCAAAAGGTGGCTACTTTGAAGAACCTAGAATATGACATATTTTCAGTTGTTTTATACTTTTTTGATAAGTATATAATTCCACATGTGTTAATTCATAGTTTTGATGCCTTCAGTGTGAATCTACAATTTTCATAGTCATGAAAATAAAGAAAACTCTTTGAATGAGAAGGTGTGTCCAAACTTTTGGTCTGTACTGTATATATATATATATATATATATATATATTTATTCATTCTTACAGACACAGGCTTGTTTGATTTCTCATGCCAAAAGATGCCAATAAAAAGATGTAGCGTGCCAGCAACTTTCAGTTGTATGTCCTCATCTGATTGAGTTACAGAGACCTTAGATGAATTAAAGAGGTTGTGCCAACATTAAATGATATTTTAGCCTTATTTAGCATGAAAACCTAGTTAGTTTTGTAATTTACTTTCTGTTACAAAAATGCTCCTGTTATAAGATATTCTTTTTACTTCTATATAATGGCACCCCTGGTGTTTTATCTGTATAGTAGTGTTCACATCCACCTACTGAGGTGGACACACATGCTCTGTTCCATCCTACATAACTGCCATCAGCTATATCTACTGTTAGAAGTTGTGACAATTACAAGAAGAGTGCTGCAGCAGAAAGGACATGCGCCTAAACTGCCAGCATAAAGCATAATAATATAGCAGGCAATTGGAGCAATGAATGAGGAGATCTCTGGATCCATGTGAGGTAACAGGGTCTATCTTTGCTAGAAAGAGAATGCCATGTACTGTATGATATCTCACTTTCATTTTTTATTTTAATCATGTCATACCCCTTTAACTAATTTAGTTCTTACAATGTTCTAAGTTGTATATTTTTTTTATTTTCCATACATTATATAGAGGGGGAACTAAGTAACTTTCGCTCTAGGACAAAAATGATGTAATTTTGCCTAGAATTAGTATCTCCGTAATGGGAGTACTTTTCTATTGGGTACATTCAGATGGAACACTATCAAATTCAATATACCGTGGCAAGATAGGAAGTGTTGCAAGGGTACATTAATTTTAAAAGGCAAGAACTGCACCTTATAATATTATTTGGCCAATGCAATCGAGTGTTGCTATAAAACAGCTGTGACTGCTTGGTGTGTGCTAGCTGATTGAAAAAGACACAGTGACATACAGAATAAAGCATTTATGTTCCTTTGTGTTATATAACTATCTGGGAATGTAACTATACATCTCGCTACTTGAAGGCTATATTTTGCAGTGTTTATGATGAACACTTATTAAATTATATGGTTCATTCTGGCATTTTTCTTCCATGCTTCATATCATCTTGACATTAGATTTTGCTTCTCTTCTGTCTATAGTCATGAATAATAAATTTAGTTATAATGACTTATAAAATACACTACAATATATACCCAGCGTTGCCCGGGTGTACATCTATCTTTATAAATATTTTCTAAAGCTATGTTTTACCTTAGAAATTCTCATTGACTTGGCACCAATTAGAGAGGTAAATAAAACATCCACTATTTTATAAAATGGCCTTTCTAGGCCACCATACACATTAGTGTATTGTTTGCCAAACCTGCTGTTCTTGGGGAGTGTGGTTAATGGCTCACAACTCTCCCCCAACAGATGATGTCGGGGGAGAGAAGGATCAGGCAAAATGAATATTTTTGCCTGATCCTTTTGTCCCCTGGGCGATAAGCCACCACCAGAAGTCTCTAGCAGCGGCTTTCTCCTCTCCCGCCATTAAATATGCATACTGTACAAGTTCAGGCTAACTGATGTGCAAGGGGGAGGTGGGAGGGAGTCAGGAGAGATACAGTAGCCGATCGTTTAGCCAATAGCTATTGAATATGTATGGCCACTTTAACAGTTTGGTCATGCCTGCAAACTTTGCAAAACCATTATACTACATCACACCTCCCAAATGTCCCAGATCTGGTTTTCTGTGACTGTTCCACAGTCCTGGGACGGCTGAGGTGTGTCCCAATTTCAGCTGTATCAGCTCCCTGCTTCTCTATTCCCTGGCATATGATCTCTCCCGCCTCAGGTGCAAAATGGTGACACATCCTGCCTGCTGGGGCTATGTAGGAGGAGCGTGACAGCATGCAGTTATCAGTGCATGATGGGAGTAGTAGTTTTGCAACAGCTGTTGAACCACAGGTTAGTAAACATATGTCTACAGTATTGTAAGAACTGATGTAGTAAAATGAAAGCTGTGCTGTGATTGGCTGCTATGGGATGAGGTGCTGCAGCAGTTACAGTTACGGTACATTAGTGTATACATTTTAAAGGGAACCTGTCACCATGAAAATGTGAATTAATCTGCAGACAGCATGGTATAGAGCTGGAGGAGCTGAGCAGATAGATATATACAATTTTGTGAGATTAGATTCAGTATAAATTATATTTGACTGATTTAAATTCCTGCTTATTTTGGGCTTTGAAGTCAAGCAGGTGGTCCTATCATTGGTCGATAGCTATCTCTGTATACACAGTCAGGGAGATTTACTGAATCTTTTCCCATAAAACCATATTTCAGTCTGTTCAGCTTCTCCTGCTCTATAAAGCCTAATTCACATGTCAGTGTTCGGTCAGTGATTTCCATCAGTGATTTTGAGCCAAAACCAGGTGAGGCTCTAAACACAGAACAGGAGCAGATCTTTCCATTATACCTTATGTCTGTAGAGGCTCCAATCCTGATTTTAGCTCAAAATCACTGATGAAAATCACGGACCATAACACAGACGAGTGAATGAGGCTTAACATACTGTCTGCAGCTCAGACAATTTTCAACAGTATTAGAAGAACCTTCCAGAACTCTGTTGGATAGAATTGACAACCCCCCAGTATTTTAAATTGGATCATGAGGAGTATATGTACCAGGTTTCTTTGAGATTCATCAAGGCATGTAGGAGCCTATTAAGAACAAATATGCAAACTTTCTCATATATGTGTATATATATATATATATATATATATATATATATATAAAAATATATATATATAAATATATCGTAAATACAAAGGCAAGAGGGAGCTCAGATCAAAAATCTAAATGCTATCAGGACAAGGGTGCAGGGGTTACAGTGCTTATTTTATCCTACTTATCCATTTAGGAGGAGATGTACAATATTTTGGACATATCCATGCAAATAAGATGTCTCCAGGGCCATTTATAGATGTGATGGAGGTTCATTGTGGGAACCAAGAAGGACCTCTTGCAAGAGGAGCTCTTTTTGGATCATTTCCTCTGCTTAATTCCTTTATTCCTGTTTTTGGAGATACCTGTGTAGGTTTACATTATAGGGGTTCTTTAGAGACAGTCATAATTGTACACAATATGATATTTTAGCATGGAGTAATTCAGATATTGTTAGAAGTGTTACATTTGATGCACTGAAGATTATACACAATGCTATTGTTTTGCTTCCCCTGAATGGAATGTCTTCAATTATTCCCGATTTTCCCTAGTTTATTTCATCATGCATGGTCAAACTTAAAGGGATTCTGTCACCTCCCCTCAGCCAAAAAACGATTTAAAAGCAGCCATGCAGCACAGCTTACCTGGATTAAGCTGTGCTCTTTTATCTTGAAATCCGTCCAGCAGTTAAGGCAAAAAACGACTTTGATCGATATGTAAATGTGTCCTGAAGGTGTCGTTTTTTTCTTCTTAGTGAGCCCAGTACCGCCCCTCTTTCAGTGCCCAGCCCGCCTTCCTTGTACTTTCTAACCGCCGTCCCCAGCCTGCCACAGCCTCCCCTCCCTCTCCTCCCCCTCCCTCACGCCGAACGAAGTCTCGCACAGGCGCAGTACCCACTGAGGGCTGCGCCTGTGCGATCATCAGGAGACTGTGGGCGGCAGCTTCATCTTCGTCACTGGGCATGCGCCGAGCCCAGTGACGTCCGATGTTAGCTCTTTCCCTCAGTCAGCCTGGTAGGAAGCGCAGAGGATTGCCGATCGGCTGCTGCACCCTGCGCTTTCTCCAGTCTGCCTGCCACAGTGAAGACGGCCAGCGATTTCTTTCCCCACCCTCCCTTCAGGAAAGAAATAAGTATTTGTTTTTGCTCAGTGAAAATGTATAAATTCAGTAAAGCTTTACTTAATATAATATAACCTAATTCGCCCCAACAAATACTTATTTCTTTCCTGAAGGGAGGGTGGGGAAAGAAATCGCTGGCCGTCTTCACTGTGGCAGGCAGACTGGAGAAAGCGCAGGGTGCAGCAGCCGATCGGCAATCCTCTGCGCTTCCTACCAGGCTGACTGAGGGAAAGAGCTAACATCGGACGTCACTGGGCTCGGCGCATGCCCAGTGACGAAGATGAAGCTGCCGCCCTCAGTCTCCTGATGATCGCACAGGCGCAGCCCTCAGTGGGTACTGCGCCTGTGCGAGACTTCGTTCGGCGTGAGGGAGGGGGAGGAGAGGGAGGGGAGGCTGTGGCAGGCTGGGGGCGGCGGTTAGAAAGTACAAGGAAGGCGGGCTGGGCACTGAAAGAGGGGCGGTACTGGGCTCACTAAGAAGAAAAAAACGCCCCTCTGGGCACCTTCAGGACACATTTACATATCGATCAAAGTCGTTTTTTGCCTTAACTGCTGGACGGATTTCAAGATAAAACAGCACAGCTTAATCCAGGTAAGCTGTGCTGCATGGCTGCTTTTAAATCGTTTTTTGGCTGAGGGGAGGTGACAGAATCCCTTTAACTGTGAATATGTTGGTCAGCTCAACAGTTATCACTGTCTATAGTGAATACAGTATAACCCTTCTGATGGTCAGATGTTTTCTTGCTTATCATTATGTTTCATATTCTTACATGATTTATTATACTATAACAATAACATATATTTTGCCATTACCAAACTGGCACCAGAATGTTTGGCATGGACTGTGTTTGTGCAAAATGTTGCGAATTTTTGGGGGATTTTTACGCATTACTCACCAATTTTCAAAGTAGCGGGTGGTGTGGGGCTGGCGTAATTGGACTGTCACATTTATTATATTCTACACCAGGAAACTGTTATAGATTATAGCGGAAATCTAAGTATGTGACAGATTCTATAATCTAACAGTGATATAACTAAATATTCATATGTTGAAAACATTTTTACATGTCAACCACATGTGCCATGCCAATGGTGATCGGTATTGGCTGGACAGTTGACTACCTGAGGACAGACTTTGCTTGGCTTGCATATGAAAATCAGTGGACAAAAACAGGTGGCGATCTACACAGCAGCCAAGCAGAACACTGGATTCATTTTCTAACCTGCACTAAGAAAATTAAATCCAGAATATGATTGGTGACTAAGACCTAAAACAATTTAATAGTTTTTTTTTCCAGAACCGATCCTCTTTTTCTGTTGTTACCGTGACAGTAGGAATGGACCTTAATGTCTATTTCAATAGTAAACTTTTAGTTTTATTTTAGTAAGTGAACTAAAACATCAGATTTCACTTTATCAGATGGTGAGCAGCCAGTGATCTCTTCTTACACAGAAGTTTTATCATGTAATGGCATCTTATATATTCCAAATTCCATACAATTGTGTAGATAAAGAAACTGACAGCAGATTGCAATCTTTGGCTATCTCCTTAGACAGCAGTCAGCCTTCACTCTAATGCGGGGGCTACAAATGTGTCTCATCACTGGATGTGGTGAGTTGCTTTGCATTTGCAAGTAATAAAGGAACTCTATCATATTAATGTTTTCTTTCTCTTTGTATGCCTTACCAGCTACAGGCAGTGGCAGTAAGGTGGCAACGATGACAGGGAACCCAACCAATATACTCCTCAGGGATAAGTATCTCAATAAGTTCTTTGCTTCATTGTACATGCGCTACTAATGCAGCATGCTTGCATTGAAATGCATTGTTTGCATTAATGCTCTGCTTGATCTCATCCCAATGCTGGACATACCAGTACAACGGATAGGAGCTTATAGTCATGAAGAAGCATGATACATTTGCCGTAGTATATAGAGCTGTTTTATCTCTGAATATTAATGTTATTCTTTATGTATGTACACACACTATGCTTGATAAAAAAAAGAGCCATTGGTTCATGGTATAGGAATTCTATTCTCGGTAACATAAAAAGGAGTGCAAGCTTCTTTGTCCACGATAAAGCTTTGCCATTAGCTAAATTGCTAAATGTAGCGCAATCAATAATAACGATGCAGGTTACTTATACAGTTTGCTTGTCTTACTGCTCAGGATATGATTGCATGAAGCATGTGGAATTTAAAACAGGGATATTGATATAAACTCAATTTCAATGAATGTGGTAAACATGGACTTCATCAATAATTTTCCATTACATACTGAACCAATCTAAAATTTGCAAATGCAGTACGTTATTTGGCGACACTTTCCAAAATTCAGCCGCTATAAGACGTTTATCACATTCTGAAGTTGCCACTGGAATAAAAGCTAGTAATGTGCAAAAAGCTACTAAATCACTCCAGAAATTAAGAAACTATAGTGCCTCAAGCGCAGGACACAGGAATTCAGAGGAATTCAGTGCATGTGTTTAGTAATGATATCTTTTACCATTCACTCTGCTCAGGCTGGATATTATAGTTTTGCTTTTCAAATCTGCCAAAACCAGTCAAAATGTGAGGCCTGATAAAAGAAAATATGGCTTAGATTTACTATGCATAATTGCTTTTGTATGTGTGCTATAAGAAAATGTATATAAATATTTTTTTATGAATATTATTCTATCGTATGCTTAAATGGAATCAATGAAAAGCTACAGCTGAAATTATGATCATCTATTTCCTGATATACAGTTGTGTCTTTTACATCTAAAACTTAAGGAATAATGTTAAATACATGATTAATGTTGAGGGTTTTTGTTGTTGAAATTGATTTATCAGAAATGTTTTTTTGTTTTTTATTCTGAATGTGTTGTAATGGCAGCCTACACAAAATGAGGTCCAGACGTATGCTCTATATACCATCCATATTACAAGGTGAGCACCTCAGATGGCTTTTATCGCTGTCTACTGGCGAGACATTTTAGCAGATTGTCCTCACTCTAGCTCTAATTACAACACTAGTCGTCAAATCAGACCAGTCCTGCCATAAAGACATCCTGCCGTGGAATTTCCTGCAGAAACCTTTTATAGGAAGCTGACATGCAGCTTTCATACTTATACACCATAAAACAGCTGTCTTGGTACTCTGTACACTGCAAAAAAAGCTAGTCAGTGCATTATATGGAATAAATGTAGAAGTGTACGTACACTGTGGCTGCAGTCCAAAAGCAAATACCATACAAAATGCTAACATTGATTACATGGATTATAAATTGTACTGAACTATATATTAATGATTATGAGGTATTTTGCAAATATTTTGATTAAAACACCTTTGCCCATCTGCCCCAGGAAAGGTAACTTTTACAAATGGGAACATACAGTAAAATGGCTTACCATTCCTTGGATCTAGGCCTTCAGGATGAACTCAGGGAAAGTGGGATCCAGCTCTGCTCTGCTCTAATTAACGACACACTCTAAGAAATATGGATGACTAGGGTACTGAAAAAAATGGAAACAGTCACATCTTTATGTGTGCAATGCAGATACAAAATTAGCACAGTTCACAAAATGAAACATGCGCAAGTGTGGGAACACCATACCTGAGATACAAAAGCAAAAAAAATTACAGCACTGTGCAAGCACTGAATATGTGGATTATAGATTATAGTACTGCTATAGCTCATATGCATGCATATTGTGAATATAGTATTACAATTTGTAATCCATATATTCAATGTTTGCTAAATTACATTGCAGATTGTGCTTGGTATGGTCTCTACACATGCCAAATGATTTTCTTCTTTCCCATCCCCAATTAGAGGAAGAGTCTCTTCTGTATGGGTGTATTTGTAGAGAGTGTAAAAAAATGTGAAAGGCTTTGGATACCCTGGGGACATTTTTGTTTATTATTTCAGTCTACTTATTTTGGACTAAAACATTTTTTTTGTTGTTTTTTTTTTGTTAAAAATGTTCAAAAGGTTTTCCTCTATAACTTTCAGTTTCACTGTACCTGAAGACTATTTCTTATCTGAAAATCTGTCACAGAGTTGCTTTGATGGCTTACTCTGTATCCCTTATCTCTAGTCCCCTTACAGCTGAAAAACACTTTTTTCATCAAATTTTTTGTCAAGCTGATAAGAATTTATCTTAAGTGAGTGTTTATGAGCTGCTAGGTAGAAGGAGAAATAATAGTCTCCTGATACCATGAAACTCAAAAGCTGTCAAAATGGTATGGGTAATGTAACTGATATGGGTATTATAAGATATCTGGTTGAGCTTTCCCCTTGATATTGATATTTGGTTAGTTAACATAAAAAATTTATTGTTTTTCCATCGTTCAATGTCATTGAGACTTTTTTGTTCTCAAACGTTTTTTAGAATCCATGAAGTAATTTTCACAGTGTGCATTGTTGAGATTTTAAAGAGTTTTCCAAGACAAGATAAAATAGAACTGACTATTATCAATGTTCAAATATATCTGGTGTTACTATTTGAGTCTTGAGAATGGATGATGTCATCTTATGCAGGGGATGTTCAAAGTTACTTTACTTAAGAGAGTTGTCCCATCTGGAATTTTATGACACATTTACAGCATATTCAATAAGCATCTGACAGGTCTGGGTCCTGTCTCGAGATTGGGGCTGCTGTGAGTAGAGAGGTGGACATTACGCACAAATCGTTCAATTCACTTCTATAGGAATTCCTTGTCAATCATGGTTACTCACAACCACCTTTCCCTTCATGGAGGTGTCAAATGGGCCCCTGGTCTCTAGATAGCAGTGGGTCTCAGAGACTGTACTCATGCCTACTGAACATTTTGGCATATTATTCACTAAAGGAGGGAATACTTAGTTTCATATGTACATATCTAGGATGCAAGTGTACATAAAGCAGTTACAGATCTAAATTAATTAAATTTTTTGTTTGTGTTATTTGTTTGTGTTATTTACACACAAATCTTAAAAAGAGATACTTAAGAAGTCTTTAGTCTTTACAAAAATGTTACACTAAGCTACACAAGAACGGGCACTTATCTCATAACACAAAAACAGTATTGACACATTGAGGCACAGACTCTTTAAACCCATATGGAATCCTGGACCAAGACCTTATCAGAATAGTTGTGTAAGTTGCAAGTTGGGGGATTGGACTCTCAGTCGTGAAATTCAAAGGTGAAGTCATCACCTTAAACATTTTGTCATGCTCTTCAAACCATTTTAAACACAATTTTTTTGCATTTTAGTATGGTACATTATCCTGCTGAAGGAGCCTACTGATAATAAGGAAAACTTTGCCATGTTTTTTATCAATAACTATAGTATGCTTGGCTTAGACATGAATACCACATGGACACCAGGACCCAAGATTTCCTAGCAGAAAACTGTCCCACTGCATTTGCTAGCTTACCTTCCATTTACAGTATAGTGCATGTTGGTACCTATTCTTGATGCTTTTAGTGGTGGGCAGGGATCAACATGGGTGCTCACTATGCAGCAAGCCATGATGCACTATGAGTTTTGATACTTTTTTGTTACAACAAATTTATTTAGAAATGTGTGCTATCATAACTATTCTGAGGAATCTGATCACTAGTTCCTCATGTGCATCAATGCGATCCGAGCACTCATGACCCTTTAACTGGTTTACTGAATATACTTTATTGGACCATTTTAGATACAGAAATAGCTACATTGGAATATACCTATGATAGACCTGGTGGCCTTATACAGGCTCAGACCTATCAACACTAGAGATGGACTTGCGTTTAGCCCTGCCTGTTTCCACAAAATACTTATAGAGGGGATTGCTATGCCGGCTTCCACCAAATATTAATTGAGGCCTGCGATACACCAGCTTCCCACAAATATTGATTAAGGGCTTTGATTTACCGGCTTCCAGCAAATATTCATTATTGGGTTCTATATACCTGTTTCCACAAAATACTGATAGAGGGGATTGATATACTGGCTTCCACAAAATATTGATTAATGCCTGTGATACACCAGCTTCCACAAAATATCTATTAAGGAGTTTGATTTACCGACTTCCAGCAAATATTCATTATTGGGTTCTATATACCTGTTTCCACAAAATACTGATAGAGGGGTTTGATATACCAGCTTCCACAAAATATTGATTGAGGCCTGCGATATACCTGCTTCCACAAATATTGCTCTTCTATAGGAGTAGTAGATAGAGGGTATATGTTTCGTCAAAGTGACAGGTACCACGCCCCTTTTACACGCCCCCTTTTATATCGCTTGATACCATTTTATATCAAATTGATAGTGTTTGATATAAATAGTATTCGCCCCTATTAAAATTTATAGGGGGGCTATTAAAATTTATAGGGGGGCTATTAAAATTTATAGGGGGGCTATTAAAATTTATAGGGGGGCTATTAAAATTTATAGGTCACGCTATTAAAATTTATAGGGGGGCTATTAAAATTTATAGGGGCGCTATTAAAATTTATAGGGGTGGCTATTAAAATTTATAGGGGGACTATTAAAATTTATAGGGGGGCTATTAAAATTTATAGGTCACGCTATTAAAATTTATAGGGGGGCTATTAAAATTTATAGGGGCGCTATTAAAATTTATAGGGGTGGCTATTAAAATTTATAGGGGGGCTATTAAAATTTATAGGTCACGCTATTAAAATTTATAGGGCCCGCTATTAAAATGTATAGTGTCCGATATTTTAATATAAGAGTATTAAAAATCAAACGATGACAAATATAATTTGGTTAAAAAGCTTTATTCATTTTTCTTATTTGCAACATTCCTGTAGGGACAGACACGTTTGATTGTAATTACAGCATCGTATACATAACCGTTTCAGGCGTTTTGTTACAAATGATCTCACAATACGGTCATTTTTTCTAAAATCGTTAGTGAACATTTTTAACACATTTTCAAAAGATATTCCTTTAGCTAGACATTGCAAGATATAGATACAGTAATGGCCGCAGACCGTACTAACGGCGTCTTGTATTTGTCTGTTTTGATACCTTATAGTCTTAGAATTTTTATATAAAAACTGCATAAAGTCGCCCGGAAATATTTCATTTGCGGGGGATAAACCATAACTATCAAAAAAAATAGATATATCATTCGGGTATAATATAATTAAAACCCAATGCTTCCCCCGCTGATACGAATTATCCGTATTTACAATGTATGCTGCGGGCCGGTCGATGATTTTACCCCCCGGT
Source organism: Bufo gargarizans (assembly GCF_014858855.1). Classification (NCBI taxonomy): domain Eukaryota; kingdom Metazoa; phylum Chordata; class Amphibia; order Anura; family Bufonidae; genus Bufo; species Bufo gargarizans. Next base: position 295,428,558 of record NC_058081.1, on the reverse strand, counting down.
AATAAATCACTCGGGAATACACCTTTAAATATGCGCCTGGCGTTAATATCAGCTTTAATAACACACGCAATTTCATAATTATTCATGTCTATTGAAAATCATATAATACCTCCCGCCGATTATTTATTTCAATAATATTTTCATGAACTGAATATACAATCATATTAATTGTGTTCGCAATCGGTTCAGCAAATCTAATTTCAGCTCGCAGATTGCCAGTTTTTACTAGAGAGAAATGACCGCCGGGTTCCTGATCCGGCGATAAATCAAAAGCGAACAAAGTGTAACCGTTCAAAAACTCGTGTCGATCAACGGATAAAGCGTTGTCGGCCTTGTGTTTCCCCGAAATATGTACTAGTGACATATATTCACGAACAGCTGATTCGTCTTGGAAGTTAGGTTGAAAAGGTTTTGCCGGGATCTGTTGACCATCCAAATATAAGGCTGCATAATTCACATTATAGTGGTTGAAGCACAAAGGGTTTCTTTGGTAACTCCCGGAAAATGATTCGTTATCCACAAACGCTAGTATTACTGTTTTTGGTAGGTTGCCGAGGAAAAGATTCTCGTGGTTACATATGCGTGTACCTGCGGGTACGCTATACACTTTAAGCGCTGCCCGATCGATCGAGTACTTTGCGTTAGCGGTTAGCAGCGCGCGACTGTGCCCGATTCTTACAGCGGGCGATACTTGTACTCTTTTGACAAACAAGGACGCGTGCTGGATTTGTACTTTAAAATGGGCCGCCTCGGCCGACATAAGGCAGAAAGTGTCTTTGTTTCTTGTCAATTTTATCTTTAGATCTAAACCGTTCAGTATTAACTTCGGTTGATTAAATATATCGGCGTAAATGGGTCCCATTAATTCAACACTCCTAGAGCGGGCTGAATACTTTGCTCGCTTGCTGAAGCCTTCATTACGCCCGTCGAGAACCCGGTCATCATGATGGCCCGCTGTGTCTTTATAGAACAAACCGGCTGTAAATTGGGCCGCTAAAGTTTGTGAATTATAATTTATTAGGGACTCTATATACGCTCGGTACGTATAAAGGTTGTCGCTTCTTGAAATCAGCGTGTCGCCGAGCGTTATATCCAGTTGGTTAAAAAGACTCGCTATAGGGTAGTTAATAAGTGCAACGCGGGATCCTTCCGGTATGGGTGTGTTATCAGGACTAACGATTTTGCAAACGACGTGTAACAATGTGTTATTAAGGTCGTAATAATATTCACCGCTGCCCGTGATGTAGAATTCCAAAGGGGCATTGTCAGTGATTGCGGCGATTGGCTGCACCTCCACATAAAGCGATTTTTCAATGCTTGTTTGAGTAGGGGGTATTTGAAAGATATCCAGCTCTGATTTGGCGTACTCGGCGGATGCGTCATGCACGAAAGCCATAGCGGTTGCCTAGAAGATGTCACTCGGTGAGCGACTTCTTGTTTTCTGGCGGCGACGTCTCTTAGGTTGTGCTACTTTATTCATAAAAGCTGGTAAGACAATGGCAGCACGTTCACGTTTTCTTTTACGCGTTTTTTTACGTATTTGCACGACACCAGAGCCCTCCTGGTTCTGAGCCGACCTATTTATACGATCCATAAAGGCGGTCGAAGCCGTAGTGACAACGTCTTTAGCGATGTTACGGGCGGCTGTTTTCACATGGGGTTTTGCAAGCTCAATACCTTTCTTAAATAGGGGAACGACACGTCGGAACAGGCCCCGAAATAACCCGGCGAGTCCAGAACCATGCATGAATTCAGTACCGTGAAAGCCGTCCAAGCCATGACCGGCTTGCGTTATGTAATAATGCGTATAAGCGTCCGGGTCACCGTACACTCTCTGGGACAACATTTTAGTGTGTCGTCACCGCGCGCGGTCTAAAGTGTAATCGCACAATAGTCTTACCGTATTTGAATTTAACAGGTTTAGCCTGATCCGTCAGTATTGATATTGTAACCGTGTCAAAATGATGTTTACAAACTGGTATATAGTCCGGCCTGTGATACTTTTGTGTGACTATATCACCATTTTTGCCGCCTAACTCGACAGTTCTTAAAAGTTGTACATAACTATCGCCAACAAGTTGATGTTGGACGATATCGGAGCATACAAATAATGTGTAAAAACCGGCTTTAATATCGGAATTAATTTTTTTCTCTTTTGATGAAACTAGAGCGAGCCCCTTTATACCACCAACATTATGTTCTAAAACAGGTAAGCCTGGTCCTTTGTAGCGGAGAGTGATGTGCTCGGTGTCGACATTCTTGAGAAGCGGCGTTTTCGAATACCCCTGCAGCCCCAAAATATTCCCCAACTTCACACAAGGCATGAACTTGTAAGCTGGTGAATTCAGTACATAAACGGTTCGGTCAATATCGTCGTATCTTAGACGCAATTGCTCGGGAGGTATTTTTATAGATTCAAGTTTGCTATTAATGGCTTTGATGAGATCGTGCATATTGGCGTAATAACCCGATTTAACAAAAAGCTCGTTGATTGGCTCGTCGCGCTGTGCGACGTAGAATACACCATCTCCGGGGCCAAAGGTTTCCCACGTATGTGGATACTGAATCTCCACTAAAGCTACTTCGTAAGGGCCGCGAAGATGCACCGCTTTTGCTAACTTAGTGGTGTAATCGGCTATGCTGTTTTCGGGATAAAGTTTGGCGGAGGCGTTGCAAGGTAGCGTGATAAAAAACGATCCGTCCTCCATAGTTTACAGACGCATCAACTGTTTTTCAGGTACCCAGGAGTTAAACTTGTCAGGGTAACCTATCCACTTTACAAAACACAACGTTTTACCCCGAGTTTTCTTCTTTTTCAGTATTTTTTCTATCCTGTAAACGCGTAGCTTGTCGAGAGTTACTTTTTGGACTTCTTCCGGGTAGAACGATCCTTCAATGAACTCATCGGCCAGGTCTTTCAGCTTATAAAGGGGGCTGAGACCCCTAGTGTTTACAGCGTGAATTTTAAATATCTCGTCCGTATAGGTTTGTTCATAACCCTTTGTAAAAACACCCTTATAACGAACAATTCTGACGTGATCACCTATTTTTAATACCTGTTTAACTTTTTTAATAGTATCGTAACACCCGTAGATATTTTTCCAAACGGTTAAAGAGTTCTCTTTTGTCACATCGACGGGGCGCCGCCTTATAGTTCTGTGGTATGTGTGGTTATAACTATACACCAAGTCTTGCAACTTGTCGATGTACCTGTACGTGTTTTGTTCTCTAAGATAGCGCCACATTTTAGTTTTAAGCGTTCTATTAAAACGCTCGACCAACGCTGCCTTAACAGCGTTTGTAGTTAAAAAATGATGTATTTTATAGGTTTCACAAAGACGCATCATAGGTTTGTTTATAAACTCACGGCCCCGATCAGTCTGTAGCTTTCGGGGAGTTCGACCGCTTAACTTAAATATCTGCTCAAAAGCGGTAGCCACGGTAGCCCCGGCCTTATTTGAAAGACACGCCACCCAGGCATATTTAGATAGAATATCAACGACCGTCAGCAGGTATTTTACACCATTATTTTCTTTAGAAAAATCCATCATCGACACAAGATCTGCCTGCCATTGAGCATCTATATCAGACACCATAACCTTGTTTCTTGTAAAGGATTTTTTAACAGGCTTGTACAATGTGTAAGTATCCTCGTTACTCAACCAGTTTTTGACAGCGTCTTTTCTTATTCCAAATTTCCGTACTTCTCTGAATAAGGCGTCAATGCCCCCATAAGAGCCGGCAGCTTTTGGCGTGTAGTACTGTTTTCGCAATATTTTGCTTTTTGCTGTCATTTTAGCGGTATTTTAAACAGCGTCTACTCAACAACACGTCCTAACTGTTTATACATTTTTAAATACTCAAGCTATTATATTTATTGTAAAAAGAAAAAACTGAATACATTTTTATTTTAAACAGTTTATGTATGGTAAAATAAACATTATAAGACATTACACACAAATACATTTTATATACATACAAAGTAAAAATTTATGTAAAACAAATAAAAACATTATAAGATGTTTAATACAAACAAAATTTATATACAATCGCCAAAGTAAGAAAATTTACAACGTTAACCAAGCAGCTTGCAACAAGGGCGATAGCCTCTTTTTAGGTAGTAATGAGCCACGCGGCGATACAGTAGATGATCTTAATAACCCCGGGGGTGTAAAAGGGCTTCGAGCAACGTCAAAGGGCTCACTCAGCGACCGCTTTTTCAAATTATCGAAAAGTTCTCTTGTTCTTGTATTACCGATAACAGTTGAAGGTGCGTTCAGCTGTGCGATAGTCTCCATAAAATAGTCCCAACCGTGCGGTTTAATATTAGGCAAGCCGTGACTCTGGGTAGCTGTTCGAATCAGGTCAATAATGTTGGATCCGGGCACAGTTTGTTCTTTGTAAATGAACTCACCCATAGCGTTCCAGTACGGCTTATTACCAGAGCGGTACAGTTTACTTAACAATAGTTCGGCATTTTTTCTATAACGTGTGTTAATACTGTCAAGTATCTCGTTAGTATCGGGGCTGCTCGAGGTTGCATTTGGCAATTGTTGTTGCTCGGTTTGCGGCTGTGTAATCAGGGTTATACCAGGCATTTCGTTACCGGATTGTTTGTTGAGCATTAAGTACCTCTGTAACACGACGGTGTAGCTCTTAATTTTTGCATCATCTGAAAGGTCATTTCTGTGGAGTATTTCGCTAATCTCAGCATCTAAGCGCCGTATGGCTGTTTGGCGTATATCTATTGAATCTACGGAGGTATTTTTAAGCCTGTCCATTTCATTTTTGGAAACCAGGAACATTTTCTCTGCATACTGCATTATGAACCACCGGCTGTATTAGCTATCAGGCTAGTGATTAAAGGTATAGCAAAGCCTAGCAAAGCTCCTATAAAACCGCCGCTCTGGTTCACAATGCGCTTCTTTCCTTTAATGGAGTACTTTTTATCGCTTAATTTCTTTATAGCCCTACGCCATTTTTTCAATATATTTTTTTGACGCTCTTTAAGGGGGATCTTTCCTTTAAGGATGTTGAGCGCTATCTCGCCAATAGCCGATATCAAATCATTACTGGCGTTACGTAATATTGATTTGCGGGCCTTCAGATTTGTTTTGACTAATGCTTTTAAAAGGTCCCAATTACGCCGGATCCTGTTCGACATCCTTACAGCACCAGCGCAACTAACAAAAATAACCGTAAAGATGTGAGATACCGCATTTTAGAGCTTCTGTTTGCACACATAAGCTACAGGCAGATCTGGCGGGAATAGACCTGTTCTGAGTCGCAGGTCCTCAGGCGTGTCAGATCTTAAATCTACAAGTAAATAACCGTAAGGCTTGTGTGTAGCATCTTCAAAAGCTTCTAAAAAGAAACGTGTTTTACCGGGGTACATCTGCCGAGCCAACGTAATAACCTGTAATTTATCACGAGGGTTCTTAAAAAGGACCATGTATTTAGTGTTTAAATTTATGGTTCGGCTTTTCTTACCCTGACAAAAAACGTTTTGAACGAGATACATAATGCTCAAATTTCTGTGGTGTACGTATTTGGTGAATGCGTTTTGTATTTCAAGATTTTCACAAGCCGCCTCCATAAGATCATCAACAACCGCCAAATTTACCTTGTCCGTTGGAAATAGATCAGCGTCTGTAAAATTTTGCGGGACCCCCTCGATAAACCTGATATTTGTAAACAAACGGGTTAGTTCATCATACAATTTCTGCCAACAGGCGTAAAACCAAATGACATTATCAGGTTTGTGCGACATTAACGTATCCTTGTGCATTAATATATTTTTAACAAAAAAACTCTTTCCGGAATTTGAGGGTCCTGCTAGAATACACGAAAAAGGGTGTTGAAATTGTGCAGTCATGTTTAATAGCCAAAAGGCAGCGTTGTAAAGTCAATCGTCAGCTGTCTCTTTGTGTAGACGCACTTTTGCGTTTTACGTAATGGTCTTGTCTCTATGGTCAACCGCTTCCTATTTCTGAAAATGCCGTCTTGCTCGATACCTATTGTTTTCTGCGTCTCGGGGTCGTTGTTGTGTGAGTAATCCAACACAAGGTCTTTTAAACTGTCAAAATTAACAAGCCGTGTGTTAGCGACATTGAGTGTTATACCCTTAACCTTCAATACGGTTTTCCCGTTGTTAAGTTTGTAGCCGTAAGTCTTTGGGCCGGCGGATACAAACTCGGTAATGTGGGCATCGTCGGGTATTTCACTAGTTAGTTCACCGAGAAAATCACCCAAGGTTGGCGTCCAGTCAGACCCCTTACTCACGAATATGACGGAGTCTGTGTCGTGATAAAGACAACGTTCCTGTAGCCTGTCTAGGAGCGTGTATAATTCGAGTCTGGCATAGGCAGTTGTAAAACAGGCTATAAAAATGTTTGTGTTTTTGTTGTGTGTGTAGCGCTCTTTTACATAGCGCCAATTGACTAAGGCCGTATCGTCATCGATGAAATTAACCTCGGAGAGGTCGTAGTACGGCACAAAAGCTAATTTGAAAAGCTCGTCAGGGTCCGTGACTATGCTGGTACGTGACAAGTTAGAACGCTGGCCAAACTTACCCCACAAAGAGTTTAGGAACAGTTTTGAAATTTGTCTTTTTGCGGGGTTTACAGCTATCTTATCAGAGCGCAAACAGACATCCTCTTTTTTTAAAAATGCCGCTATGTAAGCGGCTTTTTCAGAATCCGTTTTACACCAACTGGGATAACCGGAAGCCTCCTGTTTATCTCTGAGGTGTAATTTGATGTACGGGGCGAACAAATCGTCTGTTGTATTTGGAAAATGCCAGATCTCGTAGATCTCGGCAATCCTGTAACCTTTTTCAACAGCTAAAACTAGCTCTATAGTGCACCATGTACCGGTTAGGGACCGCTCATCGTCTGTGTGACTGCAAATATCTTTCTGACAGCTCAATGCGCACGTGTAGCATAGTGGAAACATTAGTTTTTTATTTAGCTTTACAGGGAGGACCGGAAAAAATAAATCTCTGGGCGGGTACACTTTAACTCGTGCAATGCCAAAGTATTTTTTGATGTATCCAAAATGATCATAAATGATTTTTGGATGTCCTACAGGGTAAGTCTTAGTTTTATTAACAAAAGGGTACAGACTGGTGAAATCGTAATAATGCACTGTTTCATCGGCCTGCACCTTGTGGTAAAGTTTAATGGCGTTAGTGCGCCCTCCGTAAAGCGCGTCACGAGGATCCAAAGGAGTCGGGAATTTCATTTTAATCAGAAAGTCTTTGACCAACGAATCGTTTGCAATCATTTTGCGCCACTCGTGCTCCCACAGGACACGGACCGTAAAGCCTTGTTGCTGTAGTCGACTTTTCCTGACTAGGAAAGACTGGTACAGCTGCCCGTAGGACGTTTTAGTAAGCTCATTGCTGTCCCGCTCGTTATAACAAACAGGACACCCATGATAAAAACACCCCTGAAATTCAAAAGCGGTGTGTTTACCGTTAACAAAAGCATACCCGTCCAAAAAATATTTACCGACCTTTTTTTCACCGCCCTTTAACGCGTGTTGTATAGAAATGCCTTCAGCATGTTCAAGGTACATGAGCCATTGTATAGCGGGTGTTGAAAAGCGTTTCTGGGTCTTGTGGTAATTATCTGCAGGTACAATCGCTATGGTATTTTTGGGTAGAAATTTAAACCGATACATGGCCATGCACACGGATGCCAGTGTGATAAGCTGGAGTGGATCAATACATTTAGTGACCGTTCTGTATTTATTTTCACGTTTAATGTATTGCAGCACTTTTTGCTCAGTCATGGCCATAATCGTGTCCCTGTAACACTCACAAGCCCTTCTCAAAACCTCAACATCCTGCTTACAGTAAGCTTTTAACTCTTTTTGAAAATTAAAGGTATCATTTTTATGTTTCTCATACCAATCTGTGAAATCTTTTTTCTCACCGGGCATCATGTATTCGACGCCATAATAGCTAGCGGCCGGTAGGGCGCCTATGTAGTTTTGATTTTCGGCCGTGTTGAAAAAATGCGGGAAGTGACCCTTGGCGCCTGAAAAACCCATAGCCTCGGGCATCTTGCTGAGCTTCATAGGCATGAAATTCAGAGAGTCTATGAACCTAATTTTTAAATCCTTCAGGGTAACGCACATTAACCGACCGCCTTGATTTATAATATCAATTTTAAATTTTTCATTAATCAGCGCCTGTAAAACAAAATAAGCGTCGTAGCGGCCTGCATTGTGAGCTATGAACGTGAAACCCGAAAACTTACCGTCGGCAAAAAATCGTACAAAGTCAAACGTACAGGTTTTCCCGCTAAACTGCCAGGAGTTGGGGCCGTATAGTGCTGTTGCGTAAATGAAATTGGGTATGTGCACGCCTGTTTCTTGCATGCATTCAAAATCGTAGAAGATGTACTTGTCAGTCATTTTTGGGGGGTTGTATGGCTGCATGTAACAAACATGGTCGTCAAATTTGTCAACCTGCCCGCTGCAGATGGTGCATTTTAAACCGTTACATTTGTGTTCATCGCCGTTGTCTATATAGCTGTAACAAAATCCGCAAAAAGTTTTTTTCTTACAAAGAGCTTTATCACTAAGTGCCAGGTTTCTATGTGTTTCAAAACATGCCGCTGAACGGCAATACGTCCTACATATCGGGCAACGTGTATTATTAGACTGCTCCGAACAATTCGGGCTCTGGCACGCTTTACAAAACTGCATACAACCGTGTCGGTATTTATGTTTGTATACAGTGCAGCAAACATCGCAAAAATAATCAAAGCCGATAAAGGCTTTTAGATTTTTTATGCCATAATAATGCTTTTCATGGTGCAATATATAGACGGTCTTTTCTTTAGCGGTGCGGGCTGTGTGATAATAACGCCACTGTCCCCTATTGTGGTACAAAATTTTAATTGTGATGTTTAATTTTTTTTCAAATTCAGCAACGTCAGTAAAAGACACCAAATACCCCTCGGGTATTTGTAAGTCGCTATGCAGTTGGCGCGCTTTCTCTAACAAGGCGGCATCGCCCAAAGCAGCCCCCTCCAAAATAGCGTAAACACTAGCGGCCAGACAGACGTTATTATCGTAATTATTAAAATCGTATAAATGTTGTTTTTTACGTTCAATAATCCGACTATACGCTACACCGCCCAAACGCCTTCTGGCCCCACCACGGCGGCACCTGACAATGATAACAACTAGTTTAAGTGTATTACCGGCTATGCACTCCGCGTTACTCTGTAAAGCGTTAGCGATATTGTCCAGAAATGTTTCGGCTCTAAATCCATCTCTAGAATACCTATTAGAAAAAATCGAATCAAACGTTTCGCCGCCGTCTAAACGCAGTTGTATGAAATCACCCGGATCGGCGTCCCGTAAAATCCTATCTAGCAATGTCTGTATAGCAGCGTGTATTGCATCAAGAGCGTCTACAAACGAGCGAATGGCGTCGAGGTTAGCGAATCTGAAATGTTCCGTGTACATGGTACTGTTAAAATTCGCTAAGTCACGCTGTTGCTGATATACACGTTCTAGATAAACGGATCTAACATTTTGTATTTCAGGGGGGTCGTCTGTAATAGCCGTGTTATAGGGCCTGTCACCTGAATGACTGCGCTTTGATTGCGTGTTTGAAGGTCTATTAGGGGGCGAGCTGTTTGGCCGACTGTGCTCCGCTTGCGCGGTCTGCGGTTGCTGATGTGTTTGGCCAGCATTCAGACGAGCCGACGCACCAGTCTTGTTACGACCCTCCTGTCTTTTTTTGCTAACTATTTTGTTCGGACGAGCCGGCGGCCCATTGTTACGCCGGCGACGCCTTATTTCTCTAGCTCTTTTGGATGGTCAACAGATCCCGGCAAAACCTTTTCAACCTAACTTCCAAGACGAATCAGCTGTTCGTGAATATATGTCACTAGTACATATTTCGGGGAAACACAAGGCCGACAACGCTTTATCCGTTGATCGACACAAGTTTTTGAACGGTTACACTTTGTTCGCTTTTGATTTATCGCCGGATCAGGAACCCGGCGGTCATTTCTCTCTAGTAAAAACTGGCAATCTGCGAGCTGAAATTAGATTTGCTGAACCGATTGCGAACACAATTAATATGATTGTATATTCAGTTCATGAAAATATTATTGAAATAAATAATCGGCGGGAGGTATTATATGATTTTCAATAGACATGAATAATTATGAAATTGCGTGTGTTATTAAAGCTGATATTAACGCCAGGCGCATATTTAAAGGTGTATTCCCGAGTGATTTATTACCGGGGGGTAAAATCATCGACCGGCCCGCAGCATACATTGTAAATACGGATAATTCGTATCAGCGGGGGAAGCATTGGGTTTTAATTATATTATACCCGAATGATATATCTATTTTTTTTGATAGTTATGGTTTATCCCCCGCAAATGAAATATTTCCGGGCGACTTTATGCAGTTTTTATATAAAAATTCTAAGACTATAAGGTATCAAAACAGACAAATACAAGACGCCGTTAGTACGGTCTGCGGCCATTACTGTATCTATATCTTGCAATGTCTAGCTAAAGGAATATCTTTTGAAAATGTGTTAAAAATGTTCACTAACGATTTTAGAAAAAATGACCGTATTGTGAGATCATTTGTAACAAAACGCCTGAAACGGTTATGTATACGATGCTGTAATTACAATCAAACGTGTCTGTCCCTACAGGAATGTTGCAAATAAGAAAAATGAATAAAGCTTTTTAACCAAATTATATTTGTCATCGTTTGATTTTTAATACTCTTATATTAAAATATCGGACACTATACATTTTAATAGCGGGCCCTATAAATTTTAATAGCGTGACCTATAAATTTTAATAGCCCCCCTATAAATTTTAATAGCCACCCCTATAAATTTTAATAGCGCCCCTATAAATTTTAATAGCCCCCCTATAAATTTTAATAGCGTGACCTATAAATTTTAATAGCCCCCCTATAAATTTTAATAGTCCCCCTATAAATTTTAATAGCCACCCCTATAAATTTTAATAGCGCCCCTATAAATTTTAATAGCCCCCCTATAAATTTTAATAGCGTGACCTATAAATTTTAATAGCCCCCCTATAAATTTTAATAGCCCCCCTATAAATTTTAATAGCCCCCCTATAAATTTTAATAGCCCCCCTATAAATTTTAATAGGGGCGAATACTATTTATATCAAACACTATCAATTTGATATAAAATGGTATCAAGCGATATAAAAGGGGGCGTGTAAAAGGGGCGTGGTACCTGTCACTTTGACGAAACATATACCCTCTATCTACTTATAGGGACTTTGTCAAAGGGTCATTTTGAAAAAGACAGGCAGAGGAAGAGGCAGGCCATTCCGCAGGGGTGGAAGGGGTCGGGCAGGTGCACCAGACTGGAGCCTAAGTGGAAAGTTGGGGAAGGTGCGTGCGATTACATCAAAGGATGCACCAGAGCGATTACATCAAAGGATGTACTCAGCCTTCCGCTTCTGCACCCAACACTCACCTAGGGACAACCACCTTAAGAAGGCACCTGGCCTCTGATCACTGAGCCCAGTGGGAGCAATAACGTCAAAACCCACAAAGCCACACTCCTGGCGATTCACGCCCTGCCTCTTATCCTTCTCCTCTCTCCTCCCATTTTTCCTCCACTCCACCTTCCACCGTGCCATCATCGTGTTCATCTAGTAAAAGGCAGGCTGCCGTGGCCCAAATGTTCGAACGTAAAAAGTTGATGACGCCAGATAATCCTCTTGCCCAACGGCTGACCGCTTGTCGGAACTACTAGCCCGCTAACTACTGCCATATAAACTGATGGACTAGGAGTCCTTTCGAAAATGTGGGGCTATTCACACACTGCAATGGAAAGTCCACGGAAGGAATATTTATCCCAGAATGGCATCCTAGAGCTATATGGCAACTTTCAAGTTTATATCTCTCTCACACAGTGTCGATGCCAAGAAACATCTGACCACAGACACGTGGTCTAGCAAACATGGGTAGGGAAGGTACCCACTGGGTGAACCTTCTGACGGCTGTCAACCATGCAACCCATGGCACCCATGTGGATTTGGTGTTACTGGCAAGGATTGCATGCAGGCCTTCCTCTTCTTCTACTCCTCCTACTCCATCCTCCCCTCGGCTGACTCCTTCCTTTTCTGCTGCTCCCCCAACTCCCCAGAACCTATTCAACGTGCCAGGTGAGATGTTGCCATGCAGTGCTGCGGCTGTTGTGCCTGGAAGCCAATAGACACACCTCTCCTGCACTCCTTTGAGCTCTGCGGTCACAGGCCGATCAGTGGCTAACCCCGCTCAATTTGACATTTAGTAAAGTGTTGTGCGACAACGGTGCCAATCTGCTAAGTGCGCTGAAACAGGGCAAAATGACACACGTGCCGTGCATGGCACACATCCTTAACTTAGGCCTCTTTCACACTTGCGTTGTCCGGATCCGGCGTGTACTCCACTTGCCGGAATTACACGCCGGATCTGGAAAAACGCAAGTGTACTGAAAGCATTTGAAGACGGATCCGTCTTCAAAATGCTTTCAGTGTTACTATGGCACCCAGGACGCTATTAAAGTCCTGGTTGCCATAGTAGTAGTGGGGAGCGGGGGAGCAGCATACTTACCATCCGTGCGGCTCCCGGGGCGCTCCAGAATGACGTCAGAGCGCCCCATGCACATGGATCATGTGATCCATGCGATCACGTCATCCATGCGCCTGGGGCGCCCTGACGTCACTCTGGAGCGCCCCGGGAGCCGCACAGATGGTAAGTATGCTGCTCCCCGCTCCCCACTACAGTTTACCATGGCTGCCAGGACTTTAGCGTCCCGGCAGTCATGGTAACCATTGAGAAAAAGCTAAACGTCGCATCCGGCAATGCGCCGAAACGACGTTTAGCTTAAGGCCGGATCCGGATCAATGCCTTTCAATGGGCATTCATTCCGGATCCGGCCTTGCGGCAAGTGTTCCGGATTTTTGGCCGGAGCAAAAAGCGCAGCATGCTGCGCTATTTGCTGCGGCCAAAAAACGTTCCGTTCCGGAACGGAAGACATCCTGATGCATCCTGAAGGATGGACTGTCCATTCAGAATGCATTAGGAAAATCCTGATCAGTATTCTTCCGGCATAGAGCCCCGACGACGGAACTCTATGCCGGAAGACTATAACGCAGGTGTGAAAGAGCCCTTAGTCGTGCAGCGATCTGTTGCCAAATACCCCGGTGTACTGAATGTCTTGCGGCAGGCCAGGAAAATCTCTTGCCATTTTAGAAGATCTTACATGGCTATGGCTCACCTTGCTGACGTTCAGCAGACGTCTGATTTGTGACAGTCCAACACACTGGAACTCCACCTTGTATATGCTTGATACGCTGCTCCAGCAGAAATGTGCCCTTAACGACTGCCTATTTGAACTCTGCGAGAGGTCAGGTTCTGCGGAGCTTGTTTTTTTGACCGTGACAGTGGCTGCTCATGCGCGAAGCATGCAGACTTCTGCGGCCATTTGATGAGATCACCAAACTGGTCAGTCACAGCCAGGGCGCCATCAGTAACATCGTACCTTATGCCTTCTTTCTGGAGCGTGCATTGCGTTGTGTCATGATCAAGCTGTCGAGGAGCAGGAGCAGGAAGATGAGGAAGTCGCAATGCTGAATGAATCCCCAGAGGGGCTACTCCATCTGAGACAAGTCAGCAGGATTCTGAAGAAGAGTCAGAGGAGGATGGTGCCTGGGAAGAGGAGGAGGAGGATGAGCCAGAAGAGCAGGCTTTAATCTTTACTGGGATTTCTGGTGTTGTCCGTGGATGGGGGAGGAGACTGAGGACGGCATTCTCCTGGGCAATGAGCAGGAGCCAGGCCGCTCCACAGCTTCCAATTTAGTGCAAAAGGGCGCCTTCATGCTCCGGTGTTTGAAGAGGGACCCCCGGATAAAAAGCATAATGGTCAAGGACCAGTACTGGGTCGCAACACACTTAAACTCCCAGGTACAAACGCAAAATGGCGGGCATTTCACGAGCATCACAGGGCTGTCAGAATGCAGTATTTCGAAGCCTTGCTTTGAGAGATGCTGTATTCTGCTTTTGTGGGTGCTGGCAGAGGAATTTCCACCCACAAAGAAACTGTTGTGGGTATCAATCCTACAGCGCATGCAAGAAGAGGGCAGTTTGAAGATGTGTTGGTTACTTCGGATATGAGATCATTCTTCCAGCCAACCCATCGACAGCAGCCCTCTGGATTCACCCTAAGGGAACCTGCCTAGATTAACAGGTGTCCGACTACATCGGGTTAATGGCCGATGTGGATGCTCTGAGAAGTGATGAACCCCTTGACTACTGGGTGTGCAGGCTTGACCTGTGGCAAGAGCTGGCAAAATTGGCAATGGAACTCTTGGCTTGCCTCTCGTCGAGTGTCCTGTCCGAAAGGATGTTTAGCGCAGCAGGGTCAATCGTGACCAATAAACGCACTCGACTAGCTCATGACAGTGTGGACTACCTTACATTTCTAAAAATGAATGATCCATGGATCTCAGAGGAATTCAACACCTGTGACGACCACGTTTAATTGAATTTCCTCATGCCAGCCCACACATATCTGCCACCAACCAGAACAAATAATGGCCCCTGTCTTATGTTAATAAAGCGTCATAATAGGTATTTTCTGTCCGGCGAATGCCTAATGTTGGGGCCATGGAGGAATTCAACACCTGTGACTACTACGTGTTATCAAATTTTAACTATTATCATTTGTGGATTAGCCATGTTTTTAATCCAATTTTAGTGTTTTAAACATATGTATTTGACATGTATTTGTACTGGCCTGCAGTAAAATTGATATCCAGTGACCGTCTAATATGCCTCCAGCCACATAATCACTTGTTCTTTTCTGTACGTTGAATGAATAATTTGTGGGGTCTGTAGTCTACTGGCCTGAAGTAAAATTGTTATCCAATGACCGTCTAATATACCTCCAGCCACATAATCACTTGATGTTTTCTATATGGTGAATACCTAATGTTTGGGCCTGTACTCCACTGGCCTGAAGTAAAATTGATATCTAATGACCGTCTAATATACTTCCAGCCACATAATCATTTGATGTTCTCTGTACGGTGAATACCTAATGTTTGGGGCCTGTACACCAATGGCCTGCAGTAACATTTGATATTCAATGATCATATAATATACCTCCAGCCACATAATCACTTGTTGTTTTCTGTATGGTGAATGAATAATTTTTGGGGCCTGTAGTCCACTGGCCTGCAGTAAGATTTTATATCCATTGACCGTCTAATATACCTCCAGCCACATAATCACTTGATCTTTTATGTATGGTGAATGCATAATTTTTGGGGCCTGTAATCTAACTGGCCAACAGTAAAATTGTTATACAGTGACTGCCTAATGTACCTCCAGCCACATTATCAATTGTTCTTTTCTGTACGGTGAATGAATAATATTTGGGGCCTGTAGTCCACTGTCCTGCAGTAAAATTGATATCCATTGACCGTCCAATATACCTCCAGCCACATAATCACTTGATGTTTTTTGTCCAGTGAATGCCTAATGTTTGGGGCCTGTACTCCCATGGTCTAAAATAAAATGTTTCTAGGATCCAGCAGGGCACATTTTTGACAGTTTCCCTTTAAGACGCAAAAAAATGGCCCCTGATCAAAATACATATTTTATGTGGGAATTTTTCCCATTGACCCCCCTCTGGTATGCCACTGTCCATGTTGTGGGACGGTTTGTGCACTTCTAGTATTTGGTGGCTGCAAATATGACCTGAAGGTTTTTCAGGTTCGCCTGCCATTAAAGTGAATGGGACCCGCAGTGAACTTGCGGTTCGCAAACATTTGATCGCGTTTGCAAATCATCTTCGCTGATGTTCGTCCATCACTAATCACCACTAAGGAACGCCTTTCCCAATATCAATAAGGGCAAGGCGTTTCTACTCGAAGAGAGCAGCATTCTCAGAAAAGCTACTTCTGAAGGGTTAAATTCTGTAATCAGCATTATCACCAGTCACAGACATTAGCCCCAGGTATCTTCTGTGTTAAAGACCTGACATCCGTCATACATGTATGGCAGATGTTGGGAATTGGTTTATACACTAACTGTCAATCTGGAAATTGTTTCATGTGTATGTACTAAAGACTGCATACAGGGAATATATAATAAGACCTGCTATTTGGAGATTATCTGACCCAGTCATCCAGCCACCACAATTTGGCCCTTGTCAAAGTTGCTCATATTCTCATCCATTTTCCTCCTTCAAAGACATCACTTGCTGTCTGATATATCCTACCCCTAAAAGAGACAACTGTCATAATCAGATAATGAATATTATACCCTTCAAATGTCAATATTTTTAATATTATGGACAATCTTTTTATATAAGCACAGATTAGAATAAGCACATAATAATAATAATAATACATAATAATAATAATAATACATTTTTTGAGCCCGAACCAGATGTACATATACATTTATTTAGTCCGGAATTATTTTATGTAAAAAAAATAATAATTGGTACACACAAAAATGCATAAGCATTTGTAAATAAAATTATTCAAGCAATAAAAATAAATTGTTTAAGCTGTGTTGTTTTTAGAGTTTGAGTACATTTTGACAGGCACAGTTCTTTAGTACAATATGGACTTTATAAGAGGCGTGAGGCTTAAGCTTTTAAAAATGCCAATAAAGAGCTGTAGGGGTGTAGCTTCAGTAATTGAAATGTCAGAGAATGGTTCTGGAAATGTCCTTTCACCCTCTCAAGAAGTTGTACAAAATTACATATAATAAAAGTGTAAACACGTTATTTTCTTGTTCTTTAAGAGGCTAAAGTGCTTTGTTCAAGATGATTGCTGAGTACTTTAAACAATGTAGGTCAGAGAAGAGCATAATGTCATAGCATGTATAGCATAGTCATCCTTACAGACATCAGTGCCTGGAACATTTCTGTCTTGTCTTACTCAAAGCAAGACAAGGATAAAGAAGTACTAACTCGGGACCAAATCGGTGATGTATGCTAATATATATAATGAGTGACACACACCTCAGGAGTTGGGGTGAAGAAGAAAAGTGCATAAACAATAGTGACATGAATGAACCATATCACAGAAGGGGTGAGGAAGAACAAGGCATGCATAATTGTGAAGTGAATAAAACATATAATCGGAGATGGGGTGAGGAAGATGGTCATCCTAGCGCCAATGCTCTCACCCGAGTGTCATTGCACCAGGCAGTGACTGGTCTATAATGTATTTATAGTGCTCCTTAGAGTAATAGGCTCCTGATGAAGTGCCCACATTATAGAGGCACGGAAAGGCGTTGAGCCAGATGTATTGATTGCCTTACAGTATTTGAGGCACACTGACAGGCGGCAGTTAGCCACGTGTGAATGGCAGTAAACGCTATCTTCTAGACCACTGTGTATCATAGGCAGCTTATACGCTAATTCTTGCGCTATGATACTTATTTTTTTTTAGTCTAGTGGAGGTGTGTTCAATGGATCGTGAGCTATTAAGTGGAGGCTCATACTAGTGTTTGTGCACCACTTGATCCATTGTTTCTGCTGTGAGGTTTTGTATATTGACTCATTAGCCACATAGCAGGCACATCTCTTTAAGCCTGTTGGTTAATACTCTTCAAGCCTGTTGGTTAATACTGGTGGGGTTACACCCTATGCTTTTATTAATTATTATCAATTAAAGATTTATTATTTTGATTTATTAATGTTCCTATTAGGCGTAGAGTCTGGGCATGGAGGAAAATCTTCTAATACTATGGTGAGTCAACCCAACCGAAGTACCAATCTCAAATACTTGGGCTGCATAATGTTGCAGAATGAGCATTTTTCTTTACTGCATATTAAAAATTGTAGATCCTTATCTACAGTCATAAATATTCAAAATCAGGAGAGAGGCAGATTTGGATACACCCTTGATTCTTCACCAGTGTGATAAAAAAAATCAATATCAAGTATCTCACATGTTGGATGATTAATAGAGGAAGAGAGATAGCATTGCAAAAAGAGAGAAAAGATATGCTGTTTGGGAAACCAAAGCAAAGGACGGCCAATACTCCTGCTGGCAGTGTGGAGACACGAGCGGACGGTTGTCAGGACAGCATTCCTACCCTTTCTTTGACATACAGTACCGAATTTAATAAAATTAGTTCTGCTATAAAAAAATGTTTACCTATTCTATTCGATGATGAAATATTATATCAAGCACTTAAATCAGGTTGCAGAATTGTTTCTAGAAGGGCTCCCACCCTGTCCTGTTCGCTGTCCCCGTCTCTCTACACTGCCAGCGGCAGTGGAATCAATGTCAAGTCAAGTTGGCTTATTTACAAAGGATTCACGAGATGTGGTAGTAGTCGCTGCAAGACTTGCGAGTATGTGCTCCCCAGGAAATCATTTGATAATGCAGATCATTCATACAGTTATCCAATACGTACGTACATCAATTGCAACACGGAGGGTGTTATTTATGTCATCCGATGCACCCGGTGTGATTTGATGTATGTAGGAAGCACAGCTCGCAGGTTTAAAAGTCGAGTATTAGAACATCTCAATTACATTAATAACCCGAGTATTTTAAACATCTCAAACATAGCAAGACATTTTATTCAAGAACACTCTCGCCAGACATCATTTTTCCAGGCATATGCTATAGAGCGTGTATTAGCTCCGAAAAGGGGCGGTGACCACAGAAAGAAAATTCTTCTTCGTGAGGCCTACTGGATCTTTAGGTTGGGAACCAGAGTTCCAGTGGGTCTTAATCTTAAGAAGGAACTTATATATATATATCAGTAAAAACTTGGGGTATACCTAGTAGCAAGTTGTCATTACGGTTGATTGTCCACTGTTATATACATTTTTTAACAAAATCTTGTGTCTATTAAATGACATCTAGGCTGACATGTTTCAGATGTGCAGCGTATTATATTATATGCGACGGGACATTTTATGTGGATCCTAACAATGATGCATTACATGTATTGATCATGCACTCTAGACTCGCGCGCATCTCTGTTCATTCACTCACTAGAACGCTGGCCAGACGGGGCGGTTTTCACGCTCGTGTGGATATTTATTCTTTCCCCCTTTTTCTGGATTCTTTCCGGTATTTAACAAAATTTACTCTATTTCATTATATTCCGTTTGTACTTGAGAATTATCTACAGCATGTATCCAAGATTGTATTGATAAATCGGCCCCTTTCATCTAATGCATATTTGTACTAGGTTTGTATCACTTGCAAGTGGTTGGATTCTCAGCCCGCTATTAGGAAGCTGGAGTGATTACCTATTGATTATTTATTATTATGTACTATTTTTTATTTACTTTGTCATCTATATCAAATAGATTGGATTCAGTCCAACCAAGATTGCTGGTGTAAGACACATTAGTTGTTATGTGCCGAAATGCAGAAGGCCAGTGTACTTGTGATTAATTTTGTTTTTATATGTGTGGAATTGAAGAATGAATTGAGTGTTCACACTGTGCGGTTTTTCCTGCGGAATGGACACACGGGGCAACCCAGGGTTAACATGTCAGGGGAATGTCCGCACAGTGTGGTACCAATTACCAATTGATTAGGGTGAAAAAAACGAAAAAAGGTGTGTCTGAGTGTGTAGCAACATGTTGCTTGAAACCAGTCCGTTCCTATTGGAGGATGGTAGGTTCCAACCCCTTTATATTGAGGGGTCACACTCAGTTAATTGTTACGACTAAGGGTACTCACCCGAAACGCGTCAACTTGCCGTGTACCTGACGGTTCTGTCTGTACTGTTCATAAACTAATAAAGAAGAGCTGATAGAGGACTTTTCTGTCTCCGGGATCCTCCTTTAACCTTTCACTTCTAATGTTATAATTAGAGATGAGCGGACGGCATGATGACGTAATCTCGCGTCGCACGTGATTTCTGCCGACATCTTCAAGCAAGATGGTGGCCGGCCCGTCGCGTGCAAATGGACATGTTAAGTTTGATGTAATGTTTTTGTTTTTTATGTTAATTTCACACTGTTCACTCAGATCCCGTGAAATCTGAGGGGTACAATGATGGGGCGGTACTATCGCAGCTCCCTGTCATTGCACCCGCTACTTACAAAAAAAAATGCACTTCATGGCAAAGTAATTAGTCATGAAGCTAAGTTTTTCGGGAAATTCGGCAAATCAGCCAAATCAAATTTTCAAGAAATTCGCTCATCTCTAGTTATAATATGCCCTTCTTCCATAAAAGAAGAGATTGGATTTTTGGCTGTGTTTTTAGGTAAACTTTTATATATTTTACTTGTGCAAGTCACAAAATAATTTCTATAAGATAAAAAAAGAGAAATATAAGTTCTTTGATTGTCTACTTTTGTCATATTATTACAATTTTGACTCAGCTATTTGAATCATATCAATTTCTGTGAAGATTTGGTGATAGAAGGTTGTGGTTTCATGGAGAATCAAAGTGATTTGTATGACAAAGAACTTTATATTTTAGAGGGTACATGTAGAGATATTGCAAAGTAACAAACCAATAACTCATTTAGACAATAAGAGAGAGGGCTCTGCTCTCAAGAGCTTATGATCTATGTGTAAATATATGTCTAAATGTATACAGTGATGACCCAACGGTAAAACATTCTTGCTTTGTAGAATGGTTTGACCATCTTTTATAAAAGTAGCACACATAGAGCATCATGAGCTAGTCATCAGTCAGTATCTATGTATGCACAGATATAAAGTACAAAAGGGTGCAAGGAGTATGGAGGCAGACATTATAGAGAATTAATGGAAAATAGACTTCTTATCTCTAGTGACAGCATATATAGTCATACAACCTTTAGAGCTTAAACAGGGTCTGTTTCCTAATTTTTACTGAAGAAAATAAACTGTCTCCCGAGCTACTTGGACCATTCTGATTTATACAGTTTTTATTATACACAAATGTACTCCTTCTTCACTCAACAGAAGCCAAGAATATTCCGGCAGTTGTTCTGAGTTTACAGTGTAACTTCATTCGACCGTGTACAAACTATATTCTCTATCTGTTACCATTTATTACAGACAGTAAAATCCTTTGAAATGTACCCTCTCATTAGCATCAGTGTTCTAAAAGGTAGCATACACAAACTGCAGCAATCAATCACACTGAGACAGCCCAGTAGAAAAAGATTAATATGGATTGTAATGCAAGAAGACATTGTTCTGACATTGGTAGAAGAAGCCATTCTGTTACAGAGATTAAAACACAAAAACAATAGCAAACTTTAGCAACATTTTCTACATTCTATAAGATGATCTATATTGACTTTAAACTAAGCCCTAATCATATCAAGTAACTATTTACACGGTGAAGCCAAGCATGACATCATTAAGAAGCTATTAAAAATCAGCCCTTGCTGTTAAGGATACAGTACACACAGAATTTTTGTGAACATAGCGTAATGTATCTCCTTCTACCATTGGATGACTTATTAAAAGTGTATCTAGCAATGTATTACCATGTCCTGCTATCTGCATGATATTCCTATAAGTGCAAATTATATATGCTACTGTTAATAAAAATGATAGTATGCCATGGATGCAGATATGGATTTAATACAGTCACTATACTGAGGCGTCTAGTCTATAAGGGCATGAGCACACTAAAAATAAATATCGATCCTTCTAACTCACCGACCACAAAGCCTTCAAGTATAAATCTAAGAAAGATATAAATGCTATCCATATTGAATTTTTTACTTTACTAAGGATTTCCATGAGTATTTAGCTGGGTTGATCTGTCCAGTTCATAAAACCCAGTTTCATGTAGCCTAGTAAGGAATTCTGAGTTAATAGAGGGAGGTTCTCTGTTCAGGATGCTCATCTTTAGCCTACAGCAGCCATCTCTCTTTGGAGGTCCAGTCCTGCATCACACAGACAACTCATTGATTTGAATTTACACTGTGTAATGCTTAATTTGTCCCGTGGTGGCACTGCAGGAAAATTGAACAGTGCAGGGTTTCCCCGAAGTGTACAGATGCTCACTGCATGCCCCAGAAGGAGGTCACTTTTTGATCAACTTATTGGCAAGTAACCTCACCAGTAAAACTGTCCAAAGTGTAGAAGCCCTTTAAACAGTTATACCATTTGACATTTTCTGTTTTAATTGCATACCTACTTCTAATCAGTTTCAGAAATCTCTAGCAATATAAGCTGGGCAATGTAGTATTACGCCACGCCCACTTCACTTTATGATGACCATGAAAATACCGTAATGTACATGGTTGTACAGAGTCTCCCAGAGCCAAAGAACCAGGTTACACAACCAATTTTAAGGTGATAATCATCTCTATATTGTTTAGTTCTATATCCTTTTTTTAAAAGTTTTTAGGGGAAATTAAAATAAAGGTACCAAACCTCTTTTTTTATCTTTATAGGTGAAAACTGAAGGTATTTACAAGAATTAGTTTACAGGCAATATGTCTACCTAGTAGTGTAAGTAGACATGTATCCTTAGTAAGTAGTAGTATCCTGCAACATCGCTAAATATTAGATGGTATGCAGTAAGATGGACAATAAAATGACTCATCGGCAGGGGTTGCCAAGAGTAAGACCCTCAACGATCCTGAGGATAGGCTATCAATATTTTTACCCAGAAAACCTTTTAAACATTAGGAAAATACATATTGAGAAATGCCTAATCTACTTATATTACCTGAATGAAGTAGAATAGGACAGTTGCAGTGAGCTCATGAGAAGATGCTCAATGCTTCATGAAGCTCTTTCTGTATTTTGACTTATGAAGTTATATTGCCCCAACAGTATGTTTCATATTGCCATATGGATGTTTTATGCTACCCTTCACCATAAAGATGCAATATGATCTCCACCATAATTTTTTTACTTGTTCAGTACTTTCAACCTAGAAACAGCGGTAGCGTGAAGTCCTTCTTCATTTAATTTCCTCCCTGGAGGTTTTAGTATTTACCAGACTTTGATGTTAGTCACACAAGGGCATTTGGGATGTCCCTTGCCATCTTAATGAATGATGATTTGTGTTCTTATTTCCCACTGTATTGATTGTAATATAATCTTTCAGCTTCCATGAAATGGCAGGTCCGCTTTTATTTTTAACCACTCTTATGAAAGGTATTCTATATACCATAATAAATATTTCAGCACCAGTTCTCCTGCATTAGTCAAGATGTTATTCACATTCAGTAGACATTCTCCTTAGTGCAGTAGTTAAACTCTGCATTCTGTCACTGTCCTATGGGAAAAACGGCTGAATTTAACAAGTCACCTTTTTCAGAAAATTCACAAATTCTTTTTTTCTCCTGTCTGTTGGAAACCCTAGATTATTCTCAACTTATGTATTGTAGCACATTCACATACAACTTCAATTGAACACAATGTATGGGTTAGGAAAATGGTAGATAGTGGCTGTGCTGTATAGAAACGTTTAATTGCATTGCATGATATTTCTATGATTTCTGACAAATTGTATATTCATTAGAATTTTTGCACTACTACATGTGTAATCTTTCCTGCCATAATGCAAAAGATAATACTGACATGGTGCTGCCATTCCATTTACAAAAAAAGTAATGCCAGCCTCCAGCAGTGGATTCAGCCAGTGCTAAATTCCTGACACAGCCATGCTAAGATTCTGTGACATAGCAGACAAAGCATGGATATCACTGTACAGCTGCAGCAGAGGTTTATTTCAAATATATATATTTTAATATAGTCATATATTAATGTATTTATAGTTTAATATAGTTATATATTAATATAGTCAAAGAAGCACTCCCACAAAAGCACTCCCAACACTCTGACTATCCAAATAATACATCATCTTATGTGTGGACAGGAATGAATAGATAAGTAACTGACTTCTTGTCCTGTATTAGTTAGAGATCAGAGTGTTGGTCACATGACACGGCTAAGGATCAGACGGGAGATTATAACTCACAAATAAGTAATTGGTAAGAAGATTACCTTCACCATTGTTTACATCATGTACCTTCCTAACATGTTTAAAGAAAATATTTGCGGGATTTCTTTAATTCAACTAAATACATGATGGAGCAGATTTACTAATGGTACACCAAATTTATTGAGTGTCTTACACACTTTCTTCACAGCCCTCGTCTAATCTGCACTGTCAACATCTTCTTTTAAGTATTAATAAATCTGTCCCAGTGTGTCTAAAGTAGTTTTCAAATATGACAGTATTGATGGCCTGTCTTTGGGGGTACCTGGAATATTGATTGTCTATCCTAATGATTTATTTTAGTCCCAGATAATACAGTATCTGCCTATTGCCTACAGAAACCAATTATAGCCCAGTTTTTATTCAAATGCTCTAATAAAATGAAAACTGGTTTATATATTTAGGAAAGCCATTTCTGTCTTGTATCAACTCCAGTGTAAAATTTGAGTTGTCAAAAACTTACCTTCTGACATGCACTAGATTTTGTATTTTTCAAGGTCAATACATTTGTGACGGTAACGTACACTACACACGGGGGAAGGATAGTGACCACTGCGCTCCACCCTCACCCCTGGCCCTGCCTACTTTCCTCGCAAGTCCTAATGACAACTAGACTGCAGTCCCTAACTTAGGATACGTGCTGGGAAGACAGACAAGACAAATAACGGAACCTGAA
This sequence comes from Bufo gargarizans, assembly GCF_014858855.1. Lineage (NCBI taxonomy): Eukaryota > Metazoa > Chordata > Amphibia > Anura > Bufonidae > Bufo > Bufo gargarizans. The sequence continues at coordinate 295,403,901 of NC_058081.1, read as the reverse complement.
CAGACCGGGTCAATACCTAGAGAGCTACACAGTACTAACGAATGAGCAGAGAATAGTCAGGAAAAGCCAAGGTCAACTACCAGGATAGAAACGAAGTACAACAGGAGTCCGCAAAGAATCATCAGGTGGAAGCCGGGGTCAGGATACCAGGAGAGACGCGCAGTACAGGAGGAGCAGGCAAAGGATCGTCAGGGAACAGGGTCAGGTAGTATTCAGTAGTCCAACAAAATGCCAGGAACCTAGAATTAACAGGCAACCTGTGGCCATCAGGCTGCCTGTATTTATAGTGGGGGAGTGAAGGTCATGTGACGTGGCCAGCGTCACATGACCGACCAGTCAAGCACCGAGTGATCAGCTCGGCGCTCAAGGCAGACCTAGGAGCAGGGAGCCTCCTAGCTAGCAAAGCCGCCCTGGGAAAGAGGTCAAACACAGATCCTCGCTCCCGAAGCTAAGCAGCAGGTCTGCGGCTGATGGGAAACCGAGTGCGCCTTCGGTACCCCGTTACAACATTCATGTCAAGTCATGGTCAATACATTGCATTCAAATGGCACACCTCAAATAGTGAATATTGCAAACTTAGTGCTCTGATAAATTAAATGTATTTATAAAAACTTCAGTAGCCCCTTAAAGGTTCCTTATTCTCTGTTAACATACAGAGAATTGGCTTAAAGCTTCTGGGCACTGAAAACATGTCCATCGGCTTCCTAACTATCACATGTTGTCCTTTTAAGCAGAAGATGTGCTACTTGTGGTCCTCTGCTACAGTAAATTAAATCAATTTTGGATTAGTGGTAGGGTAATCATTTCTCAGTAGAGTATATAACAAAATACTCAGCTTCTCTTATGAATAGAAGAGAGAAGAAGGTCAATACTGATGGCATCATTACTATTGGATTTTTATACATTTGGGGAATGTATTAAATATTGATTGATAAATTATTTAAAAAAATTACATGATATAGCTTGTTCTAAATATACGTAAATGAAATATTTCCTGATTTGACATTATGACTCTTTGTTGGTCAGACAATATTTTAGTATGCAGTACATGAATTCCTCTAAATTTCAGCTAAATGTGCTGCTATGAACGTCCTGTAGAAAACCCACATTACCACCCACCTCAATATTTAGGGATTATGCACTGATAAGGTTTAGAGTGAAAGTGACAGCGACTATGTGAAATCATTTCTGTCTGCTGGAAATAATAAACATTTCTATCAAATACCTCATAGTGAGATGTTCTGAGGCTTCTTTCGCATGGAAACTTTTCATTAATATTTATAATGCTTTTAAATTGTGGATTATGTAGGTTTTGCTAACAGTGGGTGATGATTTCATGCAGAGTCATTTTAATTCGTGACTGAATTTCACCTTTAGGAACCTTAAGTATTTGTCAGTAATTGTACCTGAATGTTGCACTTAATCTTTATTTCAGCTTTTGTAACAGAAATGTAAGAAGTTTGTTCAAGCAATACTAAGACTAAAGCAAAAACTTCAAGTTATATGATTGTGAACTAAATGTGACCTCAGATCCGAAAAAAATCGGATCCGTAGAAAACCTCAGTTTTTATATAAAATTTCTGTGACTTTATTTAATAAAGCTGCATACAAGATGTTTCGACTATAATAAGTCTTTATCAAGCCATATAAGGCTTAATGAGGATGTATTATAGTCGAAACGACGCAATTGTATGCTGCTTTATTGAATAAAGTCACTGGAATTTTCTATTGAAACGGAGGAATGCTGCAGATTTTTCCAAGTATTATGCACAGAAAATGCCATAGGTGCACTGATTAATCTCCACCAATGAGCTCCGTATTTACTGCTCTAGATGTCTTCAGCCACCATTGGGGGGTGCTAAGTACCTAAGAACTTATACAGCTACAATAGAAGTCTATATTAGCTGTATAAATCTGTATGCAGTTTGCTTCCCATAGTGGCAGCATTGGGAAAACCATTTGACTCCATCAGGAAGTAGCAAAAGTAGCTCACTGTTGAGCCCCCTTCGCAGAACAAGCCCCATAGCAGTTTCATGGTCTACCTCCATGGATGGTATGCCTCTCTCTTTTTTTAGGCTGTTGGCTGATCTCCAATCTGTGTCTCGCTTGCTGCTACAAAACTACAACTTCCAGCCTGTCCTGACACCCAGTTGTAGTTCTTCAACAACTAGGGATCCTCAAGCTGAAGATCTTTGCTATAAATGGTGTGATTATAGAGATGTTCTACTTTCAGACAACCTCCATTGTATTCCTTATTTCAGCATAATCAGATAATTATTGAGGGTTATCCCACTTGTGAGTTTCTTTGAAAACTATTACTCTGACTGGCTAGAGAAGATCTTAACATTAGATGTATGAAAGGAAATCCATGCCTAGTATTATAGCTCAGCCCCTTTTCATGAGGCTGAGGTGTAATAGCAAACTCAACTGCTGAATTAGTGTGAACAATTTCAAAAAATAAAAATAAAAATAAAGAGCCATACCCTTTTAGCATATTTCATGCAACCGCTGGAACTGAAGTATGAAAAGAAACAGGTTCTGGAAATGATAAGAAAGCCTTGAGACGACTTAGTTTTATGAATATTCTTCCCAACCCTCATACCCTTACTACTTACTGAATTTCTATTTTAGGTTGGACTCTACCTTTATTGTTATGGACACGTTTTTAATTGTTTTCTTTCACATGTGTTGGCTCTTTCATTCCTGTGTGATGCTAAACACAAAAGAGTAAAATGAATGTTAATATACTAGCATATTTTAAGCCTTTTCATAAAAATTGTACTTGAGCATTTCAGATTAGATAAGATTATATTTTCTCAGAAAGAGATGATTTGAACTGTGAGATTTATACTGAACTTGTATGGCCATTAACATGCTCTTAGCAGTGAATTAGCTTCCTATCATGTGGAAGCATCGTTTCATAATGGGTTGTTAATGAATGTTTGATAATGACTTGTCAGCATTTTGCATTAGATCTCCCTCCACTAATCTCTGACATTCCTTGCCTCTTAAAGCGTTGTCATTGAGTTTGCCCAGAGAAATAAATGGCATACTGATGACAATGACATTCACCAGAGGTTGAAAAAAATATAGCCTTGGTTAAAAACTATAAGAAAAACTGTATTTAAATTAAACCTTACCTAACTAGACATCAACATATGGCAAATGGCCTTAATTAAACTAAACACAATGACTATTCTTGAGAGATACTTTTGAAACACGTCCATAAACCAGTGTGCAATACGATAAAGCAAAACAACAGATGTCATATGGGGGCATCACTGTCTATATACAAGTGTAGTAGACATGAGTGTGTCTTTTGGCACAATGGCAAGATATAACAAGCTTTGGTTTTCCATAGGTCTGTTAGTAAGCCTAGTAGATTATCTTTAGGGAATGTGTCATCCGAAAATGACCTATTTTTAAAATCCAATTTTTATGTTAATTAATAATTATATATATTTTTAGAATATTTGGTGATTTTTTATTTATTTTCCATGTCACTACTCCCTCCTGACCTCTGCAGAGGTTACATAGTATGCCTATGTCCCCTCCAGTCCATTTGTCTATGGCCGAAAGAACAGGAAATCTTGACATACTTTAGGCTTGTAGTTGCTGGTGTGAAAATTGCATGATTAGCATTTTTTTTAATACAGTGACAAAAGTAAATAAAAAATATGCAAAAATTCTAGAAATATGTAAAACATTAATTTAAACAATAGGTTGTTTTCTGATAAAACATTCCCTTTAACATTATTGGACTTCTAACAATGTCCCTTGATCTAGCTCAGGCATATACTTGCTAGGAAACTATTTACATTATGGCCCAAGTGGACAGCACTCCTGTCCAAGAATCCTAACTTCTACATGATTTTAGATTCTAAAAGAGTTTTCTATTTAAAAAAATGCTATCGAAATAAACGACTTGTCTCTAATCACAAGTGAGATTGAATTATTCTCTTTATGGAAACTGTTCATTTTACATTTTTAATCATTGGCATCTTTTACACCATAACAATTCACTAATCACTTTTCTTGACAGATTACTCAAGGGTAATTTAGATGCCACACTGCTGCAAAATAAAATATGTAAAGTGTAGCACATTCCTGGAAAGCATCTGAGAACAAATTAACCAATTTAATTAAAACAAAATCTTCAACAGCTATTTAACCCCTAAGTGACCATTAATACACCTTTAAAGCGACTAAAACAAAGGGGGTTTTAGCTAAATAGCTTGCTTTAATCAATCATTACATGTAATTAAAATGGTGCATTAAAACTATAACTTGTGCTGCAAAAAATAAGACCTCATACAAGTACATTGATGAAAAAACTAAAAAGTTATAGCTTTTGGAATGCAATTTCAAAAAAAATTGCATGGTCACTAAGGGGTTAAAGGTACATTGACTTTAACAGTATAATATGCAGATAAAGCTCAGTTGTGCAAGTTACTATATAACACATCAGTAGAGCTATTGACTAACAACATGCACTTCCACTTGAAAGAGTATTTGTTCTATTCATCCATATTGTAGTGATACAGTGAGTGACCATATGAACCACCAGGTGTACTGGATTTCCCCGAACCTTCCTTTTCAATGGAAATCATTAGCTAATAATGCAGTTTTTAGGTCATCAAAATTGCTAACCTACCAAACTTAACACCTACGGATGTAGCAGGGTTAACACACATGCTTTATGAGACATGTTGTCTAACCTAAATGCAACTGAATGCGTTAAGTATTTGCTTTTCAATGGTTTTTGTTTCAAGATAACTCGATGAGTTAAGAAATTTGAGCTAAGAGTGTGTGTGTTACCCCTGCTACATCATGTACCCTCCCATTTATTTTCTTTTATTTAGAAAAATCTAGACCTTTGGGGAGATTTAATAATCAATCTGCGCCAAATAAGTAACTCAAAATGCATAAAAAATTACATGTAAACTAAATTGCGCAAAATTCATCACATGTGTATGTTAGTATTCACTCCAAAAAGAAGGATTCAAATAGTAATCTGTTGCAAAAAGTAAGCGTGATGAATAAAGTGGTGTTAGGACCATCACATTTATGATGTGTTATCAGAGAAAAGGCACAAATATAGACTATGTAACCATTACTCAGACAAGCGTAAACTCATGGAAAATTACATGCCGTAAGCGTAATTGTGACTTTTTGTTAAAGAGAGCTGACCATATTCAGTCTTCTAACACAAACTGATGTAGAAAATGTTGTAATTGCTGGGAAATGTCCGAATTGCTGTCAAAATATCACAAATCTTCATTGTGTCTAATTTATTATGCTGTTATTTATTTGGTCTCAACTTTCATCACTGTTATTTCCAGTTCTAAAAAAACTAGTTATAGCTCCAAATAGATAACTCTCCCCCATTATTTTTTAATATGTTATTTTCTTTTTGTTTTTTCCTTTACGCAATAATGTGGATGGCAGTTTTGCCTGAGATGTTGGTCTGATCTATGAACAAAAAAAAAAACAGGACAAAAAAACAACCTATTAAGTTTTGTGGCCATGTGTTGTGAGCATGCTCTATGATAAATTACAGTCAGCTCCATAAATATTGGGACATCGACACAATTCTAACATTTTTGGCTCTATACCCCACCACAATGAATTTGAAATGAAACGACAAGATGTGCTTTAACTGCAGACTGTCAGGTTTAATTTGAGGGTATTTACATCCAAATCATGTGAACGCTGTAGGAATTACAACAGTTTGCATATGTGCCTCCCACTTGTTAAAGGAGCAAAAGTAATGTGACAATTGGCTTCTCAGCTGTTCCATGCCAGGTATGGAATGTGAATGTGCTATTCCATCATTATCCCAATTACAATGAGCAGATAAAAGGTCCAGAGTTAATTTCAAGTGTGCTATTTGCATTTGGAATCTGCTGCTGTCAACTCTCAAGATGAGATCCAAAGAGCTGTCACTAACAAAACAACCCCATCAGAGAGATAGCAAAAACATTAGGCATGGCCAAAACAACTGTTTGGAACATTCTTAAAAAGAAGGAACACATCGGTGAGCTCAGCAACACCAACAGACCTGGAAGACCACGGAAAACAACTGTGGTGGATGACCAAAGAATTCTTTCCCTGGTGATGAAAACACCCTTCACAACAGTTGGGAAGATCAGGAACACTCTTCAGGAGGTAGGTGTATGTGTGTCAAAGTCAAGAATCAAGAGTAGACTTCACCAGAGTGAATATAGAGGGTTCACCACAGGATGTAAACCATTGGTGAGCCTCAAAAACAGGAAGGCCAGATTAGAGTTTGCCAAACATCTAAAAAAGCCTTCACAGTTCTGGAACAACATCCTATGGACAGATGAGACCTAGATGAACTTGTACCAGAGTGATGGGAAGAGAAGAGTATGGAGAAGGAAAGGAACTGCTCATAATCCTAAGCATACCACCTCATCAGTGAAGCATGGTGGTGGTAGTGTCATGGCGTGGGCATGTATGGCTGCCAATGGAACTGGTTCTCTTGTATTTATTGATGATGTGACTACTGACAAAAGCAACAGGATGAATTCTGAAGTCTTTCGGGCAATATTATCTGCTCATATTCAGCCAAATGTTTCAGAACTTATTGGATGGCGCTTCACAGTGCAGATGGACAATGACCCAAAGCATACTGCAAAAGCAACCAGCAAGGGAAAGAAGTGGAATGTTATGCAATGGCCAAGTCAATAACCTGGCTTGAATCCGATTGAATACGCATTTCACTTGCTGAAGACAAAACTGATGGGAAAATGCCCCAAGAACAAGCAGGAACTGAAGACAATTACAGAAGAGGCCTGGCAGAGCATCACCAGGGATGAAACCCAGTGTCTGGTGATATCTATGCGTTCCAGACTTCAGGCTGTAATTGACTGCAAAGGATTTGCAACCAAGTATTAAAAAGTTTGATTTATGAATATTATTATGTCCCATTACTTTTGGTCCCTTAACAAGTGGGAGGCACATATGCACCCCTCACCGGACTTGCTTTTAGATCTTTGTTTCAGCTGTTTCTGTTTCTGTGATGTAGTGAAATATAATTACACACACTTCATACGTTTCAAAGGCTTTTATCGACAATTACATGACATTTATGCAAAGAGTCAGTATTTGCAGTGTTGGCCCTTCTTTTTCAGGACCTCTGCAATTAGACTGGGCATGCTCTCAGTCAACTTCTGGGCCAATTCCTGACTGATAGAAACCCATTCTTTCATAATAACTTCTTGGAGTTTGTCAGAATTTGTGGGTTTTTGTTTGTCCACCCGCCTCTTGAGGATTGACCACAAGTTCTCAATGGGATTAAGGTCTGGGGAGTTTCCAGGCCATGGACCCAAAATGTCAGCATTTTGGTCCCCGAACCACTTAGTTATCACTTTTGCCTTATGGCACGGTGCTCCATCGTGCTGGAAAATGCATTGTTCTTCACCAAACTGTTGTTGGATTGTTGGAAGAAGTTGCTGTTGGAGGGTGTTTTGGTACCATTCTTTATTCATGGCTGTGTTTTTGGGCAAAATTGTGAGTGAGCCCACTCCCTTAGATGAGAAGCTACCCCACACATGAATGGTCTCAGGATGCTTTACTGTTGGCATGACACAGGACTGATGGTAGCGCTCACCTTTGCTTCTCCGAACAAGCCTTTTTCCTGATGCCCCAAACAATCGGAAAGAGGCTTCATTGGAGAATATGACTTTGTCCCAGTCCTCAGCAGTCCATTCACCATATTTTCTGCAGAAGATCAATCTGTCCCTGATGGGTTTTTTGGAGAGAAGTGGCTTCTTTGCTGCCCTTCTTGACACCAGGCCATCTTCCAAAAGTCTTCGCCTCACTGTGCGTGCAGATGCGCTCACACCTGCCTGCTGCCATTCCTTAGCAAGCTCTGCACTGGTGGCACTCAGATCCCGCAGCTGAATCCTCTTTAGGAGACTATCCTGGCGCTTGCTGGACTTTCTTGGATGCCCTGAAGCCTACTTAACAAGAATTGAACCTCTTTCTTTGAAGTTCTTGATGATCCTATAAATTGTTGATTGAGGTGCAATTTTAGTAGCCACAATATCCTTGCCTGTGAAGCCATTTTTATGCAATGCAATGATGGCTGCACGCGTTTCTTTGCAGGTCACCATGGTTAACAATGGAAGAACAATGATTTCAAGCATCACCCTCCTTTTAACAGGTCAAGTCTGCCATTTTAACCCAATCAGCCTGACATTATGATCTCCAGCCTTGTGCTCGTCAACATTCTCACCTGAGTTAACAAGACGATGACAGCAATGAAATGCAGTGGAAAGTTTTTTTTGGGATGAAGTTAATTTTCATGGCAAAGAAGGACTATGCAATTCATCTGATCACTCTTCATAACATTCTGGCGTATATGCAAATTGCTATTATAAAAACTTAAGCAGCAACTTTTCCAATTTCCAAAATGTATGTAATTCTCAAAACTTTTGGCCACAACTGTATAGAGCCCAAAATGTTAGTATTGTGTCCATGTCCCAATATTTATGGACCTGACTGTATATAGTCAATCTGCTGGATTGGGGAGGATGTTCTGTGCTATCTCCATTATTTATTATTGATAATTAGTTGACTACTTTTCTTGCCTGTAGTGTATACAATGCAAACTACAAAATGATAAATTAGCATTCCCTTTAAAAGGAATGGGTGCTTTTAAAGGTCCATAGCAGCTAATATTATATAGTGTGGTATGACGGGCAAGTAGGATTGAGCGAACACCTGGAAGTTCGGGTTCGCTGGGTTCAGCCAAACTTTGCTGCAAAGTTGGGGACCCGAACTTGACCCAAACTTTACCCCGAACCCAAACCCTATTAAAGTTAATGGGGACCTGAACTTTGGGGCACTAAAATTGCTCTAAAAAAAGTCATGGAAAGGGATAGGGGGCTGGAAAAGGAAGCAAAATAGGGGTAAGATCAGGAAAATTTCCTTGAAAACAAATGTGGATAGGGAAATAAATTAAAATAATATACAATTAAAAAAAAAAGTAAAAAATAATGATCTTGAACTAGCAGGTCAAAGGGGAGTAGGAGGTTGAGGAGACGGTGGACATGGCGGTGTAGGTGGAAGCTATTTTTGTATTTTTTATTTTATTTTTTTTAAATTTGGGAAATATAAAAAATAAAACAAAGAGAAAATGCTCACCAGCCCCCCCCCCCCCCCCCCGCCATGCTGAACACACGTTCGGACAATACACTGGCCGCAGGGCAGACCAGCACCTCCAAGGCATAAAGGGCAAACTCAGGCCATATGCCCAATTTGGAGACCCAGAAGTTGAATGGGATAGACCCATCAGTCAGATGCCCAATTTGGAGACCCAGAAGTTGAATGGGATAGACCCATCAGTCAGTACATGTAGGCGTCTGCACACATACTGTTCCACTATGTTGCTGAAATGCTGCCTCCTGCTAAGACGTTCCATATCAGCTGATGGTGCTGGCTGTTGTGGCGTGCTGACAAAGCTTTTCCACATTTCGACCATGATAACCCTCCCTTCTGAGGTGCTGGCGGTTCCCCAGCTGCATTGGTGACTTCTTCCTACTCCTCTGTCTTTGCCTTGTGTTTCCACAAAGCCCCAGGTGTCAAGTGGGAGTGCAACCAGCAGCGTGTCTACCAGCGCTCGCTTGTACTCTCACATCTTCCGATCATGTTCCATTGATGGAATTAAGAACAGCTTGTTGTCCTTGTAGCAAGAATCCAGCAGGGTGGCCACCCAGTAATCAGCACTGGTTAGAATGTGGGCAACTCGGCGGTCGTTGCGCAGGCACTGCAGCATAAAGTCGCTCATGTGTGCCAGGCTGCCCGGGGCAATGAAAATCTGTCCTCTGTGGGAGGTGTATCGTCTGTGTACTCTGTATCCCCCCAGCCATTCTCCAGTGATGACCCTAAACTGCTTTGGGTGCTATCCTGCTGTGAACACAGTTCCTCCTCATTATCATCATCATCCTCCTCCTCATCCCCCAGAACTATGCCATGGCTGGAAAATTGTGTACCTGGCCTCTGTTGGTGCAGGAACCCACCCTCCGAGACACTTGTGAATGGCTGGCCTGATCACCGCGGAAATGATCCCTCTTCCTCCTCCTCTTCCTCCTGTGCCACATCCTCTTCCATCATCACCCGAAGTGTTTTTTCAAGGAGACATAGAAGTGGGATAGTAATTCTGACGACTGCACCATCGGCACTGGCCTTGTTGATGGAGTTTTCGAAACAGCGCAACGCAGCACACACGACCCACATGGAGGCCAACTCGTTGGTGGTGAAGTGGTGCTGTTCCACAGAGCGACTCACCCATGCGTGCTGCAGCTGAAACTCGACTAACGCCTGCTGCTGCTTACACAGTCTCTCCAGCATGTGCAAGGTGGAGTTCTACCTTGTGGGCACGTCGCACATGAGGCGGCGAGCGGGAAAGCCGTAGTTACGCTGCAGCACAGACAGGCGAGCAGCAGCAGGGTAAGAACGCCGAAAGCGCACACAGACGGACTGCACTTTCTACAGCAGCTCTGACATATCGGGGTAATTTTTCAGGAACCTCTGCACCACCAAATTCAGGACATGTGCCTATGCAAGGGATTTGCGTCAAACCGGCTAGGCCCAGAGCTGCTACGAGATTTCGCCCATTATCGCACACCACCAGGCCGGGCTTGAGGCTCAGTGGCACCAACCACTCATCGGTCTGTTGTTCCATGCCCGTCCACAGCTCTTGCGCTGTGTGGGTTTTTTCCCCGAAACAGATAAGTTTCAAAACAGCCTGCTGTTGCTTCCCCCTGGCTGCGCTGAAGTTGGTGGTGAAGGTGTTACGCTGACCAGATGAGGAGGCGGTAGAGGAGGAAGCGGAGTAAGAGGAGGAGGCAACAGGATGCAAAGAGAAACGTCCTGCAATCCTCGGTGGCGGAAGGACATGCGCCAAACTGCTATCCGTCTGAGGCCCAGCCGCCACTGCATTTACCCAGTGTGCAGTTAGGGAGATATAATGTCCCTGCCTGTGCTTACTGGTCCCCGTATCGGTGAAAGTAGTGGTGGCTGGGAACCATATACTGTGGGACAACCAGCGCCATAAGTTTTTTTTTTAAGTCTCGGTCTCCACAAGACGGAATGACAGAATTTCAAAGGCCAGGAATTTTGAAATGGGCAGGGATCATAGGGGGGGGGGGGGGCACTTAATCTTTCTCTTTAAAGATAGACAGCTGAATGGTTCCATGGGACATTGTGGAGATGCTTGGTGACGGTGATGGACATGGTGGCGTTGCTACCACATGCTCTGTTTACTGTTTACTGTCACTTCAGAGGGGGATGAAGAGGCCCGAGACTGCACCAGAAGAGGGACCAGGAGGAGCCTGAGATCTTTTGCAGTTTTTGAGGTGTTTACTCCACTGCAGCTTGTGCTTTGCATTTAGGTGCCTGGTCATGCAGGTGGTGGTCAGGTTTAGAACATTTATGCCTCGCTTCAGGCTCTGATTGCACAGTGTGCAAACCACTTGCGTTTTGTCATCAGCACATTGTCTGAAGAACTTCCATGCCAGGGAAGTCCTTGGAGCTGGCTTTGGTGTCCTTAGTCCCTGGGTGCAGTGGGCAGTAGTAGGCATACTGGCTAGGGGACGGCCACTCTGCTTTTGCACACTGCTCCCTCTTTTTCTGTGCGGCTGGTGCTGTGTGACCACCACCTCTTCCTCCAAACTTCCTCCAAACTGTGCTGTGGTGGTCCTCCCATGTCCACATCCTGAAATATAAGTGGTTGGGCATCAGTGCACTCAATCTCTTCCACTTCTGGAGCAGGGCTATGTGGACTGCCCTCAGAAACCATTCCAGCAGAGTCATCAAAAAGCATAAGAGACTGCTGCATTACTTGGGGCTCAGACTGGTTGGCTGATTTGCAAGGGGGTAAGGTGAAAGACAGATGCCCATGGGCTGCAGTTGCCAATTCTGCGCTTTCAGCAGGGGACCAGCTGGGAGACAATGTGAATGAACTGGAGGCACTGTCAGCCACCCAATCTACTACCGCCTCTACTTGTTCTGGCCTCACCATTCATACACCGGTATTCGGGCCTACAAAATGACGCTGAATGTTCTGTCGCCTACATGCTCCTGAGGAAGGTGTTTTATTTTGGGCGTGTAGCTGCCACAGATTGACCACGTCCTCTCCCTGCTACAGGAGCTCCAACAACCCCAGCAGCACCACAACCAGGGTCACGTCCCTTATTTGATGCTCTCCTCATTTGAGGTAACCCGCTAAACTAACAGACAGATTAACTATATTATTTTTCCTGTCTCTTATGCAGTGCAAGTGTACTTCATGCAATAAATAGGTAAATAACATGCACCTGACTAACAGACGGATTTACTTTATCAATTTACCTATCACATTTGCAGTGCAGGTGTACTTCACGCAATAAATCTGTATATGACGTGCACCTAACTAACAGACAAATTAACTATATCCTTTTCCCTCTCACGTATGAAGTGCAGGTGTGCTTCACGCAATAATTGGGTATATGATGTGCACCTAACTAACAGACGTATTAACTATATCCTTTTCCCTGTCACGTATGCAGTACAGGTGTACTTCACGCAATAAATCGGTATATGACGTGCACCTAACTAACAGACGGATTAACTATATAAATTTCCCTGTCACGTATGCAGTGCAGGTGTACTTCACGCAATAAATTGGTATATGACACGCACCTAACTAACAGACGGGTTAACTATTATATCTGTATAATATAGCTGCCGGCACAGTACAGTAATACACTGGTATAGATCATACCAGTGTATTACTGTATTGCGGCGGCAGCAGGGAGCGCACGACGTCATAGCAACCAGTGACGCCGTGCGCTCCTGCTCTCAGGAGGGATCCAGGCCGCGGTTCCACGGCCCGCACACGGCCGTGGAACACGGCCGTGTGCATGGGGCCTAAGTGTTAGTATATCTGCGCAGGCTAGTAGTGATAATACATGCAGACAGTGTGTATCTTTTCCTTCTAAATTCCCTATAATTCGCATAAAGAGTCACACAGGTTTCCTACCTTACTTACACTGTTGTTCTCTATGATTCCTTCTTGCGAATATCTTGCCGGGAGCTTTTTGTGGAGTCTTTCTGTCTTCAGCTCAACTGCTACTTCACGTGCCGCCTCGGCCGGTGGCAGACACGCGCGCAGGAGCCGCTGTGTACTTGGGAAGCGTGTGACGTCACACTTACTCCTACTGGAGCCTCTGTGGGACAATTTTCATCCCATTAACTATTATATTTGTGCTTCAGGGGTACAAAATACAATGTTGCATTGCACCCACACGAAAAGTTGCTGTAGGTCACCCACTGAATTAACAGCCAGCTTTATGATTATCTTTCTGTGTCAGCGGTGCAAAGATGGTGAATTGCACCCACAAAAAAATCGCAGTAGGTCACCCACTGAATTAACAGCCAGCTTTATGATTATCTTTCTGTGTCAGCGGTGCAAAGATGGTGAATTGCACCCACAAAAAAATCGCAGTAGGTCACCCACTGAATTAACAGCCAGATTTATGATTATCTTTCTGTGTCAGGGGTTTAAAGATGGTGTATTGCACCCACAAAAAGTTTCACTAACACTGTCCCTCACTTCAGCTTCCAGTCCCTGCACTACTGAGAGCTGATGGGCGGTGCTACACGTGATCCAGCTTATATAGAGGCACATGATGCTCCGGCCATTAGAAGGCATGGCTGTGATGGCTTCTAAGGGCACACAGCTTAAAAGTTTGTCGATTGGCTGCCCTGCAGCTTTTCAACAAGCTTTATTAAATGCCTGAACACCGAACTTGAACCCAAACTTTTCCAGCAAAGTTCGGGTTTGCTCAACACTACGGGAAAGAAAGGTAAGAGTGCATCTGATCACGCTCTTACTTTTCTTTGCGCTCCGAACTCTAACAGGAGTAAGCCGGTTGTAGAGACGGAGCAGGAAGCGCGCCAGTGACAGGGGCGGACTGGGCATGCGCTGCTCTTATTAGGATAAGCAGCACATGTGCAGTTAGAATAAAGCCATGGATGAGCTTTCTCTAAAGCTCCTCCATGTCGTGTGCAGCCATGGACGAACTGGCTGCACGCAGAGTGGGGCTGAGGGGTCGGGGCTCATTATAAAAACATTACCATTTAGATTTTTTTATTAAAGTATATTAGGAAACTCTTTTTTACACTACCTCCCACTATGTAGTGGAAACTTTAAGTACTTATATAGCAGCCAGCCCCTTTAACATAAGTGGCAAAGCTGGATTTCCATATCATTTCCTTATATACTCTACTTTCAGTGCATGTGAAATGTCATCATAGACATAAATTGTAGCAGTTTTCCAAAAATTATTATTTCTGATCTTTATTATTAAATTATCTGTCAGCTCTTAAATCATGCAGTACTTTTTCTTTGTAAACTGCTGTATTCCTATGGTTAGAATTATATAAAGATTTAGGTAGCAGAAATGACATAACCGAAGTGACTGCATAAAGCCTTGATCCACATGGTGACTATAGGTTTGGCTATCCCTACATGGTTTTGTTAGTTTAGGATTCAGAGATGAAAAAGCTGGATAAACAGAAATGCACACAGTGGAATATCACAGCAGCGTTCTGCTGCTAAGCTTGCTTGACTGAACAGCTCCGTTGACATTTGGCATGTTTGTTTCCTCGGGCCACATACTGTTGCATGGCTAAAAAGACTTAATTCCATTGGGTGATGCAATGAATATATACAGACCCCCGGTGCTATTTTTGGAGCTCATTAAACTGTAGAATAGGGAAAAAAATGGGATTTACTCAAATATAGACATGTTTCTACATTTAATTATTATAGAACATTTAGCAAATATAAAAAAAAGAAAATATATTAACATTTTTTATTTTCTACTACAATTCCAAGCACTGCTGCCCTCCTCTACCTGTATCCGTAGCTCTATTATTCACCCTGCTAGCGTTACGTCTCTTTTGATCTGTTCAAAGTTGTACCACAGCCTAAGGGCTCGTTCACACGAACGTGTGCTGACTGTTGCCATATTGCGGACCGCATTCACTTCAATGGGTCCGCAATTCCGGAGATGCGGAACTGAAGCAAGGAACACTACTGAAACACTACGGAGTGCTTTCTGGGGTTCGGTTCCGTGCCTCTGCACAGCAAAAAAGATAGAACATGCTCTATCTTTTTTTGCGGAACGGAGGGATCGCGGACCCATTCATGTGGGCCATGGTAAGTGCCCGTGTATTGCGGATGCTCTTGTAAACCCTGAAGCACACAAATGTATTTTGTTTCCATGTTCTTTCCATTTTTTTTTGCAATTAGGATGTGGACCCATTCATTTCAATAGGTCTGCACCATGTGCTATCCACATCAGTATGTCCGTTCCGTATCCCGCGAAAAAGATAGAATATGTCCTTTTCTTGTCCGTTTTGCGGACAAGGATAGGCATTGTTACAATGGATCAGAAAAAAAACTGATGCCATACGGACATCAGCCATATTTCTTGCGGATCCGCAATTTGCAGAAGGCAAAATACATACGGTTGTGTGAATGTAGCCTTATAGTTACTATGCTGTTGACCATAATTGGCTGTCAAATTTAGAAATTAACTATCTATTGTGGCGCATACACATGACAATACTACGTGCACTGAAGCATATAATGTCCTGTGAAGTCCCTATGACTATATAGTATTGATCTGTCTGCCGCCATGTGGTGTCTCAACACAGCACTGTATTACTGATATATTTTCCCTAAAGTAAATGATTGAAACATGCCTCTGTATGAAACGTAGACTATAGCTTTGTACACTGTGAAGTTTTTCATATAGCCATAATATGGCCATGTGCATAAGGGATAGGAAATAAAATATGATTTATAAAATAACACAAAAGGAGAGTTCTGGAATTTAATTTCCAATTTTTTTAACATTTTTTCCTTGTTAGAATGAAATTCTTTTAATTGATTAATGAAGTTCAATGGAATTTAAAGGGGTTTTCTGGGAAGATATATTAAAAATAATGGGCCAAAAAGGAATAATATTAAGAACCCTCCTCCTGCAGTTCTCACTGTGTTCTGGTCCTGGCTTGACAAACAGGAAATGACTTAAAGTGCACGCTTAACAAATAACTAGCTGAGAAGAGTCACCGCTGTGACCAATGAATTGGGCATCCCAAGCCATATTTAATCATTGGGGTTATCCCATAAATGTATCACTATGCAATGAATAGGAAACTTCAATTAAAGTGTTGCAAAATATATGTAATAAAAATATTGTTCTGTTTTTTTATAATTTTCCTAACTGGTAGCACCCCCTGGTCTCTGGTCCACTTTCTACTATGATATGTATCTCTGGGGCTATATGCGTGGGACTGTTGTATGCAGAGGAAGAAGGGATTAACAAGAGCTAATGTCCTTGTATCCTGGGAGATGCAGGTGCTTGATTGTCTCATGACGCTTCCCACCCACAGAAATAAAAAAGTACTTCATATAGGAAGATCTGAGAATTTGCGGGATAATCCTTTTAAGTGTTCGGCTACATGGCTATCTCAGTCATGTGACAGCTGTTATGCCCAACGATCGAAGTAGGATTGTACTGTAGTGGTACTAGCATAGAAAGTAAGGGGGTCGCGCTGCGAATGTGACTCTAAAATCACACAAAAAATCTAACACTGTTGGATTTTTTGTAATTCTGGGGTCATGGTCACAACAAATTTGCACTGTGACCCCATTCATCTCTATGTTAGCACCACTGTACCCACATCTGTAGGCGCAACAGCTGTCTTGGGACAAAGATCGCCATGTAACCAAACTATAAAAGCCAATGCTATGCACTGCATCTAGAAAAAATTTAGTTTTCTATACCAACATAGATTATCATGGTATACTCACTAAAAAAGTGCAGAAGGGGCCTTCATATCTTGAGTATACTGCATTTATTGGAGTATACATAGTAATATTGCTAGTTATAGCTACAAAAATTCTGGAGAAGGGTTGTTGATCCAGGGAGTTATTATTTGACTTGGGGCTCATGAGGAGTTGCCTTCTTCAGGATTAACATAGGAGGAGACTAGGCCAAAATGGATAAACTTATGTTTTTTTTTTCACAAAATATTGGTGCCACTGAATCATTTTTTTCATTCTCTAGGTAAATTAAAGAGAATTGATATGTAATATGCTAAAACTGCAATGTTTGCAGTAAAATATAAGTGTAAATCATAAATCTTATACAAAGGACTGCATAAACCACAATCTTAAAAATAATAATTATTATTATTATTTTATCACACGTCTTATTTGTTGCAGAAATATTTGATCTTCTATTTTCATATGTATATGCAAACTATTATTCAAGGTGCTAAATATTATAAAAATTATGGTCATATTGCAGTTCTATGAAGGTATGAAAGCATTGCCACTACAAAGGCAACGCCGCCAGCTTCCTCTAGGACAAGAATGGCGCTTGCCATTGATGTTGACATTCATTTATAATTAAAATAATAGTATCCTGTTCTGAATATTTCATAAACTACCCAGAGATTTATAGGCATTATCCAGACATTATTCCAAATATGTTGCAGGTAGGAAATCTTCCATATATAAAGGTCTTTTAGCTATGCAAGTTCTGAAAAATGACCTGGGCATTATATTAGGAAGGCTTGGATTACACGGTGACTTTTATCACTGGATCGGCGCGGTCCATAAGAGGCGTAGCAATGTGACACAATGATGTGGCAGCTAATCATTCTCCTTAAGAGTACTTCTACTGTAGAGTGCATTTTGTGAATGTTTTAAGTTATTGGAAAAATTGCTTCTACAAGGTAATACCAGATAAGTGGGGGGGATTTCAAACTAGCAGATTATATAATGTCACTAATAACAGTTTCAATCATGCCTAAAACCCTTACACAGCAGTTTATGAAATCTGCACACCCATACATCTTTTTTGACAAAAGAACGATGCGAATGCTGAGAGTGAAATTACTTCATAGGCCTCCTACACACACACTTTTTGGTAGATGTAAAAAATAAAATAAAAGAAAAAATGTTTTTAGGTGATTTTAATTATTTGTTTTCTTACATTTTGAACATGCATTTTTTTGTTCTGTCACTATTGATGTTCTAGAGAGAAATATATGGAAATTGCCATGCAAAGAACTTGATGAATTTAGAAAAAATCTAATGCTATTGGCCCCTTAAATGCTCAAAAACCACACTGGAAAAAGGCCTTAAAACATATAAACATATGCTGTATATGAAGATATTATCCTCATTTTGATCAAGGAAAGAATTATTAGTAAGTGGGTCTCACAAACCAGTTGTGTAGATATGCAAGATGCCTTGTTGATATTCAGACTAAACTAATAATTGCATATTAAGTAGATGGCATAATGACATGGGCTGTACTATCAGCAGCGGTGTTAGCTGTAATATATAGCTGGCATCCTAGTGTGGTGGCAGCGATTGGCCTTATGCCAGCCATATAGCCCCTTGGATGCTGTTGTTTATAGCTATAGGTACATATTTTTTATTTATTTTATTCCCAGCCATTATCATCACTTGCTCCATAATCACCACTGCTCCATAATAAAGCAGCCTAATTAATATGTTCTATGTTTTCCAAAATTGAATCATTAAAAAATATAACTCATCCCACAAAAAACAAGCACTCAGGTAGCTACATTAATGAAAAAAAGCTCTGGTTCTTGGAACGTGACAAATAAAAATTAAAACTAAAAAGTAGTTCTTAAAGGGGTTGTCTCACTTCAGTAAGTGGCATTTATCATGTAGAGAAAGTTAATGCAAGCCACTTACTAATGTATTGTGATTGTCCATATTGCTTCCTTTGCTGGCTGGATTCATTTTTCCATCACATTATACACTGCTCGTTTCCATGGTTACAGACCACCCTGCAACCCATCAGTAGAAACAGCATCAGCCTCTCTGGTAGCCGGGACCATGGGAGCACACATATGCTAGTGCTTTTTCCTATATTGTGCAAGCACGACCACCGCTGATGGATTGCCGGGTGGTCTGTAACCATGGAATCGAGCAGCGCATAATGTGATGGAAAAATGAATCCAGTCAGCAAAGGAATTAATATGGACAATCACAATACATTAGTAAGTGCCTGGTATTAACTTTCTCTACATGATAAATGCAACTTACTGAAGTGAGACAACCCTTTTAATGCCAAAATAATGTTAGACATATTTTTAAAGAACTTTTGATGCTTATATTTAATTTTCCATGTCACTATCTATATATAAAACATAAACTCCTATAGTTTTGGCACTGGCCATAAAGCCTATTAAAGCCACCACTTCTTGATCTGTACAGATCACTTTACAGCAATTATCTGCTTATCATTACAGGCAGGATTACAATGATAGCTAAATATCACTAATTTGTAGGTAACACGGGATCCACCACTCACAATAGGTGATATCACAACTTATCTACTCTTCCTGACCTCTGCACAGATCACAGAACATGCCTAGAAAAGTTTCCCATAGAGATCAGTGAAGTCCCCTTCTGCCCATTGTGTCTATGGCCCATGTGGATGCCATAAAGCTTAATAATTTCTAAATGCTGTTAAGAACAGCTCAGACAAGATGGCCCATAACAATGTTAAAATAATCTGCAATCAGAAAATAACAATGAATTATTAATAGAGTTGAGCGGACACCTGGATGTTCGGGTTCGAGAAGTTCGGCCGAGCTTCCCAGAAATGTTCGGGTTCGGGATCCGAACCCGACCCGAACTTCGTCCCGAACCCCATTGAAGTCAATGGGGACCCGAACTTTTCGGCACAAAAAAGGCTGTAAAACAGCCCAGGAAAGGGCTAGAGGGCTGCAAAAGGCAGCAACATGTAGGTAAATCCCCTGCAAACAAATTTGGATAGGGAAATGAATTAAAATAAAAATTAAATAAATAAAAATTAACCAAAATCAATTGGACAGAGGTCCCATAGCAGAGAATCTGGCTTCACGTCACCCAACATTAGAACAGTCCATTGGCATATATTTAGGCCCTGGCACCCAGACAGAGGAGAGGTTTATTCAACTTTGGGTAGCCTCGCAATATAATGGTGAAATGAAAATAAAAATAGGATTGAATGAGGAAGTGCCCTGGAGTACAATAATATATGGTTAAGGGGAGGTAGATAATGTCTAATATGCACAAGGGATGGACAGGTCCTGTGGGATCCATGCCTGGTTCATTTTTATGAACGTCAGCTTGTCCACATTGGCTGTAGACAGGCGGCTGCGTTTGTCTGTAATGACGCCCCCCTGCCGTGCTGAATACACGTTCAGACAAAACGCTGGCCGCCGGGCAGGCCGGCACCTCCAAGTCATAAAAGGCTAGCTCTGGCCACGTGGACAATTTAAAAACCCAGAAGTTGAATGGGGCCGAACCATCAGTCAGTACGTGGAGGGGTGTGCACACGTACTGTTCCACCATGTTAGTGAAATGTTGCCTCCTGCTAACACGTTGTGTATCAGGTGGTGGTGCAGTTAGCTGTGGCGTGTTGACAAAACTTTTTCACATCTCTGCCATGCTAACCCTGCCCTCAGAGGAGCTGGCCGTGACACAGCTGCCTTGGCGACCTCTTGCTCCTCCTCTGCCTTGGCCTTGGGCTTCCACTTGTTCCCCTGTGACATTTGGGAATGCTCTCAGTAACGCGTCTACCAACGTGCGCTTGTACTCGCGCATCTTCCTATCACGCTCCAGTGCAGGAAGTAAGGTGGGCACATTGTCTTTGTAGCGTGGATCCAGCAGGGTGGCAACCCAGTAGTCCGCCCACGTTAAAATGTGGGCAACTCTGCTGTCGTTGCGCAGGCACTGCAGCATGTAGTCGCTCATGTGTGCCAGGCTGCCCAAGGGTAAGGACAAGCAGTCCTCTGTGGGAGGCGTATCGTCATCGTCCTGCGTTTCCCCCCAGCCACGCACCAGTGATGGGCCCGAGCTGCGTTGGGTGCCACCCCGCTGTGACCATGCTTCATCCTCATCCTCCTCCACCTCCTCCTCGTCCTCCTCGTCCTCCAGTAGTGGGCCCTGGCTGGCCACATTTGTACCTGGCCTCTGCTGTTGCTAAAAACCTCCCTCTGAGTCACTTCAAAGAGACTGGCCTGAAAGTGCTAAAAATGACCCCTCTTCCTCCTCCTCCTCCTCCTCCTGGGCCACCTCCTCTTCCATCATCACCCTAAGTGTTTTCTCAAGGAGACATTGAAGTGGTATTGTAACGCTGATAACGGCCTCATCGCCACTGGCCATGTTGGTGGAGTACTCGAAACAGTGCAACAGGGCACACAGGTCTCGCATGGAGGCCCAGTCATTGGTGGTGAAGTGGTGCTGTTCCGCAGTGCGACTGACCCGTGCATGCTGCAGCTGAAACTCCACTATGGCCTGCTGCTGCTCGCACAGTCTGTCCAGCATGTGCAAGGTGGAGTTCCACCTGGTGGGCACGTCGCATATGAGGCGGTGACCGGGAAGGCCGAAGTTACGCTGTAGCGCAGACAAACGAGCAGCGGCAGGATGTGAACGCCGGAAGCGCGACCAGACGGCCCGCACTTTATGCAGCAGCTCTGACATGTCGGGGTAGTTGTGAATGAACTTCTGCACCACCAAATTCAGCACATGCGCCAGGCAAGGGATGTGCGTCAAACCGGCTAGTCCCAGAGCTGCAACGAGATTTCGCCCATTATCGCACACCACCAGGCCGGGCTTGAGGCTCACCGGCAGCAACCACTCGTCTGTCTGTTGTTCTATACCCCGCCACAACTCCTGTGCGGTGTGGGGCCTGTCCCCCAAACATATGAGTTTCAGAATGGCCTGAGTAGGAGGAGGTGGCAACAGGAGGCAAAGAATGTTGCCCTGCGATCCTTGGCGGCGGAAGGACGTGTGCAAACAGCTCTCCGCCTGGGGCCCAGCTGCCACTACATTTACCCAGTGTGCAGTTAGGGAGATATAGCGTCCCTGGCCATGCTTACTGGTCCACGTATCTGTGGTTAGGTGGACCTTGCCACAGATGGCGTTGCGCAGTGCACACTTTCATTTATCGGATACTTGGTTGTGCAGGGAAGGCACGGCTCTCTTGGAGAAGTAGTGCCGGCTGGGAACAACATACTGTGGGACAGCAAGCGACATGAGATGTTTGAAGCTGTCTGTGTCCACCAGCCTAAATGACAGCATTTCATAGGCCAGTAGTTTAGAAATGCTGGCATTCAGCGCCAGGGATCGAGGGTGGCTAGGTGGGAATTTACGCTTTCTCTCAAAAGTTTGTGAGATGGAGAGCTGAACGCTGCCGTGTGACATGGTTGAGATGCTTGGTGACGGAGGTGGTGGTGTTGGTGGTACATCCCCTGTTTGCTGGGCGGCAGGTGCCAACGTTCCTCCAGAGGCGGAGGAAGAGGCCGAGGCGGCAGCAGCAGAAGAGGCCGAGGCGGCAGCAGCAGAAGAGGTAGCAGGGGGAGCCTGAGTGACTTCCTTAGTTTTAAGGTGTTTACTCCACTGCAGTTCATGCTTTGCATGCAGGTGCCTGGTCATGCAGGTTGTGCTCAGGTTCAGAACGTTAATGCCTCGCTTCAGGCTCTGATGGCACAGCATGCAAACCACTCGGGTCTTGTCATCAGCACATTGTTTGAAGAAGTGTCATGCCAGGGAACTCCTTGAAGCTGCCTTTGGGGTGCTCGGTCCCAGATGGCGGCGGGCAGTAGCAGGCGGAGTCTCTTGGCGGCGGGTGTTCTGCTTTTGCCCACTGCTCCCTCTTTTGCTACGCTCACCACTGCCTCTTCCTCCGAACTGTGAAAGTCAGTGGCACGACCTTCATTCCATGTGGGGTCTAGGACCTCATCGTCCCCTGCATCGTCTTCCACCCAGTCTTGATCCCTGACCTCCTGTTCAGTCTGCACACTGCAGAAAGACGCAGCAGTTGGCACCTGTGTTTCGTCATCATCAGAGACATGCTGAGGTGGTATTCCCATGTCCTCATTATCAGGAAACATAAGTGGTTGTGCATCAGTGCAGTCTATGTCTTCCACCGCTGGGGAAGGGCTGGGTGGATGCCCTTGGGAAACCCTGCCAGCGGATTCTTCAAACAGCATAAGAGACTGCTGCATAACTTGAGGCTCAGACAGTTTCCCTGATATGCATGGGGGTGATGTGACAGACTGATGGGCTTGGTTTTCAGGCGCCATCTGTGCGCTTTCTGCAGAAGACTGGGTGGGAGATAATGTGAACGTGCTGGATCCACTGTCGGCCACCCAATTGACTAATGCCTGTACCTGTTCAGGCCTTACCATCCTTAGAACGGCATTGGGCCCCACCAAATATCGCTGTAAATTATGGCGGCTACTGGGACCTGAGGTAGTTGGTACACTAGGACGTGTGGCTGTGGCAGAACGGCCACGTCCTCTCCCAGCACCAGAGGGTCCACTAACACCACCACAACCATGTCCGCGTCCGCGTCCCTTACTAGATGTTTTCCTCATTGTTACCGTTCACCACAATAAGAAAAATATTATTTGGCCCAATGTATTGAATTCTAATTCAGGCCTTTTTTTACAGATACCTAACACTATCTGGCTATCTATTTAGGTACCGTATTACACTAATATAGGCACAGCAGTAACAACAGATTTAGCTGGATATAAATTTGAGGCCTATTATTTAGGCACTGGGTGACAGGTATAGGTTTACTGACAGAATTAGACTTGGAAATGCACAGTAGCGTGTGTGTGAAGTTATTCAGAATGACCCTATGTGCACCTTGAATCTTATATACCCTTTTAGGGATAGATTTAAAATAGCTCTGATACAGCAGAAACCACTAAATTAGGAAATTGCTAAATTGGGAATTGTATTTCAACCCAGAACAAAAACTGTGCTTTGACGGACACTAAATAACTTGCCTAGCCACATCAATAACCACAGATTGAGCTGACTATAAATTTGAGGCCTATTATTTAGGCGCTGGGTGATAGGTATATGTTTACTGACAGAATTAGACTGTGATATGGCCAAAAAATAACCACACTATTGATGGTTAAATGCACTTGGTGTGACAGCTTGACCAACCACACCATTGAGGGTTAAATGCACTTGGTGACAGGCTCAGCTCTCCCCTGATGTAGTATATGGCCAAAAAATAACCAGACTATTGATGGTTAAATGCACTTGGTGTGACAGCTTGACCCTGATGTAGGATTTAGCCAAAAAAACAACCACACCATTGAGGGTTAAATGCACCTGGTGACAGCTTGACCCTGATGTAGTATATGGCCAAAAAATAACCAGACTATTGATGGTTAAATGCACTTGGTGTGACAGCTTGACCCTGATGTAGGATTTAGCCAAAAAACAACCACACCATTGAGGGTTAAATGCACTTGGTGACAGCTTGACCCTGATGTAGTATATGGCCAAAAAATAACCAGACTATTGATGGTTAAATGCACTTGGTGTGACAGCTTGACCCTGATGTAGGATTTAGCCAAAAAACAACCACACCATTGAGGGTTAAATGCACTTGGTGACAGCTTGACCCTGATGTAGTATATGGGCAAAAAATAACCAGACTATTGATGGTTAAATGCGCTTGGTGTGACAGCTTGACCCTGATGTAGGATTTAGCCCAAACACAACCACACTATTGAGGGTTAAATGCACTTGGTGGCAGCTTGTGCTGGCGCACCACAAGACACAAAATGGCCGCCGATCACCCCAGTGACTGAAAAAAGCTCTGGGCAGCCTAAAAACAGTGAGCAATTCAATAGCAGCAGTTCAATCATCCACAGCTGCAGATCGATCTCTGAATGAAGTCTTTTGGAGGAGTTAATCTGCCTAATCTCGCCCTTACGTCGCAGCTGCAACCTCTCCCTATGCTGATCAGAGCAGAGTGACGGGCGGCGCTATGTGACTCCAGCTTAAATAGAGGCTGGGTCACATGCTGCACTGGCCAATCACAGCCATGCCAATAGTAGGCATGGCTGTGACGGCCTCTTGGGGCAAGTAGTATGACACTTGTTGATTGGCTGCTTTGCAGCCTTTCAAAAAGCGCCAAGAAAGCGACGAACACCGAACCCGAACCCGGACTTTTACGAAAATGTCCGGGTTCGGGTCCGTGTCACGGACACCCCAAAATTCGGTACGAACCCGAACTATACAGTTCGGGTTCGCTCATCCCTAATTATTAATTATTAAGAGCATGTGTTGCTATTTGGTTTTATATGGCAGATAAAAAATGTGGGTGACATGATCCCTTTATTGAATTAGATATTCAAGGGTCTACTTTTGTTTCCAGAAACAGTGAATGGTGCTGAGCTGCAATACCAATACCAAAGTAAATTAACAAGGAAAAAATGATACCTTTTATTTTTTCCTGGACAAGCCCTTTAGGGCTCATGCACACGAACGTATTTTCCTTCCATGTCCGTTCCGGACCATATGCGGAACCATTAATTTCAATAGGTCCCCAAAAAACTGAAGTTTCTCATATAAATGCTCATATAAATCCTTTATGTCAAATATGTTATATTTCATTGTCAACTATTCAACTTCTTAAGTCCATATTCAGATCTATACCGTAGCTTTATATGGAATCCTATGTAATGAGCAGAGGTCCATTATGTAACTTTACAAAGGCATGATGTAAAAGAAAAATACATTTAAAAGACATGTAGCTTTGATGCCTTTTGCCCCTCACATGTCCCTGGCGTTCTTTTCATACATACACATCAAAACAGTAGCACGGTATTAACAAACACGATTTTAATAAGCAAACCCCCATTGTGCAGCACAATATTGTGGAGGACAGGGAAGGTTTCTTTGAGGTATTGTAATATAGGGTTGTAGTCAGAAAAGGTTTTCTAGTAAGACTTGTCTTTAATTCTCAGCAAGTGTTAATTAACACCATGGAAGTCTAATTAATAATTGCACAACCATAATTATATACAGCCGCCTCTGTCAAATCAGAAAAGGTACATTTGCTGCGCTCGTTACATTTTCATAAAGGCTTGACGTACTGCAATGGTTCCAGGTCATTTATCTGTCTTGGAATTGTCCGAAGAGAAAACATTATTGCGTGTTCATCGAGTAACAAAGGGATTTGTGCTAGCTGAATGAGGCTATTTTTCAAAGCTCTTATGTCCAAAAACATCATGAAAACCATGATCCATACCGAATGGTTTGCGTTTCATTGATTGCTGTCTGCAGGGATTATACCGATACTGACTGTGAAACAAGTTTTGGGGTAAAATGATCTCCATGGCTAGTCTTGCATGAGATAACTCCCCAGTGTGAAGGACAAATGGCTGGAGCTGTACTGCTGATTTGCTCTTTATACTTGTCTTTGCAAGGCAGTGGGTTTTGTTACTTTTGTGTTGCTTAGCACCCATGCCGTTTTGACCATAGAAATCAAACATTGTTCACTGACCGATCTTCACAAAGAAAGAAAAAAGGAAAAAAGTTTTAGCTTTTATTTAACTTATCCTTACTGACCCATTTAAGCAGTGTAATAAATGTAGCTAAATATGTCATTTAACAATTGCTTCTGCATTCACCGATGGAAGACAATGGAGTACTACAGGGTTTACCCGAATTCTAATATAAAACGGCATTTGGATCATCATGACATTATGGTTAGTGGTGCAAAATGTAGCTCTGCCTCATTGGCATGAGCAGCTATGCCACCCTCATCCACTAGCCAGCATGCCGAACAGCTCCAAAAATGTCTCTCACTGTAGTAGACCCAATATGTCCATGCATTAAATGGGCAGCCCATTGATTTCAATGGTAATTGTATAATGCTTCATTTCCCTAAAGGAACTTACTGCCAGGTATATACCTCCACAGATTTGTAACAAAAAAGCAAAAAAAAAAAAAATGTAATCACTTTATTTGATCCTACATTCACTTATGATGTTTGCTTTGAGCATTGTATGCAATCTTCAAATTAATTATTACAATATAGTTACAGTATTACAGTAGTTTTTTCTTATTTTGTGAAATTAACATCTTGTGGAGTGTGCAAACTCCCAGCCTCACCACAATGAATTATTTAGCTGTGAATTATTTCAGATTGGCAAAAACAAAGTTTTAAAATACTGAACATAGACAGTGCCAGTCATTCTCATGAGATGTCTGTAATTTAAAGTTAGAATCTTTATAGAAAGTTTTCATTTTATTTTTCTCATACACTTGCTAAATATGAGTCTGGAAAACAATCAGATCCTAGAAAAAAAGTCTAATTTAAAATATGATTATTTTTCATTTATTTAAAGCACAATTAATTCCAGGCCGCTATACATATGAATAGGGTTTACAATACAAAGTATATTATAAGAACAAGTACAATAGGCATGATGTAGATAAGTGACAGACTGGTAGAGAGATTACAATCTACAAGTTAATGGGGAAGTAGACCGGTGCAGAGGTTACAATCTTCAAGAGAAGGTGAAGGAGACCAGTGCAGAGGTTACAATCTGCAAGAGGAGGGGAAGGAGACCGGTGCAAATGTTACAAATCAATATACAAGAGAAGGGGAAGGAGACCAGTGCAGAGGTTACAATCTGCAAGAGAAGGGGAAGGAGACCGGTGCAGAGGTTACAATCTGCAAAAGAAGGGGAAGGAGACCGGTGCAGAGGTTACAATCTACAAGAGAAGGTGAAGGAGACCGGTGCAGAGGTTACAATCTACAAGAGAAGGTGAAGGAGACCGGTGCAGAGGTTACAATCTACAAGAAAAGGTGAAGGAGACCAGTGCAGAGGTTACAAATCAATATACAAGAGAAGGGGAAGGAGACCAGTGCAGAGGTTACAAATCAATATACAAGAGAAGGGGAAGGAGACCAGTGCAGAGGTTACAATCTGCAAGAGAAGGAGACCGGTGCAGAGGTTACAATCTGCAAAAGAAGGGGAAGGAGACCGGTGCAGGGGTTACAATCTACAAAAGAAGGGGAAGGAGACCGGTGCAGAGGTTACAATCTACAAGAGAAGGTGAGGGAGACCGGTGCAGAGGTTACAAATCAATATACAAGAGAGGGGAAGGAGACTGGTGCAGAGGTTACAATATACAAGAGAAGGTGGAGGTAGACTAGTGCAGATGTTACAATCTACTAAAGAAGAGGCAAAGAGACCAGTGCAGTGGTTACAATCTACAAGAGAAGGGGAAGGAGACCGGTGCAGAGGTTACAATCTGCAAAAGAAGGGGAAGTAGACCAGTGCAAATGTTACAAATCAATATACAAGAGAAGGGGAAGGAGACCGGTGCGGAGGTTACAATCTGCAAGAGAAGGGGAAGGAGACCGGTGCAAATGTTACAAATCAATGTACAAGAGAAGGGGAAGGAAACCGGTGCAGAGGTTACAAATCAATATACAAGAGAAGGGGAAGGAGACCGGTGCAGAGGTTACAATCTGCAAGAGAAGGGGAAGGAGACTGGTGCAAATGTTACAAATCAATATACAAGAGAAGGGGAAGGAGACCGGTGCAGAGGTTACAAAATACAAGAGAAGGGGGAGGTAGACCAGTGCAGAGGTTACAATCTATAAGAGAAGGGGGAAAGAGACCGGTGCAGAGGCTGCAATCTACAAGAGAAGGGGGAAGGAGACCGGTGCAAAGGTTACAATCTACAAGAGACGGGGGGAGGAGACCAATGCAGAGGTTACAATCTACAAGAGAAGGTGAAGGAGACCGGTGCAGAGGTTACAATCTGCAAGAGAAGGGGAAGGAGACCGGTGCAAAGGTTACAAATCAATATACAAGAGAAGTGGAAGGAGACCGGTGAAGAGGTTACAAAATACAAGAAAAGGGGGAGGTAGACCAGTGCAGAGGTTACAATCTATAAGAGAAGGGGCAAAGAGACCGGTGCAGAGGTTGCAATCTACAAGAGAAGGGGGAAGGAGACAAGTGCAAAGGTTACAATCTACAAGAGAAGGGGGTAAGAGACCAGTGCAGAGGTTGCACTCTACAAGAGAAGGAGAAGGAGACTGGTGCAGAGGTTGCGCTCTACAATAGAAGGGGAAGGAGACCGGTGCAGAGGTTACAATCTGCAAAAAACGGGGAAGGAGACTGGTGCAGAGGTTTCAATCTACAAAAGAAGGGGAAAAGAGACCAGTGCAGAGGTTACAATCTACAAGAGAAGGTGAAGGAGACCGGTGCAGAGGTTACAATCTACAAGAGAAGAGGAAGGAGACTGGTGCAGAGGTTGCACTCTACAAGAGAAGGGGAACGAGATCGGTGCAGAGGTTACAATCTACAAGAGAAGGGGAAGGAGACTGGTGCAGAGGTTGCACTCTACAAGAGAAGGGGAACGAGACCGGTGCAGAGGTTGCACTCTACAAGAGAAGGGGAACAAGATCGGTGCAGAGGTTCCAATCTACAAGAGAAGGGGGAAGGAGACCGGTGTAGAGGTTACAATCTACAAGAGAATGGGGTAAGAGACCAGTGCAGATGTTGCAATCTACAAGAGAAGGGGGAAGGAGACCAATGCAGAGGTTGCAATATACAAGAGAAGGGGGTAAGAGACCGGTGCAGAGGTTACAATCTACAAGAGAAGGGGGTAAGAGACTGGTGCAGAGGTTACAATCTACAAGAGAAGGGGGTAGGAGACAAGGAGTGAGTACAGAAGCTGCTCAGTGGTAGTGTCATTGCAGCAAGGTTATTATACCTTTCTGAAGAGGTGGGTTTTAACATTGCTAATATCATAAAAATAAATAATAAATAAATAAAGCTCATATGCACTGCCATGTCCCAAAATGCCTGAACTATTAAACAAAATGTATTTATCTTGTACAGTGAACACTGTAACAGAAAAAAAAAATCTAAATGACCAATTTGCAGTTTTTTCATGGTTTCACCTCCCCCAAAAAGTCATACACACTCCAAAATGGTATCAATAAAATTTACTAATCGTCCTCCAAAAATGAGACCTCACACAGCTTTGTAGATAGATAGAAATATAAAAAAGTCATGGGGGTCATAACATAGTATACAGCATTAACTGGTGACATTAGAAAGTGCAACTTTTCACGCAAAAAAACCCCCAAACCTTCATATGGTTATGTGAACGGAAAAATAAAAAGCTATAGCTCTGGAAAGGCAGAGAGTAATGCAAAGACTGAAATTTGCCATGTCCTTAAAGGGTTTTAACATATTGCCGGATATAAAACAAATCGTTTACCTCTGTATATGCCTCTTTTCTCCACACTACTCCCCTTTCTTTCTTTTTTTACCACCTTTTCTAGATCAGTGGGAGGAGCTTAGCTCTGCCCTCATGTGATCTGCAAGAAGACAACATCTCACACCTGCTATCCGTATTCATACTCCTGGTGCTTTTATGTACATAATTCGTACTCCAAATGATGTCATATGTCCCTGCATCCATCTATGTCTCTCACCCAGTCTATGTCACTGTCTCCACTGTGCCCAGCAGTACAGGACTGAAGTCTAAGGATCCTGTCACCAGTAACGCATAGTCATGTGTAGACCTAAAGAAGTCTTTACACAAGACAATTATCAGACCAATTGTTTGGAGTGAATTCTCATCTGAACATTGATTTCCATTACAGGGGTTATTCCATGACTAATGTAAAAAATGAAAATCAGACATCATATAGCACATGACAATCTTTTTCTAACAAAGCTAGAACCAGCCCTGTACCTCACATGGATCCAGATATCTCCCCATTTATTGCTCTACTAGATTTATATCGAGTGTCTCTTCTGCTGCAGCTCAGGAGGCGTGTCCATGTTCTCCCTATCACAGCTCAGGAGGCGTGTCCATGTTCTCCCTATTACAGCTCAGGAGGCAGTTGAAGGATGAAACTTAGCATGTGTGGCCATCTCAGTGAGCAAAAGAAATAAAAAAAACAAAGCAGGAGGTGCTATACAGATACATTCTTATGATAAACTCGGTGACTATTCAACATTTTTAATTATATGCAGTTACAAAAGTGTTGAGATCCAGGTGCTGATTTTAAAACTGTAGGATATTTTTTGTGGGACAACCCCTTTAATTGTAAGGATGCCACCAGTCACATGATAAATGAGCAAACACTTGTTAATCTGGTTAAAGCATCATTGATTCAAACAGCAAAATTATTGTTTGTGGGTTGGACATCAAAATCATTGTTTTTGGGCAGCATATTGTCTTGTCTAAACAGTAATCTGTTGCCTAGAAATAATGAATGTGCATGGGGATAAGCATTTGCAGCAGGAAATGATTGCTGCATGTAAATGAAGCTCTCACCTCCTATGGTGAGGAATTAATGGTTTGCCCCTCATAATTGAGTGCTCAGTCAGCCAGTGTGAAGGGACATTTTGAGGTCGGATCCTCACTACTGGGTAGAGTTAATGCATCTTGATAAGGGACTGAATACCATTTCTTGATTTGTGTAAAAATCCCTCTAGCCAGTGTGACAATCAGCAGTACAGGACAGATCCAGGGCTACTTTGCAAGCATCAGGGGCATTCCATAAACTAGAATGAAGCTGTCGAGAGGTGGCTAAGTAAGATGTTACTGCATATTCTGTAGCATGCATGCGCCTGACAGCATGTCCAGAAGAGCAAACACGAGGATGGCCATTACTACCTGATTGCTGCAGTGGTCACATCCTTTGACAAATTGTGAAAAAATTATTGGGGACACAGTCCATAAAAATGCACTTTTCAATAAAGGTGTATTTTTGAAAAATACATGTATTTGAAAACCACTATCACATTACTTGCCTTACAGTTGAGAATACCCCTTCAATAGTTCATACTTTATTATGCTTGTCTGTGTAGACATAAGGTTCAATCGCCACATAAATGCATTTTTAGCTATTCTTTTGAGAATTCAGAGGACATCTGGTGGGCTTTACTGCATGTATACATTTGTATCATAATCATAAATTACTGTATCCCTATGAAAAACTGTTCTGGTATATTCAATATGTTGAAATATTTGTGTTTACAAGGCCTGAACCTTCCTAACAAAAAAGGTTACAATAGAGGTCAGTATGGGCGTAATGAAGGCTCAGGTCTCCATAACTTCCTGAGCATGCTATAGCAAGTAAAGGGTGTTAAAAGATCATGGAATGGTGGATGAGAAGGCACCTTCCCTGCTTGTCCTTGCCCTACATGAGCTTCAGTCATTGCTTATGTCAGTGTTCATATTTCCTTCTTATAAATAATAGACATATTAATAATGTAACATAAAATATGTATAATAGATTTTGTGCTTTAAGTTATCAAATTGCTTTGCATTATTAATATAGTATATAGTTCTATAGCATAGATATCTAAAGCACTGAAACAAGGTTCTTCTGACTTTTAGTAGGGCGATTATGGGGAACACTTCACAGGAAACATAAAAGCCACTTAAATGAGTGATGGTTCATCAGCATAGTTGATATTGTAGAGGAATGAAAGCAAGAAGCTCCTGGGGAGAAAATATATAATTATTATAATGATAAAACCTGCCATTATGGTATCTCCTATTGATGCCTTGTCCGAGACAACATGGTTGAGTAACTACTGAGTATTGTGCTGAGTATTGATCTGGGACATAAACCATCATTTTCACTCTAGATGGATTACATAAGAGAAACCATAAAGAATATAAGCCATTGATACATCAAGTGTTTCTATTTCCAGCATCCTATATCTGGCCAGAAGCATTACATAGAACACATTTAAAGAGCACAGAAGGTATGATTAATAACATAGCATGTGGTTGAATTATAGCAGTAGATCCTTTATGCTTCCAGTCTACCCGTGTTCAGGATTTACAGAGGCGTAAACATCTTGAGCTATGGCGGCCTTGAAAAAGTGTTGATATATATGTTTGTGAGATAACAGTTGGTTCCTAAGATGAATCCTTTTAAGATGCACATGGCTTTTACGAAAACCATAGCAGGGCTTCCACACAATGTTTATCAGCTTTTGAAGTTTCACTAGGAAAGCTGCCTTTGAAGGCATGATCGTAAATGCTATTTGAGTATTGATTTTGACCTTTGGAGTTTTATAATCACTGTGGAATGATAGATGAGAAATAATAGTAAGAAAATAAGCCTAGCACATTTATTTAGACTATAAGAATACCTAGCATGGAAAGAAATTGTCCCTTTTTCCAAATAATTGATGATCGCACAATGCCAGGATTGCCTGTTGCTCATAGAAATGGTTATTGCGTGGAACTGAGATAAAATCATGAACCTGCATGGAAACTGTGAATTTATGACATATTGATTATATTGATTCACACAGCTATCTCATTAGAATGCTCTTGACCCTTAATGTGAACCTGGAAAATGATGTTTGTTTAGTTTAATACCATGACCAGTTTCTACAGAGATAGAAATCCTGTTTTTTGCA
The DNA here is from genome assembly GCF_014858855.1 of Bufo gargarizans. Lineage (NCBI taxonomy): Eukaryota > Metazoa > Chordata > Amphibia > Anura > Bufonidae > Bufo > Bufo gargarizans. The sequence goes on along the minus strand of NC_058081.1, from coordinate 295,370,541 downwards.
TTTCAAAATGAAAAGGTTCACAAAGTTTTTGGCTGTAGCACATGGTAATTGTGAACACCAGGTTAAAAAGATATCAAAACATGTCTACTTTGTATTTAAAGATATCCTCTGGATAGGTCATCAGTATTTGATCGGTGGATGTCCAAAACCTGATATCCAAGTCGATCAGTTGTTTGAGAAGTCACCAGTGCTCGTAGTAGCGAGTAGGACTTCCTGCAGCTTTCCCCAGGCCATTTGATATCACGTTCATTGGTCACATGGCCTAGGCATAGCTCAGCATCATTGAAGTGAATGGGGCTGAGCTGCTATAACAAGCACAGCGGCTATCAAATGGACGGCGTTGTGCTTGGTGAGCTGAGAGAAGACAGCGGCACTACTGTGAGCTACACTGCCTTCTTAATCAGCTGAACGGTGGGAGTCCCGGTTGTCTAACCCCCACAAATCAGATACTGATGGATGACCTATCTTGTGGTTAGGTCATCAGTTAAAAAATCTCAGAAATCCCTGTTAAGATGAATATACTATTAGCATTTTCCTTATGTACATTAGTAGAAAGCCCAGCTTCCTATTGATGTCAGCAGGTCAGCAAGAATGTTTCTGGTGGGAAAGGAGAAATGGTGCTCTATAGTCAAAGGTTTTCTCCACCAAAGAAATTAAGTATCACACTATTTTCATTAGTCCTTTCAAGGCAAGCAATAACTTTTTTTATTTTCTTCATTCACATGGCCGTATGAGGGCTTGTTTTTTGCGGGACCAGATGCAAATGGGATGAAATTATAAATAAAAAAAACACCATTTTGCCTCAGTTTTTTTTATTTTTTATTTTTTTTACACCGCTTCCAATTCAGTAAAATTGACCTGTTACTTTTATTCTTCAGGTCACAGTTCCAATAATACCACATATATGTCGCTTGTATTTTAATACTGAAAAAAGTTAAACAATTTTTCCTTTGCATTGCCATATTCTGACCCACATAACAAATTTATGTCTACAGAGCTGTGTGAGGGCTAATTTTGGGCCAGAAAATCTGTACTTTTCATTGATACCATTTATGGTAGTGTATGCCTTTTTGATAACTTTTTATTAATTTTTTTGTGGGAGGTGAAGCGACCAAAAACGCTGTTTATTGTATGGTATAAATATTTTATATTTTAATAGTATGGGCATTTTCACACACGATGATGCCCATTATGTTAATTTTTTAAAATGAGTTATGTATTTACATTTTTGGGGAAAGGGGTGATTTAGATTTTTATATATTTTTTTAATATTTTTTAAACATTTTTTTATTTAGATTTTTTTACATTTTTTTATATTTCCCAAGAGACCTAAAGCAAACAATCATTAGATTGCTTCTTACATAGACTGCAATGCATTAGCATTAGAGTCTATTAGAGTTACGCTGAGTTCCTATGGAGCTCAAAGGCAGGCTTCCCATAGGAACTAATGTGCAGCAGCCCTGTACCACTCCTAAATACAGGGGCTGCCACAGACACACTCTGGCTCCTCTGATCCTTGCTGGAGGGACCCAGTGCACAGCCGGGAGTGCGTGCTTCCAGTCTTTAACTTCCCAAATGCTGTGGTCACATTTCACCACGGAATATGAGGGTTTAAATGTATGCAATCGTTTTTATCTTTGATCGCATACATTAGTTCAGGGTGCCTGCTGTTTTAAATGAGCAGGCACCATTTTTAAATGCCTGACCGCCAACGTAAATTTACGTTAGACAGTTGGGAACGGGTTAAAATGAAATGGTTATCTATGTTGAACAAAGACATGCCAGGTCCTTTAGAGTGAGAGATGATAAGCCACCCTCTTCTCTAGGTGATAAATGGCTGTGTCAAACCAGGAGCCCTTCTGCGAGGCTACCTTTAAAGGCAGGGTTTTCTGTCAGGGCATAGTTCTGAATACCAAAAAATGGTGTTCAAACATACAGAACTATCAGGTTTTAAAATAATTTCTGCTGCATTAACACACAAGCTGATTGGCTGGCTTAGTTTAACATTGTGCACAGCTTCTAAAGCTTAAAGTCGGTATTGAGTTGCTCTGCCAGGTTAATGTGTTACCGCACTGATGTTGGGGCTTGCTACATCTGTATACCATGTCTGGTACATTAACTTTAATGGGTCAAGGATTTATCTAGGCTTCATTTCATCTACATTTTTTCAGACATTTTTTTTTTGCCAGATAGCATATTGCAATTTACTACATCTATTCTTTCCTGCAAAGGTGGAGACAAATGAAAAGCAGGTCAAAAGGAGTCCAAGGACAAATTCATACTCCCTTTGATGCAATAAAGTGATTGTTCTCTTTGTAGACTGGGTCAAACACAAAATATCAGACCTTTGCTATTACTGATAGTAACCTAATGCTCAGGCAACTTCCTGGAACAGGAAGCTGCTATTTAACCTCTCAACCCTGTCCAGGGGCCGTGCTGGGAGGCAGAAAGCACATGCCTCTTGAAACATAAATGACAGGAAGAGGTGGGCGCGCGCTCCTTTGGGGCACCAGCATGAGATGGAGCAAGGAGGAAGTGTGGACAGAGAATGCGTCTAGCAGGCACACGCCTGCCACATCTGGCGAAGACAGCAGCGGGCAGCGAGGCAGGAGACGCTGGGGATATGACAGGTGAGACAGGGGAGGTTTGGCAGAAGGCCCAGGCCTAACAGCTTTGAAGTTAATGAGGCAGTCCTAACAGTTATTGACAGCATTCTCTCTATAACTGTGTATACAGAGATAGCTGTCAATCACAGAATAAGCTGGAATTTAATTGAATGAAATACAAGTTATACAGAATCTTTTACCACAAAGCTATACAGTATATCAGTCTGCAGTCACAGCCCTGACATGTAGACTGTCATAAAGTCAGGTAGCTGTAATAGTGGAGAATATATAAGCGTGTGTCACAAACCACCACCATTAAGAAATAACCTTTATTTGATTTATCTGAAAATACCAATAAGTGACTTAAAAAGGATTAGGACTTATGAGCACTGGAGCAAAGGGAAAGGTTGTCGCTATTTTTCCCTCTTCTGTAGACCCTGTCAGGCACCTCCTAGTGACCCTGGATTGTCCCTGACACAGAGAAAGATAACCACCACCCAAGATCAGTCAATAAGTGAAGAGTACAATTTTTCTCATTCAAGAACATATTGTTATTCTTTTAAGAAGTAGTATGTGTATTATACACAAAATCTCTGTAGTGAGATATCAATTAGTTATATTAATTCACATCCCATTAATTTATGTTCCGACACATTTCACTGTGCCTGAAGGTAAACTCATCAGGGGACATAGTAACACAGGAGGATTTCCCTTTTAGATTCAACATGCATAAACATTGTTTACAGAAAGGAGAAGAAAGGTTACCTTTAATAAAGAAATAAGATGGTATCGTGCAAAGATATAGTATGGTAATCTCCAGAGCACAATATATACAAACCGAAGCTGATCCAGAGGAATTCAAAACCTATTTTAAATGGGAGAGGCTCAATTTGTCTATAAATTGGGGGAAAAAAATCTTTCCTGACTCCTGCTGACAACTGGGCAGAAAACTGGATCAGCATTCTATATTGGTATATGCAAATCGTTTTTCTAAACCTGACAGTCCTTTTAACAAAAATTTTAAAAATAATAATTTGCTACTATAAATCATGTTGAACCTAGGTCTGGGTACTGAAATGAAATCACTTTTTGGTGACATTTGGTCCCTATTTAAACTGATCATGGTTAAGTACTGCTGTCAAAGTGATGTTTTGCTCCTTTATCCGCTTGCTAGGGAGAGCACTGAGTAGCTTCACATCTTGTATACAGTAAGATGTCTAATCTCCTATATTTATCATAACTGTTTGCTATATTTATTCTAAGTATCATTAGATTATTTTCATAATTTCCTATAAACTACATGGTTTCTAAAAATGTGTAATTATTATAAAAAATGTCAATGGAGCTGAAGGCAAATACAGAGCTGGAATTTATGAAGCCATATTTCTCTATGATCTCACTCATCCAAAATATAAGTTATATATCAGTTTTTTTTTTTTTTTTTATGCACAGGGTTTGATGAGATTTCTCAAATATAACATGTTCCCTCAAATAGACTAAGACCAGAGGGTATCTTTCACACAAATAAAAAACATACTGCCTAAAGCTGAGGTTCAGGAGTATAAAGTGGAGAAAGAAGTCCAGGAATCTAATCTCTTTAAGTGATAACCCTCAAGATATGTTTTGTGTTCATTTTACAAATTCATGTTAAGTGTCTTTTCCTTTTTGCAGCGCTAAGGGGCTATGATGCTTGTTTAAACTCCTTATCTCTAAAGGAGCAGCAGACAAACAGTGGGAAAGAAAAACACCCTGGAGTTGCTATCTCACAATTAGACAAGCATGTTATCATTGCATGTTCAAATTAAAGCAACTGGCAGACCACATAGCAAATGTCAGAGCTTTTATTGAATGGTCATATAAAGCAACATAGAAATGCATGATTTTTATTTAAAAAAATATACAAATAAATAAGAAACGTATGTGATGCCTATAGAGGCTTACAATAGCAGGCACCAAAAGATCTAACTTCGGAGTGCAAGACAGTCCGCAGTTCTCTAGTCAATGTGTGGTACAGCCATAATAGACTGGTGGACGGTGCTTCAAAGTGCAGTCCACAGTTCTCCTCCAGTCAATGTTCAGGCAAGAAAATGACAGTGGCATTTTAGATTTTACCATGAGCACCTGACAACCATGGTTTTCATGGTTTTCAATGTCCTACTGCATTTTTCAGATTGTATAAAAACGATATGAATTTCTACTTGCACATTGAAACATGTTGTCTAGGGTTTAATGAAATGAATGGGAGGGGATGGTAAAGGGTAATTATTATATTGCATCATAAAATCAATAAAAAGTCTCTAATTAAAACACTTGTTAATTGTTAATAATTACATTGTGAACTTTCTGAATTCCACCTGTCACTCGTAATCAAAATGGATATTCATAAATTAAGGCTTTAACCTCTGGCCAACATATCTGGCATATTTTCATGTCTGAGACTGTAATAATGATTGCTCTCTACAAGTCTACAAGCTCCACATCATACACATTTATAGATCGCAGGTCTAGAAAACCATTATTAGTTGCACGTAATTAAATTTCAATGACAGTTGGCACAAAGTAGCACTAAAAAAGTATAGGACGTTATTTATTAGAATACTCCCAAGTGAATATACCATAAGATAACATTGATTATAGATAAAACTGGTGTCAGATGATAGCAGAATGCCTTGTTAAATTCTAAAAGTAATGTCTTTGTACAGTTTTTTTTCTCATGTATTAAAATATATGTGGCTTTTTCAAAACACACCGACTCTATCTATCAATAAAATGTTCCACTTCGGCAGATACGGCTGACCATACATAGAATCATTTCTATAAAAATATAATATCATCTACATATGTGTCCACCTTTACTTGAACTCAAATTTGATTAAGGACAATACAATATCAATGAATACCTTTCATTCACTCTTGGGCAAAGCATTGATTCAATAACGAAGTGGCTATTATCTCTAAGTCTGATGCATCAGGTTATTTTAGATTGATCCATTTTCTGATGTCAATTATGTTGACAATTTATGTTGACATTATCTTAGCTTTATTTTCAGCTGTGAAACATACAGTCATGTGTCTAAATAATATGGCAGACTAGGTCAAGAAAACACAGACACATATGCATAATAGGATTGTGACTTAGCCCTGAAACTGAATGAACAACCATTAGCCTTCAAACCTTATACAAGAAATATCAGAGCATATTAGATTTGAGGGTCAATGCTCAGTGGCGACTCTATGAACAATACAGTATATAGGGGGGCACATAAGATACCACAGTCAAAAATGGGGGGGGGGGGGCACTAATAATTTTCACCACTTAATCATACTACTGAAAAAAACTAAATATATTTAAATAAGATTACAAAATACAAGAGTATTGTGGTATGCAGGGATACCTTTTTATTGTACTAACCTAATACTTAAAAGACAAGCTTTCAAGAGTTTTCCTTTCATCCTCGGTATTGCTTCATACCTGAGAAAGAGAGAAACACTCTTGAAAACTTATAGTTTAAGGCAGTGTCACCAAACACCAGGGCTGTGTAAATAAGCCCATATGTTAAACATGTCACTATAGAAGACCAATGAACAGACGCTCACAGGCTTATTCACAAAAGGGTGAAGTGTTTGGAGAAGGGAACAATTTAGGACAACATAACTGAATAGGAAAGTGAGGTGAATTATAGAATCTTTTTCAAATTAGCTACTGTGTTTTTCACCCTATAAGACGTACCGGCCCATAAGACGCACCTGGGTTTTAGAGGAGAACAATAAGAAAAAAATAGTTTCCATTGCACCTCAGGTCAGACCAGGAATCAGACCCCCAAAGTTAATCAGACCTCAGCTTACAGCCCCAATCAGACCCCCAATGTCAATCAGACCTCAGATCAGATCCCCAGTGTCAATCAGACCTCAGATCAGACCCCCAATGCCTCAGATCAACCCCTCAACTTTCAGCCATCTTTCAGCCCCCATATGTCATCTAGCAGCCCCTATATGTCAGCCAGCAGCCCCATATGTCAACCATTAGCCCCTATATTTTATACATCAGCCCCATATATTCAGCCATTAGCCCCATATAGTCTACAATCAGCCCCATATATATTCAGCCATCAGCCCCTATATGTCAGCCATCAGCCCCAAATGTCAGCCAGCAGCTCCTATATGTCAGTCATCAGCCCCCATATGTCAGCCATCAGCCCCATATATCAACCCCTATATGTCAGCCATACGCCCCCAGCGCAAAAAAAAAAAAAACTCATATACCTCTCCTGCTCCTGGACGCCACCACTCCTCACCATCGCGATCCTCTTCATTCTGCTGTGGGCTGTGTGTCGCTGTGCGCAGACCTGCACAGCCGATAGCCGAGCTGAGGACCAGGAAGTCATGAGTACAGAGCCTTCACCGCTTCCTGGTCCTCCGGTACTAATGAAGTGCTTCCACTTTGGGGGAAAAAAGTGTGTCTTATTAGGCGAAAAATATGGTATGTTATCCATTATTGTTCACTTCTCCTGAATTCTCTTAACTCTTCACCCTTTTGTGAAATAACCCTGTGGGTGTTGTTGGTGTGTGCAACTAATACTACTTATTTTGCTTATAACGCAGAATGCGGCGGTCAGGGGTGTATGTAACGCAGAGTGCGGTCAGGGGTGCGTGTAACTCAGGGTGTGCTGGTCAGGGGTGCTTGTAACGCAAGGTGCGCTAGTCAGTGGTGCAGGGGGCGCTGGTCAGGGGTGCAACGCAGATAGAAAAGGTACTTACAGTTCTGATATGCTCTGTACTCGTGCCTTATTCCTCTAGTCATGACAGGGGAGGGGCGTGCAACGATGTTTCCTGATGTTAAAAATCCCCAAGCCGCATTCTTTTCCACCTCTGCAGGCCCTGCTAGGCTGAAATACACAGGCAGCCAATAGCCGTGCTGCCCTCTCCCTCCTAGCCAATAGCAGGTGAGGTGGGCAGGGTAAGATTCACTTGGCTGCCAACTGCCGAGGAGCCCATAGTGAAACAGGTGAGGAGCATGGACAGTACTTTCAGTTTGGCAAAACTGACAGATCGCCGCCTGCACTAGCGACGACTAGCGTTTTAAAGGGGAATCAGAGGGGGCACGCGGGGGGGGGCAAGGAATAACCTAGAGGGGGCAATTGCCCCGCCGTCCTCCTGTAGCGACGCCTATGTCAATTCTGCAGTGCTAGACTACCTTTATCAGGGTCATTGCTTGACCTTTCAGGTCTAAAATAGGCCCTAACAATTTTTTAAAGTCATTCCTCCTATGCTAATGCCACAGCATGTTTTATGTTTGTGCTTTACTGTGAATTAAAGGGGTTTTCAGGGCTCCCGATATTCATGACCGATCCTTTGAATGTCACCAATATCTGATCAGTGGGGTCCAACACACAGCTTTATTTTAATAGGAGTTGATCTGCAGTAACTCAGTAAGGATGATGTGTTTCCAGCTCCGTTCAAAGTATTAGTTCTGGTATTAGAGGCTGTGGGAAGCTGATTGGTCGGGGGTAGGTTCTGAAAACCCAACTATTAGATATTGATGACCTTTCTTGATCATTGGTTATCAATACCTGGAGCCCATAAAACCCCTTCATTATCTATAATGGTTCCATCTAGACCTATTTATTATATTTACTAAATTATATATTGCTGCAGATGTTTGATTGAAACATTTACCAAAATAATGGGAGGTTCTCCTTCAATCATATTTACTGTAACCCAGTATAAAGGCCATTAAAATGAAGAAAAATTTGGAGAAATATTTCATTCCCCCGTGTCAGTATTCCAAAATAAAAAATCACAAACCTCATGTTTGTGACTTTTTAAATGCCATCAAGCCTAAATCTAGATTCAAGTGGGGTTTCTACACTGCCTGCACCTTTTTCCTGAAAAGATGGGTCATGGTAAAGGTGGGAAGGAAAGGGGCCAAGGAGCCTGGCAAATTTTTTTTTTTTTACATCGCTTTTCTGGTGTAAAAGAAGACTGAAATCTATGGCAGCTTGGAGCTGACATAGATTTCAGTCTGAAAGCATGGACTACCTGAGGATGCTCCTAATATATGATGAAGCTTGTGGCTTATTATATATTAGATGCATCCTCTGGCAGTGTAGGGGATAACTCTTACCCAATGACTTTAGCAGTATATTATTTTAATCCTCTTGTATTTATTTAACATGTTGTAATTTAGTCTTAATGTCACTTTTTGTGTGCAGGGAACATTCTGAGGTGCAAGTGGAACGAACAAATACAAGGCTAGCCTCTATTCTGATCCCTTTTAAAAGGTAAAATTACTTTACTTTTGCATACATTTTGAAAGCATTGTCTACATTGTTGACTTGACTTATGATTCCTACTATTATGATATCTGAATATATATAATTAAAGAGAAGATCTTTCTCATTGGTAATGATACTGTGTGTCCAGGATGCCTTCTAATGTGTGTACTATTTATAGAATTTGTAATAGATCATAATCCTATTATAAGGTTGTTTGATCTGATGTAACTGGTCTCTGTTCTTGTTTTATTAATTCAGAATATTCATATAAATCAATACATAATTTTATTTTAAGCTGAATGTTTTATAGGTGATTGGACAAGAATGATTTGTATTTTGTTTTCTGCCTGTGCTATTATTCCAACAAAACCTTAGCGTGTCTTCCATTAGAATTTATATTTTATACTTAGGTAAATGGTTTACCCAAGTAGGCCAATGTAAATATTTCTGTATGATATTTAACACTGCACACCATTGCTGTGTTGCTTCCTTTTCCACATATTGTTTCATGTTACAACCCAGAAAAATTATTGAAAACTAGATAGTTGCTCATAACAGATGGTATTTGTAGGCTTGCCAGCTGTGCCTGCAGCATAATATGTTTTAATTACATCCAGGTTGGTCATACTTACAAATGTTCCTGAAAATGCTATATTTTTTAGCCATGTAAAGTACCGGTAAATCATTAATGTTAACTAATCTCATAATTCTTAAATCTATAATCATTGCTGTAAATTGTTCTACTAATATTTTGAGACACTACACATGATTTAATGTAAAATTTGAAATTGGCATAGATATATAATAGTTTTATACATCTATTTTTTTGGACTCCACCAATAAAATAGTATTTGTCTGAGAGGGAACCACAAAAACCTATGGCACTGTTTAAACAAAACAATCAGACTGGGTGAATCCAACAAGTCTGATAATCTTTTTCCCCTGAATAGGAATATCAATATACACTGAGTGGTTTCCCATACGATTTAAAGCGATGGCATAGCCTGACAATCTGCCTACGAAGTATTGGGACAGATGTACTAAAGATGTCATGCCATGTTTGTGATGCAGAAAGGTACATATTATAGCACACACTATATTTTTTCCATCATTTGTCACACTTTGAGAGCTTCTCAATACTTTTTAAAAGGTGGCAAGAAAATAGGGTGGGGCTTAGCATGATGGGCAAAGCCTTCTATGGCTCAGCAAATTTACTATAATTTATACCAGAAACTGGTGCAAATTATAGCTGAAGTCTTCACCAGGTCTTAGTTCACCAGGTCATAGAGTTGACTTTCTGGTGCTTAGGGGTCCACGATGCACCTAACATTTTAATAAATTAGGTGCATCTCATTCCAGCATACAAGGGATCGAGACTGGTGTAAGAAGTGCCAGTCTTAATAAATCTTCCCTATTACAGAGGTTTCTGTCTAAATAGGCTGATGTTAGAGCACACATGCCCCACACAATACTAGTCTTCCTTTTTATCATACCTTCATTTGAAGGTTCTTGTTAAACTGTGAGGGTGACCACCAGTTATTGAGGTGGTACAACAGGAGAGGGTGTTATGACAGTGGCCATTGTATATTATTTCTTTCTGAATTGTTCTTCTCTGGCTGCTGCATTCTTTGAGAAAGCAATCACAACTGACTCATTTAATGCTCTTTTTGTGTTATATTGGATTCAGGGGAACAGTAAAAGATAAACTAAATCTATTTTTGTATTTTGGCTTGGCTCCAGGCACTGGGGATAATATCATATTCTGACTTTTGAGGCCTTGGCTTGAGAAACCATGATGCAAACATTTCCTTAGACAAATTTTACATTTTTTATTTTATTACTGTGTATTCTAATTGTAAGAATAACTAAACAAGTGGGGGTTAGCTAGGACAGCTTTAATATGGATTTAGGTAACAGAAGAAGAAATTGATATGTTTTGGAGGGTTGGACCAACTCTTATGACTTTAATTTACTTTCATCCGAATTGCTTGTCAGTCCCTATATATATGCAAAATAATTTTACCACTGAGTATGTTAATTGTGACAACTATTCCTTTTTACCCCAAAATACAGTAATTGAAGATGTCATCAAGCACTGCCGTGCAAATCTACTGCAGCCAATTACATTGCTTTTTAATTTTTAACACATTCATTTAAAAAGCCAGTTGCCTGAAGGCAACCTTGTTGATTAGCAAAATTGTAATGTGCTGAAACAGGGGTCATTTACAATGTATTTTTGCCAATTAACAGTTGTTATTAGCATTAAAAGCATTAAGAAAGCAAACTAGATAGAGTAAACAGGAAGTCTGTAGGTTGCGGTCCAAGGAGTTCCATAAAGCTATTTATTAGGACATGATCCCACATTGACATTTATTACAGTCCATGTGCTGATTCATGCATAAAGTATGTTATGTGGAACACTCACGGCAGTTAATTCACTCTACCTTGCCAAGCAACTAAGTATGAATAATTAATACAATGATGTGTAGAAATGAGTCCTTTTAACCACTGAGCTACAGTGCAGCTGTAATGCCAGTAGATGTGTCATATGTTCTCTACAGAAATGATTTGCTCTTTCATACTTAATTGTAGTTTAGTTTCACTCTCAGTATCATATATTATGCATTTATCACTATTCATTGGGCAGCAATAATTTATTATCCTCCATAAAGTGATAAACCACATTATAATTTTAATGTCCTGGCTCACTGGAAGATCTTCTGCTATCCTAGTGTGCTATACCCTGTTAAAGAGATCCTGTCACCAGACAATGCAGTACAACCTGCATGTATAAATCTACTCAGCTCCTCCTGCTCTATAACATGTTGACATTTTGTGGTGACAGGTATTTTTTTATATAGTTTTTATGTTTTTACAATACAAAAAAGGACATGCATATCATAGCTGCATGTAAAATCAGTACATCTATCTTTACAAAATTGTATATCACCAAGTCTACAACCCAATTTATAGTTTTCCAACCACCCTCCCCATCCCCCCCAAAAAAGGGAAAACTCTTTCATCTCTCTCTCTATCCCCAACTCCTCCCCCCACACCCCAGCCCAATTTCCATCTTAATCAGTTTTTTAAACATTCTGCCCACATACTCTCAAACCTCCACCTTTTAGCATTTGTAGCTATATGTAATCTCTCGCAAGCCAACAAACATTTGACCAGGCTAAGCCACATATTTATTGTTGGTGCAGTTTTCTCTATCCATTTTTTTTTTACAATACATCTCCTAGCCTTAAATAACAATTTAGTTATTATTGAGAATTTCCGGGAGTCCTCTTATGTCCTCCACATAACCCAGCACACATGCCCTAAAGGTTAAGGGGATATCCACTTTATGAAGTACCTTAATATAACCAAGCACTTAATTCCAAAATTGGCACTCCCACTCCCACAGTAAGTGCACATCCTCAACTCCAATCTCCCCACATTTTGAACATCTAAATACCTTGTTCTTATAATATTTAATTAGTTTGGCAGGGGAGTAATATAAACGATGTATGACAAAGAAGGTCTTGTTTATTACTTGAAATATTTTACTCCACCCTTCGAAATTTATCTGTTTCACTCTCTCATTCCATTTTCCCATATTACTCTTCACACCTTGTTTTTCCCTCATTTTTTTGGACAAGATATACATATTTGATATTCTCCTCCTACCATTAATCATTTTTGAAATTGCCTGGACTGGTGAAGGGCGTGAGGTAGCTATTCTTTTCCCCAACAATGATTGTTTAAGAGCTGCTCTGAGTTGAAAATAATAGAACCAATCTTCATCTACAAGACTATTTTTACATTTAAGATCTTCCATCCCCACTATTTCTTCATTTCCCCATATCTGGCCAAGAGTACTGATTCCATGTGTCTGCCAGAACCTCTTATCAATACCTCATAATTCTTTTAAGTGATAATTTCCCCACAGCAGCGTTTCGTCGTGATAATCTGTCTTTTGCCATAATTGTCTAATAGTAGGGGATTTATTAAACTGGGGATGCAGGTGTATACCAGCTTCTAATATCTGGGATATTCCAATAGAAGTAAAAAAATTTATATAGGCAGCTCAAAACAGAATTATAAAGCCGGGATTTACTCCGGTCCAAATAGTTTTTAAACTGCCCTGCCAAAGCATATGCTGTAGGTCAGGGATTGCCAGTCGGCAACTGTAACAGTTGTAATCGCATTCTTGGCCTTCTACCCCTCCAAATTAAATCACTTAGGAGACTCTGTATTATCTTGTAATATTTCTTAGGGATTTCAATTGAGGAGTTCCATACAATATGGTTTATCATTGGAAGTAAACACATCCGAATCAGCGATATTCTACCATACATGGACAGGGATAGTTTTTTCCAAATGCGTATCTTATTTCAAATTTTCGCTATTGTAGGAACTAAATTTCATTTTATGTAGTCTTGAGGGTTAAATGATATCTGTATTCCCAAATACTGCATAGTCTCTCCCTCTTTTATAATCTTCAGGCAACCAGGGATAAAATTCCCAATTGGATCTAACGGTATACAGGCTGATTTATTCCAATTTATGGACAGGCCGGCCACCTTCCTGTAACTCTCGAATGTCGCAATTGATCGAAGCAGGGAGTCATGGAACCCTACAAACAGCATCAGGTCGTCCGCATACAAAGACATTTTTTCCTTGTGCTGACCAAATTCAAAACCCACTATATTCTTATAGCCCATTTTCCTTAAAGTGCCTACCATAAAGGGCCACTCTGCTGTGTCAAAAGACTTACTCGCATCCAGTGAGACTACTAGTCGTTGACCGGTATTGGCACCTTTTATTTGCATATTTATATAGCATCTTCTGATATTCTCTGATATAGATTTATCTGGCATAAAGCCTGTTTGATCACCATGAATTACCGTAGAGATCACCTCTTTCAATCTACTAGCTAGAATCTTCGCCAAGAGTTTATTATCAGTATTTATTAGGGATATCGGATGATATGAGTCAAGTTTCTTTGGACTTTTCCCTGTTTTCAGGATCAACGTTATCAGCGCCTCTCGTAAAGAATCGGGTAGTGTCCCACACTTCCCCGAAACCTCCCACATTTCCAGGAGCCTGTGGGACAGCGCCCCACTGAAAGTTTTATAGATCTCAAAAGGGATTCCATCTAAACCTGGAGACTTATTCTTCTGTATGGAACTAAGGGCCTTGTTGATTTCCTCCAGGGAATAGTTCTCTCTGTGACAACTGCTTCAATTATATATTCCCCAAGAACCTGTTTGTATCCACTATATTTCCATTTCCCTTATTCGAATATATATCCGCAAAATATTCTCTAAAGAGCTGCATTATATCCTCCGAGACTACCTGTCCATTGTCATTCTCTAAATGGGAAATATAATTATTACTTCTCTGTGTTTTTATTAATGATGCAAGCAGTTTCCCTGGTATATATCCTTGAGTGTAGTATTTTTTAGCATAGTTTAATTCTTGGTGTTCTGCTAACAGATATAATTCATTATTAAAGTTAGTCAAGTTTTCCTCCCACCTTTGTAAATTAATTTCGGTGGGATATTCCACATATTCTTTTTCACTCTCTCCAACCACCCGTGCTAGATCCGCTTTTTTCTGACATTTTCTTCACCATTGTGTTATTTTTCAAGAAAACTCCCCACATGTAAGCTTTCCCTGCATCCCATACAATTCTTGTGTCCACTGTACCCGTGTTTTTGTCAAAATATTCCAGTATTTCAGTGCAAATATTTTCATACCTACTCTGTGTAATTAAACTGTCTAGCTGAATTCTAACCCGACCTTCTCTTACCAGTCTGTCTCCCTTAGTACAGACCAAAAGTGGGCAATGATCTGATACTGCTTTATGTGTATAGTTAATCTTGTCAATTAAATATGCTTCTAAGTTATTACTAAGGGCCATATCAATCCTAGACATAACTTTATGTGATTTAGAGTAGCAAGAGAATTTTATTTTTCTAGGATTCTGTAATCACCAGATATCCAACCACTCAAACTCATCCGTGATATTTTTAAGTGCGGATTTTATAGTGCCCGATTTTTTATTGCCAATCCTACATCTATCAAAAGTTCCATCCATCACCATATTATAGTCCCAATTACTATTAGTGCCCTATTACTTCTGTTTATAGCAAAGTCATAAACCTTAGTTAATACTTCCATCTTAAAGGGAGGAGGAATATAAATGTTGGCAATTATCCAGGGTTTATTTTCTAATAGACAATCAAGCAACAGATATCTACCTTCACCATCAACAACTACATCATTTATTTTAATTTTAATAACCTTATGTAACAGGATACTTACACCCCTGGAATAGGATGAGTATAAAGCATTAAATGCATGCTGTATCCATGGCCTATCCATAGTGGTTACTGTATCTTTGGTCAAATGCGTCTCTTGAAGACAAATAATAGCGGGGAAAATTTTTATTAATAACAATAAATATTGCCATTCGTCTCACCCCCATACCTAATTCCATGAAACAATTTGCATATTTTATCAATCCAATCCAATGGTGATCAAATACGGCAGAATATTCAAGAGGGCATGGATATAAGAGAGGAGAGGGAAGGAGTGAGAGAGAGAGAGGAAAGAGGGGGGGGAAGGAAAACTACCCCACACCTTTGACCCAGTGGCCACTAGCCCCTGGCTCTCTTCCATAGCGTTAACCCCCCCCCCCCCTCATCCCCAATCCCATCCATTTAATTAGACAGTTTGTCCTCAATCCATGCTTTGCTATTTTCCGTGGAATCCAAAAAACTGACTTTGTCCTGCCATTGGATGCGTAACCTAGACATCATTAAATAACTCACATTCTTCATACGCAGTTCTTTTTTAATCTAAAAAAAATGGGTTCTCTCTTGCATAGTTTCCTTGGCATAGTCCAGACTATGACAGGTACTCTTTAACATCGACTCATGTACAGCTACCAGTGACCAACAGTTATGGTTGTATACATACTTTCACAGGGAATGCTATCAATCGCTAATAAAACCTCCTCCCTGTTCAGCTATCAGTGACTGGCATGTATCTTTGTATACACACTTACACATAGAATACTATCAATTACTGATAACACCCCCGTGTACCACTATCAGTGACTGACAGCTATATATGTATATACACACAGAGAATGCTATAAATTGCTGATAGCACCTCCCTTTGTACAACTATCAGTAACTGACTGCTATCTCTGTGTACACACCTACACAGAGAATGCTATCAATCACTGATAACACCTCCCCATGTACAACACTCAATGACTGACAGCTGTCTCATTATACACATTTACACAGAGAATACTATCAATCACTGATAACACCTCTCCTGTGTACAACTATCAGTGACTGACAGCTATCTATGCATACACATTTACACGGTGAATGCTATCAATCACTGATAACACCTCCCCATGTACAACTATCAGTGGCTGACAGCTATCTCTGTATACACCCTTACATAGAGAATGCTATCAATCATTTATAACACCTCCCCAGTGACTGACAGCTATCTATGTATAGACAATTACACAGAGAATGCTATCAGTCACCGATAACACCTCCCCACGTACAACTATCAGTGACTGACAGCTATCTCTGTATATACAGTTAGACAGAGAATTCTATCAATAACTGATAACGCATCCCACATGTACAACTAACAGTGACTGACAGCTCTCTGTGTATACACACTTACATAGAGAATGCTATCAATCACTGAAAACATCTCCCCTGTTACAACTATCAGTGACTGACAGCTATGTATACACATTTACACTGTGAATGCTATCAATCACTGATAACACCTCCCCAGTGACTGACAGCTATCTATGTATAGACACTTACATAGAGAATGCTATCAGTCACCGATAACATCTCCCCATGTACAACTATCAGTGACTGACAGCTCTCTGTATATACAGTTACACAGAGAATGCTATCAATAACTGATAACGCATCCCACGTGTACAACTAAGGCTACTTTCACACTAGCGTTCGGGCGGATCCGTTCTGAACGGATCCGCTCATAATAATGCAGACGGAGGCTCCGTTCAGAACGGATCCGTCTGCATTATTTTTAGCATAGAACAGCTAAGTGTGAAAATAGCCTAGTACGGATCCGTCCAGACTTTCAATGTAAAGTCAATGGGGGACGGATCCGCTTGAAGATTGAGCCACATTGTGGCATCTTCAAACGGATCCGTCCCCATTGACTTACATTGAAAGTCTGGACGGATCCGCACGGATCCGCACGCCTCCGCACGGCCAGGCGGACACCCGAACGCTGCAAGCAGCTTTCAGCTGTCCGCCTGTCCGTGCGGAGGCGAGCGGAGCGGAGGCTGAACGCCGCCAGACTGATGCAGTCTGAGCGGATCCGCCTCCATTCAGACTGCATCAGGGCTGGACGGCTGCGTTTGGGTCCGCTCGTGAGCTCCTTCAAACGGAGCTCACGAGCGGGAAACCCGAACGCTAGTGTGAAAGTAGCCTAACAGTGACTGCCAGCTCTCTGTGTATACACACTTACCCAGAGAATGCTACCAATGACTGATAACACCTTCCCCGTGTACAACACTCAATGACTGACAGCTGTCTCATTATACATACTTACACAGAGAATACTATCAGTTACTGATAACACCTCTCCTGTGTACAGCAATCAGTGACTGAAAGCTATGTATACACACTTACATAGAGAATGCTATCTATCCCTGATAACATCTCAAATGTGTACAACTATCAGTGACTGACAGCTACCTATGTATACACATTTACAAGGTTAATGCTATCAATCACTAACACCTCCCCCATGTACAACTATCAGTGACTAACAGCTACCTCTGTATATACAGTTACACAGAGAATGCTATCAATAACTGATAACACATCCCACGTGTACAACTATCAGTGACTGACAGATATCCCTGTATACACACTTACACAGAGAATACTATAAGTTACTGATAACACCTCCCCCATGTAAAACTTTCAGTGACTGACAGATATCCCTGTATACACACTTACACAGAGAATACTATAAGTTACTGATAACACCTCCCCCATGTAAAACTTTCAGTGACTGACAGATATCCCTGTATACACACTTACACAGAGAATACTATAAGTTACTGATAACACCTCCCCCATGTAAAACTTTCAGTGACTGACAGATATCCCTGTATACACACTTACACAGAGAATACTATCAGTTACTGATAACACCTCCCCCGTGTAAAACTTTCAGTGACTGACAGCTGTCTCTGTATACACACTTACATAAAGAATGCTATAGATCACAGATATCTCCTCCCTGTGAACAATGAAATCAGAAATAGCAGAGATATAAGTTTTATTGAATCTTTTCTGGCAATATATATTAATCTGCTCAGGTTCTCCTGCTCTATTACATCCTGCCTGCAGATTATGTTACGTTTTGTGGTGAAAGCAGGTCCTCTTTAATTATAATTCCTTATTCATAATTTCTAAGTACAGCCATGATCAGCTCTAGGTTTATGTGTACCCTTTTGTGGTCACAGTGCGCCTCAACTTCTTTCATTCACTCAGTATACTGTACAACAATAATGACGTTTTTTGCTGGTTTTGTGAGTAATGTTGTGTTTTTGTAAAAACTATATAAAAAAACATTCCGTTTTTTTCTGCCAGACAATGACAAATAAGCCTAAATTGTGTACAGATAAATGAGAGCAGTTTTATGCTACAGTGTATAATTTAAAGGAATTGTCACACTTCAGCAAATGACATTTCCATGTGCATAAAGTTAATCCAAGGCACTTACTAATGTATTGTGATTCTCCATATTTCCTCCTTTGTTGGCTTGATTCATTTTTTTCATCACATTATACACTGCTTATTTCCAGAGGTTACGGCTACTGCTACAGCACATGTGTGCTTATGCACAATCCCACGGTCCTGGCCACCAGGGAGGCCAGCACTTTTTACTATAGTGTGCAAGAACAACCACTGCTGATGAATTGCAGAGTTGCTGTCATACAAACCCTATAATCCTTGTACTAATAGAAACGTGGATTCTGTAAAAATTTTTCTATTTTTTGTCTTCCCATATTAGTAGCCATACCAGCCAAGGTTTTAAAATGTATGGCTTATTCCTAGTATGGACTATCAATATTAGATCAATAGGGCATCTATCCTACAGCTATCAGTATTAAGTCCTCCAAAAAAAAAAAAATCTATTTTATTTAACAATTACCTTACATAAAGTGTTGATATATTATTTGGTTTGTTGCCGTAAAAGGGATATCAAATATGTGTGCAGAATAGTATTTCATGTTTAATTAAATGTATTTAAGTTTATTAAATATATCTTTATTG
This sequence comes from Bufo gargarizans, assembly GCF_014858855.1. Classification (NCBI taxonomy): domain Eukaryota; kingdom Metazoa; phylum Chordata; class Amphibia; order Anura; family Bufonidae; genus Bufo; species Bufo gargarizans. The sequence continues at coordinate 295,351,302 of NC_058081.1, read as the reverse complement.
TAAATATGTGGCACTGATATTTTTTATTACCATATTTTTCGCTTTATAAGACGCACCTGATGATAAGACGCACCTAGGTTTTTGAGGAGGAAAATAAGAAAAAAATATTTTGAACCAAAAGGTGTGCTTTTGGTAGATTTTGAACTAATTGTGGTCTGTGGATGCCGCACTGTTATGGGGGATCCATGGATGACGCACTGTTATGGGGGGATCTGTGGATGATGCACTGTTATAGGGGATCTGTGGATGACGCACTGTTATGGGGGATCTGTGGATGATGCACTGTTATGGGGGCATCTGTGGATGACACTGATGGGGGATCTGTGGATGACACTGATGGGGGATCTGTGGATGACACTTACTGTATGTCATCCACAGATCCCCATAAGTGTCATCTACAGATCCCCCATCAGATGCACATTATGCTTGTGAAGAATACTATTGAAATATGCAGCGATCATCCTCTTATAAATAGCAGTGCAGCCTTAATTTTGAGCAGCGAGCGCTTGAGTAGACACAGAAGTGGGATGGTTATGCTGAAAATAGCGTTATCGCCACTCACCATCTGTGTTGATTCCTCAAAGTTGCATAAAACCTCAGAGGTCAGACATCAATGCCCACTCGTCGCTTGTAAAGAGTGGAAGCTGACTGGAAAGGCGACGACCATTTTGAAGCTGGTATTCCACTACTGCCCTCTGCTGCTTACAAAGCCTGGCCAAACAGGTGGAAAGTGGAGTTCCAGCGCATGCTCACATCACACAACAGTCGGTGAGCTAGCAATTGCAAGTGCTGCTTCAGCGTTGACAGACCGACTGAAGCTGTCGATGACTTGCAGAAATGGGCTCACACGCGGCGCACATTCACCAGTAGCTCAGGCAAATTGGGGTAGGTTTTAAGAAACCGCTGAACCACTAAGTTTTCGACGTGAGCTAGGCATGGGATGTGTCTGAGCTTGCCGAGCCTTAAAGCCGCCACCAAGTCCCTTATTGCTCGCCTTGCGCATATATAATGGTATATATGCTTGCAAGTATGTCACACGTACAGTAGCGCAGGTTTTGTAAGTGTGTGTACAAATAAAGTAAAATTTTTAGGATGCGCACAAGCAAACCAGGAGATGTAGCACACATAATGTCACTGTCCGCAGCGTCTATGAAAAAATACACTGAATGTCATAGATAATTTGAGCATGCGCAAAGATTATATATGAGATATAGCGCAAGTAATGTCGCTGTCACCAACGGCTAATAAAAAATTACACTGAATTCATGTCATTGATATTTAGGATATGCAAACGTAATACAGGAGATGTAGCTCTGGTAATGTTGCTTTCACCAGTGGCCAAACAATTGTACTGAATGTCAAAGATATTTAGGCTGCGCAAATGTAAAATAAAAGATGTAGCAGAGGTTGTGTCACTATCAGAAGTGGCACTAACAATTGCATGCAATCTAGCTCAGGTTGCGCTAATAATATATATTGCTGCCAGATACAACAATAGTACTTAAAAGGACTTTTGGGTTTCTAACAATTCCACGCAATTTAGCGCAGGTTGCACTAATAATTATATTGCTGCCAGATACAACAATAATCCTTATAAGGGCTTTTGGGTCTCTAACAAGTTTTTTCACAAAAATATTACTATTTCACTCCCTACACTATCTGTTCCTTCTTTACCACAGCTCTCCCTGACTAAGACAGAGCCAAACACGTGTCATCGGGTGCTATATAGCACCCAATGACGCGTTCCAGCCAGCCAATCATTGCAATGCCAGTAGCCAACATGGCTACGGCATTACAGTGAGTGCCAGCACTTCCGCGCACATTTATTGGCTGCATAGCAGCCAACAACCGTACGGGGAGAAGACTCGAGCATCGTGCTGGAGCACACTCAGTGTTTGGCAGAGTATGCTCGCCCAACACTAGTAATTATAGACCAGTTAGTTTAACTACTGTTGTGGGGAAAATGTTTGATAGATTCTTAAGGGACTATATAAAGGAATATGTGACTGTAAATAATATTATAAGGGATAACCAATATGGGTTTACCAAGGACAGAAGTTGTCAGACTAACCTGATTTGTTTTTTTTGCGGAGGTGAGTAGTAGCCTGGACAGAGGGGCGGCTGTGGGTGTAGTGTTTCTGGACTTTGCAAAGGCTTTTGATACTTCATAGACATTTATCATAGACATTTAATAGGTAAATTAAGGTCTATAGGTTTGAAAAGTAAAGTTTAGAATTTGATTGAAAACTGGTTGAAGGACCATGTCCAGAGAGTTGTGGTCAATGATTCCTTTTCAGTATGGTCCCGGGTTGTAAGTGGTGTGCCCCATTGTTCAGTGCTGGGTCCTCTATTATTTAATTTATTTATTAATTATGGGATTAATAGCAACCTTTCTATATTTGCAGATGACACTAAGCTGTGTAGTACTGTACAGTCTATGGATGATGTCCATAAAATACAAGCTGACTTGAACACTCTGAGTGATTGGGCATCAACTTGGCAAATGAGGTTCAATGTGGATAAATGTAAAGTTATGCATCTTGGTAGTAATAATTTCCATTATTGCTTATGAAAATGTGTAGAAATCTGAATCTCACTTCTTTCTGGGATTCGTGTCCCCATCTGTCCTTTGGTTGAACTTGATGGACTTATGTCTTTTTTCAACCATATTAACAATGTAACTATGTAATAAACCTAGAAGCCTATTCCTATGTAAAAGAAACTACTCAGCACATAAGAACATGTTAATTCCTTCTGTTTATGAGAAAATCCTGTATACCATTAGTAAATGCTAAGCATCAAGCGGCAGTGTGCCCTCCTTCCTACAGTGGACTCAGCATCTGCTCGACATTACCAGACCAGGTGCTGATGCCTTCCCTGGATATACTGTAATACATTTGGCAATGATTTTAAATAAGAATTCACTAGCAATGACACCAATCCCAACCAGCTGGTATGCTCTTGATTTTCACTCATCCATAATTCAGTGCCATTGCTCAGTATATATAGCCAAAATAAACTGTTCTAGCAACCCTTAACAGTCTACCTTTCGGGCTTCCCATGCACTCTGAGTGTTGCTGTTTGCTTTCAGAACTCCCATTGAAAAGTGTCTATACAGAAAATTATAACTTCAGTTCCATACAGAAGCAAATAGAAACATCTTCACAAATCGCTACATCCCTAAAAACATATATATTTTGGAAAATCAGAGACTGGGAAAATTTTGCTTTTCAGATTTGCCTGTAAATTTATTAAAACCTTTCTCAAATATTCTAATAAATATCCATATTTATTGAGACTGTATAATACTGTACGGGGTCTGTGGCAAACTCCAGTTTATATTTCCATTTACAGGGGTTCCTTTTCATAATATAATTGTCTCAGTAAATTTTTTGTGTAATTCCTGATTCTAATTGTTTGTAGAATCATTTTGGCCGTAGCTGCCCGACAGGTATAAATTAAATGCCAAATGGCCAGTCAAATCAATATGTCCGATTTCTGTAATAAACTATTTTTGTAACATTGTGAAATTTTGCGTTCCAATCTGCCTATTAAAAGCTGTCATGGGTTCTGACTTGTCCACAATGCAGTTTAATAATAGAACTGATCTCTTCACAGTGAAAATGCTGCTCTTATTGCAGTACATGAAGTCATGCAGCATTTTTTTCCCCATGATAATATATCCAGCATTGTGGCTGCTTTGTATTGCACTGCATGTTATTAGAATATTGAGTTTGTCTGCATTTTTGAATATAAATGATTCTGCGTGGGTTCAAGCTCTGCAAAATGACCATTAGGCACAGAAATTGAAATTCAGTAGGGTTAAATTAGATTTGTTACTTTTGAAGCTGAACTCCCTTTGGTAGTTGGGATCGACTTTAAAGCTAGAGAGGAAAGTAAAGCAAGATGCAAGCTGCAATTTTTCATAGTTATTGCTGGTGACACTTCTAAAGGACTGGAATGCAGACCCTGGAAAGCTTATAAATTAGACAAATGAAAGAGTTTCTCGACTGGTTCAAAAGAAGCAACAAATATGTGGAACAAATAAACCTTAATAATGCATGGATAGCTGACAAATAGCTTCATCCATTCACCTAATATGCTTTATTCCTTCCTAACAAAGACAGAGAACCTCTCTAGGATGGGTTCAACATCAGATAGTTATAGTTTATTATAATAATAATAATAATTACTGCATTACCAAACCCCCATCATTTAACTCCTCAGATGCTGCAATCAACTCTGATCGCTTCACGTTCAGCCTACCAGGGGGCTAATTAGAGGTTAATACAAAATAATTCATATTTCATCCATTTGATTGCAGAGAGGCTGTAGAAGCCATGTTGATTGACGAAAATGTGGCAATTCTCAAGTGTACTGGCGTGATGACAACATTGTGCCTGCCCAGCGTGATGATACAGTGATGTCACTCGTCAGTGCATGCGAGAATTGGTGTGTTTACTTCAATATGGCCCCGATGGCCTCTCCGCAATCAAGTGGATGTTTTTATTTTTACCACCATTTCAGGAAAACTTGATTCGTTACCACAAAGCACCACGAAATTCGGATTAGTTTCTAATCAAATTTGATCTGAAATTCAGATCAAATTCCACTTCATCAACTTCAATTCACTTAACACTAATAATAATAATAATAATAATATTTATTTGTACAGCACCAAAATATTTCACATAACTTTACAAACTGAGGGTTTATGTAAAAACAAAATCAAAACATTACAAAGTAACAAAAAATCAATAATAAAAACAAGATGAATGAGGTCCCTATTCACAAGACCTTACAATCTATGAAGAGATAGAGGTGACACATAAGTTAAAAAGTGCATGTTTTGTACAATGGTCATCTTAACACAATAGGGAATTAGATATTAAGCTGCATGAGCCAGTCACTAGCTGATATTTATAGTGCTGGAGAGAGTTGTATTTTCTGAGGAATAATGTTAAAGAGTAAGTGAACAAATATTTAGATTAAGGGGTGTGATAAGTCTAAAATGATGTGTTTTTAGGGAGCGCCTGAAACTGTAGGAGTTGGGAATTAACCTAATTGTTTTGGTTATGGCATTCCTGAGAACTGATGCAGCTGGAGAGAAATCTTGGTGACGGGGGTGAGAGGTATGGATTGTAGGGGATGTTAGTATAAGGAGGTATACTGTGGAGATCTTTGTGGATTACAGTGAGACATTTCAATTGAATCATATACTGTATGGGCAACCAGTGCACTGATTGGCACAGAGTGGAGGCATCAGAGTAGCAGTGTATGAAATAACACCATAACAATGATAAACATGAAATGAGTAGATAAGATTATAGAAATAGCCTTAATTGTTAGTTATGTGAAATGTCATTTAGCTTCACTAGTGATCCAACACTACTGCTTAGCTGGCCAAAGGAGAAAGTCCTTTGCTACCTTTCTTACTTCAACAAAAATCCTACCTAATTTAAACCATACAGCACTTTAAAGAGGTGGTTAAAAAAAATATGGCAGTTGTGTACTCCAAGCACTGGCCCAACTGTCCACTTGTTGTTTCAACTTGAGTCAACTTGCCAATGGTGTGGCCCGACGGGTTTTACCTGCAACATTAATAGCTAGTTCTAGCTATAACTAACAGACAATAACCTGCTTCAATGGTTAAGACTGGAGATAACACTGATACTAGATATTTAGCCCATCCAGTCAATATTGATTGTGGCTTCTTTCAATTGTGGCTGCCTCTGCCACCCCAACATGCAGGGTGCCAGTAGACTATTCAGTTAGAGTGGAGGGTCAAGTGGTATAATGGTTACTGTATGTCAAGTATCAGGATTTGTGATGGGATTGTTGAAGTTTAACTTACTATTAGATTACTTTAAATACAAGAAAAGAGCATAGACACTCTTGAAGGGATGTATAATTGTTAAATATTGATAAAATGCACTGTTACCTTTTGCTCTATAGCATTTAGATGAGATTTCTGTGAGTCAGTTATATCTGCGCAGCCAAAACATATTGTCCATACATTCCTTTAAATTTTTAGATGTAAAGTAGAGATGACTGAATTTATTAAGATGAGTTTTGTATCCAATTCAGTGAACTTTAAAAAAAAATTATTGTACCTAAATCAAATATATTCCAGTTGTGCTAAAATTTATATAAAAGTCTCTAGTTTCCTAGAATACAAGAGACAGAGCCATGCATAATACTCCATTGGAAATTAGATGTGCAAGCGAAGTCTCCTTCCAAATGGACAAAAGTACTGAGGCTCTCAAGAGAAAACTTCCTAGGTTAGCTGAGTAAGCCTAAGGTGTACTCTTGCTCTTTCTCATTAGGGAGACCAACAAGTATACATGATGAGAAATATTGTTCAGCCAATGTTACTCTGCCTTTCTGGGAAACATAAATACAAATGTTATCATATATCTGCTGGCATCAGATAGGCTAATTTGATACCTCAGGTTTCTGGGAAAGATATTCAAATTAGTTTTCCTTATTTCCAAAAATAAAATAACACTAAGCCTGTCTGATGGCAGCAGATTTAAGATACTAAAAGTTGCCTATATGTTTCCCAGAAAGACAAAGTAGTGTTGGCTGGGCTACAATACTCCTCATTAGAGTTGAGCGAACACCTGGATGTTCGGGTTCGAGAAGTTCGGCCGAACATCCCGGAAATGTTCGGGTTCGGGATCCGAACCCGATCCGAACTTCGTCCCGAACCCGAACCCCATTGAAGTCAATGGGGACCCGAACTTTTCGGCACTAAAAAGGCTGTAAAACAGCCCAGGAAAGAGCTAGAGGGCTGCAAAAGGCAGCAACATGTAGGTAAATCCCCTGCAAACAAATGTGGATAGGGAAATGAATTAAAATAAAAATTAAATAAATAAAAATTAACCAAAATCAATTGGAGAGAGGTTCCATAGCAGAGAATCTGGCTTCCCGTCACCCACCACTGGAACAGTCCATTCTCAGATATTTAGGCCCCGGCACCCAGGCAGAGGAGAGAGGTCCCGTAACAGAGAATCTGTCTTCATGTCAGCAGAGAATTAGTCTGCATGTCATAGCAGAGAATGAGGCTTCACGTCAGCCACCACTGCAACAGTCCATTGGCATATATTTAGGCCCAGCACACACACAGGCAGAGGAGAGAGGTCCCGTAACAGAGAATCTGGCTTCATGTCAGCAGAGAATCAGTCTGCATGTCATAGCAGAGAATCAGGCTTCACGTCAGCCACCACTGCAACAGTCCATTGTCATAAATTTAGGCCCAGCACCCAGGCAGAGGAGAGAGGTCCCGTAACAGAGAATCTGGCTTCATGTCAGCAGAGAATCAGTCTTCATATCATAGCAGAGAATCAGGCTTCACGTCACCCACCACTGTAAGAGTCAATTTTCATAAATTTAGGCCCAGAACCCAGGCAGAGGAGAAAGGTCCCGTAACAGACAATCTGGCTTCATGTCAGCAGAGAATCAGTCTTCATATCATAGCAGAGAATCAGGCTTCACGTCACCCACCACTGTAAGAGTCAATTTTCATAAATTTAGGCCCAGAACCCAGGCAGAGGAGAAAGGTCCCGTAACAGACAATCTGGCTTCATGTCAGCAGAGAATCAGTCTTCATATCATAGCAGAGAATCAGGCTTCACGTCACCCACCACTGTAAGAGTCAATTTTCATAAATTTAGGCCCAGAACCCAGGCAGAGGAGAAAGGTCCCGTAACAGACAATCTGGCTTCATGTCAGCAGAGAATCAGTCTTCATATCATAGCAGAGAATCAGGCTTCACGTCACCCACCACTGTAAGAGTCAATTTTCATAAATTTAGGCCCAGAACCCAGGTAGAGGAGAAAGGTCCCGTAACAGACAATCTGGCTTCATGACAGCAGAGAATCAGTCTGCATGTCATAGCAGAGAATCAGGCTTCACGTCAGCCACCACTGCAACAGTCCATTGTCATAAATTTAGGCCCAGCACCCAGGCAGAGGAGAGAGGTCCCGTAACAGACAATCTGGCTTCATGTCAGCAGAGAATCAGTCTTCATATCATAGCAGAGAATCAGGCTTCACGTCACCCACCACTGTAAGAGTCAATTTTCATAAATTTAGGCCCAGAACCCAGGCAGAGGAGAAAGGTCCCGTAACAGACAATCTGGCTTCATGTCAGCAGAGAATCAGTCTTCATATCATAGCAGAGAATCAGGCTTCACGTCACCCACCACTGTAAGAGTCAATTTTCATAAATTTAGGCCCAGAACCCAGGTAGAGGAGAAAGGTCCCGTAACAGACAATCTGGCTTCATGACAGCAGAGAATCAGTCTGCATGTCATAGCAGAGAATCAGGCTTCACGTCAGCCACCACTGCAACAGTCCATTGTCATAAATTTAGGCCCAGCACCCAGGCAGAGGAGAGAGGTCCCGTAACAGAGGATCTGGCTTCATGTCAGCAGAGAATCAGTCTGCATGTCATAGCAGAGAATCAGGCTTCACGTCAGCCACCACTGCAACAGTCCATTGTCATAAATTTAGGCCCAGCACCCAGGCAGAGGAGAGAGGTCCCGTAACAGACAATCTGGCTTCATGTCAGCAGAGAATTAGTCTGCATGTCATAGCAGAGAATCAGGCTTCATGTCAGCCACCACTGCAACAGTCCATTGGCATATATTTAGGCCTAGCACACAGGCAGAGGAGAGGTTCATTCAACTTTGGGTAGCATCGCAATATAATGGTAAAATGAAAATAAAAATAGGATTGAATGAGGAAGTGCCCTGGAGTCCAATAATATATGGTTATGGGGAGGTAGTTAATGTCTAATCTGGACAAGGGACGGACAGGTCCTGTGGGATCCATGCCTGGTTCATTTTTATGAACGTCAGCTTGTCCACATTGGCTGTAGACAGGCGGCTGCGTTTGTCTGTAATGACGCCCCCTGCCGTGCTGAATACACGTTCAGACAAAACGCTGGCTGCCGGGCAGGCCAGCACCTCCAAGGCATAAAAGGCTAGCTCTGGCCACGTGGACAATTTAGAGACCCAGAAGTTGAATGGGGCCGAACCATCAGTCAGTACGTGGAGGGGTGTGCACACGTACTGTTCCACCATGTTAGTGAAATGTTGCCTCCTGCTAACACGTTGCGTATCAGGTGGTGGTGCAGTTAGCTGTGGCGTGTTGACAAAAGTTTTCCACATCTCTGCCATGCTAACCCTGCCCTCAGAGGAGCTGGCCGTGACACAGCTGCCTTGGCGACCTCTTGCTCCTCCTCTGCCTTGGCCTTGGGCTTCCACTTGTTCCCCTGTGACATTTGGGAATGCTCTCAGTAGCGCGTCTACCAACGTGCGCTTGTACTCGCGCATCTTCCTATCACGCTCCAGTGCAGGAAGTAAGGTGGGCACATTGTCTTTGTAGCGTGGATCCAGCAGGGTGGCAACCCAGTAGTCCGCACAGGTTAAAATGTGGGCAACTCTGCTGTCGTTGCGCAGGCACTGCAGCATGTAGTCGCTCATGTGTGCCAGGCTGCCCAGGGGTAAGGACAAGCTGTCCTCTGTGGGAGGCGTATCGTCATCGTCCTGCCTTTCCCCCCAGCCACGCACCAGTGATGGACCCGAGCTGCGTTGGGTGCCACCCCGCTGTGACCATGCTTCATCCTCATCCTCCTCCACCTCCTCCTCATCCTCGTCCTCCTCGTCCTCCAGTAGTGGGCCCTGGCTGGCCACATTTGTACCTGGCCTCTGCTGTTGCAAAAAACCTCCCTCTGAGTCACTTCGAAGAGACTGGCCTGAAAGTGCTAAAAATGACCCCTCTTCCTCATCCTCCTCCTCCTCCTCCTGGGCCACCTCCTGTTCCATCATCGCCCTAAGTGTTTTCTCAAGGAGACATAGAAGTGGTATTGTAACGCTGATAACGGTGTCATCGCCACTGGCCATGTTGGTGGAGTACTCGAAACAGCGCAACAGGGCACACAGGTCTCGCATGGAGGCCCAGTCATTGGTGGTGAAGTGGTGCTGTTCTGTAGTGCGACTGACCCGTGCGTGCTGCAGCTGAAACTCCACTATGGCCTGCTGCTGCTCGCACAGTCTGTCCAGCATGTGCAAGGTGGAGTTCCACCTGGTGGGCACGTCGCATATGAGGCGGTGAGCGGGAAGGCCGAAGTTACGCTGTAGCGCAGACAGGCGAGCAGCGGCAGGATGTGAACGCCGGAAGCGCGAACAGACGGCCCGCACTTTATGCAGCAGCTCTGACATGTCGGGGTAGTTGTGAATGAACTTCTGCACCACCAAATTCAGCACATGCGCCAAGCAAGGGATGTGCGTCAAATTGGCTAGTCCCAGAGCTGCAACGAGATTTCGCCCATTATCACACACCACCAGGCCGGGCTTGAGGCTCACCGGCAGCAACCACTCGTCGGTCTGTTGTTCAATACCCCGCCACAACTCCTGTGCGGTGTGGGGCCTGTCCCCCAAACATATGAGTTTCAGAATGGCCTGCTGACGTTTACCCCGGGCTGTGCTGAAGTTGGTGGTGAAGGTGTGTGGCTGACTGGATGAGCAGGTGGAAGAAGAGGAGGAGGAAGCCGAGAAGGAGGAGGTGGCAACAGGAGGCAAAGAATGTTGCCCTGCGATCCTTGGCGGCGGCAGGACGTGCGCCAAACAGCTCTCCGCCTGGGGCCCAGCTGCCACTACATTTACCCAGTGTGCAGTTAGGGAGATATAGCGTCCCTGGCCGTGCTTACTGGTCCACGTATCTGTGGTTAGGTGGACCTTGCTACAGATGGCGTTGCGCAGTGCACACTTGATTTTATCGGATACTTGGTTGTGCAGGGAAGGCACGGCTCTCTTGGAGAAGTAGTGCCGGCTGGGAACAACATACTGTGGGACAGAAAGCGACATGAGCTGTTTGAAGCTGTCTGTGTCCACCAGCCTAAATGACAGCATTTCATAGGCCAGTAGTTTAGAAATGCTGGCATTCAGGGCCAGGGATCGAGGGTGGCTAGGTGGGAATTTACGCTTTCTATCAAATGTTTGTGAGATGGAGAGCTGAACGCTGGCGTGTGACATGGTTGAGACGCTTGGTGACGGAGGTGGTGGTGGTGGTGTTGGTGGTACATCCCCTGTTTGCTGGGCGGCAGGTGCCAACGTTCCTCCAGAGGCGGAGGAAGAGGCCGAGGCGGCAGCAGCAGAATAGGCCGAGGCGGCAGCAGCAGAAGAGGTAGCAGGGGGAGCCTGAGTGACTTCCTTGGTTTTAAGGTGTTTACTCCACTGCAGTTCATGCTTTGCATGCAGGTGCCTGGTCATGCAGGTTGTGCTCAGGTTCAGAACGTTAATGCCTCGCTTCAGGCTCTGATGGCACAGCGTGCAAACCACTCGGGTCTTGTCGTCAGCACATTGTTTGAAGAAGTGCCATGCCAGGGAACTCCTTGAAGCTGCCTTTGGGGTGCTCGGTCCCAGATGGCGGCGGTCAGTAGCAGGCGGAGTCTCTTGGCGGCGGGTGTTCTGCTTTTGCCCACTGCTCCCTCTTTTGCTACGCTGTTGGCTCGGTCTCACCACTGCCTCTTCCTCCGAACTGTGAAAGTCAGTGGCACGACCTTCATTCCATGTGGGGTCTAGGACCTCATCGTCCCCTGCATCGTCTTCCACCCAGTCTTGATCCCTGACCTCCTGTTCAGTCTGCACACTGCAGAAAGACGCAGCAGTTGGCACCTGTGTTTCGTCATCATCAGAGACATGCTGAGGTGGTATTCCCATGTCCTCATCATCAGGAAACATAAGTGGTTGTGCGTCAGTGCATTCTATGTCTTTCACCGCTGGGGAAGGGCTAGGTGGATGCCCTTGGGAAACCCTGCCAGCGGAGTCTTCAAACAGCATAAGAGACTGCTGCATAACTTGAGGCTGAGACAGTTTCCCTGGTATGCATGGGGGTGATGTGACAGACTGATGGGGTTGGTTTTCAGGCGCCATCTGTGCGCTTTCTGCAGAAGACTGGGTGGGAGATAATGTGAACGTGCTGGATCCACTGTCGGCCACCCAATTGACTAATGCCTGTACCTGCTCAGGCCTTACCATCCTTAGAACGGCATTGGGCCCCACCATATATCGCTGTAAATTCTGGCGGCTACTGGGACCTGAGGTAGTTGGTACACTAGGACGTGTGGATGTGGCAGAACGGCCACGTCCTCTCCCAGCACCAGAGGGTCCACTAACACCACCACGACCATGTCCACGTCCGCGTCCCTTACTAGATGTTTTTCTCATTGTTATGGTTCACCACAACAACAAATATATTATTTGGCCCAATGTATTGTATTCAAATTCAGCGGGATATAAATTTGAGGCCTAGTATTTAGGCGCTGGGTGACCGGTATGGATTTAGTGACAGAATTAGACTTGGAAATGCACAGAAGCGTGTGTGTGAAGTTATTCTGAATGACCCAATGTGCACCTTGAATATTATATACCCTTTTTGGGATAGATTTCAAATAGCTCTGATATAGCAGGAACCACTAAATTATGAAATTGCTAAATTGGGAATTGTACTTCAACCCAGAACAAAAAATGTGCTTTGACGGGCACTAAATAACTTTCCCAGCTACAACAGGACAGCGGTAACGAGAGATTTAGAGGGATTTAAATTTGAGGCCTAGTATTTAGGCGCTGGGTGACAGGTATGGGTTTAGTGACAGAATTAGACTTGGAAATACACAGTAGCGGGTGTGTGTGAAGTTATTCTGAATGACCCAATGTGCACCTTCAATATTATATACCCTTTTTGGGATAGATTTCAAATAGCTCTGATATAGCAGGAACCACTAAATTATGAAATTGCTAAATTGGGAATTGTACTTCAACCCAGAACAAAAAATGTGCTTTGACGGACACTAAATATCTTGCCCAGCAACAACAGTACAGCGGTGGGTAACGAGAGATTTAGAGGGATTTAAATTTGAGGCCTAGTATTTAGGCGCTGGGTCACCGGTATGGATTTAGTGACAGAATTAGACTTGGAAATGCACAGAAGCGTGTGTGTGAAGTTATTCTGAATGACCCTATGTGCACCTTCAATATTATATACCCTTTTAGGGATAGATTTCAAATAGCTCTGATATAGCAGAAACCACTAAATTATGAAATTGCTAAATTGGGAATTGTACTTCAACCCAGAACAAAAAATGTGCTTTGACGGACACTAAATATCTTGCCCAGCAACAACAGTACAGCGGTGGGTAACGAGAGATTTAGAGGGATTTAAATTTGAGGCCTAGTATTTAGGCGCTGGGTCACCGGTATGGATTTAGTGACAGAATTAGACTTGGAAATGCACAGAAGCGTGTGTGTGAAATTATTCTGAATGACCCAATGTGCACCTTCAATATTATATACCCTTTTAGGGATAGATTTCAAATAGCTCTGATATAGCAGAAACCACTAAATTATGAAATTGCTAAATTGGGAATTGTACTTCAACCCAGAACAAAAAATGTGCTTTGACGGACACTAAATATCTTGCCCAGCAACAACAGTACAGCGGTAACGAGAGATTTAGAGGGATTTAAATTTGAGGCCTAGTATTTAGGCGCTGGGTGACAGGTATGGGTTTAGTGACAGAATTAGACTTGGAAATACACAGTAGCGGGTGTGTGTGAAGTTATTCTGAATGACCCTATGTGCACCTTCAATATTATATACCCTTTTAGGGATAGATTTCAAATAGCTCTGATATAGCAGAAACCACTAAATTATGAAATTGCTAAATTGGGAATTGTACTTCAACCCAGAACAAAAAATGTGCTTTGACGGACACTAAATATCTTGCCCAGCAACAACAGTACAGCGGTGGGTAACGAGAGATTTAGAGGGATTTAAATTTGAGGCCTAGTATTTAGGCGCTGGGTCACCGGTATGGATTTAGTGACAGAATTAGACTTGGAAATGCACAGAAGCGTGTGTGTGAAGTTATTCTGAATGACCCAATGTGCACCTTCAATATTATATACCCTTTTAGGGATAGATTTCAAATAGCTCTGATATAGCAGAAACCACTAAATTATGAAATTGCTAAATTGGGAATTGTACTTCAACCCAGAACAAAAAATGTGCTTTGACGGACACTAAATATCTTGCCCAGCAACAACAGTACAGCGGTAACGAGAGATTTAGAGGGATTTAAATTTGAGGCCTAGTATTTAGGCGCTGGGTGACAGGTATGGGTTTAGTGACAGAATTAGACTTGGAAATACACAGTAGCGGGTGTGTGTGAAGTTATTCTGAATGACCCAATGTGCACCTTCAATATTATATACCCTTTTTGGGATAGATTTCAAATAGCTCTGATATAGCAGGAACCACTAAATTATGAAATTGCTAAATTGGGAATTGTACTTCAACCCAGAACAAAAAATGTGCTTTGACGGACACTAAATATCTTGCCCAGCAACAACAGTACAGCGGTAACGAGAGATTTAGCGGGATATAAATTTGAGGCCTAGTATTTAGGCGCTGGGTCACCGGTATGGATTTAGTGACAGAATTAGACTTGGAAATGCACAGAAGCGTGTGTGTGAAGTTATTCTGAATGACCCTATGTGCACCTTCAATATTATATACCCTTTTAGGGATAGATTTCAAATAGCTCTGATATAGCAGAAACCACTAAATTATGAAATTGCTAAATTGGGAATTGTACTTCAACCCAGAACAAAAAATGTGCTTTGACGGACACTAAATATCTTGCCCAGCAACAACAGTACAGCGGTGGGTAACGAGAGATTTAGAGGGATTTAAATTTGAGGCCTAGTATTTAGGCGCTGGGTCACCGGTATGGATTTAGTGACAGAATTAGACTTGGAAATGCACAGAAGCGTGTGTGTGAAGTTATTCTGAATGACCCTATGTGCACCTTCAATATTATATACCCTTTTAGGGATAGATTTCAAATAGCTCTGATATAGCAGAAACCACTAAATTATGAAATTGCTAAATTGGGAATTGTACTTCAACCCAGAACAAAAAATGTGCTTTGACGGACACTAAATATCTTGCCCAGCAACAACAGTACAGCGGTAACGAGAGATTTAGAGGGATTTAAATTTGAGGCCTAGTATTTAGGCGCTGGGTGACAGGTATGGGTTTAGTGACAGAATTAGACTTGGAAATACACAGTAGCGGGTGTGTGTGAAGTTATTCTGAATGACCCAATGTGCACCTTCAATATTATATACCCTTTTTGGGATAGATTTCAAATAGCTCTGATATAGCAGGAACCACTAAATTATGAAATTGCTAAATTGGGAATTGTACTTCAACCCAGAACAAAAAATGTGCTTTGACGGACACTAAATATCTTGCCCAGCAACAACAGTACAGCGGTAACGAGAGATTTAGCGGGATATAAATTTGAGGCCTAGTATTTAGGCGCTGGGTCACCGGTATGGATTTAGTGACAGAATTAGACTTGGAAATGCACAGAAGCGTGTGTGTGAAGTTATTCTGAATGACCCTATGTGCACCTTCAATATTATATACCCTTTTAGGGATAGATTTCAAATAGCTCTGATATAGCAGAAACCACTAAATTATGAAATTGCTAAATTGGGAATTGTACTTCAACCCAGAACAAAAAATGTGCTTTGACGGACACTAAATATCTTGCCCAGCAACAACAGTACAGCGGTGGGTAACGAGAGATTTAGAGGGATTTAAATTTGAGGCCTAGTATTTAGGCGCTGGGTCACCGGTATGGATTTAGTGACAGAATTAGACTTGGAAATGCACAGAAGCGTGTGTGTGAAGTTATTCTGAATGACCCAATGTGCACCTTCAATATTATATACCCTTTTAGGGATAGATTTCAAATAGCTCTGATATAGCAGAAACCACTAAATTATGAAATTGCTAAATTGGGAATTGTACTTCAACCCAGAACAAAAAATGTGCTTTGACGGACACTAAATATCTTGCCCAGCAACAACAGTACAGCGGTAACGAGAGATTTAGAGGGATTTAAATTTGAGGCCTAGTATTTAGGCGCTGGGTGACAGGTATGGGTTTAGTGACAGAATTAGACTTGGAAATACACAGTAGCGGGTGTGTGTGAAGTTATTCTGAATGACCCTATGTGCACCTTCAATATTATATACCCTTTTAGGGATAGATTTCAAATAGCTCTGATATAGCAGAAACCACTAAATTATGAAATTGCTAAATTGGGAATTGTACTTCAACCCAGAACAAAAAATGTGCTTTGACGGACACTAAATATCTTGCCCAGCAACAACAGTACAGCGGTGGGTAACGAGAGATTTAGAGGGATTTAAATTTGAGGCCTAGTATTTAGGCGCTGGGTCACCGGTATGGATTTAGTGACAGAATTAGACTTGGAAATGCACAGAAGCGTGTGTGTGAAGTTATTCTGAATGACCCAATGTGCACCTTCAATATTATATACCCTTTTAGGGATAGATTTCAAATAGCTCTGATATAGCAGAAACCACTAAATTATGAAATTGCTAAATTGGGAATTGTACTTCAACCCAGAACAAAAAATGTGCTTTGACGGACACTAAATATCTTGCCCAGCAACAACAGTACAGCGGTAACGAGAGATTTAGAGGGATTTAAATTTGAGGCCTAGTATTTAGGCGCTGGGTGACAGGTATGGGTTTAGTGACAGAATTAGACTTGGAAATACACAGTAGCGGGTGTGTGTGAAGTTATTCTGAATGACCCAATGTGCACCTTCAATATTATATACCCTTTTTGGGATAGATTTCAAATAGCTCTGATATAGCAGGAACCACTAAATTATGAAATTGCTAAATTGGGAATTGTACTTCAACCCAGAACAAAAAATGTGCTTTGACGGACACTAAATATCTTGCCCAGCAACAACAGTACAGCGGTAACGAGAGATTTAGCGGGATATAAATTTGAGGCCTAGTATTTAGGCGCTGGGTCACCGGTATGGATTTAGTGACAGAATTAGACTTGGAAATGCACAGAAGCGTGTGTGTGAAGTTATTCTGAATGACCCTATGTGCACCTTCAATATTATATACCCTTTTAGGGATAGATTTCAAATAGCTCTGATATAGCAGAAACCACTAAATTATGAAATTGCTAAATTGGGAATTGTACTTCAACCCAGAACAAAAAATGTGCTTTGACGGACACTAAATATCTTGCCCAGCAACAACAGTACAGCGGTAACGAGAGATTTAGAGGGATTTAAATTTGAGGCCTAGTATTTAGGCGCTGGGTGACAGGTATGGGTTTAGTGACAGAATTAGACTTGGAAATACACAGTAGCGGGTGTGTGTGAAGTTATTCTGAATGACCCAATGTGCACCTTCAATATTATATACCCTTTTAGGGATAGATTCCAAATAGCTCTGATATAGCAGGAACCACTAAATTATGAAATTGCTAAATTGGGAATTGTACTTCAACCCAGAACAAAAAATGTGCTTTGACGGACACTAAATATCTTGCCCAGCAACAACAGTACAGCGGTAACGAGAGATTTAGAGGGATTTAAATTTGAGGCCTAGTATTTAGGCGCTGGGTGACAGGTATGGGTTTAGTGACAGAATTAGACTTGGAAATACACAGTAGCGGGTGTGTGTGAAGTTATTCTGAATGACCCAATGTGCACCTTCAATATTATATACCCTTTTAGGGATAGATTCCAAATAGCTCTGATATAGCAGGAACCACTAAATTATGAAATTGCTAAATTGGGAATTGTACTTCAACCCAGAACAAAAAATGTGCTTTGACGGACACTAAATATCTTGCCCAGCAACAACAGTACAGCGGTAACGAGAGATTTAGAGGGATTTAAATTTGAGGCCTAGTATTTAGGCGCTGGGTGACAGGTATGGGTTTAGTGACAGAATTAGACTTGGAAATACACAGTAGCGGGTGTGTGTGAAGTTATTCTGAATGACCCAATGTGCACCTTCAATATTATATACCCTTTTTGGGATAGATTTCAAATAGCTCTGATATAGCAGGAACCACTAAATTATGAAATTGCTAAATTGGGAATTGTATTTCAACCCAGAACAAGAAATGTGCTTGAACGGACACTAAATAACTCGCCCAGCTACAGCACTAGGGACAGATTTAGCTGGATATAAATTTGAGGCCTAGTATTTAGGCGCTGGGTGACCGGTATGGATTTAGTGACAGAATTAGACTGGGATATGGCCAAAAAATAAACAGACTATTGCTGGTTAAATGCACTTGGTGTGACAGCTTCACCCTGATGTAGGCTTTAGCCAAAAAACAACCACACCATTGAGGGTTAAATGCACTTGGTGACAGGCGCAGCTTGCCCCTGATTTTGTATATGGCCAAAAAATGAACAGACTATTGCTGGTTAAATGCACTTGGTGTGACAGCTTCACCCTGATGTAGGCTTTAGCCAAAAAACAACCACACCATTGAGGGTTAAATGCACTTGGTGACAGGCGCAGCTTGCCCCTGATTTTGTATATGGCCAAAAAATGAACAGACTATTGCTGGTTAAATGCACTTGGTGTCACAGCTTCACCCTGATGTAGGCTTTAGCCAAAAAACAACCACACCATTGAGGGTTAAATGCACTTGGTGACAGGCGCAGCTTGCCCCTGATTTTGTATATGGCCAAAAAATGAACAGACTATTGCTGGTTAAATGCACTTGGTGTGACAGCTTCACCCTGATGTAGGCTTTAGCCAAAAAACAACCACACCATTGAGGGTTAAATGCACTTGGTCGCAGCTTGTGCTGGCGCACCACAAGACACAAAATGGCCGCCGATCACCCCAGAAAAATGAGACTGACAAACGGTCTGTGCAGCCTAAAAACAGTGAGCAATTGAGGATCAGCAGCTCAATGATCCACAGCTGCAGATCGATCAGTTAATCAAGTCCTTTGGAGGAGTTAATCTGCCTAATCTCGCCCTACTGTCGCAGCCGCAACCTCTCCCTACGCTAATCAGAGCAGAGTGACGGGCGGCGCTATGTGACTCCAGCTTAAATAGAGGCTGGGTCACATGGTGCTCTGGCCAATCACAGCCATGCCAATAGTAGGCATGGCTGTGATGGCCTCTTGGGGCAAGTAGTATGACGCTTGTTGATTGGCTGCTTTGCAGCCTTTCAAAAAGCGCCAAGAAAGCGTCACAAAAGCGCCAAGAAAGCGACGAACACCGAACCCGAACCCGGACTTTTACGAAAATGTCCGGGTTCGGGTCCGTGTCACGGACACCCCAAAATTCGGTACGAACCCGAACTATACAGTTCGAGTTCGCTCATCCCTACTCCTCATACATACTGTTTGTTCTCCTTAAAGAGAAAAATAATCCTCAAGAATACCCCCAAGGTCACTCAGCTAACCATGGCAATTTTTTGCTTGAGACATATAGTACTCTTGTCCTTTTGAAAGGAGAGCTGGTTTGCAAATCTCATTCTCAGGGGAGAAATAAACTTGGGAATCTCTCTGTGATTTGCCTAAATGGCACCACAAGAACTTTGTGGTGAATTCTAAATCAGTAAAATGAATTTGCTCAACTCTATTGTAAAGCTAAATATAAAGCAGCAGAAATTATTTAACTATTCTTTACCCAAAAGTTTTACTTACTTGATAAGCCTATAGACGATATGGCTAGTGTGACTTCTAAAGGAATCAGCAGTTTAACATTAAAATGTCACTATCTTAAAGCTTTTACATATAAAACGATATAACTTATGTTATACACAGGTTGTGAGAATTCAAAGCTGTGGCATCCTAACCAGTGTATTCCTCTCACTATGGCAGCACAGCAGAGTGCATTTGTTTGGCTGCATTGTGTTGACCCTAGGCATGGCACTTTATCTTCCTGAATCGCAGACTCTAAGTAAAATTGTAAGTTCTTAAGGGCATACATTTATCTTGTCTGTCTATTTTTTTATTTTTCATTTGAACCATGGGCCAGTTGCAGAATAATTGAGGGGAACAAAAGAAAAACAATATCATCTTATACAAAAAAGGTCAAAAAGTACATATCCTGTAGATCATACATTTAATTAAAGTGGAAAGGAGAATCCAAAAATAGTGATTGATATGTATGCTGTGTCAACGTCAAAGACTATAAGCCTATTTAGAAATGTAATATTTAATAATATGTAATACAACCACCTTCTTAAAGCAAAGGTACACATACAAAGTTTATATTATTCTAATATGCTGTATGTGAGCATTTGTGGTATGTTCTATATAGCACATTTACTTTCACTCTAACATTAAGTCAACCATAGACATAAGATTTATGTCTGCAGGTCTATACACCTCCATTGTAGCCAGATTAGCTTTGTTTTGATGGTAGACGTGGCATGCTTTTTGGACTCTGATATTTATGATGTAAATGATGGGAGAAATTTGCAGACAGTTATCTTGTGCCTTGGCCTGTTTGAGATTACGTCAGACATATATATATATTTTTCCATCAAGATGTTCATAAGATGTAGAAGCACAGCTTTGAGAAAATAGAGAATTGATTCATAAAGGATTAAATGTCATAATTCAAGTATTTATCAGCAATAAATAAAATAGGCTTAAAGCACGTAATCATTCTCACTACGGCTTATAATATTATTAATAATATTTTAATGAGGGTATTTTCCAGTGACCAGTTTGGGAAATTATGTTTGTACGGTTGGCTCTGGATCTTCAATCAAGATGGTCAGCATTTTTTTCTCTCACTGGATTAACCCCTGAAAGCCACAATGTGCATCTTAGATGCTGCGATCAGTAATTAAAGTGTCAAATGAGGGGTTCGATGGCAATTTCCATTCCTTCTCATTGTGCCTGCTAACTACAAAGAAATACGCTTCATAATAAAAAAAGCACACAAAATTACTTATTTGTCTCTTCATCTTCCAGGTAGGCTTATCAAAATCTGCACGCAATGACCATGTTTAACTGAAAATGCTCCACCATAGATACAAAAATAATCACCCCCTATTAAATGTTTCATAACTATAGCCATATGACATATGATAATATAACAGCAAGTGAGATACAAAGAGAGAGAAAGAATCATTTGTGGAATTGTTGTGACTAATGTTCCTAATTCTTTAGTTCACCATCTAAAAGTAAAGATACTTAATGAATCCTAAGAGCTGTGCCTACTTTCTAAAATTACTAAATTAAACATATTCTTGACAGTAGTGGAAATGCATGTCTTTTTTGACCTGTTCTAAAACTAAGCATAATTAGGTTATATGCTTTTTACTCGAAAATTGAGTAATCCTGGTTCTCTGTGCCAATTGAAAGAATAAAAAAGTGCATGCAAGTTTTGCTACACCTGCAGTATATATGTTAGAATGATAAGAACATAAAAAAAATATATCAGACTTAAAGGGAGTCTGTCACCAGCAATCTCCATATCCAGCTGTTTGCAAAGTCGCAAAGCTGTAGATCACCTGATTAAAACATTGTTGATAGGAGGCTCCATTCCTGAGTTATGTGTCTTCTTAATATGCATATTAGTCCTTTGATGCAATGAGGGTGTCACCATTGCTTTTGGTGCCCCTAAGACCCACTCATTTTTGCGGCCGGTCCCTCCCTCTCTGCTTTCAGGCCTGCCATTGCCTGGCCCTGTTAATCAAATCAGCCAGGGAGGGGCTGACCACAGAAATGAATGGACCTTGGGTGCAACAAAAGCAATGGTGACACCTTCATTGCCTCAAAGACAGAATTTGCATATTAAGAAAAAGTATGATAACTCAGGAACGGAGCCTCAGATCAGCAAAATAAAAACAGCGTTTTAATCGGGTGAACCACAGCCATGTGTCTGTGTAAACAGTTGGATAGGGAGGTCGTTGGTGACAGATTCCCTGTAACCCTGAAGCTGACTGTACATATTAAACAATTTCTCAACTATTCCAACTATCCATATATAGTTTATTTCTTATAATGTTTATGCAATCCACAATATATTCAAAGATCAATTACATCTTTAAGAAAGCATCTGTAAATGCGGCTCCAATATTAAAGAAAACCACCCCTTCTACTGACACTGTTTTAGTGCGTGCCTACTGTATATTCACCAGGGAATAAAAATGTTGAAGCATATCATTTTAGAACTCTGCATTCCACCATTCTTCTGTTAACCCTCATAGAAAAAAGTAAATAAATTGACAATGTAGATGTCATTTACATGGGAATGCTCCTTCCCGATAAATTTATTTTCTAAAGATGCCATTGATTATATGTAGAACATTGTTCTGTCTAAACAGTGATCTGAAGTGCAGAAACAATGATTTTCTATGGGGATAAGCAATCATAGGAAAACCCTAAACGTCAAATAGACTAAGTGATTTCTGCATGTACATTCAGCTATCACCTCCTCTGAAGAGTAGGCAGTTATATAGAACAAATGGATCATTCCCAATAATTGCCTGCTGTGTTGGCCCATGTAAAGGGGCCTTTAGTGTTAGGCTATGTTCACACTATTGTTAATATTTTCCGGTATTGAGATCCGTCATAGGGTCTCAATACCGGAAGAAAAACGCTTCAGTTTTGTCCCCATTCATTGTAAATGGGGACAAAACATAACCGAACAGAACGGAATGCTCCAAAATGCATTGCGTTCTGTTCTCATACGTCTCATCCGTCCTGGGATGCGGAGCGAAATGGATCCATCCACATTGATTTGCATTGTGGGTCATGACGGATCCATTTTCTCTGACACAATAGAAAACGGATCCGTCCCCCTTTGACTTTTAATGGTGGACATGACAGATTTGTATTGGCTATGTTACAGATAATACAACCTGATCCGTTCATAACGGATGCAGGCGGTTGTATTATCAGTAATGGAAGCATTTTTGCTGAACACTGCCGGATCCAGCCAAAACGCTAGTGTGAAAGTAGCCTTAATCTTCCACTGTCAAAAAGGAACATTTAGACACTGTCCACTCAGTGCTTATAGTTCCACTGGCTAGAATAATCAATAATGTTGTGCCACTAAAGATGCTAGAGCTATTAATAATGGACATAAATACATGTACGGTATAACCATAAATAAGGTAAATCAATCAATTTATCAATTTGTATTTTTATTATCATTTTGCTATAATATAAATACAGTTCTTGTAAGAAGGCGTGCCCACCATGATGAATAAATACAGCTGTATTTTACAATACATAAGTTCTTATAGCACATTTTTATTTTTCTGTCTAGAAATTAGTAGTACAGCGACAGTCACTTACCAAATATTCATGTTTTAATATTTTAGCATTTTGCATATAATATTTATGAGCCTTTTAATAATATATTACACTTACAAAGTTTAGAGGCAGAACAGTATTGTTATATTACATTTTATTGTACAATCGTCATAGGTGTTTTACTGTACATTACCCTGTAGAAATAAGTTCAGCATTTGGATTATTAGGAAATTAATGCAAACTCACTATATTTTTATTAACATTTCCACCATACATGGTAATAGTTATTGGAATTCATACATTTCACTGAAATGTTAACATAATATACATTTTCTTAAAGTGTAACTGTCATTTTTTTTAAGTGTAAAGGCAGTGATACTGAACATTTTTGTAATATTTAAGTAGCATTTTGTAACATGGTTTTAATTACTAAAATTGTAAATTTCTATTAGAAAAAACTACTCTAACGCAACCATCCCTGTCTTCTGTTTACTTGACTGTGGAGACTTGCTCAACACAGATTGTGTTAAGTAAACAGAAGGCAGGTAACGTTGCTAAAGTTCAAAATAAGCCACTTTAGAGCTATTTGTGTAGTAGAAATGTTCAACTTCAGTAATTAAAGTATATTACAAAAATGGTCAGTATCACTGCCCCTATACATTACAAAAAAAGAATAGTTACACTTTAAATAACACTTGAGACAAACAAATTTCCTAAAATTTGCCAATAATTTTGATATGGGTACGAATTAATTCTACACAAATTTAAAGTACTTTGAATGCCTGGAAAATCTGGGAGGCAAACCTAATCATGAAATGGCTGCTGATGGAGGGTTATGTGACTAGACATCACTTAGTCTCCATTTAGACACACTGCTCCAGCATTAAACACCCAACAGCATAAGTGCAGATGGCAGATGCAGTGTATTTGAAAGTAGGAGGTATCACATGGAGGTGATTTGTCTGGTCACATGAAACCTCCATCAGCAGCCATTTTATGGACAGGACCTCTGTGTTGACAGCAGAAAAGGCTTTGTATAAGGGAGAATATCTTATGAAATATAGAAAATGGCACAGAATATCATGGCACTAATATAGTAGTCATCCTACAAGCACATTGATCTACAATCTACCTCTTTAATAATTGTGGAGCATCTCATGCCAGCAACGGACAAATTAAGACCAATGTGCATCTGTACGCCTGTCCAAATGGTGTAGCCAAAGACTACATTGCAAAACCATTGATACCTGTATGAGCACCGTCATTTCAGCTCTTTTTTTGTTGTTTTACTTTACTTTTCAAGAAAAGCAAGATTACAACCAATATGGAGCCATGCAGCCTTTTTTTGGCCTTAAGGGCACAGCAAGTTTGCACTTCTAGGAGCTTTAATGGAAACTTAGTGATTGTCACTCAGTTTACACAAAATCATGTCTAAGTAAGAAATGGCTGTATTTTAACAACATGGTAGAAGAGGTAGCTCAATGCTCTATATTTACCAGGTCATATTAAGAAAGAGATAGATAACAGCCTTAACTCCAACTTAACTCTACATAGACCAGAATTGTGACGTTGAATACAGTGTAGCTGGTGGAAAGTTCTCAGGTGTACTTCATAAGTTAACCTGACATCCCTAAGGATCAGCTCTTTTGGGGTAGGTCCTTCATCCAAAGTGTTGTGGATGGAACTAGTTACTGCAGCGCTACTCCCTTTCACTTCAGTGCAGTAACCAGCTCTATCCAGTGCACAATGGATGGATCTGTGTGTCTGTTCTACGCCGATCATATATTGATGGCCTATTGATGGGAAGCATGGGAAAGATTATACTTGCTCTGAAGAATATATTTAAATAGAGTGGTTCATTTGCTTGTAGTCAAAACAAAAAAATTTAATTTCCCCCCAAAAAAAAAAAAAAACTTCAGCAGGAAACTAGAGGCATAGTGAGTAAGAGTACGGTAGAATGGGAGAAGGACACGGGATATTTTGTCAGTATAAAAAAAATATTATATATGCTTCATTTAATGATAGTCATAGAAAATAATATATTTTTAAATAAAGTGACTTTAATAAAGAGGTTGCCAAAATAACATATTGTATATTTCACAAAGCCTGCCTGCACTATACAGCTAATGGCAACTTCAAAAGGTCATCATTCTCATTCTGCTTGATATAAATGCTTATACTTTTAGATTTTTGTCAGGCTTGAGGATCATTATGGCAATAAATATGCTAGCATGCACAGAAAGAATGAGAAAAAGAGGTCTACAATACTTTCTACAAGGACATAATCTCCATCCACCAATTGGGGCGGACAGAGAAATGGATTTTAACATACCTAATTTACATTAAAAGGAGAATTGTTTCTAAGCTGGAGTCAACATTTCTCCCCTCTACCTGAACTTGCTTCATATGCTGTTGAACATACTGTATAATTTCCCCTTAAAATATAGAAAATAACAGAGTAATGAGAAGAAAGTATGAGATCATTTCATTAGTCTTAAAGAGGACCTGTCACCTCTCCTGACATGTCTGTTTTTGAAATAACTTGCATTCCCCATGTAATAATTCTGGAACATCTATTGATATGACTCTACACTGTGCCATTCTATTATTATTCCTGACAGAAGTTATGAACAAATTGCTAAAAGAATGCAAAGAAGGTCCATCAGGGTGTTACCAGTCACTATAAAGTGTCCCCAAGAGCAGAGACACTGAAGAAGCCGACAAGGGACCAATCAGAGTGGTCTCTTGCCGGCAAGCACTCCGATTGGTTAGTCTCTGAAGACTAAGCAATTGGAGCGCTTTAGTGTAAAAAATGCCAGTTTCAGGCTGTGATCTCCATGTTGGAGATCACAGTCTGAAATCAGGCATGACTGCCACTGTGCCCCCATTTAAATAATGACCCCTAGTGCCCATGGTAATTTAATTTCCCCCATAATGCCCCCATTGCCTCCTGCTAGCCGGCCTCAGTGTAATGGCAGCAGCTCTGGAATAGAGCCGGTGCATCAGCAGAGAGTGTTAGCTGTAACTTACAGCTGACACTCTGCTGCTATGGCCGAAATCGGTGCTGGCACCGATCTCGACCGTTTAACCCCATAGATGCTGCGGCCAGCAGCCGTTCACGGCATCCATGGGGCCGAGAGGGAGGGAGCTCTATGACAGCAGCCCCGATGGTTGCCATGGAAACCAGATACCTTACAAAGGTGTACGGGCTGCCATGTATCTAGGGCTGATCAGACCCTGAGGGTCTGATCAGCCTTAGTGTAGCTGTAATAGACACTATACAGTGCATTGCAATAGATGACTATTGCAATGCACTGTATAGCCATCAGGCCCACTGGATCTTCAAGATTCTGATGGGTCTTGATAAATAAATAAATAAATAAAAAGTAAAAAATAAAAAAAATTATGAAAATGTAAATAAAAATAAAATAATAATTGTCTTTCCTCATATCGTTTATTTATGTCATTAAAAAAATTAAGTAAATAAAAAAACACACATATAAAAATATCATATTACTAATCCCGCGCGGTGAACGCAGTGAAAAATAATGTTGAAAAAATGACTAAATTGTTGTTTTTGTAACCTCACGTCCATAAACAAAATAAATAACATTTGATCAAAAAGACATCTGTACCCAAAATGATACCAATAAAAACTACAGCCTGTCCCACAAAAAACCAGACCCCACAGAGCTACATTGGTGAAAAAATTAAAAAGTTATGGACTTTAGTATATGGAAATGCAAAAATAAAATAAAAATTAATACAAAAGTGATTTTATTGCTGAAGATGTAGTAAACATAAAAAAATTGGTATGGCCATAATGATATTAATCAACAGAAAAAAATTGTCATATAATATTTACCACAAGAGGAGCACCATAATTTCTTTTAATTAAAAACAGAGAAATGCCATTTTTGCCCTCTTCACAAAAAATGGTATAAAAAGTGATCAAAAAGACATATGTACTCCAGAATTATACCAATAAAAACTACAGCCCGTCCCGCAAAAAACAAATCCTCACACAGCTACATTGGTTAAAAAATACAAATGTTATGGGCCCTAAACTAATTTCTGCAAATTATGTGTTAGAAAATCCAGAGGCCGCGCCATCCCTTCTGAATGCTGCTGTACCCCCAAACAATGATTAATGACCACGTATGATGTGCTGCCATATTAAAAAAACAAATTCATAACAAATTGTGGGGTGCATTTTCTTCTGTTACCCCTTGTGAAAATACAAAATTTGGGGCTAAAGCAACTTTATATTGGAAATAAAAGTGAATTTTTCATTTTCACAGCCATCTGTTTCTGAATTCTATAAAACGCTTGTTGGGTAAAAGCATTCACTTCACCACTAAATTTATTCCTTGAGGGAGATAGTTCCCAAAATGGGGTAACTTTTGGGGGTTTTCTTTCTAGGGGTACCTCAGGGTCTCTTCAAATGTGACATGGCACCTGAAAAACCATTCCAGCAAAAGCTGCCCTTCATTAACAATATGGCGTTCCTTTCCTTCTGATGCTTGCCATGTGCCCGTAAGGCAGTTTGTGACCACATATGGGGGAATTCTGTAAACTGCAGAATCAGGGTAATAAATATTGAGCTGTTAACCATTGATGTGTTCCCCAAAAAATAATTTACATGGATAATATGCCCCAAAAAATGAAATTTAAAAATCTTTTAAAAGTAAAGTCTAATTTTTAGACTTTTTTTATGCATAAAGGTAAAACGTATCAACTCACTATTATCATGAAGTACGATGTGTCACGAGAAAACAATTTAAAAATGGCTTGGATAAGCAAAAGTGTTTCCAAAATTATTACCACATAAAGTGACACATGCCAGATTAGAAAAATGGGGCTCCGGCATTTGGTCTAAACAGGCTGTGGCTTTAAGGGGTTAAGCTGGCCATACATTTCAGACAGCCATATTTTGAGTGGCTTATCGTGCACTATTGGTCGTGAACTGTGACATTTTAGATGACAATGCCGTAACTTAACTCAACACATTTGCAATCGATCTCTGCCTTCATCTGTTACCCGGTATGGCCATTTGACATGAACAACTTTTCATCTACAGCACACAATAATGTCTCTGTCACACTCTTTCATGTCACAAAAAATACAGACATAAACAGTCTCAACAGTCTAAAACTACCTTTTGGGGTATCCAGAATGTCTAGTGTATATAGATATGACATATGTATGTGCATATAGATACATCATTGCCTATATTTGGTTTAATTTTGTGCCTTCTGTGTCTTCAGTAGAAGCCTGTGCATATAGTTTGACATTTATTGAGTTTCTGTTGATCTCTAATTAGAATACTATTTGCAGAGTGCTTTTCGAAGATAGAGCCATTTGATAAATAAGAGACAAAGAAAACCTTTAAAGAAATGCCCTCAATCTATTTGTCCTTTCAGAGTCAGGAAATTCGGTGCCATTAAGTCAGTCGACTTAACCTCTGGTGTATAGTCTGTGCTATTCTTTCTCCAGCTTCACAGAGATATTGTTATCAATAAATCAGAGTACCTGCTGGAAATAATGTGACAAGAAGATGAAAACATTAAAAGAATCATGAAATTCTCCACTCTAACTTGTAGTACTTTGGTAATAAAAGTCAGTATGTTTTTGGGCACGCCATTTCTAAACTCACAGCATAACTATCATACCTGACACTTTGTAAGCAAATTTGTATTGCAATTACTGGTGAATACGAGTAGTCTTTTGAAGCACATGCCTCAGGTTTG
This sequence comes from Bufo gargarizans, assembly GCF_014858855.1. Classification (NCBI taxonomy): domain Eukaryota; kingdom Metazoa; phylum Chordata; class Amphibia; order Anura; family Bufonidae; genus Bufo; species Bufo gargarizans. The sequence goes on along the minus strand of NC_058081.1, from coordinate 295,322,379 downwards.
CCACGATTCAAAGTAAATGGTAGCAGTCTGCTATGCCCTAGAAAGATAGACTGCATTATTAGTGATGCATAGCAAACATATGTCTTTTTGGGCAACGGATAATTCTACAGGATGTGTTTATTTAGAAGGGTCTAAGGTGGAAGGAACATTGATCACCAGTTGATAAATATAGCTCATTGAAGAAATGTTTATTCATTCTGATCATTTCTCAGTTTTTTTGTACAGTACAGACCAAAAGTTTGGACACACCTTCTCATTCAAAGAGTTTTCTTTATTTTCATGACTATGAAAATTGTAGATTCACACTGAAGGCATCAAAACTATGAATTAACACATAAGTGGAATTATATACATAACAAAAAAGTGTGAAACAACTGAAAATATGTCATAGTCTAGGTTCTTCAAAGTAGCCACCTTTTGCTGTGATTACTGCTTTGCACACTCTTGGCATTCTCTTGTTGAGCTTCAAGAAGTATTCACCTGAAATGGTTTTCACTTCACAGGTGTGCCCTGTCAGGTTTAATAAGTGGGATTTCTTGCCTTATAAATGGGGTTGGGACAATCAGTTGCCTTGTGGAGAAGTCAGGTGGATACACAGCTGATAGTCCTACTGAATAGACTGTTAGAATTTGTATTATGGCAAGAAAAAAGCAGCTAAGTAAAGAAAAACGAGTGGCCATCATTACTTTAAGAAATGAGGGTCAGTCAGTCCGAAAAATTGGGGAAAATTTGAAAGTGTGCCCAAGTGCAGTCACAAAAACCAAGCACTACAAAGAAACTGGCTCACATGTAGACCGCCCCAGGAAAGGAAGACCAAGAGTCACCTCTGCTGCGGAGGATAAGTTCATCCGAGTCACCAGCCTCAGAAACCGCAGGTTAACAGCAGCTCAGATTAGAGACCAGGCCAATGCCACACAGAGTTCTAGCAGCAGACACATCTCTAGAACAACTGTTAAGAGGAGACTGTGTGAATCAGGCCTTCATTGTAGAATATCTGCTAGGAAACCACTGCTAAGGACAGGCAACAAGCAGAAGAGACTTGTTTGGGCTAAAAAACACAAGGAATGGACATTAGACCAGTGGAAATCTGTGCTTTGGTCTGATGAGTCCAAATTTGAGATCTTTGGTTCCAACCACCGTGTCTTTGTGCGACGCAGAAAAGGTGAACGGATGGACTCTACATGCCTGGTTCCCACTGTGAAGCATGGAGGAGGTGGTGTGATGGTGTGGGGGTGCTTTGCTGGTGACACTGTTGGGGATTTATTCAAAATTGAAGGCATACTGAACCAGCATGGCTACCACAGCATTTTGCAGCGGCATGCTATTCCATTCGGTTTGCATTTAGTTGGACCATCATTTATTTTTCAACAGGACAATGACCCCAAACACACCTCCAGGCTGGGTAAGGGCTATTTGACCATAAAGGAGAGTG